>NC_142115.1:30337500-31537500 GCF_056152115.1 Neolamprologus brichardi
ATGGGAAGTAACGAAAAGGAAAGAAGTGCCAAAAAAGGTGAAGGCAATCCCCACTGCGCCTTTGGTCTTGATCTGCGAGATGATCCTCGTTGTGACTGTGGCGTGCTCCGCCTCTGTGCAAAAAAAAATAAAAAAGAAGAAAGGTGGTTCATGTCTGTGCACACAAATCAACATGTAACTACAACAAAATCCTTGTCACAATCCTCTGGCCAGTTATAGTAGGTGGAGCATTTCATCCGAAGCAACAAGGATATCAGTAGAGAGTTGTAAGTTGAAACTAAAGGATCTTTTCAAGTGTTTTGGTATTCATATCATCTGTATTGACTTGTAAACAGCATTTTAAGTATATTATAGAAAGGTTTAATCTAGAAAACTAAACATTCACAGCTTAGCTTTGATTTTTTTTTCTGATTTTAAAGCTCAAATAATTGATTAGTTAAGAAAATTAATTCAACAGTATAAAAGACCTATCTGAATTAAAGGCTATTTAAACCTTTTAAAGCCTGTTTTGAGGAACAAGAAATTATTTTAATCACTTAATACCTCCAGAAACCCTGTCTTTAAGACAACATTTAATTTAACAATTATTTAATAATACACAAGTCACCACAGAAATATGAGCAATTTAGAAATATCATTTCATAATCACCATCCCTCCTGAACTAATACGTAGAGTAGGACAGACCTGAGCAGAACCAGATGAGGTCTCTTCTGACAAATACAGTGAGATATAAAACACCATGTGAAGCTGCATATAACATGACGTAGTAAGGTCCCAGACTCTCCTGAAGTCTGGTCTCCCACTCCCTCCTGCACACAAACAAAGTTACATATTAGAATGCGGAAAATGAGAGCCATTACCGAGTAATTCATCATAATAACCAGTTTTATTTAAAACATTAAATGATCCACCTGTCAGGACAGCCCTCCTGGACCCCAATAACATAAAAGTCTTGTGCAAATTCAGAGTCTGTCGGAAGGAGGAGATCATCTAAGTTGACTGGAAGGCCCTGAAAATGGCAGGAATTTGGTTATGATTCAGTTTCTCCATCAGAAAAACCTTTGTGAGAGATGCTGCAGGTCCCAACATCCTCCCACCTTCTCTCCTTGCATGTTCCAAGTGGCGATGTAGATGCCAACTCTCCTGTCGGGGAAGAGGCGGTCCAGCTCCTCAGCCCCAAGCAAGGCACCACTACCCAGCACGCTGCCCTCCATAAAACTCCTGGATGACGAAAAGTAAAATCAGCACATATATCCAGTTTAATCACAGCTGACTGTAAGGCTGCTATCTCTGAGGTCAGGTCAATAATTCATCTGTATAAGTATTAAAGCAGTGGACTAAGAACCATTTTACCACTCATCCTGTCAAAAACCCTGCTGAATCTCCTCACACCTATGTTCTTCTTTGCTCCAGTAATGGAGGCTGTTTATTCTTATTTATGCATTTTTAGCTAAAGCAGCTCAGATGTTGATTTCTTTACCACAAAGTATCGCAGACTAACGTGTAAACATTTCAAATTTAGCTTGGAAAGAGGAATGAATGATGAAAGATGAATTAAATCTAACACAGCTTGCAGGGGAGTGTGGGGGTTTTGGAGCTAAAGTCTACTGTGATAAAGGAAAGATAGAAAGGTAATATGAGTATAAAGTGGGTGAGCTTAGAAAGGACTCATCCAGACAAAAAAACAAAAACAAAACAAAAGCACACCCCATCTTACTTCTTTTGTTTTTAAGTGTCACTAGCTTAATACCCTTGAAAAAGACTGGTAAGTAACTATCGTTTAACAGGAAGCTAAGTGCAGTTACTCTACAGGACATCTTACAATAGAGCCTTCAAATCCAGCACAAGGATGATGACTACAGGTGCATCTTTATATTACCTGCTAAACCTACCTGTTCCTCATATCCTGCGGTCTGATGGGGCTGAGTACGCTGTAGGTGGACCTCATGGAGTTGACAGAGGCACTATCCGACCCCATGTTCTCCAAAAGCCGGCTGTCGCTCAGGTTCCTGTGGAGCCTTTCTCCAAGCTTCTCTCTGGCCGGCATGGCATAATCCAAACAATCCCTGTCAATCCTATTAGCTGCCCTCAAAGTGGCTGACGCAAAGCTCTTCTCCAGAGCAGGCAGTGTACCGGTGGGTTGCACCGGAGACAGGCGCACCTTGGCGGCCCTCCACTGCTGGACTGTAAGGTCGCTCTGCTGGCTGCAGGGTCTCCTTTCATAGTCAGAAAGACTACTCCCTCTGTCCCGGAAGGCTGGGGATCCAGTTGGAACAGCAGAATGGGGTCTTGCACTGGGATCCCGCTCATTCCTCACTGCAGCTGTACCCTGGAGAACAAACCCACTCGGAGCTACAACAGTTTCATCCTCTTTAAGCGAGTCTGTGGAGGAGCCGGTCTCAGCTGGGTCGCTCAGACTCTCTTGGCTGTTTCTCAGCCTCCTGGTTCTCACAGTCTCCTCCAGTGAAATGCTTTTCCTGGACTTCGACAGTCTGGGTAGCAAGGGGGGGCGGGGCTGATACGGACTGATCCCTTCCCCTGTGTTTCTAAGCCTAAGGTCATCCTTGTGCCCGTTGGTGGATTTTACATCTACTATGGAGGTATTGAGTTTGCTGCTGTCATTGGCAATTGAGTCTCCTTTACCAGGAGCCTCACAGGAGTGATGGAGGGGGCCGTCCTCTCCATCCTCAGTCATCCTCTTCTCATGTCTGAGTCCAGCTGTGGTGAGGTGGATGAAGCGCTCTCATTTTCAAGTGGCACAAGACCTGTTCAGACACACGGCGGAGTTTGTTTTAGTGACATGGCCTTCAAACGACCACTTTACTGTCTGATATACTTTGTGATATCAGCCACGGCAGAGGGTTACTGCATCAAATACCCAATCAGTGGAAACAGCAAACATTTTGATTTCAAGCAATTAAAAGCAAGTGCTGTAGCTAACAACGACAAAGCACATGAGCTAACGCAATTACTGCTTGTTTCAACAACTTTAATGCTGAGCGGAAAGTCCCGTTAAAGTCCACTTTAACAATTCTACTTAAGCCATCACCTAAATCACGTTCACATACACAACAATATCATCTGTTAAGCTTTTCTCTTCACTGGATAACAACCTGCAGCTGCAGCTAACAAAGCTAAAATGCTAAAGCTGTGCTAACTAATGCCTAAAGCGTACGTTTCTGTGACCACATTAACAAACGGATAACTTTGGTAGTTTCTGTCGTTTGCACTAACAATTTATGTCTCTTTTATCAGGCTTAAAGTAAAGCTACCTTTTGTGCACTGTTGGTGTCTGGGTGACTGACTAAAAAGTAGCTCCGTGACTTCCTTAGCAACGCTTGACAACACAGATTTTTGTTACCAAGAGAGTCGCAGTCTGAACTCAGCATGTATCACAGCGCCCCTGTGTGCTAAGAAGGGGTATTACTTCCATACCTGTGCGTCAACTACTAGGATAACCAACTGCTTTCTCATTTCTGCAGCTTACACATCTTCGAATAATTTCCAGGGAGCTTCTTCTTATACGAGGAGAGAGGACTCCAGGCAACAGACATCTGACCTAAATTAGCCTACTAAGAGGCTAATTTTTACTAAACTTACACTGTAGCTCAATGCACTGGCATAAGAATTGTGTAACACTGTGAGTGCACATTTTCAACATATAAGCATTAGTAATACTTAAAAAACAAAAAGACAAGGCAACTCACCTATCAGAACATCACCAAAAACTTATTGACAGCACTGCTCAAATCCAAAGTCCATCCTGCGCTCCTGTTTCCTTCCTCTTTTGAGCACCACTTTTTTGCTTTGGCTCACTAAATATATCATTTAAAATGCCAATAAAAAAATGTTATATAATTGATATCAAAAGACTCATGGGTGTTTTATAAAAATGACAGAGAACAAAGGTCAGGAAGTAACATGCCCACCCCTCATCAAAATGTCATAAAACATGCCTATTTTAATCAGTGTAGTGTAATACGATTGAGTAGATATTTGCTTCTACTTTTTAATTTCTAATTCTCTTACAATTTGTCTACATTGTCTTACATCACAATCAAGAGCATAGCCTTTGTTCTCAGCGAGTAGACCTAAAGATGATCTAAGCTCAGATCTGCTCAGATATATATATATATATATATATATATATATATATATATATATATATATATATATATATATATATATATATATATATTACTATCCAGTATATTTTTGAATGATGTATTTAAAAGCATTAGTCAGCTTACAAAGATTTTTTTTAAAGAAACATACATGGGGCTATAAATTATAATGCTTTAAATTATAATCCAGTCAGATACATTTACTAGTTTTTGATAAAACAAGTTTTTTGTTTTGTTTTTTACTTTTACTGCCAATAGTAAAAGTAAAATTGTACTTTTTCCTGTTAATGAGAAAATGACTCCAAGGTTTATTTTTCCATTTATTCAGCACATCATTAATACTGGAGGCTCAGAATATGAACACCTACAATTATAATCAGAAAATAGATTTTGGATTTGCTCCCCAAAATATCTGATTCATAAAACAAAAGCTGTACCAAAGCGTATTATGTTATCTGTTTTACCTTCTTAAACTTTTGGTTTATTTCCTGCTTTAAATTAAACAGTTTTGCTAACAAAAAAAGAAAAAATATTTGCAAATGGATGTGTCAGCCCACAAACAATCTGATGACAAATGTCATATGTATCCAGCACCAAAATTCATAAATGTAACATAAATATCAACTTTGCTTTTAATTAAGGCAATCATACTTTACATTTATAAGTAAATACATTATATAATGTTATGTGTTTTTTTTTAATACCACACATCTTTTAAATCTTTGGATGACTGTATTCAGTCCAGCCTTTATTACAAGTAAAAATCACGTCAAGAAAAAGTTCTGCTGTGTATTTAGATAGATAAATAGATAGATAGATAGATAGCGCTCACAAATATATTGGCTGTACTCTACATAAGTACTGTAAAATCTGTAACTTATTTCCCTCTGCCTGGTTACATAATATCATATTTCCCACAACCATACCTTTTGCTCCCAAATTACGTTTATGGACTCTGAACTTCTGACTTTTATTTACTCAATCGCTCAATATTATTGTGCACTACATTGCTAATATCCAAGTTCCTCTGTTCATTAAGTAACTTATTTTGCCGTCATTAGTTTAGCTCAGTTGATTGGAAAAAAAATGCTTGTCTGGGTGTTTTCATGAAAAGACAAAAGCTTTTCCATTCACTACAACACGTTAAAGTCAGTCACTTTACAAATAGCACAAAGAAACGGCAGAAAAACGCTGCTGCTGACAAAACAGTGTAAGTCACACTGAATAAACAATGTCAAGGTGTGACCTCCGATTGTTA
This sequence comes from Neolamprologus brichardi, assembly GCF_056152115.1. NCBI lineage: Eukaryota > Metazoa > Chordata > Actinopteri > Cichliformes > Cichlidae > Neolamprologus > Neolamprologus brichardi. The sequence continues at coordinate 30,342,884 of NC_142115.1, forward strand.
ACCCTTTCACCCATTCCCTGACCCTGTGATGTACGAGAACCGCAGCTGAATGGATTTTCTAAGCTCGCTGGCCCCTGGAAATGTGGACAAAACCCTCCATATTCAGTGCATTTCTATGACACAGCTGCTGACTCAGGAGGTTTGGACAATGGGCTGGTGCGGTCGGGTCTAGTATAAAAGGAAAGGGTTAAACCAGGTAGGATACAGTTCGGTGCAAGAGCAGAAACATCAGCAGCAACCAGCAGCTCAACCAGCAGCTCAGCCAGCAGCCCAATAATCAGCAATATGACTACCACTGGAATGAACATGATGAGCAGGGTAAGAGAATTGCCTTTAAGGTCTTAAACATGTGTTTATAAAAATATAATATTTATATTTGCAACAGCAACCAATCATGAGGTGTGGCACGAATGGTGTATTGTATAATTTTCCTCCGCTTTAAAGCATCTCTGAGTCCTATTTTTGCTTTCCAGCCAGAGCCTGTGCTTGTTTGGTTCGGTAACTACAGCTTGCAGTTATTTCTTCTAGTAAAAAAGCTCTAAAATTCTAAGCCAACAAAATAGAAACAGACTTTGCGAGATAAAATGTCACTATGTACATATTAGCTTCTGTTAAGAGCTTCTCTCATGAGCTGAACAGCTCAGAAAGAGAACTTTGCTGTGCTACTGTGAGTGCCCATCTGACTCTGTGGATTCAAATGTGTGCACTTCTTGTATACGTGATTTATACTGCTGCTGGGTCTGACCTGATAAAACTAGATTAGTTACCTTTATAGAAAAATCATAGACTGCTCATTCAGACATGGAGCTGACACATTAAGAGTTAACAGAAAGGAATAAATGTCTAAATTGATTTATTCCTCATTAGAAGTAACAGCACTACTACTGAACTCACCAACTCTTTCAGCTTCAAAAATTAAATGCCTCACATGTGCTCGTTTCCTCTCTCTCCTCAGATCATCTTCTACGAGGACAGGAACTTCCTGGGTCGTTCCTATGAGGTCATGAACGACTGCCCTGACATGTCCTCCTACCTGAGCAGGTGCCACTCCTGCAGGGTTGAGAGAGGCTGCTTCATGGTGTACGACCGCACCAACTACATGGGCAACCAGTACTTCCTGAGGAGGGGTGAATATTCTGACTACATGAGCATGATGGGGATGAACGACTGCATCAGGTCCTGCCGTATGATCCCCATGGTAAGATTTTACGCCAGTCTTCATTTACCCTGGATGACATCATTAAAATACTCTGAGTTAAATCCATTTGTCTTCTGCCTCACAGTACAGGGGATCCTACAGGATGAGGATCTACGAGAGAGAGAACTTCGGTGGTCAGATGTATGAGCTGATGGACGACTGTGATAACATCATGGACCGTTACCGCATGTCCAACTGCATGTCCTGCAATGTGATGGATGGCCACTGGCTGATGTACGAGCAGCCCCACTACAGAGGCAGAATGATGTACATGAGGCCTGGAGAGTACAGGAGCTTCATGAACATGGGATTCAGCGGCATGAGGTTCATGAGCATGAGGCGCATCACTGACTCCTGCTACTAGGCTGTCTTTGCACTAAATAAAGCTGTCATGAACTGAACTACTGGTGTGTTTCATGGATTATTTTGAGTAGATTTTGAGTACTTATGTTCATTCAGAAGTTCTAACGTTTCAGTAATTCAGAAGAAGCAAGTCATTTGCTTTTTATTCTTATTTTCAAACCACATTCTTTCAAAAATCAACTACAAGTGAAATTTGTGCAACCTTTTAGCACAATGTTCACTTATATGTACCACAACTTCACTGTCACAAGTGAACCTCTTATAATCTTCTGTTCATATCTTTTTACATTAAAAGCCATAGACTGTGGGGCCCAAATTTAGCTCACTGGGATGAGCAGGTGGGTATATGACAAATGGCTGAAATCGGCAGGCCCAGGTTCAAATATGACCATTGCCACATGTCTTCCCCTCTCTCTCCCTCTGCTTTCCTGTCACTCTTCACTGCATCTATCAAAAAATAAAAAAATAAAAGGCAAAACAAACCCCAAAAAACCAAAACATAGACTGTACATTAAAGATGGAGGTAGACATTTATTGTTTAGTTTTATTCTGGTCTTGAGCCTAGCCTTTTCACAAGGGGGGATAAATAAGAGAAACCCTGGGACATTTCAGTTTGATACAACAGAGACCCAAAGCATAGTTTGCTTTTTTGACCCCTCTACTCTAAGTGGGACTCAAATAAAAAAAAAAATGAACATCATATTCTATTCATTAAGGCTTCAAGCTAGAGACTGAGAGCATGAGCACTTTGGAAAAGTGTTTATTGAGGGTAAGAACATTCATTTTCTGACTCTTCTGGTTGTAAACAGTCTTGTTTGTAACCAGAAGAGTCGCCCTCTGCTGGCCATTAGAAAGAATACAGATTTAACTTACTGGGTTACTGGTATGACATTTTTGATTTCTTCTAGAAGGATACTTTAGTTTTTTACAGTCTTTGTAGACTTCACCCTTTGTGAAGACTATCTTTCCACAGTACCAAAACACACACTGAGTACTTGTGCTTGTAAAGAGCAGTAAGTGTTTCTGAGCATGCTGTAAGAAGGAGGCCTTCATTTAGAGTCACTGTAAATTTCTGGGCCTGTAACTGTGTGTAAAGCCTTTTGTTTAATAGCAGAGAAATCATAATACACTATGCTGATCTGCAGCTTTGTTGTTTATAAAACAATAGTTGCAATTGTTGAAATAAAGGAAGTTTAGTCTCACTCTGAGTAGAACTAAAACAGTTGTGTCTAGAATCTTCTATAGTAAACTTGGACAATGGCATATAAATACTTGCATAGCTGAAATTCTCTGATTATATTTACATTGTACCAGTTAGGTTTCAGCGTGAGTTGTTATTAGATCCAAATGTTATTGTCGGACCACCTAGGTTTGTTTCTGCAAGACTGTTTCCCTCAGTCCTGTTCTCATTAGAGCAAAAGAATAGAGCAGGCATACAGGTAAGCACCCTGAAAGCACAGTGTATATACAGCAGCTACATAATAACAATATGCACACGGTCTGTTTTTATTCTCTATTTGTTGTTCTGACATATTGATATATCTCAACAACCATGACATTTGGTGATGGCATGCATGTTTTCTGAATTTTCACATGGCCTAACAGCAGTTGATTCTATCATGTCAGTACAAAGAAATTAATTACAAGACACCAAGATTCATCAGGTCCAGGCAACATTTTTCCAATTTTCTGTTGTCAAGTTTTGCTGTGGCCCATCTGCTTCAAAGTTTGATGTGTAGCACATTCAGAGATGCTCTTCTGCATATTGTGGTTGTAAAGCAGTCTAGTCTGTATTTCATGGTCCCAGTAGATCACGAGTTTCTCAAATATTAAGACCATTTGGCACCAACAGCTACACCACTTTCATAGTCACTTAAATCTGTTGCTTGGTCATTTTAACTCTAGATGCCTAAATGTGTCTAGCTAATTAAATGTTTGTGTTAACAAACAGCTGATCAAAGTAGCTGGTGAGTGTATTCTGTTACAATGGTGGATGCTCCTATTAAATATGCTCAAACCTTCAAATAATGAGGCCAGCATGTTGAAGAAATCTTTATGAGCCAAACGCTCAGGGTTCAGGCAGCTCTGAATAACACAGTTTATTTCTGCTCTTGTGATATCAGTATGAAGGGATGTCTTGTTTATTCGAATACTGAATAAACTAAGGGGGGCACCAAGGCCTGATATAACATGGAGCTGGAAAACAAGTTAGCTGGTCCCTTTAAGTGATTCTTAAATTATTGTTTGACTTAAAGTCACCTTGAGATTTTTAATATTAATCTTCTTTTTTTTAATTCGTGGTTCTGTTCACGGAGCAGTTTTCACTTTTAACTCTGACACCGTTTTAATTTAGACGAGAGAGAAAACAATTTTTGACTGTTTTAATATTGATGTAATGTGCACATAACCTGCATACTACAGAAAAAATGTCACCCTCCATGATGCCCTATTATAGCCTCTGTTAAAAAACGTGTACGTGTACCATTACAGAACTCAAACTACAGACAGCCACAACGAGCCGTCAGTATGGCTGTAGACTCTTAATCCTGTGAAAGTGATGAGAAGTAATGTCTGTTGTATGAGGATGACATATTAAAATTTAGATTTTGGTTTGTTTTCGTTAATTGTCCTGCGTGGGTCCTCGTTTAAATTAGTGATATAAAAGTCTCAACAATAACGACAAAAGAAATATGCACAATTCACTGCCTGTCTCGTAATTTTTTTAGTTCCCATTCCTCCGAGGAGCATATTAGCAGTGCGTGTCTTTCTATCATTCTTTCTCACTCTTCTTTCTTTCCTTTCCACTCTTCCTCCAGAGAACAGCCAATCCAGTGAGCAAGCAGGGAATCGATGCCCTGATACAAGATTCAGCCTAATGAGGATCAGAAACATCTTAATAAAGACCCATAATCCACCACTTAATCCCTCATTACAGAATCATCTGCATTCTCTCGTCCTGCTCCGTACCGCCGCAGTGACAGCACATTCTGGTCCATTGTTCTGCTTCGCCTCATCTCTCACCCAGGGCTACGTCTCCCTTTGTCTCCCTTCGGTGTCAGTTATATTTGATCTGCTCTCATTAGACTTTCAGACGAGGGCCTGAAAATAGTGCTTTTGTGAGCACTTCTATGCTATCTCTTGTCTGAAATGGAAAATGAGACATATGCTTAATGAGGAGAGGATGGACTGGGACCTGCCGTCTGACAGCGAGATAGGAAGCGTATTGTGTGGAGGAAGTGCTGTGACCGATACTGTTAAAGGACACACTTTCTAGGCAACATCCGTGTCAGTAATTATGACTTCTGAGAATGTGAAAATTACTGTGAAGTGAGACAGATGGATTAACGTTTCATGCTGAGCCCTGGAGACACTCGGAGTCGAGGTTTTTACTTTTGTGCAGCATTAACAAAAAAGTTACTGGAGTTTTACATATACTTCGTGCTATGGAAAGCTGGTTTCACCTTAGAAATACACAAACGTATTGTGTACGTAACACAAAAATAAACAAAAGCATGTGAAACATAATATTATTATGATTGTATGACTAAATACAATGACAAAAAAAACTTAAGTAAAGATAAAGTTTCTAACAAAGGAATACCTGAAAGAGCTCTAAGTACTCTAACTTCTGCCCACAAAACCTGGAAAGAGTCATACTCATATTATCCATGTTAGATATCAGTGATAGCCTTTAGCATGGCCTGATCAATGCAGAAATAATAATACAGTAATCCTCTTTGTAAAGTGAATGGAGAGCAATGCTGTCTAAATGTGTAAAGACATAGCCACCCAAACATCCTCTACTTTTTATTGAGGTCCTCTGTTAACTCCTCAAATTGGACATTTTCACAGTCATCATGTTAGAATTTTTGAAACATTATAAACAATGGGTGGATCTGATTGAAAAATGGAGAACACTGCATATTCTTATGATAGTGACTTATTAGCATGCTCCACTTTATCCTCCTTTGTGACTCAAATGAAAACCCTAATTTACATAAATAACATCATATATATTAAATAAAAAGTCAAACCTATCAACTGAGACTGTGAACTCATGAGAAAAGCTTTTACTGTGATCATAGTTCAGTGGAGTCAAGGGTTTAACAAGAGACAACAAGAGATATTTCCCTCTGCTAGCCATTAGAATTAGAAGAAAAGTTATTAGAATTAATAACTTTTCTATAGAATTATTAGAAAAATAAATTATAATACTTTGGATTCATTTTTTAAATATGGCCTGGTTCTGCTGAAGGTTTCTTCCTGTGGGTGTTTTTCCTTCCCACTGTCACCAAAGCAGTTGCTCATAGGGGGTCATATGATTGTTGGGGTTTTTTCTGTTTTCCTTGTATTGTTGAAGGGTCTTTTTCATATAAAGTACCTTGTGATTTGGCACTGTATAAATAAAACTGAACTGAATTGAACCATCAATCATAAAAGGAAAGAGGGTGTCCGTTTCCAAAATCCAAACTGGTTTCACAGAAGGCTCTGCCTCCCAGTGAAGATCTCGATTGGGCTTGGTATGGTGCTATATTACACAAAAGCATTTCATTCGGATTGTCCACAACTCAGAATTAAAAAAGGAACAGAGCAAAGTGATCAAAGCACTAGATATCACCAGGACATACTGAATCACAGAGAGATACAAATATGCTGGGAAAAACCCGGAAGGCTATAAGATAATGTAATGGATAACACAACAATAAACCTGGAAAATAAATATTGGCTAACCAAGGAATATGAAAACTCAACCCCAAGGTAAATGACAAATAACAAAGAAGCTAACAACCCCATTCATCAGAGAGACAAGGAACAAAACTTAAAAACATTCTCATAATCTAAAAAGAAACATTACCCAAGGGTCCAAAAAACAGGGACCATCACAGTTTGTCCGGCTGGTCCAAATGGGAAAACTGTTTTTTATTCAAATCTCTCCGGACCCTGAGCTACAAATAGAGTTCAACATACCCAGGGTATCTTTCTGTTATCTGAATTTACTTCTCTACGTTATCGCAGGGTTACAAAAAGTTATTTTCAAGAGCGAAATAATCTTTGAAAACTATACCTATTCCACAAAATTAGGAAATATAATTAATAATAAGTAAAACAAATGCAACATTGCTCATAATAGTTTCATTTGTTGAGATCTTACCTTTTTGTTTGTACAGCAAAACATCATGCTATGACTCCCGTGGATGCGAATAGTTATCATGAAAATGCCAGGCACTATTTGCCCCCTCCACACTAACAATATGCATGGAGACAAACATGCAGTCTTCCAATTTACTCTAACAAAGGGGGTTAATGTGGACTTATGTGTCAAGAGAAAAGGAGAAATCTCACTTCCTTTAGCTAGGAGATGATCCTCAAGAGGGTCAGATAATTAGCCCCGTGAAGGTGTGGAGAGGGCTGATTCCTAACTAGTATTACCCCTCCCTCATCATTACTCTGTGTGCTGAGGTGATAGGAGGTGGAGGGGGATAAAACAAAACAAATAAAACTCATTAAAGGGGCCTGTGTGGCTACAAATTCCCCTCTGCAGCATGCTAACACTCCGCAGACGTCAATAGCTCTGGTCAGAGGTATCATCGTTATTCTGCCTAGGTATGAACTCAGATCAAAGCCTTGCATAGTTCGTTGCCTCTTAACCTGAGGCGGCATTCTCAAAATCAGAGCCCCTTGTTTGGCAGGTTTCCATTTTTTACTCTCTGATTAAAGCCTGTGGAGACCCAGAAAATCACTCTGCATAGCAAATCCTGAGATGAAAAAAAATCCAAATGATTTCTCCAACAATGCACCCATGGCATTTTGTTATGTTAAAGAATGGAGTTAATTTTTGATGATGCAAAACAGATGAGGACTCTTTGTAGTTGTGTAAAAGAAACTAGCTAAATCCTCAAGGAAAGTTGTTTTCATGTACAGTGACAACGTCAGCATCAAGGAGCCACGGGCCTGATTTTTCACACATTTCTGACCTGTGGAGCTTCAAGAAAAGTTTCACCAGTTTGGATTACCCCGAAACTTGGTTCTAACCTTTTATGTTTTCAGAGGATCGGCCAAAATGTATTTAGTTATTGTCTCGTGGAAGATGTGTATATGTTTTATTTATTTATTTATTTAAAGACATCTATCAATTCCTAATGGCTTCATGTACTGTGAGAAGTTGACCACATGTTGTATGAGTGGTATGAGTCCTGGGTCGAGCACAGCCGTAACGTGAAAACTGCTAAAGGTTACACGGACCCAAGTGAGAAGGATCAGCAGGACAGGCAGCATTTTACCAGCATAGAAAGTTAATGAGGCTGTTAGTATATCTAATCTTTTTGTGCAGAAGAGTTCTGTTTCATCCAAGCTGTACTGGAGTTTGAATCTATAGGAAAACACAGACTTTTACTGGAATCAGGGCCTCTTTAAAGCTATAGACTTTGAGTATACTCAAAGGTTAGAAGATCATTGTGAGTATGATAATGCAAGCATTTAGCTCAAATAAAAGGACTCTTTAGCCATCTTCTTGGTGAGACATTTGCATGGATTGCCTTAAAGGTAACATAAAGAGCCTCTGATTCTTCATCTGGTGCTATTGTTATGTCTAAATGTGTCAAAATGATAAATGTGCTCTAAAGCAGGACTCGTGCAGACAAGTTCAAAAGGTTTCTTAAGTAATGGTGAACAAACACTGGAGGTGAACTCTGTCATGGGAATTCCTGGGGACAGTTCAGATTATGAGGACTGGAGACCCTGAGAAGAGGGGAGAGATGGGCTAGCCTTGGTTAGCCCACTGACATCAGCTCCACAGAATTGTTCCAGATAGTGTTATATGAGATTGCTTACTTGATCATTCTGGGAAACATACTTGAAGTGGGCCACTGGTCTGTTTGCCACAGTGGGGAAGTCAACAGGCAGGTGAGCTGTCAGTTTTTTGAGAAAGAATTCAAGAAGGTACAGACCAGCTCAACAGGGACAGGAACGAGAGTTCCCCACACAGGGAACTCTCTGAAACAAGAAAACTTAAAACAACAGGAGAATCATAGAGGAGCCTGATTACCACTATAAAGAGGCAGAGAATCTATTGGAGAGCGAACGTTGGAGCTGGTCCTTAAGTAAAAGCGAAAGATGAGATTCACAAGTAAAAGATGTGACAGGTAAAGATCAGGAATCTTAAACTCAACTCACAGGCACCTGGAAACTCAACCTGGATTTGGAGGGAATTTAAAAAAAAACAAACACCAAATAATGTAACGATTTTACAGCTAACCAAATAACATAGATGAAGACACCTAGATTTTTCTTACTTTTGTGGTTTTAGTGGTATTAAATAGTAAATGTTAGTATGTTAACACATTAAACAGTGGCAGTCACTGTTACATGTTCATGTCAGCATTGATTTTGTGAGTATTTTACGATTTAGCTCAAGGCCCCTCTGCTTTTTTCATACTTTTTCTTGCTGTTTTTGTGAGTCATATATTTTTAAAAAAATCATGCTGAATTGATGTTAATATAAAACTTTAGCTTGTCTTGAGAATATGAAGTGAACAGTGAGTCAGAGTTTGAAACTTTTCCTGAGGTGATGTTTTGCCCCAACATGCAAGGTGAACTTCACATCTTCTTCACTGCACATCTTCTGCATCAGCTCTTCCAGGTCTTCTCCTAAATGACCCCATTAGATATATTCTAAGAACAATGTTTAGTGTTTATGTATTTATTTTATTTGTATTTATTTAACCTGTACTGTGTCGCAATTTTATTAAGTAGAATCATGGTCTGTTGTACATTAGCTTTGCAAAGGTGAGCGCTATATACTACAGGCTCCACTGGTTAGTCTTTTTCTTTTCATTCTTTATTATTAACATTATTATTTGTGTGGTTATACAATGTCGACAGGAGGTGGAGGTCAGGTTGGCAAAAGAGAGGAGTTGGAATAACGGCATAAAGTGAAGAAGGAGAAGGACAAGAAAAAGAAAAGGGCCAGGGGGCGGGGCCGAGGGGGGTGTACTGTGTAATTTTTCCTCCATATGTATGATGGCCTCATCACATCCTGACAGCTTGAGCTCATCTGTACAAATAACTCCATTTACTCCTCCTCACACTTTTTGTTTAGCCCATAAGAAACAGAGGCAGGTGCAGGGGTTTTGTCCTCAGGCCAGTATGCAGCTGTGACAACTCCAACTGCTATAACACACACACACACACACACACAGAGAGAGAGAGAGAGAGAGAGAGAGAGAGAGAGAGAGAGAGAGAGAGAGGGGGAAAGAGAGAGAGAACATGTGCCAACAAACATGCTGTTCATTAATCACGCATAATAGCATCTCCAGCTAACAGACAGCAGGCACAGGTTACAGGCCTCAGGCATATTACTGCAGGTGTGATCATGGACCCACCTGTTATACAGAAGGGATCAGAGTTTGCCTGCACTTAAACATTAATGTGTTTAATGTAAAAGAACAAGTAAAAGTAAAAACACCACAGTGGAACTTCTGGAAAATAGTCAAAAGTTGAGTGGATGGTTTAACTTTCTACAACGAAGCAGTTAAAAGAGTTGGGAGAACTCTTTGTTAACTCCTTATGAATGTCTTTGAGTTCTGTGTTTCTCTATAGTTTATATGGACAGTAAAAGGGTCAAGATTTCTGTAATCTGTAAAGTTCCCCTATGAACACGCTATGGAGTGTTTATGTCACCAACATAGATGGAGACAACTTTGTTTAGCCGTTGTAAGAGGAGGCTGGGGGACAGAATCATTGTATTTCCCACATGTATCAAAGAGATGCTTCTTATACATAGGGCTTTGATACATAGTTCCCTTATACTATGGTAAAAAATGTATTTTAGACACATCTGCAAGTGACTTCACACTCAATCACATCATAATTATAAGAATATTCATCTTGCGGCACACTTTTATAGTCCCTTGCAACTTGCAACAGCTGGATCTGTCATTAGTTTGTTGTTAAATTTGGCTTTTCACCTTCTAAGCAGGATTTTTTCAAACATTTCAAAGGTGTTTGGGGAGGAATGTTTCCTGTTACAACTTGTGCAAAAGCCAGGACCACAAAAAAGGGGAAAAAGATGAAGAAAAACAGAATTCTGACCTCAACCTCCTCCACCACCTGCTCATTGGTTGGGTACAAGCCACTGTGGGTTGGGCATGCATCACCAGGGGGAAAATATAACTGAAACTTTAGTATTACCAAAAATACTAAATCAGCAGTTAAATATTTCCCTATTGTATATATTTATTCATTGTGTTTGTGTTTTAAATACTGTCTGTTTTAAGCTGCGAACTACTGCACAGAATTTTGTTGTGTGACTGCATAATCACAATAAAGCATCTTTAAAGAAAAAGAGGCAGTTATAATGACTGGAGTGTTGAAGTGATGTCTAACAATAACAATTACAATAGTTTACATGCAGAGATGGTGAAACATGGTGATAATATGGTTCTAATCAACTGATGAACAATAAACTATACTTCTAAAGGTTTTTCCCGCTGGATCACTCTGGGATAGCTCTATGAACGTCTATAAAAACTACAGTCTGAATATTTTCTTGCCTTTCTCTTGGATCTGACTTTGCTCAGATATATATAAGGTGCCAACGCTGTCCTCACTTCCTGGGCCTCCCCTCCTCTGTTTCCAGGCATCGCTGATAACGGTCCAGATCTGCAGCAGGAATGTGGGCTCTGGCGCTGTGTGTTTCCCTCTGAGTATTTGTCCAGGTCAGCTTTGACTGCGTGTTTGTTGCAGTTGGAAGGCTTGGGAGAGAAACAAACACTGCGCTCCAGTCTGTTGTAAAACCAGATGCCCAGGAAGTGGTGAATGGAGAGTGGATGTGGCAGTAATGGGAGAGAGAGCTGAGACCATTGTGTTCTAATGCACTATTGTGTTCTAATGCATATACTACATCCCTCCACACACACACACACACACACACACACACACACACACACACACACACACACACACACACACATACCCTGCTGCACTGGTTAGCAGTATTTGGGTCAAACATTGAACTCTGCCCTCTGACCTTTTAATGGAGCCACAGGTTAGTTAAAACTTCAAGAGAAAGTTATTTAATAAGCTTGAGGTTTCTTATGTGTTTGTTTTGTTTTTGTGATGAGTTATTTTTTAATCATCATAAATTATTTTTTATGAAGGCCATATAAAGGCAAATTAACTTGCTTCCCATTAGATAGTTTTCAAATATTTACTGTGGTTTTACCTTATGAATGGTTACATTTATTTAATATTAAATACTCTAAATGTCTTATAGCTAAACTATAATTGATTTAAGATTCAGGCAACAATTTGAATCCAAGTTCAGCACTATTTATACCTTCATTCATGTCATCAGCTACTATCTGTTTCTTTTTCTCCTTAACATCATTCACCACCTATACTCTGACTGTCTGTGGTGGCTATTTTTTTTTTTTTCCATACAAAACAGATGCTATAAAATGCTGGGCAAACTGAGTGAGGTGATCATTCTTCGTGAGTTTGTCTCTACAAGGAACACCATTTGTGTAAATAGAAATTCAGGTTTTGCTATATCAGCTCTTTATGTGTCCATTACTTTTTACTTTTGACCTCAACCTGCATGTTTGTTTTGTTTAAATGAGGGCCTCATTATGAGCTGAGAGACTCCCTCATCTGATTAACCTCTGGCCTTTACGACCTTTGATGAGGTAAACACTTTTTACATCAGCACTCAAGTTCATTTGTTGAGAAAATGTTTCAGTCATTGGAATAAAAAAAAAACAAATGAAATTCCAATTCACTGCAAGTTTTCCACAGCAGTGAACTCCAGTTAAGGGTTAAGTGTGCTTTAGAGTTCCCTGTAAGACTTTCAATGACCTCATATGACCTCTAATAACACAAAGCAGACCTTTGACTTTGGCCAGGCTTTTGTTTTCTATGCAGAAAGCTCCTCTTTAACCAGTAAATCAACATCCATGTTGTATGGCAGATGCTGCTGATTTGGCTTCAGGCAGTTGTGGTGTGAAGATACTCACCCCTAATGACCTGCAGCGACCTTTGACCTGAGCCCAGGCCCTTTAATATAACCAGCAGATCAGTTCCATATGGTGATTCAGAGAGAGATGCCACTTACAGTAATGTATTCAGAGCTCTACTTAAGTCTGGATAAGTGGAACATACCAAACCTTATGGTTGTGATAGGAATTTATTTTGCTGTAAATGATGATGGTATAATTCGTCATCATAAGTGTGTGGGAGAAAGATCAAGATCAAGATTAACACTTTTTTAATGTCACAAATGTCAAACTCTACATTTTAAAGTCTAAGAGAGTTTGCAAACTTGTTATGCATCTTATCTGTGCCCTCAGTCATACACTGACGGATTATCACTATCTTGCGTGGGCAATGCTGTTGACACAGCTGCAGTCTGGGCGTAAACTAACGTGTTCAGGATGCACCTCGTCGCTGCCCGCCAGCCCGGCAGCTTCACACAAAAAATTAAACAGAGACTGGAAAGATTATCTCGCACATGCCCAGGGTGTGAAACCAGTCTCTGTAACTTTCTTTGACCTGAAAAGGAAAATGTCAGTGACTTTACGGTCGCTCTTTTGTCAGCGGTGGAACAATTTTCATAACATCTTAAAATGAGCTCTTAGTTTTCAACAGAAAGGAGCTTTTGCAGCTTGACAGCTATGAGAGCTGTGACAGTTGTCTACTTCTATTATACACTGATTCCATTTATAATTCTACTTATACACTGATCCATTAGTATAAAATCATCCACGGCAGAAAGTGCCTTTACTTTTGTCATATAATGTACTTTCTACTCAAAATGCCTGATCTTTGCTGTATCATAACTTTAACTTCAGTAAAGCTTCCACCCCTGCATCTCCAGACACAGCAGGCACTGCATCAAGAAGTCAAACTGCCTCTTCTGAGTCAATATTGACTTGGCCAGGAGGGGGCAGTGGCACCATTACTGGCTTTGCGCAACGCTGCAGAGCACTCTGCCCAGATCTCTTTCATGAAGCTTGAAACATCTGAAACAAAACCTGACTCGTGAGTCAACTCTGACCTTTGGTTGATAACAGATCAGAGACCCCGCCGGGATTTTTCCCCTTTCCTCTGGTATCTTCAGGTGCCAGGAAAGCTCTGCCCTGTAGGCAGATAGGGAGAGAGGAAGGCACTGTGGTGTATAAACTGCCCTTTGTCTAGCTCTTTACCTTGTCCTCCAGCTGAGCTCATAGATTCAGCTTTGTGTGAGTGTGGGGTGTAATGTACCCAGAGACAATGGTATCAGATTGGTGCTCCTCGGGGACAAATGTTGAGAGATCTATATTTAACTCTGTATATCCATGTGTTGTGTTTCGGAGGAGTATAGGGTTGTCTGTATTGTATGTGCTGGTGAGGGGCTGGTAGATGAGAGGACATCCTCCTCTCTGAAAAATGTAACAGGTGCCACACAGATGGGATTTCCCCAAGGATCAATAGGGAAGAGCTCTCCCTGTGTGGTGCACAGTTGAATAAAGAACATGGGGGGGGGGGGGGGGGGGGGGGGGGGGTACACGAGGAACGTGTAGTATGGAGAACATGTGTATTATCTAAAAGTAATCAGCAACATTTTATTTCCTTCGTAGCTGTTAAAATTTAATTTGTGTGTTTGTGTAAATTCATATCAAAAGTAATACAAAGATCACTTCCTTGTACAGCTGCTCATAGCTTGACTGTGCAGCTGTGTGATACTGATTATCTGCCAGACAGGAAAATGGCAGTAATTAGTGGCGGTAACATGAATTGACCTTTTTGGCCAAATGATACTAACTTACACTTAACATCGCAAGTCTGTTAAGAATCAAATAAGGTCAAGGTTGTCCAGCCCCACTTTCTCCTCTCACTTCTTCCCCTACAATTAATATTCTCACAGTTCATCATTAATTGCCAGCTGGTAAGGTCAAGGGGGAAATGGCATTTAACATGTCTTTATGTGTGGTCTGACTCCAAAAGAAAATGAACTCATCTTCGTGCAGTATTACTCAATAAACTTCCGTGATTGTAATTTTGGTATTTACAGAAATCCTTTGGCAGAACAATCTCCATTAAAGGTCATCTTAGTTGCTTTGTTTCAGTTATTTTAACCATCACTTGACAATCAGTTAGAGGTATAAATGTAATCAGATATCAAGATATTTAAAAATAAATCAGGCAACTTTACTGTGAGCCCTTCTAGGACTTCCCTTGAGCTTAACTGATCCTTTTGAACCTAATGAAGATTATCTGATGAGGTGAAAAGCAAAGGTTGGTAAACAATGAGCCACCAGCTCAAGTCTATGAGCTCCCTGAACTGTAACTGTATTATGTTGTAACATTTCATCACACTATTATGTAAATCTTATCAATTAGTGTGAAAAACGTTGGATATGTTTCTGTTTGATTATAAAAAAAAACGTTCATGTCCTAGAAGGATGGTTTCCCTCAGGACATGAACGTGTCCGTTCTTTCACAGAGGATCTGAGGTCATATCCTGTTTGTTATTCCCGAAACTCTCATCTTGAATGGCCCGGCATTTGTTTTCCAACCATCCAGGAAGTCCCCGCTTAATTTGTTACGCCTCCGTCATCTCTGCTCCTTTTCTTTCTAATTCCCATTGCAAAACTGGCCCAAAGCGAGCGCTCTCTTATCACTCAGGGTCTTAAAACATGTTTATTTTCAGAAGGCTCAAAGAGAGCTGCCCGCTGGTATTCAAACCCAGAGATTTGGTCCCTCGGTGAGGCGTCAGAGGTCATGCTCCTGCTGCCATGTTTGATGGGCGTCGACAGCCACTCGCGGGACTTCAAAGAGCAACGTGGTGGCTACAGATGTGTGACTACTCACAGGGTCCTAATCTGTTCAGAGAAAGGAGGCATCCAATCCGGATCTTTTTCATCAAGCCGCACAGAGCACAGGGCTTTTTCCAAGAGGCCTGCTGTAATACAGTGCATTAGTGAGATAAAGGCCTCTCCTCACAGCTGTCTCATGCTGACAGACTCTTGGAGAAACTGATCTTTTCATTCTTTTCTGCTGTATCTCCTCTTCAGGTCTCTGCCTTGCAGCCTTTGCAATTCCTTTCAAACTTAAGCTTGGCCTTCTTTTTACCCATAAATCTCTCTTATTATTGGTCTCCTTGTGGCTGTGGTTCATAACACTGTTCACTTCACTGCAAAGCCTCAGACATTTTGTCTGTTTTTCTCAGACGCATGATTTAACAAACAGTGAAACCACAATCTCTGTGCTACAATTCAGTGGAGCATGTACGCAGGGATTTCTACTTTAAAATGTAAACTGACATTCATTTTAGATTAATGATAAATAGCATTTTGGGTAGTAGGTTGTATTGGTACTGTAGTATGAATTAGAAGAACTACGTTACTAAGATTAGAAGACCTTTGACACAGAACTTAGTTATAAAAACTGTATGTACAATGATAAGTGATGAGTCCCTATTTGGTTACTTCCTGTTTTGACATCTCAGTTTGTCTTCACTGGCTATCTTTGTTCACTGGGAAAAACCCTTAACATTCATCACCTCTTTTACAAAAAACAATAATTAAAACCTTTTTTAACCAGTTTAGTCTCTCAGTTTTCTTACATTTTCACTTTGCTGTTATCTACAAAATAGTTTCTATTCATGGTTATAGTTTAATTTATATTTTATTCCTGGAGTTACCGTTTATGGCTGCCTCTCCTGTGTTTTTTATTTCCATCTCCTGTTTGATGTCTTTATGGTCCTGTTTTATTTTGTCTTTAAGTCTTTTTGTGTTTTGTGCTTTTATATTTAGTTGTATTTGTTCAGTCTCTGATTAGTTTCAGATGTGTTACCCTTCTGTTTCCACTCCTCGCTGATTGCCTTTGTATCTGTGTGTATTTAAACCATCGTTTTTTGTCTGTTCGTTGTTGTGATGTGTGTCTGCCTTCTCTGTGTACTCAGCCTGTGTGTCCCAAGCTCCTTCCAAGTGGTCTCCCAGTATTGCTTTTGTCATAGTTATCCTTTTGTTTCCTTTTCTTATCTATGGATCAATATCAGGTTAAACAAACAGCTTGATTTTGTCTGCACTCCAACTCGCTCCATCTTTGCATTTGGGTCCTCTCTGTAACACATCCCAGTATGAAAACAGTCCCCTTAATTCAAACTTTATTGAAAATATCCCTTAAATTGTAAATTAAAAGGAACATTTATTTTGTATGGGAATCCAATCTCTTTCTTGGGAATTTAGTGCTTAAAATAATAATCTAAGTACTTCATCATCAACAAATTTAAGTCAGTAAGACCATTAAAAAGAAGTTTGTGGTCCATTCCTTTGGCACAACATCTCTGACTGGACATGTAGCAATGCACAAAAAGAATTCTCGCCTAGCCTTTTTAAAAATTAAATAGTAAACGAAGGCAGAGTGACCGATTCTGATTATCTTCAGTAGACTTGCAGCAGAGAAACCAGAACATCTAGGCTAGGGAGGAAGAGCGACACAGATGAAGGGAGGGAGGCCGGGCTCCAGACGTCACATCTGCCACCGCTACTCCCCAGGGAACTACAGGGCATGGGAACTTCACACATCTCCACCCAACCCTCCCCCAACTCTGGTCCCGCCACTGAACATGGACTCTCTGCGGCTGACTGGAACCCCTGCTTCTCCCACTCATTTCCCTAACTCCATCACGCTACAGTCTTTGCTTTTTATATTCTTCCTGCTTCCTAATCATTGTCTTTTTCTGTCTTTCTCTATGTGACTCCACCACCCTCTGCAGATGTCATGGCATCAAGGATGCTTGTACACAATCCAAGCATACACTGAGTGCAGTCTTTCCATAAATACACAGTTACATATGATCTCATTCTTACTGGTTTCACTGAATTTGAAATCACTGTATCAGGTTCAAGGGCCTCCTTTTAGATTTAATGTTCAGCTGTAAACACAACTATAGCGTTATCTGAAACTCAATACGCATGTGTTCAAACAAGGAGCAGGTATACACTTATTTATCGTCACCCTGTGGTCATTTATATTGATTCCCCATTTGCTTTAGATGGGTGGCATACAGTAGCTTTATGCACATGCTCATAAGAGATGAAGAGTTTGGGAGAATTAAGGTGTTAATCAGAAAATAGACAATTAGAATTTCACCCAAAGCTAAAAACAGCTGTTTGGTTGTTAAATGTGACCCATTAGCTGATCCAGTGTAAAACAAATATGTGCAGCTTCAGTTAGAGTTTTTCTTCCATCCAGTCAGAGATGGCACATTACGTGGCAACATAAAGTTGTTGAAGTTTGTCAAGCCAATTTTCTTTTGAAGACAAACTTGCAAGATGTCAGACATCCAGTTTATGTTTCACAGAGCTGTTTCCTGCTTGATCCCTGCTATAAATTCTGAAAGATAGTTATAACTAACATGACAGTATCAGCTAGTTATTGCACTTGTGTGACGAAGCCTCATGTGGCATATTGGCCTTGTGCCATCTTTTTTTTTTTTTCATCCATCCATCTGTCTACTTGTTTTCTGCCGTTGGGTCTATTTGTGTAGATGTTTGTGAGATTGCGTATAGTCCTCTGAAAACCCGACAGCATTTAGCTTAGAAGCTGGTTGGTTAGAAAGGCTGCTGGAACGGGGAGCGACACCAAAACGTCGTAAAGGAAAAAACTTCACCATGAGAAGCACAGATGTTGGTTGCAGTGGACACTTTTCATTGTTTTTTTATTTTTCTGTCGTGACCTCTCTAAACACCTTCCCGCTGAGTTTATGGGCTTATTTACTTATTTTGGGACATATTGAATAAAACTTGAGTCTTTTAAAAATCTTGGTCATCCTATGTTTCAAAATGGAGCATTATCTGTGGTATGAAACCGCATGTTAATTGGCTGATTCCTTGTAGATCACAAGACCGTAGCTAATGAATGTGCAGTTTTACAGTTTGACCTAACCCTTTTTTTGACATGTGCAACTTTTTGCAACCAAGGTTGTGTTGGAAATGCTCATCTCAAGGCTTCAAAACTTGGTTTCAGAAATCACTGGGTGACATCATATACATAGCTACATCCAGTGTAACTGTGGGCCCAGTGTGAAACCTTTTTGGAACCTTTATCTTATCTGAGTCTGGGTGGCAGGGGCACCAGACTGAGCAGAGACGCCCAAACCTCCCTCTCCCAGGCCAACCCCTCCAGCTCTTCCAGGAGCACACAAAGGTGTTATCAATCCAGCCAAGACATATATCTCCCCAGCAGATCCTGGGTCTGCCCCAGGGCTCCATTTCAGGAGGAAGTCTTTGGAGCGCCTAACCCAGGAGGTACTCTAGAGGCATCCTGGTCAGATACACAAAACACCACAACTGGCTCCTGTTTTTTCAGACAATAAATAAATTAATAGTTGTA
The DNA here is from genome assembly GCF_056152115.1 of Neolamprologus brichardi. Taxonomy (NCBI): domain Eukaryota; kingdom Metazoa; phylum Chordata; class Actinopteri; order Cichliformes; family Cichlidae; genus Neolamprologus; species Neolamprologus brichardi. Next base: position 30,361,821 of record NC_142115.1, read on the forward strand.
CATGACCATAATTAGACATGACACCATTTTAACATTTTATAACCTATTTTTTAACTGACTTGCTTTTAGATCCAGTCTCATGTGAAAGTTTTAAGAACTGACATTTTGGCTGGCTGGCTTTAATTTTCAGTTCCAGAAATTGCCATCTGGGTAAATTAAAGCTTTTTATACAAGCATTAAAGCAGGTTTCAAACTCGTCAGATTGACTGTCTGCTCTCAGACAGAGGAATAATTTGTTGGTGCAATTGTTTTTTTAAAGGAAAAATATTGTTTTGTAAGCCATGTAAAGATATATAATGATGTTAATAGCAGATAAAATAGGAGGGCCAACTATTTTTAAGAGTCATCATGGATTCACCTAAATTTGCTTGACCTTGCATGCATTAAAATGTGTCCTGTACATCTGTATTCATATTCTGTATATTAAGACATTCAAGCGCAAACTCACAATTTGATGCCGCGTTTATTGCAAAGGTGGCTTCTTGCAAACTGGCTTCTTTACAAATATTATGGATGTTTCACTATAATCGTGTTTGTTATGAATGTGCCCCAGCATTCCTTCACAGTTGCACAGGGATTACACGGTTTCGCAATCACATGCGAACAAAATGGCTATTTGTGTCACAGTGTTACATTTACATCCCAGTTTTGACAGTCAAGGTTACCATGCCACATTATCTCCTCTCCTTTGCGTGTCTAGAGTAAAACAGCACTTAAACCCCTGCCAGCTGTTAACAATGGCATGCTGTGTGTGTAAAGACCTCTATGAAGGCTTTCTGTGAGTGAGTGTGCGTGCGTGCATGTGCAGCAGCTGTCGGCAGCATGTACATCTTCCAGTCAGCGGCCAAAACACAGCAGCCGGCTGCTCCCAAAGCTCACAGCAGTGCAGCAGCCTTCACAAGTTTACAGCTAACTACTGCCGTTCCCTTAGACTGTGTCAATATTTTTACAACAATACCCATTCCAGACTTCACGCTTCAGCCAAAAATATCATTATAATATGGGATGGATATGCTGAGCACAATGGACAAACTGTCTTTTATCCTTTAGAGTACTTATCAAAGAAGAGTTAAAAGAAAAACAATTTCTTAAAATTGTGATGAAGCATAAATAATATAGTCAACTTGTTACAGCTCAGAAAGTTTTTGAGGGAACTGAATAGCTGACAGTGAACTAAGTAGTGCTGCTCTGAGGGAAACCAGCAAACTAAACCAAATCCAACAAGATAACTAGAATAAACCAAAAGTAGGAAGCGAATACAATAGATGACTCAAAGGAAAAACGAGTGAGAGATTAGACAAAGACCTGACAAAGGCTGAAGCAGAAAACACAGACACACTCCAGGGAGATGGGGAATAGGGCCGGGGCGAACTTAGTCGAGAGAGAGCAAACGAGGCAAGTGAAACATGAACTTTAAAAATAAAAAGGGAATAAACTGACAGAGGGGAAGAAGAATAAACACAGTGAAAACAAAAGGAAACAGAAAACATGAAGTTAAATAAAAGGATAGCAGTTTCGGAATGACTGGATGGACAAGATATAAAGTCATCACCCTTTGTACTTTCAGTTAGTTCAGTTTTATCCATATGGCACCAAATCCCAGTGTTAAATGTTCCAATAACATTTAACACTGTTGCTTTCAGTTGGGGTCCATCCGTGAGGTTTCGTATAAGACTCATAATTAACTGACAAAGAAAAAGCTTGCAGCTAAAGGTTCCACTTTTTATTTTCATCATAATCCACAAAATTCAGCTTGCCTTGGGAGCCTTTGTGTTGTGTACTTCATGCTAGACCATCACAGCTGATATTTCATAAAGCGTATTGTGTTTCCTCTTGGACCCACAACAATTCAACATCAAGCAGCTGAGGCATACTTGACATGGTTTCAGGTTTTCAGGTTTCATCCACGACACCACCAGGGAATTAAACTGTCAGTGCCTCACATGCCTCACATGTGTGTTTTGTCACATACATGTCTGTTTCCCGAATAGTCATCTGTGATTCGCTGTCAACAAAAGGCTTAGATATTTGCTAAGGATTGTTTTCTTGAGACTGAGATTTATGATGTTTAGTGGTTCAGCACAAAGTAAAGTAACTGTCAAATACTTTTCTTTTTTTGTCTGAGAAAATCTGGCACATGTAAACTTGGCTTGTACATTCAAGATATACCTAAAATAAACTACTGTAGCAGCCTGTCGCACAGAGCTCCCCATAGCGAAAGAAGACTAAAGAACTGCACACAGTCAGAATACATGGCAGAAAATCTATCAGCTCATTTTTTCACGTTTTATTTTTTCTTATATACTTCTAAAAACTCCACATGCTACATGTGGATCACATGGTCATAATCACTCACATTTTTAAGGTCAAGCTCAGTCTTGATTTTAGAAAGTTGCCGATATAATATCAAATCTCAAGGTCCATTAAGTAGATTTTCCAGACTTTTCAGTTGTATCTGTGAGATGGATTGTTATTGGACTTGGCAAATCTGGTGGAGATTTCACAGGACTTTAAGACTCCTGTGAAAAACTGAGTATACCCCTACTGCTTCTGCAGGGTAAAGTGTTGCCAGGTCCTGCTAATTAAATGCACTTGATTAATTGATCATAAAAAACTGTGATCAACTTTATAAAAGCAGAGGTTTGAGCAGTTTGTGGTCATTCAGTGTTATGCAATGCCACAATAATTTCAGGAATGAATGTCTAAGCACATTTGCTCAGAGAATTTACAAAAAAACAAAACAAAAACAAGAAGTATTTAGAATATCTTAGACTATACAGGCCTAAGTTAGCATGTTAAATGCTAAAGTACAATGTGCAAAAAGACTGAGCAAGTACAGCATGTTTGGAGAGGGAGAAAGTATTTTCTGCTCTAAAAAGAATGCGACAGCACAGGTTAAGATTGTGGCATTGCATCTTAACAAATCACAACAAGGATCAATGTCCTTTGCACAGACATGACCAAAATCAAAACTGTACTCTGGTATTCTAGACTCAAAGTGAAGTCATTTGTCCGACAGCTAAAGCTGAAAGCTAAGAAAGAAAAGAATCGAGGTGTTGCAACGACTCAGTCAAAATCCACACCGCTGTGGCAAGACCTTTAGCGAGCTGTGCAAATGAATGCCTGCAAACTTCAATTAACTAAAGCAAGAAGTGAACTAAAACTCCTCCACAGTGACGCAAGAGACTGAAATTAATACAAAAAACTGTTACTTCAAGTTACTTATTGCTGCTAAAGGAGGTTCCACAAGGTATTGATTCACAGGGCTCTATGCAGGCCTGTCAAAAATTTAAGTCCACTAACTAATTTTATTTTTTTACATGATGGTAGCTTTCAATTTTTTTGCCAGTATTTAAAACTTTAAAGACTTGATTCTCTTTAAACCCTTTAACACTAAAATGTGTTACAAGCTCTCATACAAAGCTCAGCCAAACCAATTTAGAACAAATCAGGACAAATCCTCGGTCAGTCTGCCAGAGGACACATATGTGGCTGCTTGTTCCTGTCGTATGTCTTCTAATCTACGGTCAACAGATGTTTTAATCTTTATTAATCCAAAAACATCTGACTTCATATTATATAGCTTCTGTTATAATGGAGGGTTGGTGTTTTCAAAAACATAGTCCAGGGTATACACTTTACCATCCAGGCACCAGCAAGCACATGAGCTTCTGAGCTTTGGTCACCTGTTTGTTTGTAACTTTAACTAAAAGCGACCTTGTACAAACAGCTTCAGCTGTAGCTGTTTGCCTTGTTTATTTGTTTGTCATGCAGCATTTTGTAGTGAAATCAACTTTGCTGCCTTCTGGCTGGAAGAAGCTGAATGGAGGGAACAAGCTTAATACTTTCCGGAGATTTGCACTCATGTACACAATAGAGCTGGAATGACTCTCATCACTACAGGAACAATGGTCTCCTTAAGGTCACAATCATAAACAGCCACGGGTTCACACACAGATCATCCTGACAGCTACATAGGTACAGGTATACCTAGACATATTGCCAGAAGTAGATCAGTGGAAGTATAACAAAAACACAGAGGCTTTTAAATGCAGTTGACTCGCTCAATAAACACCTTATTCAAACAGTTTTTTGTCAGTTTTCAAACTTCACAAAGTAATTTCAGTTAGTAATGGCCTCCAGGGGCATTTCATTTGAAGTAAGTGGTTAGAATTGCAAAACAGTGTGCAGTTTTAACCCCTGCCTTTTTGTGCCAAGCCTTCTTGTAATTTATTGTAGTTTTCAGGAAGAGTTCTTGAAGGATATTCAAGCTTTTCTTTGAATATTGGCTGCCTTTAAATAATCCCACATTCAGTAATGTTGGAATCCAGGCTCTAAGGAGGACAATCCATGACTAATAATGTTCTGCTGTGTGTTTTCCAGGTAGGCTTTGACTGCTCTGGCAGTGTGTCTGGGCTCATTTCCATGCTGAAAAATGGAGCCACTGATGTTTTTCAGTTAGTCTTGTGCAAAAATCTGATGCTTCTTTTCTGGGATCATAATTCCAATCCACTTCAGTTTTGACAAGATTCCAAATAACGATGGCTGAAATGCTCAAATGATGACAGAGCCTCCACTGTGTTTCACAGATGGCTGCTGTAACTCTCTCCTGACCTCTTCCATGCGTACTGATGATAATTTGAACCAAAACGTTCAAATGTGAATTCACTACTATATAGTTGTAGAACCACAAATAAGCAAAGACTGGGGATCTCTATTTGGGAATAACTGCATTCTGAACGATGCGCATATTGAAGACCTTGAAATTCACAAGAACAATAAATTGTCTTTTCATTTGTTCTTTAATTTAGCAGTCATGTTTATGCTGATACAGCAATACTGCAAAATCTCCAGACCTTTCAATGACTTGTAGCCCCCTGTGTTTCATTTTGGAATAGGTGACATTTACTAACTTTTTATTACCTCACACAAAAATAAAGGAAATCTCTCATTTGTTGTCAAATTGAATCCAGCACCCTCCAAAAGTCTCCTACTTCCCAGGGCTTTAATGGGGGACACAGCAGCTAAACACTATTTCCCATGCTGCCCTAACAAACCTGCTGGGATTCAGTGCTGACTACCAGGAGATCAGAACTGATTGAAGCTCTCTTTAGAGTTTGGTTAATTGGCATCACTCTGCAGATGGGTCTTGTGCTGATATCAGTGATAAATGATACAGGAGCCAGAGCTGATCTCAGTCATGTCCTCCTGCCTGTTCTTTGCCCACACAGAAAGAAGGGTCAAGCAAAATGATAAAAGGGGGGGAAACACAACAGAGGTACCAAAAAACCATCAAAACTAAAACAGAAAGCATGAAGGATGGAGTTTAAGAAACAGAAAGTGAAACTACAGAAAAGAAAGCAGAAAAGAATAAAAAGAATAAGAAAGGTAAAGAAAACTTGTTAGGAAAAGTATACCACAGACATGCATGTTCTGCATTTCTGCCTTCTCAGTAATCCCCGTGTCGAGCAGAGGCAGCTGGAAGATTGGCAGCTGTTCAATCTCTAATGAGCAACCATCTCCATGACCCGGCCTCGTCCCTCTCTTCCACCTTCCGTCCCTCCGCTCAATAAAATCCCAACAGCCTGTTCTTGCCTCACTCCAGCCAGCTTTCTGCAATTAGCAGAAGGACTGCACATAATTGCGATGAAAGGACGAGAGCCTGTGTGGCCCTCGTCACCGTTGGCCTGACTATGTCAGACCCAGACACTTCGTTGTTATCAACAGTGTCCAACCACACACAGTAAGAGCCTTTATTCCCAGAGGAGACCAGCTACAGAAAGAGGCAATGACCAGTTCACCCAGACCAAAATGAGGGCCGCCCTGCAAAAGCCCTCATAGTTGTGATACTGGTTATGACAGTTGGAGCTGAAAGGAGACTGTGACCAAATGCTATTAGACATTAAACAGGGTTTAAGATATTTAATAGGACTGTGAACTGTGTAAAACGGAGCTTTTATGAGGTGCAAGGATTAACCTTCGAATGAAATGAATATTTTTGTCTGCAGCTGATTCAAACGAAGCTTTTTAGCCACGGTATGTGTAAAAAGTTACATAACCTTTGTTGTTTAATGACAAATATGAAATGTGTCAGTTACATGAATGAGATTGATCAATGCTGATCATGCATACTTTACTTGAAACACTCAGCTGAACACAGTTACAGTAAGTATTTAACAGCTAAAAAGCCACATATTTTCTGAACTTTGTGATCAGGGAGTGAATAAAGACTTTGCAGAGATCAGTAAAAAAAAAATCACAAAGGCTGCAAAAAGAAGTCCCGTAAAGAATGATCCATGACCTCCGTAAGCACCACACCTGATGAGTTTATGGACTCAATAATACAGAAAAAGCAATAAACAGGATCTTCATTTTGTGAAATACAGAGTTAAAATAGATGCTAAAGCAGGATATCCTCTAAGGCAGGTCTATCCTCATGAGGTCTGATTTTAAAACACCAAGATGTTGGTGGGCAAAAGCTTGAATTAGTTATCTACAGGGTATCCATGAGGAGAAAAACACCAAAGAAAAGGTACTTTTGATTGTTCTCTTATTTCCCAAAGACACACCAGATGGATCCACACACTGTGCATAGATTTTACACCCAATTCCTGATGCAACCTTGCATCCGGTCCAATAACCTCAACTCAGTGTTTGGACTACAAAATAAAATATCCATTCATTTTTTTTTTTTTTATTATCTAATTTGGGGTCACAGGATAAAAGAAAACATTATGTAAAAAAATATAACATCAGCTGTATTTTGTTCAGTCTGAGTTGCACGTCGGTTGCTCCCCCCTGCACCTTTCTGATGTGAGGAAGCAGTAACTTGCAATCTGCTTTTACAATTGTGATCACTATCGTTGTCACTTGAACTTCTAGCTCTATATTATTTATTACATGTTTTACTTCTTTATGGAAATAACCCTGAGCTGCACTATTCATACCCACCCAAAAACTGTCGTTTGAAAAACACATTTGATTTTCAATGTGGATCTAACAGGCCATAACCGGGGTCTTAACATATAAATAGTTTTCTTCAGTCATTTTGAATGTATGCAACAATTTTAGATCTTTGAGTCTAAAATTGTATTTTTTTCCAATTATATAAACAGTTAATGACTTTTACAAATAGATGATACACTATACTCGATAATGCAGCTAAGATAAAACATAGGGCATGATGGTTAGCACTGTTGCCTCACAGCAAGAAGGTCCTGAGTTTAATTCCACCATCAGGCTGTGTGGAGTTTGCATGTTCTCCATGTTTTTGCGTGGGTTCTCTCCAGGTACTCTCTCTGGCTCCCTCCCACAGTCATGACATGCAGTTAGCATGTTAGCCCTGCAACACACTGGTGACCTGTCCAGGCTGTACCCTGCCTCTTGCCCTAAGACAGCTGGGATAGGCTCCAGCCCCTCGCAACCCTGAAAAGGATAAGTGGCAGAGAATGGATAGATGAAGGATAAAAAATGGTTATCTCAATGAAAAAAAACACTTTGGGGGTCACTAGTCATAGATTACAACCCAGTTGTACTGTTAATTTTCCTACTATGCCAAAGGGAATTCTACCCAATGAATCGCTGAAGGAAACAATTATTTGAATCTACAGCAAAGAAGCATACACTGCTTTGTACTTCACAGTAGTTATATTCAGTAGTATGAAACTGGTCATTTGAGCCTTTAACTCCCTTAGTTGAGGTTGAGGTGTAGGTCCAGAGAGCAAGAGGATCTGTCAGTTGGAGACTGCCGTCAGAGCTGAGTGATCCTGAATGAGCAAACAGGATAAATATAGCTCTTTGTTTATGAGTTTGTTTGCCTACAGTTATGCGGCTTATATTGTAAATAGAGATCTGGAAGATTGGAATTTTTTTGTGTGTGTTCTGCTCCTTCATAAACACAGAAAAACCAAAATATTTACACAGCTGAACACTTAAAAAATTCTGTTATCCAGAATTTCTTGCTGATGTTTTTTTCTCTTTTCCTCACACTTAAAAGGATAAACATGATCATGTAAAATGATACGAGCTGCCTGATGAGACTGTCAACAGGTTTTTTTTCCCAGCAGAAACAGTAGTGGATTGTGTAAAAAAACGTGATATGATCTCGTTCGGTGTGAAACATCTGCTTGTTGTCATGCAAAAAAATGAACTGTAAATATTTCGGGAGGACAATAGTGGTACTCCAAACCTAGTAAAACCTCTTTGGGTATCAGGAAAACCACTGTGTGAACACAAACATCAATATCATTTCCTTTATTTATTTTTTTCCCCCAAGCTGCCTCCAGAGAATTTTTTTTTCCCGCTCAAAAAAAGAAAATCTCACCAACAACAGTGCGCAGGGAGAGTAAAAGATATGGGGTTAGTTGGTAAACAATAGACAATAACCCCCAGGCTTTTTTCCCATTGTGCTGCAGGAATGAAGCGGGGAAACAAACCGTCAGCTGGAATGGAACAGGATGACAGGTGTCAGATAAACGGTCTCTGAGTCTACCTGGGCCGGGAGAAAATAACGAGAACTTCTAGTTTCATGCGGGCTGTGAAATACTCCATCACACAGCATCAGCATTTGCAAACCAGTCTCAGAGAGGGAAAATCGCTTGCTGTGGACACGGTGTGGGAAACTGATGAACAGCTTGATAAGAGTTTGTGAAGCTGTTATAGGCATATATCTCACAGTCACCTTTTCCTGGAACTGGAAGTTGGGAGTCTTGACATATAAAGCCTGCAGACTGCATTTCACACTATTAGATACTTTCCAACTGGTAATATATTCTTGAAAGATGCATAAAAAGATCAACTATATTGGAATGATTTTAGACTGAACCTCCTAAGCTGAATTCTCTCCACATGTATTGTGCTCTATGGCGCTGGGAAAAACAGGCCACTTCCTGTCATGCAGCCCAGGCATCTGATTTCCACCTCCAGCTTTTTGCACATGGTCTACAGTGATGTGAACTCAGTTAGTCAGCCAGGGACAAGATCCATATACTATGTTCATGCTTCATCCTTTAATCAAGCCATTACAGAGAGAGGTTTTTGACTGTAGGAGGAAAAAATGGTTGTTTGATTGGTTTGCAGTGAAGTGCACTCAAAAACAGGAAATTTTGACTGATCGCTTTGATGATCTTCCAGCAGAAACAGAGAGAAAAGGACACGTTTCGACCATTATATACAACACAGATGTTTTTGTTTTATCAACAAATTGCTGGGTAGCACAGTGGCAAGGCGGTCAGCTCTGTTGCTTTACAGCAAGAAGGTCCTGGGTTTTAATCCACCAACTGGCTGGGGGGTTGCATGCAGGGGTGCCTCCAAATTATTATTATTATTATTTTTAATAGAGGTGGCAATATGGGCGCCGCTAAAAATATTGGGTTAGTGCCCCCTGTTATTCTGTGTGTTCTCTGCAGGTATTCCAGCTTCCTTCCACAGTCCAAAGACACACTTAGTGGATTTAGGTTACCAAATGCCCATAGGTGTGAATGTTTGTCTATCTCTCTATGTTGACCTTGCAACAAGCTGGCAACCTGTCCAGGGTTTACCATGCCCCTCACCCTATGGTAGCTGATGTAGGCTCCAGCCTACCTACCTCAAACAATAGGATTAACAGTCTTATTTAATGCATCCTTTTGAAGTCTTAGCGCATCCATTAAAGTCTCTAACTGACGATGTGTTTGAACTCAAAGCACACGGTGAAAAGAAAGTTTTCAGAATGTGAGAAATGAAGGATGAGAGCCTGAAGTCTGAGCCTGATTTTAAAGATGCATTGTTTTGGTTTTTTCCCATTAGTCGTTGTTTGGTTGAGCAAAAAGCAGTTCACACCTATTATCAGTCAGAAGGTGTAATGAACTCTTTTTTTTCCAGAACTTTCTCACAGCTGCAGTTTCAGGATTAATGCCGCCCAATTGTTTAGCCGAACAGGAAAATGAATTTCCCACCGTCGTGACGTTGTCTTGTCATGGGAGCCAGTCAGGAACACACAGGTCTAAATATGAAGACAACAGTTTTTATCTCTGTTTAGACGGAAGGGATACTCTAGTAGCCTGTGAACTGCCTGGAAGACTCAAATAGCTGTTTTCTTTAAAGAGAGGGATTAAGTAGATAAGCAAATAGTCACAGAGCCTGTAATTTAAAAAAAGTCCTTCTAAATTTTTTGGGAAGTGAAAGGGGAATTCTGAACATAAATCAGAGATATTCTTGATCTCGCAGGCGTATAGGTGAGACGGTAACAGAAAGCCTGTTTATAACTAGACGCTAAGGAGCTTAATCACAGAAAACAAAACATTTACTTCCTCTGAAATGTGTACGTGCTCCTGGGAAAAGCAGCACAGTGTGTTCTCCATGTTTGTGCAGGTTCTTTTTTGATTGCTGTACATTTTGCCAAAAGAAACAATTGAACTCAGTTACAGTTTTCAGCAAAATTTTACATACAATAATGTTTTTCTTTGCAAAAACCATGATGCTGTGCACAACAGCATGGGTTAAAGAAAGTTCTCTGACAGACAAATCACAGCTTTTCCATCCTGCATGATGGTGTTTGGATCTTCTGTTGTTATTATTTATTTTTTCTTCAGTATGTTGCATTAGGCTTACCTGCTGTCTTTGTTTGTACTGAAAATGTTAATGGGTGCATGACTCACTATTACAGACCAAACCTAAAGTAACCTTAACCTGAACTTGAAGTATATTCTCTATATTTATAGATGAATGACATAACTTCATGCAACAAAATCTTTATGCAACACATCAGCAGAAATATTGTAATTCTGTGTGCTTAGCTATATTTGCATGAGACACATCAGAGACTGGTGTGCCGTTATTTTCAGCTACCAAGGATAAGCAAGCTGCTGCAAGATATTGTAGATATTTCTCATATTTCCCCTTTTTCTTTTTTCTTTTTTTAATAGTTTTTTACTGTTTAAGGTGCTACTGTTTAACACAGCTGCTCTCAAATTGTGGGGAGTTCCCACTGATTAAGCACTGATAAACAGGGGGAAAAAATATATGATGTGAAACCAAGCCACATTTTTGTAGGGAAATAAAAATAATTATGTTTTTATTTCATCCTCCATTTTTTTCATGGCAGAAACCAATAAACAACAAGAAAGAAACAAAGACCCCCGAGAACTTTAGTGTCATTGTTATACGTAAATGAGAGGTGTGTGAATTTGTTCTTACTGCCACATCCTCCTCCACAGTGCTGAGCTAAACTCCTCAGGTGCTTCATTGTCCCACACGCTGGTGGGTTTCCTTGCTCTTTGTGTGGCACTGTGTCACGAGCTTCCACACTGTTCTCATGCAGACATCACACAGCGACACACAGAGGAACGCTAATCCTCACCCTTCCTTCTCTCTTACACAAACTACAATTATGTGATTATGTTCACAAACAAGCAGCTCACACACTCACACACACGTTATTGGTTCCTTGCCGCTGTGTTGTCCAAACTTTGAGGACTTTTGGAGACATTAAATCTTACAATAATAATCCCGGGGCGCATCAAAGTTCCGTGTAAACAGCTATTTTCAAGAAAATATTTTCCTTATGAAGATATACAGTGGGAAAAGGAGTAAAAAGAACACAGTGAGTAAATTTGTCTCTACAGAGTCAGAACCAGGGGAAGAAATAGTCCTTGATGAGAGGAGTACAAAGTCCCCCTTGGTCCTCAGTGACCTTGCACTGGTTAAATCTATATTAGTAACCCCGGCTCACAAACTTGACATGGAGCAATTTCATTCCCATGACTGGGCTGCAGATATTTACCCACAATCCCACAGGATCATGGAGCTAGTTTGTGCCAACAGCACGGTACAACTTTGCCCTCTGTCATCACATCCCTCTTATCAAAGTTACATCACAAGAGAGTAGATTTGACAGTGAGTGGAAGGCAGGTGCTGACAGAAAAGATGGCATGATGCAGACTGAAGGAAAACATTCAAAATAATGCAGCTGGTGTGTTATTTATGGTTTTCATTTATCCCAAAAAAGAAGGGGGGAAACACAGTATTTTCCTTATCAACATTTAATCATCAAGTACCATCATTTTCCATGACAGCAGATGACTGTATCTACTTTAAGTCAAATGCCACATATATTTCATAGCTTTGGGTGTATATAGCTATTGCTATGGGGGATCTTCAAATAAGGAGAGAAATCATTCCCCTTAAAGGCATTGCTTCTGCCTATTTGATTCGAATGTTATAAGCAAATTTTAATGCCTAAGACACCTACTGTACTGCATATTGCATTCATAGACTGTAAATAAAAGATGTAGTAGTCACTGTGAGGTCAGCTGACAACCTGATCTTGAAGCCTCGAGCTGAGTATTCTGTATATATAACATCTGGTTTTAAAGTATATCTTTAAAACCAGATGTTAAAAAAACATGAATGAAAACCTTGCTTTATCGTTATTTATGACCATAAGGACCATAAATTACAAAGTGAACATCCTGTTTTAGTCAGTCACACTTTCAATGAAGGACTTGACCATAAAACTTGCAGTAAAGTGTTTTCAGAGGTTACGGATGAAGCATAGACTTCTATTCAAATGGACTTTTTTTTAAACAAGAGAGTCGCCCCTCGGTGGACACTAGAAAAATGGAGGCTGAAGTTTAATTAGTTAAATTTGTCACACCATGAAACTACATCCATCTTTTGGATACAGTTTTATACAATGACTGCTCTCATTATTAGTTGGCATAGATAAAAAGTACTGGTGTTGCTAGGGGGCACTATGGCTAATGAACTAATAATCATCCTTTTTTCATTCTTTTTCATTTTAGCAATACTGATAATTAAAAAGCTTTTTTAAAACCTCCGTTTTTAAAAATGCAGTATACGATTTTAAAAGGAAAGCTGTTGCACTCTGACCAGATTTGTCCTTAACTTACAGTAATGAACCACACCCTGACTTTCAGGCAGAGAGCTTTCACTGGCGACTCATGCTATACCTTTTTCGCTCCATTTCCTTTCTCCATTTAATGTCTCAGAAATGTGAGCACGAGAGAGGTTGGGCTGTGTAACTCCTTAAAAAGAAGAGTGGGAATGCCAAAACTGAACCCAAATGGGCTGTGAGTGGGAAAAGGTGACACACCTAACCGTGATGTTAGGTGGCGGCTGTTCTCCTCCAGGAAGTGACTCAATGGTGCAGATTTTTGGTACCGTTCAGTGACATCATTGTGTCAAATCTGGCATCACTAAATGGGGTTTTGTGCGGCACATGTAAGTGACTTCAAGGCTCTTTTGTTTTACAATAATCAAGAGATATTAATGGCACGTTGTCACTGCTCTTTTTGGAAATTTTTAAGGACCAAAACAGGCCTTCTACTACATCTGTAACATATTCATATATTTCACTGGTAGTTTTGTGTTTCGTTTTACAATTGTTTAAACCACCTTTGGGAATTTCACAGGCCTGGACCTCTGACACATGGCATGGCCAGTGGTGTGTGGGAGTGACATGCTCCTGGCTAAAGCTGGAATATTAAGGGAGAAAACAGAGAATGGAAGACTTAAAGACAGAACGAGAAGGAGAGACAGGGAAAGAAAAAAAGGTGAAATACATTTTAAGTGAGGGGGAGAAACCCAGTAAGAAATACAGAAGAAGTGAAGAAGTTTGGGGGAGAAGTGGAATTTCACTCCCTTGGGAAATTCTAATAAGCGAAAGGCCACACAGTTCCCAAACTCACTTAAACACAGCATGTTTTTTCCCCTCTGGCTGCACTAATATTGCGAAGTTAACATTTTAAGTAACATATAATCCCCTTGAGAAGCCTTTGCATCCTCTGAACACAGCCTCTGATATTACTTTTTCCATTATTCTACATGCTTTTCACTCATTATTGCAGAGACTTCACACAATGTAAACAGTGGAGGCCTTTCCCATAAAGGTAGCATGGTGTGGTATGCAGAGTTCCCTGCGGTAATTATCAGATATTTAGGGAACAAAGGAACTGTATTTTCTGCCTGAGCACATTCAGAGGTGTGTCATATCATGTCTTCAGCCACAACAAGATAAAAATGCACTGCTGAAGGAAAGAAATCTGCACTGTGGTAGCGGTATCACCATTTTTCTGTAGAATCTGTAAAATGCAAACTGTGTTCAACCAAGAAATTAGTCCCTTTTTTGTCACATCAGCAGCAGCTGTGAGCGCTGTCTTCACTTAAGCCCTCTCGGTCCCATGTATCCTGTTCTTTATAAACACATAGCTTGGTGCAAGAGATACATAATAATCCATTTAACACCAAATCACAGCAGATTACTAAGTTCTGAGTGATCAATTTCTGGATCAGTTTCTGCTTTATTAAGGCTTGTAAACAGTGATTGTGAACATTTATTGAAGACAGAGAATAAAACATTAAATGTTCTTCTTATAGTCAGTCATATTATTGACTCATGTCCCTGAGCTATTCACTCGGCAGACTTTGTGACTCGATCATCAAGTGAACTTCCTGTGTTGCTCCCAACAGACTCGCTATGTGTAGGGCATTATGGCACTGACTGCACCTGCATGATTAAAGCAACAGTTACATAAGGTCCATCTGGATGTATAGTGATGAGCCAAAACATTTACACAAGTGACACATGAAGTGTATAATATTGTTCACCTTGTCCCAGTGCAAGGTTCTGTGAGAATCCACAGGTTTCTGCATTTACTTCAAAGTCACATAACACGTAAAATCTCATATTAAATATGGTTGCAAGCACGGCTGCTGCACTTTCATGCAGCAGCAGCCTCCTGTAGCTGATCACCAAAACCTGTCTCATCACCAAAAACTGTTCAGGATCACAACAAAGGCACCCAAGTAACCCAAACATCCCATATTAAAATCCCACAGCATGCAGAAGAGGTCCCATAAGCAAGACTTACCGCTTGGCTCACTTATCTCTGGTCACTTAGTGTAGGGTAGTTTCCTTTATAATTTCACCTGGATATAAAACCTACATAACAGAGCCATCAGATATATCTGATTAAAAATTTTAAAAATGTTTGCTGACTTGGCACTATATTCAGTTTTTCTACCACCATTTTTAGTGATTTATAATTCTGCAGATTTCAAATCAGCATACTTTAAAGTAAGTTCTCTCTGGTACAATGCCTTTTGTTCCCTGTCCATGCTCTGAAACATCCATCCGTCCATCTTCTTCTGCATATCTAATTCAGGGTCACAGTGGGGCTGGAGCCATTCTATAGGGTGTGGTACATCCTATACATTTTTCCGGTCGATGGGCTAACACAGAGAGACAAACAACATTTCGCACTCACATTCACACGTAGAGCCAATTTAGAATCCCCTGTTAACCTAACCCCACTAACTGTATTTGGAGTAATGGAGTTTGTAGGGTTTTTCTGCTGGAAAGTCTGGAAAGGATCCACAAAGGGAAAACAAACAAGCACACATAGCGCCACAGAGAAAGGTCCCAGCCAGACTGTGCAGGCAACAGTGCTAACCATTGTATCACTGTGCTGCCCACTAACAGGTGTAACAGTTAAAATATTTTTCCACATGTGAGTACTCTGTAGCAGAGATGGGCAGTAACGCGTTACTTGTTACTTGTACTTGCGTTACAAGTACTTGTAACGCGTTACTGTAATCCGATTACTTTTTTCAAGTAACGAGTAAAGTACGGGATTACTATTGCAAAAACGGTAATTAGATTACCGTTACTTTCCCGTAGGAACGCTGCGTTACTGCGTTACTAAAACCGTGATTTTCTTGCGAGAATGTCTCATGACAGTGACGTAAGCGAGTGCGACGTTCGTGACAACAGCTGTGTGCAGATCAACAATGGATCATATATCGAGTGCGGGAGAGAGTATGAGCGTGCAGCGTTTAAAGCGTGGAAGTACTGACCTTATTTTGAGTTTGATTCCGTAAAAAGTGACAAAAACATTAGTGTCCGCTGTGCGTGGGAAGAAAACTTCTTTTTACAGCGAAAAAAACCCCTAAACTTCCAAGCAAGCACCGAGTAGCTACGACGTAATGAGAAACTCACAGAGAAACTGCGGTATCCTTCCACTGACCGCTGCGGCACACCTGCACCAGAATAAACCTCCGCCTAATCTACTCCTGCTTTACAGGTGAAAATAGAGTCTTTGACTTTATTTATTTTCTGCTGTGTTTTACTTGCATCTGAAAGAGTGAGTGTAAACACAAAAAAAAAAAAAAAAAAAAAAAAATATATATATATATATATATATATATATATATATATATATATATATATATATATATATATATATATTATGTGCAGAAAATAGGTTTAAATGTTAAACTAATTTCTTCCAGTCAGAGAATGGTGCATATAATTAAAATTTTGCTTCATGCATAAAGTTAAAAGATTAAAACTAACAAAACAAGTTTTAAAAAGAGACTTTTCCATTTGATTACATTTTGTATGATGGATTATGTAGAAAAAGTAGAATTGGGCTGAAAGATCTATCGCTTTATCACCTATTCAGGTTGTAAATCATGTTTTTAGAAAGTAACTAAGTAACTAAGTAACTAAGTAATTAATTACTTTTGAAAATAAGTAATCAGTAAAGTAACGGGATTACTTTTTTGGGGAAGTAATCAGTAATTAATTACTGATTACTTTTTTCAAGTAACTTGACCAACACTGCTCTGTAGTGAGCTATTAATGTTTATTCAACATTATTTTGTTGCTTTAACTTTTTGCCATTACAATAACACCAGATTTCTGTTGTATTTATGAAATTATAGCACTAATAAACAATGTTTACCATGAATCAAATGAAAGCAATCATTATACTTATTCATCTATTTATTGTCAAACCTACAGGGAGTCATTGGAGAAAAAAAACAGTCAAAAAACCCCTGGTATACAGAATACACTTGATGTTTTACATTTAAAAAAAAAAACAGTTGTGAGCTAACTGGTTACTTGCTAAAAGTTTTTAAGTATAAAGGTAAGAAATTAGATTTGCTTCTGAAAATCTTCTGCTTATGCCTGTATCGATCGGTAAAGTTAGAAATGATTTTTTTTTTAATTTAAAAAAGAGCTATTCCATTTTTAAAAAAAACTTTGAATTTGATGTTCTTAACTAAACAACCCATTCATTCCTCAGTTCCTGAGTTTCAAAAGAGATGATGGGTAAAGGAAAACAAACAAGATTCAATCAAGATTCACTGTGAAGCAAAGGCAGCAGGCTGAAAAATCAGAGTCAAAGCAGCAGGGCCAAAATGGAGCTGGAGCAACAAACACTGGTACAACTTTGTCTTTGGGAATTTAATTCAACCCCCATTGTAAACAAAGGGAGGAAGTGGCGCTGTGTGACTGGTTTGCAAGGACTTCCTGTTTGTGACTGTGTGTCCAAAAACAGAACCAGGGTCTGGACCTCCCACGACTCTTCATTCTGGGCCAGAGAACCACTGACCCACTGCGTCTGGCTGTCCGCACATTGTGCTTACGTAGCCAGGGTGCCACCACAATACTGGGAAGCAGCTGCAGATGACATAAAAGTGACAAACTGTTAATGCCATTCAACAGCTACCATTAGTGTAATTAGCTTAACGGGCAGTAGCAGAGGAAATGGCCCAAATGGTGTTTTAACTTACTGGGTCAGAAGATTTGATAGGTTGATATCCCTAATAGGTATCAGAAGCATTGAGTTTCCTTATTGTATATTGTTGAACATGTAGACCGTGCGGCATGGTTGTAAAACTAAAACTGCTGACTGTTCTACCTGGGATACTAGAGTCACTGTTAGAACACATCTAAGGAACATAACAAGAAAGTTAAAGAGCAACAAATCATTTATGTACCAGAACAAATCGCCTTTCTGTTTTACCAGCTGTAAGATCCCTGTTAGGGTGGTATAGATCCATGTTTACACTACTTGGCTCTATCACAGAGCGCTGTGAATAACTACAAGTGAAAATTTTGGATGAAAAGTAGGATAGTCCTCTTGTCCTCCTACATTCTCTTGTTTTTACTAGAAAGTTTAATATTTATGTATTTGCAATCAGTCTTGCAGGACAAAGAGTACAGCATATTCATATTATGCTCTCTGAATCTGTTTGAACCCCAAAGTTTAGTTAGTTGCACCATTCTGTCAGCTATACTTACACCTTCATCTGCAAGTCTAAATCTACTTGGGTTCACATCACATAAGTTTCATTATCACACACTGAGCGTAATCGGCCCTTCACACTCGCCATTCTAACCTCTCACATGTGCCACTGATGAAAACAGGGGTGTACAATCATTTTGACTTTTTTTTAACAAACATACATATAAACACAGAAAATACATCAGTACACAAGCTCAGAGACTCACAGCCTAGCCTGAGATGGAACAACAGTTTAAAAAGATGAAACTTTCTGGAAAAATTATTTTTCTTTTTTTTTTTACTCAGCAGTTTCTTTGTTTCCTGTTTTGGCTTTGTGGATAGAGGTTTTGTCTGAGTAGAGATAACTATCATTCAGGAGATTATTCCAGTAGGCGCTGGTATCCTCTGCACTGGTACAAATGGTTCCGTTCAGTTCAATTCAATTTTATTTATTCAGCGCCCGATCACAACTGATGCTTTATATTGTAAGGTACAGTACATTCAGAGCTGTGGTGATGCCATTGTTTGTACATACTATGGGTGATGTGGCGATCATAATGGGCCTGCACGGACCCCTGTGCGTGTCTCGTAATTTGTTTGTGAAAACACAGACGTGCATCCTTGGTCAGGACTTCAAGCTGACTTCAAAGAGTAATAAAAGGAATGACTACTCAGCCATCGTGTCTCCAGCTCTGAGATGCATGCAACATAGTAAAATCACTCCTTTAAGTGGAGCTTATACTCCATTGCAGGCAACTGCATGAGTAGCTGTTTGATTGCTTAAGCACAATCTCATCTCACATCCTCCCTCGTTTACCATATTTTTACATGAACAATTGGCTAAACAATGAAAACACTGTAAGGTTTGTGGGCACTGTGTAGTAGTCATACTAGTCAAATAAACTAGACTTTAGGGGTCAACCGTACTGAGAGCACTGGTATAGAGAGCATAGTGTAAGTATGCTCTAAGTGGTCCAGAGAATTAGGCAAGGGAGCGGAAGTCTAATTTAGCACAGGTGGTTTGGCTTAGTTTATTACTCCATCTCCTTTATCTGCAGTAGCAAGCTGGAACACAGGCCCTAAAGAAAGACAGCAGGAAATGAGTAGGAACTGGGTGTAGTTGCTCAACCAGTCAGGTACTGAGGACATTTAAGCTAAGCTCAAGAAAGCCTGAGTACTTAGGAGAGTACACAATTTGCATTTAAATTAGGCTTATGGTTAAAGAATATCACATTTCACCTGTGTATACTCTATCCTCTGAGGGAAAACCATGGTTATTATTAACCTACACTGTAGGTCATTTTTAAATGATGCATCATTTACAAGGTAAACATAGGTGGTTAAATTCCAAGATGCCATTATTGTTTCTAATTCTACATGAAATTGCCACAGTTTTCCAAAGATTAAGACATTTTCCAAACTACCCCAACAATACTCTTGGTACTAGACCCTCAGCTTCCTTTAACCTTGCTACTGCAGGAAAGCAGGAGCCAAAGACTCGGGTCTGCATTTCCTCACATTGGGCGACATAATCTACAATTCAGCATTAAAGTCAGTAACCGCCCCCCCCACCTCCCTGATAAGAACAATACAGCAACACCAGGATACATTAATCCATTTTTGAAACACTAAGGAAATAATACGACTGCAATACAATGGCTTATTTTCCTTCCCTCAGGTATGCTTTTTGGACACAGCACTTGTAGGATTTGTCTGTCCTGGATGTGAAGTGTATTGGTATTAAACGTACCCTCCTGAACATGCCAGCACTGTTTAGTGGGAAAGAGGAAATAAAAACAAAAGAGCTGATCGAGCTTTTGCAGACAATTCTTCTCCCACAATGTGATTTTCTTTGAAATGAGTGCTCGAAGGAAGAGAATGCATAAACTGTATCATCATTTCACACAGCACAGCCTCTGGGAAAAAGAATGACTTCATAATTAATGTGTGATAGTGTCAAAGTGTCAAGTGTAAATTTAATAGTTTACATTTCCTGTGACCGACAAAGAAGAAAATTTAATGGATCAGTGATAACCTACAAGCACATGGTGTGACACATATTTAAAAGAAATCACATTATACCACTTAAACAAATCAGTTTCAGTGTATCTATATCTTAATTATAAATAAAGTGTTGGATGGCACACACATTTCTTCTATTCTTCTTCTATACAATTTTATTTGTTGTGTTGAATCCTGACTAGATTCTTAGCTGCCCTGTTTGGTCACAACAGCTCAAGTTTTACAGGCCCTAACACACTGATCGACTCAGGAATCTGGTAGCGGTTTTAGGCCCCCCGACTGCAACTACATTTAATTATAAACCATCAATTAACATAGCTATTTCCGTGCACAAAACATTAAATTATGCTAAAATTATTCAGAAATAACCTAATAAAAGCCTTTTTATTTGCTCAGTTCAAACATTAGTCCAAGTTAAAAAGCATAAAAATGAGCTGCAGGAGGAGGGTGCACAGAAAAATACTGTACACCACAATGTTAATGTCTTTTCTAAGCCTCTGGCAGACCTTTGGCTCAACTGGACAAAAGCGGTCTTGACCAGCTAATGAGATCCCCTCAGGGGTATGTGAGGGTACGAGGGTCACTTCTTTCCCCATCCATAAAGCTTGATAAAGGCCTGTCAGTGTGTACACTGTAAACAAGTCTGTTACTTATTAGAAAAGGATTGTTTACAGTAATTCTCTGGCAAAAAACATGCTTCAGCTAAAAATGACTGCTCAGATCCTTTGGGGCACTCAAGTCACCAACAATCAGATTCAACAGTTAGCGAAGGAATAAATTGTTATGTCCCACCCTCAGTCGCAGAGGAGAGGAGAGAAAAAAAAGGAAATAACAATCGCAGAAAGTAGCTGGCACTCAGGGCCAAGCCAATCTATTGACGGCTCAGGGGTTTAACGCAGCTCAGTTTTCAGGTGTCAGTAGGAAACTACTGTTGAGTAAGTTCAATATGAAGTACATAAACAATAAAGTCATTTTACTGAAAGCGTGAAAGATTAAAAAGCAAAGATGAAAAGTTTTGCACTTGTTTGCACTTTGCAACATAATTCTGCTTCAGTCATTTGTAAGTAACGTGACAGAGCAAACATTTGGTGATATAAAATAATCACAGCACTTTTCTTTATGTGTTCCAATGTTTCAGCAAGCTAACATGCACAAAACATGAAATTAACTACATGGTGGTGACTTGCATAAGCATGCCTGGACTCGTCTCTTCACACACACCACATCTGCCGCTCCAAGCTGCCCCGCGCCCACCCACGCGCCTCTCAAACAGAAGACCTTTTTTTGCAAAGCAATATTAACGTCATATATTCTTGGCATGAACCTCATGCTTGTGTACAGTCAATTGAACAAGTTTGGATTATGTCACCGCCAGCTGTCAGGAGTTAATTAGTCATGGCACCAAAGATATGCAATCTTCCTGTTCATATACATAGAGCTGTTTTCTGTGTTAAAGTATTTCTTAACAAGTCTAGAGCCAGCAGCTCTGTGAGACTGGTAATTTGAGATAAATCCCCACCATCATCAAGCTCACATGCTCACAGTGATAATGTCAGCGTGCTGTTAGCTATCTTTTAGCAGTTTAGCAGCGTGCTAGCTAAAAGTATGGTTCTTTTTTGTGTCAGTTTAAAATCAAGCACACTGTGTAATACAGTTAGTTTCAACTGTGAAAGGGTAAGGGTGCCATTTGTCACTTAGAACAACTAGTCAAACACAAAAAGCTAACAAATGACGTCTTGCTACATGGCTACGTCTACACTAGCCCGGATAAATTTGAAAACGGCGTACACGTCTGAAAATGATGCTCTGCGTTCACGCTATCATCTTAATTCGTTTTCACTGAGTCGCGCATCCACATTAAAAACGTCCGAAAATGCTTATGTTGCAGTACTGCGCATGTGTGAAACGCAAAGCGATTCGACCTGCCTCATTTCTGTCTGCCGTTTATTTACTTTCCAGCTCTTTGAAACGTCACAGCAAAATGTTGAGGAAAGGCACCAAGTTTTTTAAATTGACTAACAATGAGATGGAGTTGTTGCTGCGAGTAACACAAAAGTACAAAGTTGCAAAAGCGAGTGAGAATTAAAGAATTTGAAGAAAAGCTATCTGAAGCATGTACAAACTGATATTAATATTTAATAGGGCTGTCAAAATTGAGAGCAGACAAAACAACTGCTGTGTTATGCCCTCCGCTATCTTAGTTTAATAGGCTCCGGGTTTGCTGTCCACACTGCGACCCGAAAACGGCGTTTTGTAGAGCGTTTTCAAAACACTGTCTCAGTGTGGACGGAAGGCCAAAACGGAGAGAAAAAGATGCGTTTTCAAACGAAAATGTTTTGGTTTGGTTTGTAATCATTTTGCAGTCGGTATTGAACTTACAACAAAAAAAAGACCTTCTGGCCAAAGGAAAGGAAAAGAGAGAGGATCACCAATGCTGGTGGAGTCACAATTTTCAAAACTGTCTACTTGTGTTGTGTGGTGCCACAGGAAAAAGCAATGCGAATACATCTTACAAGCTTGGCACCAGAACATATAATTTGGAGAGGCAACCAACTCTGACAGCGGGCATTTAGTTCAACTTAGTTTAGTGTTTAAAAAAAAAGGAAATTTATATCCCTTACATGCCCTCGTGCACTCTTGCACACTGTGCACTCAGAAAGACACAATTTACACCAAAACTGTTCCGCAAGAGGCAACTAATATAACTGTATAACGGGCCACTTGTTTGAAAATTAATAATCTACTTTAAAACATACCTCAGTACCACAATACAGGTAGAGTACACTGTTAAAACTGTTGTCATGGATTTTGTGCCGTTCTGTCTAACGTGTTTCTTTCCGTTGAAGGAAAGTGAAGGTGCTTGGCACCAATATGTGTGCCTCATATATAGCTCAAAGATGATTGGATTCAGCTTGAATACCACACCCAACAGAAGGAGCCAAGGTGGCTACCATTAAGGGAGAGGATGATTCACATCTCCACTTTCCAAAGAGCCACGCCTGTGCTAATGTGTAACTTCTGCAATGTGTTTTGTGTTCAAGGATAAAGGTGTGACCAGGGCTGAGCTGCAATTTCTTTTGAACAGTTCTTTCTTATTTATGCTAGACAGGACATTTTTATTATTAATCTTATTGTTTTGGCTTGTTTCTTTTGGTCAGGTTATCTCAGTTTGGATCCATAGACAAACTTGTTTGTTTGTTGCTTTGGCATTGGCTCACTATATTTGTGAAACTTGCTCTAGTGGCTACTTAATAATAATAATAATGGATTGGATTTATATAGCGCTTTTCAAGGCACTCAAAGCGCTTTACAATGCCACTATTCATTCACTCTCGCATTCACACACTGGTGGAGGCAAGCTACGGTTGTAGCCACAGCTGCCCTGGGGCAGACTGACGGAAGCGAGGCTGCCATATCGCGCCATCGGCCCCTCTGGCCATCAACTGTAGGCGGTAGGGTAAAGTGTCTTGCCCAAGGACACAACGACCAGGACAGAGAGCCCGGGGAACGAACTGGCGACCTTCCGGTTACAGATGCGCTTCCACGGTCGGGGCGACCATGGCTCAGGGGGACTTCGAGGAAGATGGATGCTCTTCATGTTGTGTTTCCATCCCCTAGACAGGGGATAACAAAACATGGAGAAATGTAGCCACAGTTTTAAAAGTGCAGAATTACATCTTGGATTGCAAAGTGTAAAAGGCAAGAGCAGCAGTTGGGATCACCAACTGTGAGCGCAACATTTTCTCAACAGTTTTACATTTGTTCCAAAGTTTGACTTACTTCGGCCGACATGTTTCAAAGTCAGTGTCTTCCTCAGTCAACCTAGTTACCGCGAGTGCTACAAAAACACTAAAGCCTCAATTACCCAGATCTAGAATTGGGTTAGAAACTGCCTGGCACCAATTAGTTGCGAGGTAAAACTATGTATTCCCTCAGCAGTTCTTGCCAACAGTCGCTAGGTGGTGCAGTACTAAACAAGCTAATAGATTGCCACAAATGTCAATAATTTATTGGGAAGATGCTGACTTGTCTGCAAACACTTGCCAACCACTTGCTAAGCAGTAGAGAAATTGGGAAGAGTGCAATGCCAGCTGGAAACAGATCATTCACCATCAAAATAAAATATGTCCGTTTGAAACATCAGTGGTAAGGCACAACTTTTACTTTGAAAGTAAATGTTGCACCAGCACTGGAAACTATGGAAAACAGCAGCAACCAGTTAGCAACCAAAGCAATCACAAGGAGGTTTTTGTAGCACCCTACTTGCAACCTACTTCACCAACAGCTAGTAACCACTTGCCAAATAATTGGGGAATATATATTTTTTCATATTGACCAGAGATTACCAGGTTGTAACCAACTGGTCTCTAGGCCAATGTGGTTGAAGCCTAAGCTATTATTAACCAACTAAAAACTTGAGCTTGAGTTTCAACAACTTATCAAGCAATGTAGGTATTTAACGTTTTGTTTTTTGTTTTGTTTTTTTCACCAAACTGTGAGAATTAATTTTACTTATTGGTTTATAAAGTAGAATTCAGCAGAGGGAGCATGGTAACCTCTTTGGGCAGGCCTGGATCTCCAAAGCCCATCCATAATAGTGAAAATGAACACCTAGGTAATGGTAAACCTATGAAGGTATGTAAGAAGTCTAGGATATTTTTGATTTCCGCTTCATCTTAACCACCACATCATCAAATAGTTTGTGGTGTAGTTTTCTGATTAAAGCAGCTATCTGCTTTTGAGATTGATAAAACAGAACAGGTCATTCCATCCATGCTGTGAAGACAGAGCTCAACTCCCCCAAAGTCAACACAATGAGAAGGAAATCAACATAAATCCTGTTTACTTTCCACCTCACAATGTGATACAATAAACACGTTTCCCCCCTTTCCCCACAACTACAGCACAATGGTGGGTTATTTCAATAAAATACAGCCTTTCTATGCACTGAGGATACATACATACATACATATATATATATATATATATATATATATATATGATCATCTATAAAGCTCCTCGAGATTCAGACTCTAACCTAGCCTATGCGTAAATCCAGCTTTCGACATGTCAAATGGGACCACACAGCATGTGTTCGTTTTTGCAATAGGAGATATGAAACAGGCGTATTAGTGTGAAGAACAAAGACTCTAATGATAGCAACCAGCAGTCCACAAAAGGCTAAGTCAAAAGACAGATTAACTAAGGGAAACATCATTTGTTTAGATAGTATAGCTTCAATAAGGCTCGAATCTCAAAAAATATTTAACTTCACTAAGTAAAAATACCAGTGCAAAAATATTCCATTGCAAGTAAGCCAGATTATACGTTTATGTTCTTAAGTTTATTGGTCAAAGCTGATTTATGAGCTTAATGTGATAAAGGTAACCAGACTGATATTTGCATTATCTACCCATGCATGTTATGTGTCAACAGACTAAATGTAGGTTAAATGGGGATTTCATGCATTTCATTCATTCAGTGTGATCTTCTCCTCCTTGGTTAACATTTTTCCCCCGTTTCCTCTTCCAGCACTCCGACACCCTGTCTGCCCTCAGGCTTTCAACGACACCTTTTTATTTTTTCTCTTTCAACCATATGTTTCACCTGACACTTCTTGGCAGAGTTGCCACGTATTACTCTGTAGTTTGTTAAGAAAATGAGGGCCTGGTGATGTTGATAGAGATTGCTGACACCTACATATGATTGCCAAGTCAGAATTAAGAATGTTTATTTGTCATCCTACACTAATCTAAAAGTAATTTCCAAAGATTCAGGCAGTGGTCGCCCAACTCTTTATTGTACCACTGAAAACTAAACTCTTTAGACAAAAGAGCCAGTGTAAATAGTTTTAACATCCACAATATTAACTGACTTCTACGAACTTACTCTTAAGTTGGTTGGGAGGGGGGGAAAGATGTGATTTGTTAAATGTATCCAAAGCTTATAAAAAGAAAAACACTGGGAATAATCAGCAGTGCTTTGGGGACTAAAGGCTGCCAAGAAATGTGATAGGTCATTTCTTGTGTGTTTCTTCGCCTACTTGTTCATTGGTCTCTTGTCTCCACTGTTCTGTCAAATTAAGGTTTAGAGTTCAAATTAATTACATTTATTCAAATTAAGAATAAATAGAAATTATAAAAAAGATGCAACAATGTGACAATCAACTAATAGAGCAATAAGAAGAAGCTGGAAAGAAGTTCACAGTGGATTTTAAAAAATACCATGAGATGCCTCAGGGTTGACTAAAAGCGAGTGGTATTAGGTTGGTATTTTAAACCAATTTAAAACTGCCAGCTGATGAACAGGACTTTGTGTTGAATGGCTTATTCCAGAGCCTAGGGGCAATAACAGAGAAAGGCCAGTCACCTTTTAGAGTTCTAACTATGGAGTTGAAATAAAGCCAATTCAGTGTTTCACATTTACCCAGTGCAAAACATATCAACTAAAAGTCTAGCTGCTGTATTATGGAGGCGAAACATGGTGGAGGTACCATCATGGTTTAAATGAGCTTTACTATCTAATGGTATGGACTATTTGCAGTATTTGAGGGAACAATGGACTCTACATTATATCAAGAAACCTTAGAGAGAATCTCAGAACAGCAGCAGAAGGGTAAATAAATGAAGTAGAAGGGCAAATTCATGTCAGGTCAGAGTCGTGACCTTAGTGTTCGGTCAGCTTCCCAAAAATCTTGATGAACTGAAACTGTTTTGTTGGGAGGAATGACCCCAGATTCCGCCTTTTCTAGCTTACATTGTGAATGATGTAAAGTATTCAGTTAAGGGAACTAAAATACAACTTTCTGCGTGTCATTAGTTTAGTCAGATTTTGTTTGTCTATTTGTGACTGAAGATCAGGTAAGACTTGGTATAGAAGTATAGAGTATGGAAAAATGTACACACTTTTTCCATACAACCCTCATATAGGTTTGAGAGATTCACACAGACTAAAACTGAATCTGCTACCGAAGGTATGTATGGGCTTAAAAATAGAAATCTTTGGGACATTATAAGGCATTATTTTAATAGTTATTTCTTCCCCAAAAAAAACCAACATAAAAGGAAATATTTAATTTGATGTAATATTTTCTTATTAGCTCTAAATGTGAGACTTCAACTACTGACCCCAGAAAACTAAATAAACAGGTGTCATCAGTTTGTTTTGTCTAGCTGTGCATGACAACCGTTACCTGTGTGAAGTTGCTTAAAGTCTGTTCACAAACCACCTGATGGGAACTGCTGACTCTGCGTACTGAATGAAAATTTGCGTGTACCTCTGTCAGCATTTATTTATCACTGTAGAAGATCATAACTGCTCACAGGCTTTGGCTGTTTGTCATGCTCAGGTGGAGGGGTGCAGCTGTTTAAAGACAAGCTAATAAACTAATGTTCCTGGATTCATGGCTCATCTGGCCAATATTTGCGTCTATATTTGCATATACTGCACCACTGGCTATATTCTATGCCTTTCGGCCCTGAAGTAACATACAAGAGTTCACTTTTTTTGTTTAGTTGCTTCACGGTGCTGCTCGTATTTGGATAATTGCCAGAGTAACTGTTTCAGTTTTTCTAAATTATTGTGTAAGTGCAAGTTGCTCAACTGTAAATGCTGACACTTATCAAATCAACAATTATCAGTGCCACATTAAATTAATTTTATTTTTTATTTGCTGTCTTGGTTAAACCTTTCCCCCAGTCTCCAACTCCAGCTTCCTTTAGCTGACTGTGTGGGCTTCTATAAAAAGCAGGTAAAACATGTTTATGTAATGGGGATTACTGTTGTGATTCTTATTAATAGTAACAGTTTTTTAATGATCTTCTATCCATTATACTATTTTGTTCTGTGTTTTAACCAGGTCTTGTACTGTTATACCCCCCATATTAATTTTTAGGGTTTTTTTTTAGTTTTATTGTGATTATTCTTAGTTTTCATTATTTTGATCTTATAGCATTTTTGTGAATTCATTTCCATGAAAATCACTTTATAAATAAACTTTACCTACGTATTCACTTGAAATGGTTATGGGGAAAAAGGGTAGCAATGGTTAAAGTTATCATTATCAACCACGTTTTTCAGAGTTGGATTTAAAGTTAAACTTTATTTTATATGCAAAAAGGTGTTACTGGGTATCACTTCGACCTCTGTAGAAAGAGAGAGTTGTCCTGTGAAAATGCACGATAATACAGCATTATGCTGCTGTATTATTACCAGTCTATTCGTGTATAAGCAGCTTTTGTAAAAGTGTTTATAAAAATGCATAATCACTTAATGTATTTTGTACTGTATTTTGTAATATAGCATATTAGGTCGCAGAGTAACAATGAAAGCTATCTAATAAAAGTGAATTAAGTAAAAATCAGCATGTTTTTTTTTTTTTTTTTTAAAGTGAATGCACTGACTCAAAGCAACCCTTTCAAATTAAAAGACTCCAATCAGGACTACCAGCATTTGAAATATTAAGTTGATTAATAATGTTCATGTTCATTTTCCTTGAGTTTGTGTAATGTTTTACAGTAAAGTGCTGTCACTATGATTAAAATGGAAAACTATCAGGCTTGTGAAGTCGTTTAACCACGTTAAACTGGCATAAAGTACAATAAAGTAGAGCCTGTCTTTATTTAAGCTGTTAAGGACTAAGATAATTCATAGATCGACTGGATTAACGCCCAGTCCCTTTTTAAAGTGCCCAACAGTTTCTTTTTAACTCCCACGGTAAATACTTGATGTAATCTGCAGGACTAATGATCTAGACGTGTTAATTAACCTCTCACTACATGGGAAAACCGCTCGGGGGAAACACAAACAAACTTCCTTACTGTCACTTTATCAAGTTGTGCAGCTTGCGCCTGTCTGGGGACCAACTGAGTGATTGTTCATGTGTCCGTGGAAGAAAAACGCCCCTCGGTGCGGAGCGGCGGATGGAGATCAGATCATTCCCAACTCGGGACCCGAAGTGACAACATCTCATGCTCGGAGTTCAGCGTTACTGTTTGTTTGTTTTTTAACTCTCTCTCTCTCTCTGTGTGGACCTTACTCAAGGATGAACTGAAATAGTTTTTGCATTTTCACTGTCGAAGAGGAAGACACATTATCGGATCTATGAAAAAACCCACGTGGATTTGTACAATCATTTTAAACCAGAAGGAATGCATATTTTGTCTGTCAAACTAACTTTCTTGTTGTCGCTGATAGGAGTAACACGAGGTGAGTGGCGGGGGAATCTCTCGGTGGTAGTTTCCTGCTTGAGAAAGTTGAGAAAAAAAAAATCACTTTTATGACTATTTAGTCTGTAAAATGTCCAAAAGTGTGTGAATTGATCTTGATGCGCTCACTTTTTTGTGAACTGAAACTAAAGTGCAGAATTTTCTAAACTTTATTGCCGCCTGCAGGGTTCATCTGCTAATTAACAGTCATGATGTTTACTTTTTTTTTATTTATTTCTTTTGCACCTGTTGGATTTAGCAAAACCTTTACGGTTTCACCTCTCCTGGATCAGTTTGCGCATTTTTGCTCTGCAGGCAGCTCTTGAGCACTTGCCCGGCAAACACTCAACTTTTTCTCACTAGTGTGTAAACGCATGCCTTTGCACTGTGGATTGGGAGCAGTGTGAGCGCGTTTGTGTGTTTTAATAATATCGCAAAGCTGTGTTATCCTCCGAGATGGCACAGTCTTTTTTTATAAATTAGGACAGCTAAACTACAACATGTGATTCACACTTAGATTTTACATTTATGGGGAGAAACAAACATATTTGGAAGCTGTTCTTTCTGCAACACCTGGAGGGATTGTTGTACAGGCAATGATCAGTGATTTCAGAGGAGTGTGAGGAAAGCACACAAGTATTAAAACTTTCTGTTTGCAGGTCTGAGATGCTCCAAACAGGCGGAGTCGTGTTTGAACCAGGGGAAATGTCAAACAACTCTAGATGGCAACGAAGAGTGCAAGTAAGTTCAACAACTGCATTTGCTTTTTTTTAAGCCAAAGAATAATAAGAAACATCTGCACGGAAGAGATGTGGGATTGTGGAATCTATGAGATTTATTTTATTTTTCATTTTTATTGTTACTCTTCTGGGATGCAAATGGCCAGCGAGCTGAGACAGAAACTGAGTGGACATTGATGAGGACAGGGGTCACCCGATGAGAGAGAGTGTGTTACTGCCACCACACTCTCTCCTCTGCAGCCAAACTCTCGCAGCCCTAAATCTTGTTTTTCTTTTCTTTCACGAAGCGACAGCTGGGTTTGCCAGAAGCTCGGCGACCATTGTTCTCCCCTACGATTAATTCTGTGTGACTAATCTGGGTGAGGCTTCCCAGAGAGACCCTCAGACCCTGTCCTCCTACAACCCCCCCCTCCTCTCTCCTGGGATTTGGTCCCCTCCTCAATGGCCCTCAGTGCTCTCTCTCTCTCTCTCAGTCCCCTGGACAGATGGCAGAGGCTGGAGGATTTTCTAAACTGCTTAAAATGGGGACGAGTTCTGCATTTTGTCTGCAGAGTTTTGTGTTTTGAGATGTTTTCACTTCAGATGCTCCGACAACATGCTCCCGCAACAATAGCCTTCGTTGGCTCTATTTCCACCCTGGCATGAGCTGCATCAGCCAGTGTCATCTTACTGTCGCAAAGACCGGTGACCGCCGAGTGATTGGGCTGGCCAGGTCACAGCTTTGGGACTGAAAGACCTTGGCAGCCATCTTGGCCCTTTGCCACATCTTAATTTGGTCTTGTTGTGTATTCACCCCCACCCAATCCCACCCCACCTCCTCACTGGCCCACAAAGCAATCATTGTGCCCCTGCACTGTCTTCCCTCTCAGACGTCTCCAATTAAACATGGAGATGGGCATCGTCGCGGTTTTGAAAAGGTTTGAGCGGGCACACGAGGTTCAGCATGCCATTGTGTGTTTCAGTGTTTTCTCCCTCATTGTGTTAGTTGTCACCACACCACCAGAGGGCCAAAAAAAATAAAGTTCAAAGGTTCTCCGAGGTGAGGCAGACTGTCTAAATAGACATAAAACAGACAATAAAACAGTAACTGCTTTCGATTCCATCTTTTCTGAAAGGTAGCTCTGGGCATTTGGTTTTGCTTGCATTTCTATTACAATATGTTATTCACAGTGATATGAAGTTAAGAAGAATTTACTCAGCTTTGTGTGTATAAATGTGTGTAGTTTCTCAATGTCAAGAGTAAATTTAATATTGTTAAAAGTAGAGATTTAGAGCAACATTTAAGGGCACCTTGAATTACTACACAGTCGCTGTTGTACTAAGTCCTGTGTGCAAGTTTTAGAACTTGAAAAGAGATGAAAAATGCACAGAATCAATGCAAGATAAGCTGTTATATACTTGTAGACTTTCAGTTCCTAGTATTAGGCAGACCAAGTCACTGGATTTTTACTACATGATGCAAGAAACGGCACTGCTGAACTCTTCTTTCTTTTTCTTTTTCTTTTTTTTAAAGCGAATTCTGCCTCTATCACAATATTTTGCTTTGCAGTCTCTCACTGATGAAATGCCAAAAGTCATTTTCTCAGCCTTTAAAAAGCTTCCCCAGAACCTTAAAACACAATATACAATCCTAAGTACTTATCAGGTTAATTGGCCAGTAAGCTGATCTTCAAAGTGAACCAGTGTAAGAGATTAACAAACCAGCTTCTTGCTTCACTCTACAGCTCCAAAACTCAGAGAGATGCTTACTGATGCTATCGCTCTTTTTACATGAACCTCATTCTCCAAGATTGATGACTTCCATAGTAAGTGGGTTGATCCAGCCAGTGCTTCAGCTCTTGTTAAAGCAGCACAGCTGGAAGTATCACGACACGAACAGCGAGAAATAATTGCAACCAGGTGGATCCTGTTTGAAGCTTAGTGTAAAAATAGGTGTAAGATGATGATTAATGTGTGCTTTTTTTAATCAGTTAAATGTTTACAACATTCTCAGCTCACAGATTGTGTTTTTCTTCTTCATGCTTGTCAGAGTTACAGTCTGGGTTTCTCCTCAACTAATTAGCTGCCACTCTCGAACTCAAGTGCTATATCGAGGTCAAGTAAGTGGCATTGGATAGTTCAGTTTTATGTAGTTTGTCAAAGATGCCTACTTGACATGCCATGCCATGCCATAAATACCTCATCCTCGTATCTGGCTTGGCCCAATGACATCCCAACTGAAGTTTATCTCCGGAGAGCTTCGAGGAGGCCTCTCATTTACTGCGTAGGCTTGGCAGCAGCAGAAGGCAGTGACAGAGCTGAGCCAATCCAGACTAGGAAAAATAACTCACAGATTCCAGTGGCACAGTGGCCAGAATCAAAGCGGCTTGCAGCAGAGCTCCCTCTCTTTCCTGAAAGTTGAGAGATGTCAGGCTGGGACAGGGGCGAGGAAGGATGCTGCTGAGAGATC
Source organism: Neolamprologus brichardi (assembly GCF_056152115.1). Lineage (NCBI taxonomy): Eukaryota > Metazoa > Chordata > Actinopteri > Cichliformes > Cichlidae > Neolamprologus > Neolamprologus brichardi. The sequence continues at coordinate 30,394,312 of NC_142115.1, forward strand.
ACATACTTTCACCGTTAGCTGGTCAAAGTGATGAAAAAACGCAGCTGAAAGCATGTTGATAGCAGCGTGAAGTGGTGAGCTGCTGCAAGGGTTTAAGTTTGCATAGTAGGTGAAGGATCGGTGAATCAGATGAATACTATAGACCCACTGTCATCTCTCGACTATAGCAGCATCCAATGCCTTTATTTACTTCAGCTGCAGAAGGTAGCTGGCCCTTGTTTGAAGCTGCCTTCTAATTCCCTTTGTTTGGTCATATTACTAATCATTTTGTAGCCCAATTGTGCAATTTAAAGCAAACAATTTAAATTAAAAGCCATCTGGCATTTAGGGGGACAAAAACCCTTTATCCAGGTATTTAATTATGAAAAGTTTATAACTGTATCATACACAAAGGACCAAGTTCCAAGCACTGGGGCTTTAATACACTTTTTTTTTCAAGCTAAGATCTAATCATAGCAACATGACATGATGCCTTGATATGGTTCATTTGCAACTTTCGATTGAATGCAACAGTCCTTGTGAGTAAACTAAGTTGGCCCACTTGTTGCTGGGATGCATCTGTGTGTTTGTTTGTTTCCAAAACTTAAGCTCTGCTCTCAATTTATGAGATTGAAAGCGCTGTGCATAAAGTTTTCCATTTTCAGCCTGCACACGCTGAGCTGGTTGGAAATTCCCTGCAAAAAAATACGGGTAAAGCTGTTTATTTCTAATTTATCGTTAAGAACACACCTGCCTTCACACACCTGTGCTCCCAGCGACACTCAGTAGCCATATCTGCTCTCTATTTGATTCTTGAAAGGGGTTAACAAATTTAGGCTCTGAAAATGTGAGAAGTTTAATCCTGCTGTTAGGATCTGCTCATTTGTTGGCATTTTGAGCAAACGTTGCCTCAGATAACAGCCAGTCGTTAATTCCTTGCTGGTATGTGCAACTGCTACAGTATTAGATCCACCTTCAGTGAAAGTGAGCCCTTGTCTCTCCGGTTCTGGGCATTCTTCAATGGCACCTCTGTTCACTCCGGTCAGATGAGTCTATCTTAGCCTCCCCCACATGCTCTCCACTCCCCCCTGCACCTCTATTCAGAGTCAGGAAGCAGAATCCAAGTGGCCTAAGGGAAGAAAAGGTGCCGTATCTGATCATATCATCACACAACGAGAAGCACATAGTGCGAGCCTTTTATATGGCCACTGCTGCCAGTGTTAGGTTCCCTTTGGCTCGAGTCCGCCTGGTGAGAGGAGAGCTCTGGCTGACTGAAGCGACTTGGTGGTGGGGAACCTCAGTGCCGAGGATTAGTGATATTTGAACCCCCCCTGTTTGGCATATGCCAAGACAAATCACATAAACTTTGATCATAGGCTAAAAGGACTGACAGTCAGCGTGTGTGTGTGTGTGTGTGTGTGTGTGTGTGAGAGAGAGAGAGAGACAAAGAAGCTTTGCACACTCCAAACCACACTTCCTCATTTCTTTTATTTTCCTTCCAGCAGACCACCTGTCTTTGGGTTATAGTATAACAACTAGGAGGGACACACACTCTCCCATACAGCAGCATGCTCCATAATACCCATGATTACTTGTGGTTTTGCCCATTCAGCTTCACATAGAAAAATGACTTTGTCTGCCAGGTGTGCTTTTAGCTTGCAGTCACACTCACAAACAGAATAATTAAGAGAGTGGAGCGTGATGCCTTTATCGTGAACCGGAGCAGTTTATAACAGCAGTAATGCAGATTGTAGGACTGATATTAGTGTCTGTTACATGGCAACAAAAAATAAAAAGTACAGATTTGCTCAAGGGTTAAAAGTTTCAGCAGGAATCATAGTGTGCTAGGATTGTTTGGGAGTGGTCAGAATTTTCCTTTGATAGAAAGGTCTGCGCTCTCTGTGAGTGCACCAAATATAATGAAGTGATCTAATCTAACTTTTATTACATTGAAGCAGGGGGTTTTATTCAGCGGGGACACTGAAGGAAAGGTGTCGAGGTGAATTTCAATTGTATTAATTGGTGGAGATATTTCTCAACACTGATACAATATTTAAAGATTAGAAGTGTAATGCAAATAAACGTGAAAAAGTCACAGTATTACAACCAAATATTTCCACCTCATGCCAACACAAAGCTGTAGAGCATGGACACATGACTTTTGGAGGTGTTCTCAGAAGTCCATCCTTTGGGTCCTGTGTGTTGTGTGGTGGAGCCTCTGTTGAGGACATCTTTGGGCTCCTTGTTGCTTTCCTCTCTGTTCCATGGTGGCAGGGTGGACTGCAGGTGCAGCCATTGTGGTTTACATCAGAGCATTGCATTACAGTGATGAATTAACTTGCTTCAACCATCAGTAGGTTTAATCTTGGTGTTATCTTGTATGTATGTTTCGAAATAACAGAAGAAACGCTTGGCAAACAAAGTAGTAAATAAGTAAGCCAAAGGTGCAAGTTTTCTATTATTTGAAGTATATGCAGTGACAGCTTTCACTCTTAAATCAACCTGATAATCTGATAAGAAAGAGGCTGGAAAAACCTAAAAGAATCATGTATTAGTCCTTTTGAGCAGTAGAAACTTTCACTATTAAACATTGGCTGTTTGGAAGTTACAGTCATTTCACTTTGTTTTGTGGCTGTTAGTACACACGCAGGGTTGTCTTAACAGCCAACAGTTTAACAGCGATGTACATGTTGGACAATTTTTCATGCTCTGGCTCACCCTTGAAGTAACAACCTGAGGATCCCGTTGTGCTGTCAGTTACACCTTCAGACACCCGTGAAGCCCTTAAGTGGTTCCCAGCCTCGTAAAGTGGCAGTAGCAGAAGTCATTAGAGCTGCTATTACGCTCATGACATGCACGCACACACACACACACTGAGTGTTTTGTCCAAAGGGGAGCTTTTTCTTTCCCATGGGCTATACTGCTCCCAAATAAACAGGGTCTCTAATGAAGGCTGCCAGATGTGGGCTGGCCAGGTCAGCTCTCCTGTACGATTAGAGAGGGAGGAAAAGAAGGATGAATGTAAAGAGAAGGCAAGAAGTGGAAGCGCTTCCCCCTGTAATTTCTGTAGCCAGTTGGGATTTGATGGTAACTTTGGTTTCATTTCCACAACAAACAACAAGCCTGGTTTTTGTGCCAGGTTCGGTTTTAGTGAAGAGTTATTTATATTTGCGCGATTCAAGCCGAATGCATGTGTGAAAGAGGTGTTTGCTACTGTGCAGACTGCTGGGAAAACACAGGAGAGGAAGAAAGAGAGAGGTAAGTGTAGTGGAAAGGAGGGGAGAGTGCCCCTTCACCCCTGGGCAGTGCTACTAAAACAGATCCGATGAGACCAAAGGGGACTCAGACCAGACATGAACCAAACAGCCAGGAAATGAGATAAGGTGGTGGGGAGACAGGAGAGATAAGGGGAGGGGGAGAGAGAGGAACTACATAATTTGACTCCTAGACACAAGGTCAGTTAGTCAAACTTATAAGGGAGAAAGGAGAGGAGGAGGAGAAAAACAAGTAGTTAAAGAACCATTGTCTCGCATGTTTCACACATCAGGGGATCGTCCACTTCAGACATGTTCTCACCGCTGGAAATACAGGTGGCAGGACACATAACAGCCACTTGCTCCCTGTGAATACACCGGACAGAATATTGATATGCTCTCGCATTTGCACAGCTGTACATCATGCAGGCATCTTTACTCGGAAGTCGACTGATTAAAGACAAGCCATTTAAATCACTTTTGACTTTTTCTTGGTGCTTTTTTAATCAGACTAGTAAATTAGATACCAGGAACATCTCTAGATTAATGTCCAATCCAAGTGATTTAAACATTCGTGTTCTCACATGCACCTCTGTTGACTGGCATTCAAAATCTATAAGCCATAAAGAAGGTGGCTGAATGGGCTATTCCCATACTGTTATAATCTATCATACCAACAAAGTCATAGTTTTAGCTTCCAGTTTTTCCAGTTTCTTCCATGATAGTAAGTTAAATGTCTTTATGTGTTTGAAAATGTTACTGGAAAACGAGATGGGTGTTTTTAATACCCAGCAGATCAAGAGAAACAAAGAATTATCCTAAAAAAATGCTGATCAAGTTGCTAATGGAAATGGAACCAGACAGTGATCTGTTTCTCACAGAGCTTTACATGCCACAGTAATTGAATAAATACACAACCTAATTCACTAAGCTTCTCAAAGAGCACATAAAGCAAAGCCCATGCAGCTGCCGAAATCTCTTTGCTTATTCTAGGTTTTTATTTGTATACAGTGCACATGTGTAGCCTACATATTACATGCTCCCATCTGCGTGTGACCTCAGAAAGATGGCAGATGGCAGATTGGCTCGGCACTGAGGAAAACCCCTTTAGAGTGACGCCTGGCCGAGGGTCAGATGTCACCACAACATCTGCTGCAGGCTCGAGCCGCCGCCCGGCCCTGTTATGCATCCCATCAGTGGTGCAGACCTGTTGCCACGGGCTACAGCGGCAGCGACTGAAGAAGAGATGGCCCGGGAGCGAGCGCAGAGGAGAACAATGAGGGCTGCTGGGGAGGGATGACAGAAAAGATAATAACAGTATCGGCCTTACCGCGGAGATAATTCCACTGCTGTGCTGCAGTTACACGATACCTCCCAAACACCTGATATTTGCTCAGCTTCTGATTTGTGCTCCACTTTTCATGTCTTCTTTATTTACCTTTCTAGCAGCCCAGTTTATCGACTGCTGTTGAGATTATCCCGCTTCCCGGGCCGGGCAGATTTCACTTGTTGAAGCAGCTGCTTTGCTCTGTTTGTTTTGAACACAGCCAAGACTTGATAAAAGAGTCGTTGAATATCTTTTGTCTTACCCACCTTTTTTTATGTGTTTGGGCTCTTATCGAGGCAGTTAAAATTGATGCCCGTAAAAGCTGTTTTGTGCTGAGTGTGTACTTGACAGGCTATCGCCAAGTTAAAGAGCAAACTGTTAACATTCTTTGTCGAGCGTGTGCTACAGTTGACTTAATGCTAGCATCCCAGGCGGAGTGTGTTTGAATAGTGTGTCCACGTGCTTTGAGGTAAGGGTGCAAGGGGCTCTGTCTGTTTGTCTTTTAGACCTTGGTGTGAGATGCAGAGCTGTTTTTGCGAGGGCAGAAACCGGTTTCAAAAGCTAGTGCAAGTCTTTTCCAAGACCCATAAAGGGAAGCTGCCAGCAAGCCCCCATTGAGGTTTCTCAGGTTAAGAATCAGGACAGGAGGCTCTTTAGAGTAAACACCAGAAAATTCCTTCTGCCTCCTTTCTGCCTTTCTCTCCTTGAAAACCAAACCAAACCAGTTCCAGTTTCCTTTCTCTCAGACGTCTTTGTTTGTCCCAGTGCACGTCTGTGTGTCTCTGTCTATGTGCGTCTGTGTGTGTGTTTTGGATTTTTAGCTTTTCCTTTTGCCTTGTGCTTGGCCTCCAGCATTGCAGACCACAAAAAAAAAAAAAGTTGCAGAGCAGCTTGGAGTATCTTGGAAGAAACTTTTGGGAGGATGAGCATTAAGCAGATGCGAGTTATAAATCCGACTGTGCTGTCTTACAAATGAAAAGAAGGGGTTTTAGGAGAAAAGGGGTGAGAGAGAGGGTTTTGGAGGGAAAGAGTGCACAGAGGGGAGCGAGTGGATGCCAGCAGCCATACAGCTTTGAACAGAGGAAGTGAAAAAAAAAAAGAAATCAGGAGTGAGCACATATAGTGGAAGGACGATTCAGAGAAAGAAGAGGAAAGAGGAGGTCTAACAGCTGAATACGCCCGGCCTGTGGTCAGCGCTGAATGGGGAGGAAAAACAATGGGCCCACTCATCCTTCGCTCTCCTTTCTATGCCTCTCTCACTCCTCATTTTTACTGCTAAGTATTTGTGGGGGTGGTGGGGGGCATTCATTCAACCAACACTGTAAAAAAATGTCCAACTCAACATGTTATTTAACTTTGAGTCCTTAAATTTCCATTCTTTTGATTGCTATTTTAATTTTTTACAGTATGTTAATAGATATCTCAAGACAGAAACAACTAGTTTAAAAAAATAGTAAATCACAACATAATGCATGTGTTTTTGTGAGAGATGAGTGCACGGCCCTCATCTCTCTTAGTGTTTGAGGACAGTAGTCAGATGGGGTGCCATGGAAAGGAAGGAGGCTAAGTGTTGGGGATATGGGAGACAAGGGGTAAAAGGGAGGGGGGGATGACTGGCCGGGGTAGCAGCTGCTGTCTCCTCATTAGCATGCGCACCTGCTCCCTGCGGCCTTTTTCCAGCGAGCTCGTGTGGCGCCTCACGACCTCAGCACCCGCCACCGCTGGGGCTTAGCTGGACTGGCCTTCTAGCAGCCAAATTTTCTCTTGGCCGACTCCCCACCCCCAGACTCACTGCAACACACACATACTTCCACTGTCCCCTGTCGGGTTAAATAGAGATGCTCTATGTGGAAGAATGTCCATAGATTTTAATGTACAGCTGTTTTATCAGATTAGCTCAGAGTGTTGCTGCTGCATAGACAGTCTGAAATACTTTGTAACTACTAAATGTGAATTTACTTTTTTTTTAAAATAAGTTTTCAGCGTTGCTTATTTAAGTTTATTTGACATTTCATGACAGATTGAGCATTTCTCATGGTTCAGATTAGAAAACCCCAGAGGTCATCAGGACAAGACGCATTTTATGTGCATAAGTCAAGTCTAATGGCTCAGTCTGGTAATTCTCCTTAGACCAGGGTTTGCCTCTTTTCTAGGTGTGAAAGATTTATGTGTCTTTTACTGGCATTTGGAAACAATGTGTCCTGAAAAGTTGCCAACAATTTTACTGTAAGAGAAACGGCAGTATTTTCAGATCATTAATCAAAATGTTTTACAATGTTTTGACAGATTAGACGTTTTCCATCAAAGATATTGACTATGTGTCTTTGAGAGGACCTTGTAATTGGCTAAATGACGGATATAGTAACAAAGTGTCTCATTTGCACATTGTAAAGTAATTTGTGGAAAATTTGTGATTTTTTTTTTTTTTTGTTAATTTTTATAATAGCTACACATTTCACATTTCACTTCCTTTGAAAAGTTGGTCTTCAGAAAAAGCTTGGTTTACAACAGTTTATTGTGGAGTTTTTTTACTCTTGGCTCTGTGTGATGTCAGTTACAGCAGATATACTTAATATGGTTATCTCAGGCACACAGCTCTGACTCTGAGCACAGAAGCCCCACCCACTCTGTTCAAACCTTTTGTTCATGATACAAGCAGCCAATCAGAAGAAAGCTGGCTTCTTTCAAACAAATCACATTGACCCGGTGTTAATAAATAAGGATTATTTTTCACTGTGAATCGCATAATGCTCTCTGCTAGAGTCCATGAATAAAAAATATAGAGCTGGAACGAGTAGGTCTACTTTTATAAATGCCCTCAGACTAAATGACAAGCATGCAAGGTGCCATTCTTTGCTCTAGACGTGGTGAAATGCCACCACTCACTGCTACTGTTTATGCAGTTGGCAGCCTAGCATGTCATGTTTTCTTTTCTTTGCCACAGTCCTAAGGCTGTCTAATCCCATGAGGGGGAGACCCTGTCTAAACACACGCCAGTCCCTGCACAGGGTCCACAGCTTGGCCCCACCTACACTAACATACACACAGGGTGGACGCCCTGGGAATGTTTGGGGACAGGGTCCTGTCAGCCCCTCAGTGCTAACAGACTGGCTGGCTCGGGTCAGGTATTTGAGAGTGATTTGGGTTTTTTTTAATGTCTTTCATGCTTTGTGCACAATGGTTTTTGTGTGAGAACAAAACAACAGAAAGAAAACTCTTGCTGGTCAGGCATGTGCATAAAAAACTCCAACAGGGCAAAAAAACAAATCTGCATTTTAGGACATTCTCTATGTAGTTTTACGCTACTTGGGAATTCACTTTTCAGAAATCTTTCATGAATCTTGAGTGGTTGCACTGCAGTGTCTTTCACTTCATCCCCTGCCCATCCTCTTGTCTGATGCGTGAGCAAATCCTCTCTGGGGAAGACAGAATAACGAGCACTGAGGTGGTGGCACGGTGCTTTGAAGTTGCCATAATGTTGGCTTGCAGCTCAAACTGTGGCATAGATGCTGCCTTGTCCACAGGATGAATGAGTGCTGACAAAAGGGTCAAAGTGAGCAGATTCCAGTCCTCAGAGCTGCTGAAGAGTGCCATGATGGCTGCTTTTCTCATACCTCCACTTTTGGGAAGGATTAGGAACAAGATTTCCAAATACCACAGATTTTTCTTTTGTGCCCCTAGCCAACCAGCATTATTGACAATAGGATTGAATCTTTGAAACGCTGTGAACTGCTTGGATTTATGGGTCAGTTGGAGCAGCAAAAAGGACTGAGTATTAAACCTCAATCACTTTTTGGTTTAGACAGAGTGTGTCTGTTAGATGTAAGTGGCTGGTTAAAACTAAAGAGTTTTCCATACCAAGAAATATGGCTTTACTTTACTTCCAGACCACAAATCTGTGGATACGCAAGGAGCTGTGAAACATTCCTTCATGTAATCTTTCTGTCTGTGTGTATGCATGTGTAAAATAGCGATCACCGTCTGTCTTTGTGCGGCTATGTGTATGTGTGTGTGGCCCTTTTGTTGAGCCGCGCGCATCCTCAGGGGACGTGCTTTCAGCTCCTCTCATTGTAATTGTAAATGTGTGAATGTGCCTCTGTGATCAGCGGCTCTCTCTCTGGGAACTTGTTCGCTGGGGTCCGAGCAGCGTTTATGACTCAGAAACAACCTGTGAGAAACATCACAGGAGCTTGTTCCCCTCCCCTCGCTGTCCAGACCACTCTGTTTTATAGCTTCAAACACATTGTCCACAGGGGGTGACAGTAGAAAGACAAATGTCCCGTATAAAGCATAGTTTCTCATTGCCGTGTAGCCGTGTCGTAAAAACAAGCAAATGATTGATACGGACAAAAAGGTAGCCTTGCTCGTTTAAAGTCATATTAGCATTGTGGACTTTTGACTGAATGGATAAAAAAATTTATGAATTTATTAGTCCATCTTGTGGACAAAAAGATTATTGGTAAATTGCTGGTATTCATGATAGTACAATACTTTTCACTAAAGGTATAATAAGAATTGTGTTTTTTATTTTTTAGGACTGACATGGGCAACAATGAATTTAATAAAATTACTGGGAATGTGACGCATTCACCACTCTGTCTACAAAAAACCCCCAATACTGCTTCAATTCATATCAGTAAAGGGGAAAAAAGTGGGAGCCAACACAATGAAGAGATTTTCACGATTACAAAATAAATAAAAATCACAGGAAGTGAAAATGACAGCACATCTTGACATAAATGTTTCAGGATTTGCAGACTTCATGTAAAAGTTTGATTCATTGATCTCTTATTATTTGTGTTAGCGTGTGTGTATTAGGATTGTCACAATACTAGAATTTCAAAGTCAATGCCGGTACCGCGAAAATGCCGGTGAGGGCAAAAAACAGGGACGAGTTGTCTATTAACAGGATGAGGCACAGGCAGCACTGTTAGCATCTCTAAATGTTGGCAAATGAGTCAAGTTTTTAGTATCAATTAGTATCCGAGTATCTTTTTTTAGACAATCCTTCTCTGTAAATATGCTCCTTGCGGTGCCTTGGGTACTGAAGCACATAAGCACTAATGTGATTTCTGAATTTTGGTACAGAAAGGTACCATAACTATCTGTTCTGGTGTGTATAATATTTATATAATATAGTTTACAGGATAAAGTTACCAGATCTAAAACAGACACCCTTTTTAGTTTACATGTTTATGTTTACGATGCATATTGAAATCTGCTAAACAGAAGTCCAATTAATAAATAAAAATCAACTAAATAAGAAACTGGCAGCTTTTAGTATATGAATTTGTCAGTTTTAGCTCTAGCACATTGGCTTGCTTTGGAAAGTAGTGTGCACATCCTCAGGAAAATGAAGAGTAAATGGTAAATAAAAATAAAGTATAATCCATAATAAAGTATAATCCAAGCATCACCTGATTAGCAGCTGAGAATCTCAGTTCTTATCATGGCTTTTATTAATACTTAAAGTATAAACCTCTTACATATTAAATTGTTTAAATATGACAAAATGATTATCTTACTCATAAAGAAACTGACCTCTGACCTCCCTCATCTGCTGTTTCCAGGTGCCCTGATGGATTCCTAGGAAACAGGTGCCAGTTTCCTGATCCATGCACCTCTTCGCCATGTGTGAACGATGGGATGTGCCACCACACATTAAGCGAGAACAGTGTGGACTTCTTTTGCAGCTGCAGGCCAGGCTTCGTAGGCCTCCGCTGCCAGATTGTCAATCCCTGCACCAGCATACTTTGTCGCAACGGAGGCACCTGTGCTTTGGACAATCTCCAGAGTTACAAGTGTCATTGTCCACCTGGATGGTTAGGTAAAATAAAACAGTGGTATGATATTGAACCAATGGTTGGTTATCAAAGTACATTTGATGATAAATAAGATAACTGGATAACAAAAGTAACACTCTTTGTTTATGAGTCATTTTGAGGTTGTGAAATCCCAGAAATCTGTGTCTAGCAATGTGTTTAATCTTTCACACAATATCTTTGTGCCTTCAGGTAAGCAGTGTGAACGAGCCGACCCCTGTACCTCTAATCCATGTGCCAACAGTGGACAGTGCTCCGTCATTGAATTCCAGTACATCTGCACCTGCACGCCCTTCTTCACTGGAATGACCTGCACACAGGATGTCAACGAGTGCGACATAAAGCCATCGCCCTGCAAGAACGGCGGGGTGTGCATCAACGAGGTCGGCAACTACCGATGTCAGTGCCCACCGGACTACATAGGCAAGCACTGTGAGAGCCGCTACTTCCCCTGCAACCCGTCACCCTGCCAAAATGGAGGCACCTGCATCCAGAAGGGAGAGACGAGTTACGAATGTTCCTGTGTGCCAGGTAACATTAAGCTGCATTAAAGCAGGTCTTAAATGATTTGATCATTTGCTGTACAATCGCTTTAAAGTGGGCCTCCTGTGCTTTTCTTCAGTCATGTAAATAAAGTGACAGTGCTGGAGGCTTATGTTGAATATTGAGGTCAGCAAATTTTTTATTCTAGGCTTTTAATATTCAGGAGTTTCTTTTTAAAAAGGAATAAAATAAAGGTGTACTGTTTAAGAAGCTGTGGTAAGGTGGGATTGATCAGATCCATTTAACGTTTGTGAAGTTAAAGCCACCATGACACCCCATTGAATCGAGGTCAGGTGATTCCTAAATATCAGCACTGCGAGTGGCTGATTAAGCGGTGATGTCATTTTAGGCCGGGCTGCTCCTGTGTGTGCTGTGCCCTGTGTGAGTGTATTTGTACTCTGTTGTGCACAGTGTGCGAACAAAGCAGAGCAGGAAGGCATCCGGGCTTATCGTAAGGAAATGGTCAAAGGACAACATCCTTTTCACATGATGGAGTGAAGCAGTTCTTGCTGGGACTCAGGCCCTGCCCTCCACCCTGTCACCTCCACGCACACTGACTTCACCTTGTTTTTTTTCTGTTTCCTTTCAATTCAGAAATTCACGCAAAGAATTTGTGTGGCAACTTTCCATGCCGTCTTACTGGCAGCCTCGTCTGTTCTTTGAAAAGCCTAAAGAGAAAATAATGTGTTGGTCTCTCAGTTTTTTTTTTAAAGTTATTACATACATTAAAGTAATAAGAAAACATCCATGTAAGTCAGGGTTGGGATCTTCTAGGGCAGCGGTCCCCAACCTTTTTTGCGCCACGGACCGGTTTATGCCCGACAATATTTTCATGGACCGGCCTTTAAGGTGTCGCGGATAAATACAACAAAATAAAACTAGTACCCGTACTGAAAAAAAGAAGATTTATTCATAACACACGTGAAAAGACCCAGGAAAACCGAGTAAACGATAAAAACGATAACAAAATAACGCTGAAAACCGATAAAAACCCTGAAAACTATACATTTCACACCTGAGCCTCAACTCTCGCGGCCTGGTACCAAATGACTCACGGACCGGTACCGGTCCGAGGCCCGGGGGTTGGGGACCGCTGTTCTAGAGTAAAGTGACTAAATGAATTGATCATGTGTGATTGGCTGAGTCGATCGCCAGTTGGTATTTTGCATTGCTAATTTATCAGCCAGAAAATTCATCCCAGTAATTATTTAGCCTGCAAAGCACAATTCAAAGCACACACTACTAGGAACCTGCAGAGGGAATTTTGTGTTACACTTGTATTAATTTCAGTTTTTTTCACATACAGAAGCATGGTAGTGGCTTCAGTCACACAGGCCTAGAGATCAGTTGCAGTCACAAACCCGCATGTCATGTTGGAAGGAAGAGGCCAGTTTGTCTGCAAGCACTCGCAAACTACTCATCAAGTGGTAGTTAAAGTGTGAAAAGTGTGATGCAGAGACCTTTTGATGTGTTTGTTGCTGCTTGAGGACATGACTTTTACTTTGAAGGCAAACTTTCTCCTCTTACAGTTTGCATCGCACTATTAAAAATGTCACTACAGCTCAGAGACCAAATGGTGAATACTTGTGACCGAATAATTGCAACCATGGCAATCTGTTAGCAAACAAACCAGTCGCAAGGTTTTTTGTGTAGCAACCTCCGGTTGGATCCTCCAGCAACCACTCCCTAGTCTCTAGGCCGGTTTGACTGAGCCCTGAATGACAATAATCAATTTCAGACAATAAAATTCAGTTGAAATTTGAGCAACATTGCAGTGGAAGCTGCAGACATCTGTTTTTTTATATATTAGCAGTGGTTTAGCTTGGTTTCAGAAGCTGACTGTAAGTCGTTACGTGTTGTACTGGTTTTGCTTTGCATTTTATTTTACCCAGGATTCCAGCTGTACAGTGCAGTGGCTGCTTGTTGTGTAACTGTATAGGAGAGTGGCAGGCTTACCACAGACCTCAAAATGGTAAAGCCTCGCTTTTCTTGGGAAGGAAAAGACAGTTGACCACATTTAACTGCAAGTTTCATTCCCTTTGTTGTAAATGAGACATTGTTGTTTTCAAACCAGGAGAAATGAGAAACGAAATATTTAAAGTCTCGTTAAAGACGGCACAGTTTATGCAACGTAAACCCGCACTGAAGCAAATTAATGGAGAGACGTTTTTTCTTTTTTTGTTAATGTCAGGTTTTACGGGGAAAAACTGCAGCCAAAACATTGACGACTGTCCAAATCATGAATGCCAGAATGGAGGGACCTGTGTTGATGGAGTCAACACCTACAACTGCCAGTGTAAACCAGAATTTACAGGTCTGTATGTTGTTGCTTCACTGTATGAGTCCGTGAAGAAGCCTGTCTGGGGACACACACCCACTTATCCTGGTGCTCCCACCTCACAGGCCAGCTCTGTAGAGAGGACGTCGATGAGTGCCAGCTGATGCCCAACGCATGCCAAAATGGCGGCACATGCCACAACACCTATGGGAGTTACCAGTGCGTGTGCGTGAACGGCTGGACCGGGGACGACTGCAGCGAGAACATCGATGACTGCGCCAGTGCGGCCTGCCATCAAGGGTCCGCCTGCCATGACCGGGTAGCTTCGTTCTATTGTGAATGCCCCCCCGGCCGCACAGGTTTGTGGAATTTCGATCTTAGTGCATGGCAGCAGAACTTCTGCTTCAGTTAAATACAACTGTTGTGCGAACTTAATCTGGCATAAACTGTGTGAGCTAACCCAGTAAAGCTGAAATTGATTGAAACTACTGGATATATAATGAAGTGCTTCTTATATTTGTCCTCTGCACCAGGTCTGCTCTGCCAGCTGGATGATGCCTGCATGAGCAACCCATGCCAAAAGGGCTCCAACTGTGACACCAACCCCGTCACGGGAAATCATTTTTGTACCTGCCCCTCGGGATATGTTGGAGCTTCCTGTGATCAGGACATTGATGAATGCTCACTGGGTAAAACTCATCTTTTGCACACTGTCAGACACATTTCAACATCAGTATTCAGAGTTTAGCTTTACCACTGTCACGAAAACTTCAATTACCACACATTGGTTCGTAATTCCTTTATACAAGCTAAAATACAAGGTCATTCTTTCGCCCTATTATGGGTACTTTGGTACCCATAATTGTACCCCTAATTGCAGTAAATAACCCCCTCTGGGGTATTATTGCTGTAATCCCGCAGTTGAGGCTTTTGGTTTGGCTTTGTCAAACAACACTGAGCCACTCAACGTCCTGTAATGTCTTTTATAGTGAAATTGCTGCTTTTCACATCCTTATGGACACACCAACCTGCTAAAGGAAGTGAAATTAAAGCCTGGATCTTTTTAAACAGGTTCCAATCCGTGTGAGCATGCGGGGAAGTGTATCAATACCAGGGGCTCATTCCAGTGTAAGTGTCAGCGGGGCTTTGTGGGACCACGGTGTGAGCTGGACATCAACGAGTGCATGTCGAACCCATGTTTGAACGAGGCTACATGCCTGGACCAAATAGGAAAATTCCAGTGTATTTGCATGCCAGGTAAGATGTCTGGTTATATGGAAAAGCTACTTTTTCAGTCACGTTCCCACAGGGTGCACTCTGGGACTCTCTGCTGTGCACATTTGTAAAGTCCTTTGAGGGAAATGTGTCCCATATGAATGCATTTAACTTGAATTTTGTTTGTTTTGGTTAATTTCACCAAATGCAGCAAATCATATGCACTAAACAAGTCTCCTATAATCAAAAATAGGTTTTGCTTTGAACTTTAAGTAGTTCAGCTCTCACAGACTGGGCCACACTTTGAATTCAGGTGTTTTCAGTCCCATTGCTGCAAGCTCCCCACCTAGCCAGGCAGTCTGTCTTTGCAAAAGTGTGTGAAAAAATGGGTCTTTTTAAAGAACTCACTGAATTTGAGCGTGTGAAAGAAACTGTACTGTAATAGGATAGTCTTTGAAACAAGTAAATAAATGATATTTCTTCTGTAAGTGGTATTTATGCAGAATGGAAGCATTTGGAAACTCACGGCGTCTCAGCCACAAAGTGTAAGACCATATAAAGTTACAGAAGGCTAAAGTTACACAGTCATCATCAACTACAAAAAAACTGCAGCAGGAGCTTTGTGGCTGAGCAGCTCATGTAGGTGTAATATTGAGGTTGCCCTGTGTGTGTGTATTTTTACTTTTGCATGTCATGTAATTTGTGTTGTGTTCATGGGAGTTAAGAATAATAGTAGAAGAACTAATTGGACAAGTAAAGTCAACAAATAAAACCCATGTGAATGACTTAGGATTCCTTTCAGAATGGGTTTGTTTTGAAGTTTAGAAATTGTTAGCTGATTAATTAATGAAATTTCTTTTTACATATTCTGAAATGTGAAGATTTGCAGTTTTGACTCTTTAGACTGAGTTATATTTAATTTTGGGGCTGACGGTCGGACTTTCAGCTCGACGACATCATCGTGGATTCTGATTGAATTTGTGTGATTTTCAAGATTTTATTAAAATGCAGCAAACATAAGAAAATCGAGCTGAATTAGTTAATCTGTTAACTAAGTGTGATCAACAGTAAACTTATGATTAAAGTCACATTCAGTGGAAAAGTTACAAATATATTTAATATAAGTATTTTCAGTTCATTGCAGTTTTACATGACATCACCTTTAGCTTAACATAAATTGGGGTCAGTTTTATAAACTAACAACTTGATAATGAAACAATATTTAGTTATATTCCTGAGTAGTTTGTATCGTTTAAACCCAGTATGTAGCGGTATATTTCTGCAGTGTGAAAGTGCTTCTAACTGTGTGTCTCCGATCAAATCTCCCTCACGGTCCTCCCTTGCTAATTGGCCAGGCTACGAGGGGGAGTTCTGCCAAATCGATACGAACGAGTGCGCCAGCAGCCCCTGCCTGAACAACGGCGAGTGTATCGACAAGACCAACGCCTTCCACTGCCAGTGCCCCACAGGTGAGGCTGCCGTACCGCTGCGGAGGGGGGAGGAGGGAGAGGGCGTGGGGCCAGGGGGCACAGAGACTGATCTTGCTCTGTCTCGCTCTCTTCTCCTCTCAAACACAAACACACACACACACACAAACACTGATCTGGACGGGCACTAATCCCAGCCCTGAGGCGAGCTTATGCTGGCCCGGGTAGCCGCGCACATACGCAGCAGTTGAGGAGAAGCGGTAAAAGAAAATCTATAAGGAAAGGCTTGAGGAAGTTTGAAGTTTTTGAACAAGTTTGTTATCCTTTTTATCAAGTCTGATGATCGAGCAGAAACTAAGCAAGGCTTGTGATTGCGACTGAGAACAAGAGAGAGCTAATAAGAGAAGGCAGAGCTGCTGCCACAGTCTGTAACGTGACATTTTCTGTGTTGTGGTTGTAAATGAGGTAGTTCTTCAGCCTATTTTGAGGTATGTGGGTGTTTTCAAAACTCTTACAGGAGCTTCACTGTTTGTACATGAGGTATTGATGTTTTGTTCAGGAGCAAAGGAATGCAACTTCTGAATATTGGATAGAAAAAAAGATAGAAGAGAAAGGAAGGATCTATAGACTCCCCAAATGTGTTTTTTGTTTTGCATTCTTTCACTGGGATCATTGAGGTGGAAGTGATTTTTTTTTTCTTCTTCTTTTTGGAAAAGGAAAATAGCAGAGCTCAGAGTTGGGTGGATCAAAGGCAGTCTGGGTGGAGGAGAAAGATTCCTCCTGTTGAGAGAAAAAGAAAGGAAGAAGGAAAAGCAGAAAGAAAAAAAAAAGACATCCACAACAAGAAAGCTTTGGAATTAATAGAGAGAGGGGGCTACAAGAGTGAACACAAGAGCTTAGCGCCTAAGAAAACTCGTTGTGTGTGACAGTGAGCGAGGGCTGTGTGAGGAAGCAGCACAAAGTGGTGGTGGTGGTGGTGGAAGTGTTTTTTTGGGAGGGTGTGTGGAGAAGTGGGTAGTGTTGAGATGCACGGACCGTTATGCCAAAGCAGGAAGGGTAGAAGGGGGGGAGGGGTTTTAACCGCTCTAGTTGAGATGTAAATTTGTCCCTGTTGCGAGCCAGGCCCAAGGCGCGAGGGTCCCCCTTTTCATTTCTGTACATGGAATAGCCATGGAAACCCCGCTGAGAGCCATTGAAATGTCTGATTCCAGCAGTCTGGGGATAAATCCCGCTTTGGCTGCTGAGGTGTGCGATGTGCACGGCCCTGTGCGTGGTTGCATCTCCGCTTCATCCTTTGTGTGTGTGCATACTTATACATCTGGGAAAGAAAATCTTTTCATTAATGTCAGGAGTGCTGTTGGAGAACAGAACCGTCACATTCCTGTTGAGAAACATGCAGTTTGTACCAAAGACTGTTGTTGCTGCTGTAAACTCACAGTCCCTATCAGACTGCAAACTGTCTTGATTTATAGCACTTTTCAACACTAAAGTAATGCCAAAAATGACAACAACATGTCACATAAAACACCCTTTTGTAGCGTTTAAATCTTTACATACATACAGCAGAAAATATCCACTTGGTATTGTGCTGTTTTTTAATAAGCTTGGAAATTTTTGAAATAATAGCTTTAAGAGTTAATTCACACGTTTCTTCTTTCACAGATCTGTGTCAAGCTTTGAAAAAAGTAAAAATAATATTTTGCTTGCCATGCTATAAAAAATCCCATTGACTACTTGGAAATTTTAGCCTAAAATATTCTTTAAATTTATGTTTTAAAGGCCACTTAAGTGTCATAATTTTGGATCTTGAAATTGAACAGTTAAGATGCAATTAAGAAGTAGACTCTCAGCCTTAATTCATATAAGTTATATCATATAAGTAGCACAAAATAAAAGCTGGAGTGTCTAGTTTTCTAATTTTTAAAGTAGCATCAGCTTTAATCTGCTAACGACATAGTTTTGGACTACATTGTTCTGAAAACTTTGTTAGCAGTGTCTACATTTTAGTCATCACTTCATCCGTCTGATTGCAGCCAGTTCGGGGAAGTAGAAATGCTTCTAGCAGAGTCCAGTGGGAGAAATCAGCTTGCAGCTCTCCACACAAACACTTCCTCACTGGATTATCTACAACTGGTCTTTCTTTAGCTCTAAGCACCTGTGTGTTCCTGTGATGTTGTGGTGATGGGGTGGGAGGGAAGTAGAACTTTTTATCTCTTCATCAGAGAACACCCTATTAGTCTTTGGGCTGTGACAAAGAGGAGACGAGGAGGAAATATCTGAGAATAAGTCCAGGAAAAACAAGAAAGCCTACTGGTTGATTTTGAATGAACAAGACTTTGAATACCGGAGGTTCAAAGGTCAAGCTAGCTCTTTTTGGAGGCGGGCAGGGAGTAGAGGGGGTAGTGGGGAAGGGGTGAAAGTAAGACAGGAGAATATGCATTGTGATGGAAAGGTTTTGGGGGACAAAGAAGGCAACAGGCTCAGTTTGGTGCTGCTTTGAGCAGACAGGAGGGCCTTTGTCTTTCACCCCTTGGTCAGGAGGCCTCCTAACTTTCATTCTTTCCTCATTTCTCTCCCTCTCTCCCTCCCTCCCCTATTTTAAACGAACCGGTTCCCCCACTAGCTCCTCTCCCTTCGCCTCTGCGCTGAAAAGAAGTGAAAGGAGAAAATAGGGAGCTCGTAGTGCTTCACAGTTGTTAATTAACATGCAGATTTCTGATTCGCTAAGAGCTCTTATAACATAGGCTCGGGATTATGAGTGTGGCTGGTTTAAAATGAGATGTCTGTACACACACACACGCACTCATTCACACACACATGCGCACAATAACAGCTTTTTGTTGTTTTTCCAGGCTTCAGTGGGAACCTCTGCCAGATAGACATTGATGAGTGTGCCAGCACGCCGTGCAAAAATGGCGCCAAATGCACAGATGGACCCAACAAATATACCTGCGAGTGCACTGAAGGTATTCACGCTTAACATAAATGATAATAATTGTAAAAGGAGCCAAGAGCTTTAAAATATAACAACATTTCACAAATGAATGTGTCAGTTAAAACAGACATCAACTCTTTTTCCTAGGTTACACTGGGAAGCATTGTGAGACGGACATAAATGAATGTTACTCCGACCCCTGCCACTATGGCTCCTGCATTGATGGCCTGGCCTCGTTCAGCTGCCAGTGCAAGCCCGGGTTCACCGGTCGGCTTTGTGAGACCAACATCAATGAGTGTCTGAGCCAGCCGTGCAGGTACGGAGGCACCTGCCAGGACAAGGAGAACAGCTATATCTGCGTCTGTCCCAAGGGAACAACAGGTAAGGATCACACACAGGAGATACAAGCGTAACATTTTACCCCTCAGCCATAAAAAGGCTGATGAGATATTGTTGTCACTCCACTGGAAGCACGGACACTAAAGTTTGTGAATGCAATAACTTGAAAACAAGGCAACGTAGGATTGATACCACAGCTGCATCTACTAAAAATCTTGGATGAGTTTGAATCTCAGTGACCTGAATCTTAAGGTCAAGTTTTCTAAAGATCTTGTGAATGCAAAAACTCAAGAAGGAAGTCACCTAGGATTTTCACATTTATACCATAAATGTTGGGCACCAATATTTTTTTTTAAATCTAAAAAACAACTTTCTTCCAGGAATCAACTGTGAAACCAACATCGATGACTGCAAGAGCAATCCCTGTGATTACGGGACCTGCATTGACAAGATCAATGGCTACGAGTGCGCCTGTGAACCTGGCTACACTGGTAAACTGGAGCTCATAGTTCTATTGATTTCAATATATGAAACAGGAAACAGGAAGTTGTGATTCAGATCATAGTTGCAAGAAGGAACACAGTAGTTTTGAAATAACTCTAATGAATCTTAGAGTTTGATTGTTGACTGCATGTTAAAACATCAGATTTAAAGAAAGAAAAGAAATACTGCAAATCAAGCAGTATGAGCCTTAGACATTAGCTTCAGTACTCTGATGTTAACATGTAGGATCTTGTTTGTATTTTCATACAATTGTAGTCACTGCTGTAAATACTATCCAAGGTAGATATGATACAAGATGCCTTTGTATCGTAGCATCTGTCACAGATATGGATAACGTCCAGAAGAAATGTGCATTTATTGACAGTCAGTTTCTGAGATATCTCTGTAAATGGCAAAAATCTGAAACATCTCAACTCCCCCTAGATATTAAGCACTAGCTGTCCTAATACCATTGGGGACCCACTATGGATTGATTGCAGAAAACCCTCCTGGGGACCCTGCATGAGTAAAACTGCTCTGGGCTCTATATGGGCTAGCCTACTCGTTTTTACTTTGACTGTTTTAATAACTCTAAAAGAGACTTTGAGGCTGATTATGTTACACTAGGAAATTTGCTGTGTAACAAGTGCAAATGTGATCTTGATAACCCAAAATCCTCCCAGGAGAATGGGAGGGAGATTGTGATACTGAGATTGTGATAGTATAAGTTTTCTATTTTTCCCTGACCTGGCAGAAAAAAAACCTAGAAAACAGATCTAACCTTTAGGTTTCAGCCTAAATTCTGAATGAGGTTAGATTTTCCAGATAATGACTTGCCAGATTAGTGGAAATGAATAATCACATTTTCACAACATCTTTCAAAATATGCAGTTTCCTGAAAATTCTTTGATTTTACCACATTTTTCTGATATAGTACACATTTTGTGTTTGAAGGAACATAAAAACTTATACTCTTGGTTCATTCCAGATAGGGTTTTTTTTTTTAGTTTTCCGAAAAATTAATTTCAAATAGATTAAATCTAGTGAAGATTAATGTTAGGATTTTTGTTGTTCGAATAGATAAAGTGGAATTGCATGATCTTTGGTTTACTGCCACAAACTAATGCACTGGAAAAGCCCATCTTTTCCAAATATATAGCCAGGTTAAACATAACATCTGTCTGAAGTAAAAAGTGGGCAAACGAGTGCTTAAGGTGCCGCATCAGAGGATTCAAAGGTCCTGATGGGGAGGGTGACAGATGGCGAGCGAGTGCGCACGCTCCTCTGAGGCTCGACCGGTGTCACTTTCCAGCTCCACCCTGTCCCCAACCTGCTGCTGTTCGGACAAGCAAGCTGCCCTCCCGCACAAAGAGAGGACACACACACACTCTCTGGCACACAGGGCCAGTGGGGATTTGAGCGGGAGAAAAGATTCCCTGAAAGATTCCTGAAAGTTGAGCTTTTAAAAGCTTGGAAGCCGGTCCCTGCTTAAAAGCCAAATGGGCTGCCTTTATGCTACGCATGACACGGGCCTGAATGGCATCAACGCTTCAAGTCGCCGACAAAGGCCGCCTTTAAAGCCGTATGTTTCTGGAAATTGATACATTCGCTGTGTTGATATGTAGACTTGATTGTGTGGAGGCTTTGTGTGCAGCTGTTGAGCGTTTTCATGTAATACATCAAAACTGTTGGAGTGTAAAAATGATTGCAGTGATTTCAGCACCCATCCTTTCACTGTTTATAAACTCATGGAGACTCATGAAGTCAGGAAGTAAAGCGAAATATCTGTTTAGGTGCCATGTGCAACATAAACATCAATGAGTGCGCGAGCAACCCCTGTCACAACGGCGGCACCTGTATCGACGGCATCAACAGCTTCACCTGCCAGTGTCCAGATGGTTACCATGACACCACCTGCTTCTCCCAAGTCAATGAGTGCCTCAGCAATCCCTGCATCCATGGTCACTGCGAGGACAAGATAAATGGGTGAGGCGGTCTATAAACGTTTTTCAGGGGCAGGGCAGTGACAATAAACAAGTTTCCCCAGATTTCCAACAAGGAACTTTTTCCTTTATTGATGATCTTTGTCTTTTACTCCTCGTCAGCTATAAATGCCTGTGTGACTCTGGCTGGAGCGGCAAAAACTGCGACATCAACAACAATGAGTGTGAATCCAACCCGTGTATGAACGGAGGCACCTGCAAGGACATGACCAGCGGATACGTCTGCACCTGTCGCGTGGGCTTCACTGGTCAGTATTTGTTAGCGTGTGTCGATGAGCTTCGAACCGTACAGTTTCACTGTTTATATCCTGTTCATAGCCTGTACATAGCTTGTACTCACTACAGCCTGTACATACTTATAGTTATAGAATATTCATAACATACTTCATACCGTGTACATTATAACATACCATAATAGACCCATTTCTGTAATATACTTACATATCTATATTATTGCTAATATATATTGTAATATATCTATATCATGGCTAAAGCACTTCTGGATGGATGCAAACTGCATTTCGTTGCCCGGTACCTATGCATGTGCAATGACAATAAAGTTCTATTCTATTCTTATTCTATTCTATTCTAACCATCACTTGAACTGAAATGTGTTTAATTTATTGCACGCAGGACCAAATTGCCAGAACAACATCAACGAATGTGCCTCCAATCCCTGCCTTAACCAGGGGACCTGCATTGACGACGTTGCAGGGTACAAGTGCAACTGTATCCTGCCTTACACGGGTATGGAAATATTATTGAAAATATTTGATACACCCATGTGTTGGCCTGGCGTTCTGGCATTTCCTTGCTGTGGGAGACAGTTTCCACCGGCTGTGTCGGCTGTTGGGCAAAGAGGAAAATGTGTGGCGGATGAAGTAGCTCTTGAGTAAAGTTCAGCAGCAAGACTTCCTCAGGGCTCAAAGACACCAAACCTCTGACTCACTGTGCTCCTCTGTGATCCACAAGCATCCGTGATGGGAGCTGGGAAACATTTTAATGTCATTTTAATGTCATCTGGCTTAGTATTTAATCAAACACATAACCATGGGAAGTTTAAGGGCAAATTGTTCTTATATTTGTCTTGTATATTTTTTTGGAAAAATCCACAGCGCTTTGAATACTAAAAGGCTCTTGCTTGGCTTGGGGTGGGAACGGGTTGCTTGACACATTTCCTGTTTGCCTGCTTCCTGTCTCACAGAACAGCAAATGGCTTCACAATGGCCGGAAACTGGAGCCGACTTCCTGTATTAGCAGTATGTTATGGAAACAGATAGGGAAATATCTCCACAGGCCTCAAATACTGACAGAACCTGGCTAAAATCTTCTGATAGCATTGATTGAAAGATGATTCTGTGTCCATTTGGATTGGGTTATCTCCAAGTTCATGACTCCTGCGTGGTATCACATAGTGACAGATAAATGTTAAACAGAGTTTTAATTCAGTTAACGGTATATTTCTTTCTTGCGTTTGCACACTACAGGAGAGAACTGTGAAACTCTGATGGCCCCCTGTAGCTCCAAACCCTGCAAGCATGGAGGACTGTGTCAGGAATCAGAGGACTATCTGAACTTCTCTTGTGTCTGTCCTGAAGGATGGCAAGGTAATTATTAATGTCTGCATATATGAGTACCTTCCAGGAATGAGTAAGAGGTCATAGAAAAGGTCAAAAAGGACTCAGAGAGCAGCCTTTTTAGAGAACAGAAGTACACATGTAAATGTTAAATGTTAATTTAATACAAACATTTCTAATAAGAGATCCTTGGATTGTAATCAAGATGATTATGTTCTTAATTTCATACTTACTCTGCCAGCATTTGAAGAAGTATATAATATTTGCTTTCTGTTTCCTCTCCTAATCCCTTCTAGGCCAAACCTGCGAGGTGGACATCAAAGAGTGTGTGAAGAATCCCTGTCGCAATGGAGCAACCTGCCAGAACACTTTGGGCAGTTACCACTGCAGCTGCAAACCGGGCTTTACCGGACGCAACTGCGAAAACAACATTGACGACTGCAAGCCCAGTAAGTTCATCAGTCCTTCTCCCTTTATCTGTTTCCTCTTCGTGTAAATTGATGAAAATGCACACAAGCAGCACGATAAGAACATAAAGTTGAGTCTGATGCTTCCACCTGCAGACCCCTGTAGCAACGGAGGGCTCTGTAATGACGAGGTGAACGGCTTCCTGTGCACCTGCCCAGCCGGCTTTCGCGGAACGAGGTGCGAGGAGGACATCAACGAGTGTGAGAGCAACCCCTGTAAGAACGGAGCCAACTGCACTGACTGTGTCAACAGCTACACCTGCACCTGCCCGCTCGGCTTCAGTGGCATTCATTGTGAAAATAACACTCCTGACTGCACTGAGAGGTACAGAGCTCACAGAAGGTTTTGTTTGCTTGATTTAAACCCCACTGTGTCATTGTGAGTAATCTCTTCAAGATCAGCAGGTTCACTTTCTGCGCTTTGGAGATGTAATCTTTGTTTTCTTGTCCACTACTGCCCCCTCTGGTGAAACATTGATATACAACAGTAGGTTTCAACATAGTAGTTTGCTTTTACATTAAATTAATGTGTAGCTCTAATGTTTTTTTGCAAAAATGGCAGAAGCATTAGTTCTGCTCTATTCAGTCAGTTTTGAAATGTGGGAAAAGTGTGAAATTGAAGTAGAGCAATGCTGCAACAAAAATGTTTGTTCTGGGTGAACTTTCTGTGAATCAGATATAAATTTGCCTGCAGCTCATATAATGAGAGCTGTATTGATTTACTCTCATTTCCCCAAAAAGCTGTAGAATATTTTAACCCTAATTTGATGCGCTGACGTCTGTTATTTTTTTTCCCTACAGCTCCTGCTTCAACGGTGGCACCTGTGTGGATGGCATCAATGCCTTCACATGTTTATGCCCACCAGGCTTCACCGGGAGCTACTGCCAGCATGATATCAATGAGTGTGACTCCAAACCCTGCCTGAATGGCGGTACCTGCCAGGACAGCTATGGCACTTACAAATGCACCTGCCCACACGGTTACACGGGACTAAACTGTCAGGTAGGAGGAGCTAGTAGAACAAAGTTATTCTGATTGTCTTCAAGGCTCCCTGCGTTTTTAACCGTAAAATGAGCAAATTACATCTGTCTGGCATATTGAATTGATAAATAACACATGCATACTGCATTAACACCGCACAGTCAACATCTGTTACTCTTATTATGCTTTTCAGAACCTGGTTCGTTGGTGTGACTCGTCTCCTTGTAAAAACGGGGGAACTTGCTGGCAGACAGACACCACATACAGCTGTGGGTGTGAGACTGGATGGACGGGCCTTTATTGTGACGTCCCAAGTGTTTCCTGTGAGGTGGCAGCCAAACAGAGAGGTGAGAGGTTTCAAAAGCCTTGTTATGCCAGTTGTTTTTTTTAACAGTGTTTAGCCTGTTAAACTTAGAATATCACGTCGTATATTATTTGCCGATTACTGACAAAATATAAAGAATTTTATTACAACACTTTCGTCATCTTTTGCTATCCATTTAGGAGTCGATGTTGCGCATCTTTGTCATAACTCGGGTCAGTGTCTGGACGCAGGAAATGTTCACTACTGCCACTGTCAGGTGGGATACACTGGGAGCTACTGTGAGGAGCAGGTAGATGAATGCAAACCGAACCCGTGCCAAAACGGCGCCACCTGCACCGACTTTCTGGGCGGATACACCTGCAAGGTAAAAACTGCGAAGAGAAAGTTTTTATCTCTTTGCTATCTATGTTCAGATTTGTTGTTATGTGTCTATTTTTTACATAAATTTGGTGCCCCATGGCACATATGTACTGCATTTTTTTTCAAGTTTAGTATGTTATTTATATTTTATGGCAACTTTTGGTTGTTCTAATAAACATTACTTGGAGACATTTATAGTTAAACACATTTCTTGTGGTGATTGTATAGCTCTAGATGTGTGCTTCTTTGCAGAAATATTTTAGTCTTAAAGCTACAACTCATTAATATATCTTCTATATTATATGATATTAACCTGCTTTTTAACTAACTGTCGGAGGCATTCAACTAAGCAGCGGTAATTGTAGCTGTTCATTGAATTTAAGTTTAAGGCAGACATCCTTTCTGCTGCAGTCCTAATGAAGAGGTTTGCTTATAAATAGAAAACAAACAGCTTGGTTATGTTAATCTTCTCCGGAGTAAGGGATCTTCTGGCCTTGGCAGGATGGAGGCCAGAAAACAGCCAGGTAAACAAAAACCATCTTTGTTTCATGTCAGACATCGATTAACTTTCCCCTCTCTTCTCTCGCTGTCCCGCTCTTCCTTCTTCCTTCTATTCCTCTTTCGTCTTTTATTCCCTCTCTTCCCCAGTGCATGCCAGGATACTTGGGGACCAACTGCTCTGTGGAGATCAATGAATGTTTCTCCCAGCCATGCCAGAACGGGGGCACCTGCATTGACCTGATCAATACCTACAAATGCTCCTGTCCCCGGGGAACCCAAGGTCAGCAGACCCCACGCACACTCCTCCACACCTCTCTGCCTCCCCATTCTCTCCTACTCGTCTCCACGCTTCATTAATTAGGGCTTAACAGCACCCCGGGCATAAAAGCTCCACCTCCCGTCTTGGCTCCATCTCTTCCTCTACTTGTCAAGTACTCTATTGATTTTTCTCTCAGACATGAAGGGAGCGTGTGTGTTTTAGGTCAGTCTAAAGTGGCAATAGAGTTGGTTTTCCTAAAACAGCCAACATGTTGTTGGAAATTTGAAGATTAAAAAAGTTTTTTGTTTTTTTAAAACAAATACAGGTCAGTATTTAAAAATGGTACTAAACGTCTTGACTTTAATCATTTTTGGTCAGTTTCAAGGTCTGGTTTATCCTAAAGCCATTTACACGGGAAAAGCAGAGCACTTTGACTCTCTGTTTATTTAAGGACTTTTTAAATCTGGTTTTGGATATCTGAAATTTTTTCTTACTCAAAACATTAAAATGTTACTATATAAAACTCTTCATACAACATGCCCTGATGTATCTCTTCAAACTTAACTACTGTTTTTTTTTTATTTCTTTGCAGACATGTCTATCTTTTTGTTTTTCAAAGTCCAGACCTAATTTCTAGGGGTGCAACGATACAACAAAATTCACGGTTCGGTTCGGTTCGATACTTTGGTGTCACGGTTCGATATTTTTTCGATACAAAAAAAATGTTCATGCCTTTTTATTAATTTGTCATTTATTAAATTTTCACGGCACATTCTGCACCACATCTCTGTGCGTCCATCATTTGTTTGAAGCCAGCTCACCTCCTGCAACCACTTTTCCGAGAATACGCGCTTCTTTTGTGGTTCGGACTCCTTCTGACATTTCTTTGGAGGTGGAGGAACATCACAGTAATTGCTTAAAGGAGCTTCTTCGACATCTTTAAGAGTTCTAAACAAATGTCTGTCCTCTTCCTGAAAATCTTATGTACGCAAACACACGTTGCAACTTCTTATCTTGTGCGGGTTTTTATTTTGACAGCGAATGCGCACCTGCAGACCACTTATGTGCAGCCCTGGTTATTTAGCTCGTCATATTGCAGCCACAGAAATTCTTTTGTCCATGAAACCATAAAGCTGCACTTTCTTTTTGCCTTATAGTCTGATTTGTCATAACCTTTCCGTTTTGTCACTTCTTCACCCTGACCTGTCTTATTTGGCTCAGCAGAACTAAAATATATATCCTGCTGCTTTTACACACGCACTAACATAACGCTCAGCGATTCTCTGCGCGATCAACCTCTCACATGTTTAAGCTGCAGGAGATTTCACTTGTCATGTTTGCATAGTAAGCTAACGATTGATAAGACGATGTCAGAGGAATTGGTGCGCAAATTATCATCACTCACCAATCAGTACTGTCGCTCTCTATACACAGTTCACGCGATTGCAAAGTGAAAGCAAAAAACAAGCGCAAATTCAAACGCGATTTCAGTATGTCACATATTGACAGTGGCCGATGCCAATGACATAATTACCCAGCTACATTTCCGAAAGAATGCAAAAGCATTGACATATATTTTTCCTTCCTACAATAGGCCGACGGGCAGGGCAGAGATAGATTTTGGTAGCCCGACTGGAAAAAAGCCCCAGGACGTCGGGCTAGCGATTTTGCGAGCCCTGTATCTGATTGAGGAATCACTCATCTTTGGAAAAGAGAGTTTATTATGGAGAAATGTCTCTTTCCAAAATAAAAGCTATACTATACGCTTCTTCTGGGCTATATTCTCAGCAGCATATTAAACATATCAGGTCCCCATAAGGAGAATCATGTGCTAACGGCTGTCTAAATGACTCGGGTAAAGTTTGTAGCATGCGTGCTTGTTTTTGTCTGCTTCCACTTGTCTTTGCACTAGGATGATGTCGGAGTAAATGTGCAGTCATATTGGTTGTGTTCCCACTAGTGCTGTCAGCGTTAATCTGAAATGACGTTAAGGTCACAACACGGCAAATCTCCGTTAACGAGCTACCGCGGATCGCCTCATGAGTGGGGCTGGAAGACGTCAACACATTAACGAGCTAACTGCGCTAACACACTAGTTCCCACCAATTGAGCATTGCTGGCACATCCAACATACTGTTTTACTTTTGTCCATGACACGCTTACCTTCAGGGTCATACGTCACATGAAAACCAAAATAGTTCCAAACGCCAGATCTGAATGAGGGTGGGGGAGGTTCAATTTGCCATGTTGCAACAAGCTTAACTTCTGTCTAGGTAGCTTGCCCTGCGCTCAGTGAATCTGTGTTCGACTACTCCGCCTAGGCTGCACTGTCGAGCGCAGATCCACTGAGCGCTCAACACAGACAGCATCGTCAGAAGGAAAGTTGATAAAATAAATTAAAAATGTTGTATTGTTCGATACATATGCGTACCGAACCGAAAGTACTGTATCGAACGGTTCGATATCGATACGAGTATCGTTGCACCCCTACTAATTTCATACCTTTTATCCAAAATTTCCTCTATAAAGGGACACTAATATCTGCAATTTACTGGAAAAAGACAGAATAGAAAGCAAATGACCTGCTGACAGTTTGTTAAAGTCATAACCGCTTTTGGTGATTCTCAAAATGATATATTGTTCATGTTCTTTATTTAAATGAATGCACATTACTTGACATTGTTGTTTCCCCCTTACTCTTCCATTGCAATCTTCAGGTGTTCACTGTGAGATCAATATGGACGACTGCAACCCCTTCACTGACCCGGTCACCAAAGAGCCAAAGTGCTTCAACAAAGGCAAGTGTGTGGATGGAGTCGGAGGCTACCACTGCATCTGCCCTCCAGGATACGTTGGGGAGCGCTGTGAGGGAGACGTGAACGAGTGTCTGTCAAACCCCTGTGACCCGCGTGGAACGCACAGCTGCATCCAGCTCACCAACAACTACCGCTGCGAGTGTCGCACCGGATACACGGGTAAACAGCTTAGAGAGTATATTAAAGAGTTTGAGGGGGGATATGTTAGCCTGCCTTTTTGGCTGGTATTTTCTTTGCACTCGCTGTTTAAACTGCCCTCATCATTCAGTTTGCATGTTTGTACTACACACAGCATATAAAAGATGGACATAACCGAAGTGAGATCAGCCGTTTAAGGTTTATGGAAGCTTTGAGTTTCTGCTTTTCACCATTGCAAATTTATCTTTTTTATTTTTTTTTTCCCCTCTTTATTTATAAAGTTTTGCACATGTAATTTGACATATCGGGCCCAATACAGCAAGCACTAACTGATATAAAGACATATATCAAAACAAATTAGGCCATTAAGATTCGGATGATAACAATAAAACAGAAAAAAGAAAGAAAAAAACCCCAAAAAAAAACAAGAACCCACACACAGAAAACAAAAAATAAACAAACAAACAAAAAAATAATAATTAAAAAAAAAAAATCATCTCCCTCCCAAAACCATAACAAAAGGGAACCCTGTGGTACAAAAGTTTAGTCTGTTGTAAGTGTTTTCAATGAGTTAAAGTAAATGATAAAAGGCTGCCACATCTGTGAGAACTTATTAACATTTCCTCTGAGTCTAAATTTTATTTTCTCCATTTTTAAGAAGAGCATAACATCTTCCAGCCAACGTGATCGGGCTGGAGGGTGAGGAGCTTTCCAGGACAGCAAAATTTATCTTTTTTTAAGCAAACTTTTGGACAAGAGAGTAGCAATGATCAGATTATGCTGCCTTGGTTAACAAGATGAGCTATTATTAATTGAGTTGCTAATTTTGATTAGCTTAAACCATGCTTAAAATACAAAGGACTTGCCAGAACAAAATAACAGGCTCCCTAGTTTTTAATTATACAACTGAACTTGAATGAAGACATGAATCTGACTGCGTGTCAGTGTGATAGGAGTTGACCATTTTTTTATCATGCAATAAACTCAAAATGGAACCATAATGTACAAAATGAATGTCATGTTGTGTTCAGTTCAGTGTTTACTGAAGTCAAGTGAAAATCAAAGTGCAATGATGCAAGATACAGGAATCCGTCCCTGCTGCTGCCCATCTTTTATATACAGTGTTTGTTGATCTAAAACGTACTGGTGTGGCATTAACCTTACAATTATGATGAGGAATGAAAATGAAATGACAAACCTTTTTGTGTGTGACACCTCTGTAGGTCAGCGTTGTGACACTGTGTTCGATGGCTGTAAGAGCAAACCTTGTCGTAATGGAGGCACCTGTGCTGTGGCCAGCAATACACCACATGGCTTCATCTGCAAATGTCCTCCTGTGAGTACACACTCTCGGAAATATACACAGACCTCTGTCACTCATAAGAAAGTTGTAATAAAAGAGCAAAAATTCCTCTTAATATTATCTAAATGTTGACTGTAACTTTTAAAAGAGACATACAGAAGGCGATATGATGCTTCCATAATGGGAAACATACTTTTTACTAATATTTGATCTAAATTAGCCCTATGGTCTTTAATCATAGATTTATGTTCATGTATTTTTAATATACAGACAGACAAAAACATTGATGTTTTCATATATTGATGTTTGCAATACGCTATGTCTGCATTTATATAGACTCTGAGAGAAAAGAGGCACTTCAAGGAAGTGTGTTCTCATCATCCCGACTAAACTGATAATTATAGTCATAAAAATTTGTATCTTTTGCTTAAGCCTGATATTGGCTTGAATTTTAGTTTTCAGGAATAAGACAGATTGCTTATATTCATATCAGTCTAATCTATTTAATATATAATAAGCATAAATCATATATATTATTCTTCCTGTAGGGCTTTACTGGCTCCACGTGTGAATACGACTCCCAGGCCTGCGGCAGCCTTCACTGTCACAATGGAGGCACATGCATCTCTGGTCATAAGAGTCCCACGTGTCTCTGTGCTCCATTATTCACTGGACCTGAATGCCAATATCCCACTGACAGTCCCTGTTATTCGAACCCCTGTTACAACGGCGGCACGTGTGAATACACCTCAGAGGAGCCGTACTACCACTGTGACTGCCCGGCTAACTTCAACGGCCTCCGCTGCCACATCCTGGATTACAGCTTCCCGGGAGGGTTTGGCCACAACATCCCGCCACCCCCAGTGGACGTCCCCTGCGGGATCCCGCAGTGTGAAGAGCGCAAGTACAACAAGCACTGCGATGTGTCCTGTAACAACCATGAGTGCGGCTGGGACAACGGCGACTGCTCGCTCAATTTCAACGATCCGTGGAAGAACTGCTCGGCCGCTCTGCAGTGCTGGCGATACTTCAATGATGGGAAGTGTGACTCGCAGTGTGACAATGCTGGATGTCTGTATGATGGGTTTGACTGCCAGAACTTGGAAGGACAGTGCAAGTAAGTGTATTTAAGTGAAATAAGAGTTAGCTTAGCTTCATAAAGTCCAGTTAAATATCTTAAAATCTATTTGTCTTGTTTGGTGTGCTGCTAATTAGATGCTGAGAAGAACAAACAGGATATAGAACTACAGTGATAAAACTGTCTTTGATATAACAGTTCATTATTTTCCAGTAGAGCTGTAGGTAGTTTCTGTGTCATATACTTCTTCTTTTAAGCAAACATGTGCAATTAAGAGATATTTAATTGGGCCTTTGCATGCAATTTTTTTGCAGCCCTCTCTATGACCAGTACTGCAAGGATCACTACGCCGATGGCCATTGCGACCAGGGCTGCAACAACGCAGAGTGCGAGTGGGATGGCCTGGACTGTGCCAGCAACATGCCTGAGAAGCTAGCCGTGGGCCAGCTGGTCCTGGTTGTCCACATCACCCCTGAACACCTCCTCAACAACTCCTTCGGCTTCCTGCGCGAGCTGAGCCGCGTGCTCCGAACCAATGTGGTATTCAAGAAGGATACAAAGGGGGAAATGATGGTCTACCCATATTATGGGAACGAACAGGAGCTGAAAAAGTACAACGTCAAGCGTTCAGTGGACTCTTGGTCAGAGGTTCCTGGCAAAGTGCTGAATGTGGTCAAGAGGAGCCTGTATGACTTAGCTGGTGACAGCAAGAGAGCAAAGAGGGAGCTGGATCATTTGCAGATCAAAGGGTGAGAAGGCATTTCTGAAAATATTTCAGTCATTAACCTGTAAATTGTTCAGATCATTTTCTTCCATTATCTGTCATTTTATATGCTCATCTTTGTTTTGGATTTAGTTTTTTCTTTTTTTGGGGGGGGGGTTTAAAATTTTTATTTCTTTGCAGAAGCTGAGATTCAGAAAAATGATAAAGTCTGGAGTCACTTTGTGTTTTCTTCTCTCTCTAGTTCAATTGTCCACTTGGAAGTGGACAACCGTCAGTGCTTCCAACAATCCACCGAGTGTTTCCAGAGCACAAGTGATGCTGCAGCGTTCCTTGGGGCTTTGGAGTCCAGTGGCAAACTGGATGTACCTTTCACCATTGAAGCTGTTTACAGTAAGTATATTTAATAGGTATCTGCATGACTTAAAAAGTCTGTATGCATTGTTGGCTTTCCAAAAAGTAGAATTCTCTATAAAAAAAAATAAAGCAAAAGCAAATTTTGACTGCAGCTTGTCAAATTCTGGACACTTTTTACCAAAGATATTTGATCTAAAGCAGCTGCTTCATATTTTCATATTGTATGATGAAACTTTTCTAATCAATGTACACTCAATGGAAAAGTCTATTGATTTTGTGTATTTTCCATACTGTTAACAAATCACAAGAAAAAAACAAAGCCATCATTGACTATTAAAAACGTAGTGGGCCTCAGGTTGTACTGCATATTTCTTTATCAGGCCAAACCTCCACTTGAATACATTTGATGTAGCGTACAAAACCCAGGCAAATATTTTTATTCCTAAAATTTCAAAACTTCTAGATTAACATGTAAAAAACATGTTCATTTATCTCTGTTCGTATATAATTGTTGGTTTAGTCTTTTTTTTTTTTTTTAAATTGGATCTTTTTATAAACACTACATACACTCCTTAAACGTTGTATTTGCATACAACATTAGTGTATCTTACACACTGGTAATCATTTTCATTTCCGTGCAAAACCAAGGTTTCTTGAAGACATTCTAAAATGTAAAACACAAATTAAACACAAATTAGCTTGATTGTTTGTAAAGTAAAATAAATGTCATTAGCAGTATGAGGACTAAAACATGAAAAATCACTGATGGGGTTTTTTTAAGGCCTTGTGGTGTCCACACGTACAGAACATACTCGGATTAGACACATGCTCTTTTATGCTCACGCTCAAAGCAAATGTATCCGACGTGGCCTCTGGTCGGGTCCTAACCTAACAACTCTTTGATTGTGTATTTGTTATGCAGCCGTGAACAAATGCAGTTGTGAATCTCTTGGCCTAAACAATGAGTCCTCCCCTCGGTGTAAATCCAATGGCTTGAGGCTCCAAAATGGTTAATTGCCGTAAATCAACTCATCCAACCTTCCCCCCCGCCTCCAAAATCACATAACATAACCGTATCTGTCTGTTTCTCAGACATGTACACATATACGTCCACGGATATCACACTCGCACACATGCACGCACACGCACTTCATCCCACAGTGTGAGGGGCTGCTGCAACCTTCACCTCGCTGAATGTAATACCAGGACTTAATGTATCTCTGAGGGTTTAGGTTGGGGGAGTTTATCATTTCAAAATCGTTAGTGGAAAAAAAGAGAAGGGGAAAAATTGATCGGGAGTGTGCTAGAAGTTGGGAGTCTTTGTTATCTCGAAAATCCTAATAAATCCTTCGTCTTTACAGCTTAAAGTGCGTGCAGTAATTTGAAGTTCATTAATCCCCCTCCCTTTTTTCTCTTAAAGAAGAAATGGTAAAGTTGTCTCTTGGTACCCTGGGCTGAAAAGAGAGAGAGGAGGTGGTGGTGGTGGTGTACTTTTCTCCCCCTTTTCTTTTTTTTATCACGCCCCATCCTTTTCTTTTTTTGATGAAAAGTGGTTAGCAATTCTGATTATTACTGAATAGATAGAAGAAGCTAGCTTTACAAACGGTGAGGATCGTCAGTCCATTTCAGACACTGGCTGCGTTTTGGAGTGGGATCCGCGGGGCGAAGGAGAGCCGGACTAGCTCTGCTCGAACACTCAGGCTGATCCTGGGTGTCCCGGTCCAGCGGTCCACATCTTGTCCTCAGCCCACTGTGAACATAATGTCCATTTTCCTACCAGGTGGCGTGGAACCCGAGACGCCACAGGTTTCCTACCTAATCTACTTGGTACTGGGCGGTTTAGGGATGCTGGCCTTCCTTGGACTGGGAATGGTGGCTGCCCGAAAGCGCCGTCATGAACACGGGCGGCTCTGGCTTCCCGAGGGCTTCAAGACCACAGATAGCAAGAAGAAGAGACGTGAGCCTGTTGGAGAGGATTCGGTGGGATTAAAGTAAGTTTACATTTATTCGGCGCTCGCTGTCATTTGGTGCGTGTTTCTTTGCGGGTTGGGTGACGGGCCAGTTCTTTAGTTAAAAATGGTTGTTACCGGTGATCAGCCAAATTTGGAAAAATGGGATTTTTCTCTGGATCATTAATGATAATGATATAGCAGGTTTACGTGTGAATTAATTGACTTGTTGGGGCAGAGGGGTGTGGTATGAAATCAATCAATGCTTTTGTTTTTTCGGCATCGCTACACCATTAATGGTGAGTGGCTTGTATGAGACTGAAGCAGTGGAGTACGAGGATTTTTAAAAGGTTTTCTGCTTCATCACAGGCCAATGAAAAACACCTCAGACATTTCTCTCATGGATGACACCCACACTGAGTGGGGAGAAGATGAACCTTCAGATGCGAAACGCTTTAGGGTAAGGAACTCTGACATAACTAAAATATAATGATTATTATTATTATTCAATTTTACAGTCTGAGCAACTATTTCATAAGACATCTAATTCTAGGCTTTGAGAGAACTGTTTGTGTATTTTTAAACGTTTAAAATAATTTTGTGATCTTTTTATAATACATTTTAAACTTTTTTTGGTTTTTTTTAATTCGATTTAAAGTCAGTTTCAGTTGTCTAACCTCCTGCTGTCCCCATTTTAACAGTTTGATGAGCAGGCTGTGTTGGATGCGGATGACCAGACAGACAACCGCCAGTGGACGCAGCAGCACCTGGATGCCGCTGACCTGCGCATCCCATCTATAGCTCCCACACCCCCTCAGGGCGAGATAGAGAATGACTGCCTGGATGTCAATGTCCGCGGTCCAGGTGTGTTACTAACCATAAATATTATTTATATTAGCGGGACCTTCTCTTGTCTTTAGGTTATTTTTATTGCGGATGACTTGGTTGTCTTTATATAAACCATTAAATTACAGAGACTACTGAGCTGTAACTGCTTCACATGCCAGCAAAGCTCTGTTTTTAGGAAATTATGTATATATAATTATATAAAATTGTGCATTAATATATATATATATATATATATATATATATATATATATATATATATATATATATATATATATATATATATATATATTTATTTATTTATTTATTTATTTATTTATTTATATATATATTTATTTATTTATATATATATATATATTTATTTATATATGTATATATATATATATTAATGCACAATTTTATATAATTATATATACATAATTTCCTAAAAACAGAGCTTTGCTGGCATGTGAAAATTATGTATATATAATTATATAAAATTGTGCATTAATATATATATATATATATATATATATATATATATATATATATATGTCTTTTTTTGCCTTTTTTCCTTTTGCTTGTGAAATACAGAACTGAAAAGTCTAGGTGACAGAACTGGGAGAGGAAAATCCTTCGGTAGTGTAAAGCTATTACTGATATTTGAATGGATCAAGGGGCAAAGAACTTTTTGAGCACACATTTCTAGTAGTCACACATTTTTCTGTGTGTGTGTTTTTCTTGTGTAAACTTGTGTATGTGAATTGGTTAATATCTTTTCTGGGCGAACATTTCACATTTCCTAAGGATGTGTGTGTGTGTGTTTTTCTTATGTGTGTGCGTGCGTGTGTAATTGCGCATGTAGGAGCTGCTAAAGCTCCATGTCCTCAGGGTAAAGGATCTTCTTCAAAGCAGCTGGCTGGAAGCCAGATGCCTGGGGGAAAACACTGATTCCTGATCAGATTAATCATTTGACCAGTAATAGGCCTCTGTTTTCTTTTTTTCTTTTTTTTTATTCTACATTACAAAAACCAATGAAGGCATCAGATGCAAAAACCTAACTTTGTACTAAGTGGCAAATTCCCTGAAGAAAAGCTATGAAAAATCAAAGTAACAGGTTTAACAACTTGAGAGCACACTTTTCCCCCCGTTGCGGATCGATACACTTGAATCGACCAAATCTGCGAGATCTGGGGCTTGCTATCCTTTTGAAGAGGAGAAAACCTATCCAAGTCGACTGACTGAGCCGCCTCTCACAGCCAGATATTAATGCTTCGTTTTTGCAGTAGTCTAGCTTTAGCAAGCCTTGGCCTCTATCCCTCTAGCTTCGCTTTCCTTCTGAAGCTTCTCCTGTGCCGGGGCCTTGATCAGAATCTATTATCGAAAAAGAGAGCGCTGTGATGATTCAACCCAGGAAAAAGTGTCAAATCCACATTCGATTTGTTTGTTGCTTTGTTCTGATCTGCCAGGTGCTTTGAAGTGAACCCTCTTGTAGTTTTGCAGTAGTTAATATAGCTGTACTGTGCTGACCATGCAGTGCCTTTTTTTTCATTCGCTTCTTCTGGCCCTTCTGTGCAGATGGATTCACACCCCTGATGATTGCGTCCTGCAGTGGCGGAGGTTTAGAAACAGGCAACAGCGAGGAGGAGGAGGACGCCTCTGCTAATGTGATCAATGACTTCATCTATCAAGGTGCTAACCTCCACAACCAGACTGATCGGACGGGTGAAACAGCTCTTCACCTGGCTGCCCGCTATGCCCGCTCTGATGCTGCTAAACGCCTGCTGGAGGCCAGCGCTGATGCCAACATACAAGACAACATGGGCAGAACTCCTCTGCATGCTGCTGTGGCAGCCGATGCCCAAGGAGTGTTCCAGGTGGGTTTCTTTATCATTTATTTATTTCTTTTTGGATTAGGAAACCCAAAAATGCAAATGTGAGCATGGCTCCTTTAAAGTCTTTTTTTTTTTCATCTTAAAATTGTGATGACCATTTTGTGTGAAAAATGTAGCTATTAAAAAAATTATTAATAGTACAAAGTTAAAATACTTTAAATTTCCTGTAAAATTAATTATTCTAAAAGAATCTAATGGAGCTCAAAAGGAGTAATGTGTTGTATATCTTTGCAGATTCTGATAAGGAACCGTGCCACAGATTTAGATGCCCGCATGCATGATGGCACTACACCCCTGATCTTGGCTGCCAGGCTTGCAGTGGAGGGCATGGTGGAGGAGCTCATTAACTGCCATGCTGATGTCAATGCAATTGATGATTTTGGTAAAGTTTCAATGTTTTTTGCCACTCACGATATTCACAAAAGCCTGAAATCTTCACATTTTAGTGCTAAATGTGGTGCAAAAAGAATTTTATATCTAATGACCCTGCTCCTGTCTCCGCAGGTAAATCAGCCCTACATTGGGCCGCAGCAGTAAATAACGTGGAGGCAGCCATTGTGCTCCTCAAAAATGGTGCCAACAAAGACATGCAAAATAACAAGGTATAGAAATAACCCCCTTTCTGCAATGAAGGAACATTCCTTGTGCATCTGTTAAACTGTTTAATATATTGTCTCCTTTCTGTTTACTTCAGGAGGAAACACCTCTGTTCTTGGCAGCTAGGGAAGGAAGCTATGAGACTGCCAAGGTCTTGCTGGACCATTTTGCCAACAGAGAAATAACTGATCACATGGACCGGCTACCCAGAGACATTGCACAAGAGAGAATGCATCACGACATTGTGCGGCTGATGGACGAGTACAACCTGGTACGAAGTCCTCCCATGCATGGAGGGTCACTAAGCACCACACTGTCACCCCCTCTTTGCTCGCCTAATGGCTTCCTGGGAAACATGAAGCAGCCCCAGCCTCAAGGTCAAGGCCAGAGCAAAAAGGCACGCAAGCCCAGCACCAAAGGCATCGGGTGCAAGGAGGGAAAAGACATGAAGGTGAAGAAGAAGAATTCCCAGGATGGGAAGCCCGGGAACCTCCTGGATAGCTCAGCTG
The DNA here is from genome assembly GCF_056152115.1 of Neolamprologus brichardi. Taxonomy (NCBI): domain Eukaryota; kingdom Metazoa; phylum Chordata; class Actinopteri; order Cichliformes; family Cichlidae; genus Neolamprologus; species Neolamprologus brichardi. The sequence goes on from NC_142115.1 coordinate 30,432,576, forward strand.
TTCTGTCTCCAGTTGACTCCCTGGAGTCTCCACATGGTTATGTCTCTGATGTAGCTTCACCGCCGATGATGACCTCACCTTTCCAGCAGTCGCCGTCTGTATCCCTGAACCATCTGCAGGGGATGTCTGACCCACACCTGGCTGTAAACCACATGGTGATGCCGAGCAAGCAGGAGCTGGCTCGAATGCAGTTTGACCCAATGCCTCCACGTCTTACCCATCTACCCGTTACTGTCTCCAGTGGCCAGGGCGCCATGAATGGACAGTGTGATTGGCTGTCCAGGATCCATGGCAACATGAGCCAACCAGGTCAGTACAACCCAATGAGAAACAACTCTGGTGGTCAAGGAGGTCTTCACCAGGGAGGCCAGCACGGGATGATGACAACAACGCTCCATAATGGCCACCCAAACAGCAGCCTGACTCAGATGATGACATATCAGGGCATCCAGAACACCAGAATGGGTCCACAGTCGCACATATTGCAACAGCAAGCTCAACAGATGCAGCAGATGCAGAACCTTCAGCAGCTTCAACAACAGCAGCAGCATCAACAGCAGCAGCAGAGCATCCAGCTGCAGCACCAGAACTCAAACACAGCCAACACCCAAAACTTCATCGGTGGGGAGCTCAGTTCTCCAGAGCTCCAGCAGGGCACAGGCAACTCCACCATGCCCATCCGCACCATCCTGCCTCAGGAGACCCAGATTATGCCCTCCTCCATCAGCCAGTCAATGCCTAGCACCCAGTTCCTCACCCCACCCTCCCAGCACAGTTATTCGGGCCCCATTGACAACACCCCAAACCATCAGGTCCAAGTACCTGACCACCCCTTTCTGACACCCTCTCCCGGCTCCCCTGACCAGTGGTCCAGTTCATCTCCTCATTCCAACATGTCCGACTGGTCAGAGGGCATCTCGAGTCCACCGACAAGCATGCAGTCTCAGATTGCACACATACCTGAACAGTTCAAATAAAAATCTTCAGACCCAGCTGAGCTGCTGTACATATGTATTTTTTTTTTGTCTAAAAAGGCACTCTTGGAGGAAAAAGAGAAAGGGCAACACTGTAAACGGGATTTTAAAAAACCTTCATAAGCTTTTATACTAACAGCAACATCTGTGTTTCATCCATTCTTTTATTTATTAATGTCTTATTTATAAGCATTGCCTGCCTTTTTGTGGGGTCCACGGTGTTATGTCATAAGCAGGGCAGTGGATGGCCTTTATAGTAAGTCTTTTCTTTTAGTACTTCTTTTCTGGAGTGAAGTCGCAGCATACACACTGGGTATTTATTTTCCCTTAAGGACTTTGCCTTTTTTATATGGTTTCTCATGTTTATATATATATATTTTTGTATAATCTTGTTTATAATGAAAATCGTGATTAAGGGGCATTTTTATAGAGCACATATTAAGTTTCAGTGTTATTTCAGTTATTTGTAAGCATCTGAAATATCAACTGATGGTAAACTGTTAACAGTACATGGATGCCATGTACGGGTCCTGTATGATATGGGAGCTTCCATAAATATCATGTGATTCTTAGCTACACTCTTTAGAGTCATGTAAATTTCTTGAATCAGTGGAACAGCATTATGTTGCGCCTCTTGGTTTGATTTCACTCGTGTGGAAATGGAGTGGGAATGTGATATGTTGTACAGTATAAGGCCATCTTGGAGATTGGCAGTTAAGGCAGGCTTGAGTATCTGCGAGTCCTGTGGTGTTGGAGATCTGGCCCGTCGGCCACAGTGTATGTTTTTGTTCAGAGGGAAAAGGAATCTCCATTTTCTCTCTCCCTTAGTTTGAGCCTATGGCTGTGTCCTTCCTTCTGTAAATATGCCCCTTGTGTCCCTCGTAAGCAAGATTTTGTTCAAGAAATCTTATGTCTTAAGCATGCAATTTTGATAGGTGTTACACCAATCATCAGCCTCTAAAATGTAAAACAGAACAAAATTTATATTTTGTATCCTATTGTCCCTTATGCATAAATAAATTTGAACTATATACAAATAGGCACAATATATTGTTAGGTGGTGTTTTTCTCATAAAAAAATGGAAAAATAAATAAATATTGAGGTTTTATAAATTGATATTTATTTGCTGTTCTGGAACACACAAAAATCCATTGAGGCAAACGTTTATGTATGATAGAAAGGTTTTTTTGTTACACTTCAATTAAATGAAAACTTGGTTTTGTCCTCAAGTTGTCCACCTTAATGTTTTGTGAGATGCACTCTGGTATAGTTTGGAAAAAGTTCTGTTTTTAAAAACCACATTAGGTTGTAGTGAAAAATGCAATATCTGCAATATGTTTCCTTTGTCTTTATAAAGCTATAATTTGCAACAAATGTATTTTCCCTTTTCATTTTCAATCTGTAAAAATGTTTCTTGTTATAATAAACGGCACCTGTGTGTCTTGAAATCAGTGATAATTGTCTTTTATTTTTTATGCTTGTGTGTTTATAATAAACATCTAAAGTACAAATCCAGTAAAGTAATCACTGCATTTAGGTTAGCCTGTGATGAGTAAAGCTGAATTTTCCTGTGATCTGGCTCTTACTTTTATTTCACTGTATGTATGTATGGAGTATGTCTCCATCTGGTGGTGACAGTTGTTAAACTTAATATAATTAATTTTCTTTAAGTGAATTACAGCTGCAATATTTATACAACATCGTGAAAATTCACGAAGAACAAATCATCTGAATACCATAGTTGGTATAAGCTGTGGGACCCATTCCTCAATTTACTGTGTAATGATTAAGTAAAAACGTGGAAAAAAAAAAAAGAAAGAAATCTGTCAGACTGGCTGCCATAGAGATACTTAAGCAAATAGTTTTTGTTATTTTTCTATAAAACTCTACAACAGCTTATTTTTGTAAAAGATCAACACACCTGTCAGGATCTAAGGTTACACACACATTTACATAATAATGGAGTATACCTTCTTTCTGATTTTTCTTAGATTTATCGTGTATATATTATTTATTAAAGCATTTTGAACCACTCTTTTGCAACATTTTTTAATCGATCTATATTAGAAAAATGGTATTAATATAATCAATCGACAGGGTGGAAAAATGAAAACAAACAGAAAAAACACTCATATTGTCATTTAGAATTGCCATATAGTAACCTAATTGATATTCGTCTTTTCTGAAGCCTATTTTTAATATTAATTAACTCGTTGTTGTTGTTGTTGTTGTTGTTTTAATTCCAGTTTCAGCTTTGTTTTAGTTACCTTGATGTTGGACCGTTGGAGATCTGAGGATCCTTTAAGTGCCGGTTAAAGAAGCAAATATTACGATGTTTCATAATTTTGTTGCAAGTAACTGTGTTTTCTAAAAACGGCTTGACCGGGTTGATTGTATTTTTGGGCCTATCACTCAAAAGAACTACACATCCCACAATCCAGCATTGGCGGTACAGTTGGGAGTTCAAAGTTCACGTTACAGTAAAAATAGGGTTTTCGCTAGTTACTGCTTGTGAGCTAACAGGAAAAAACAAGAACTCGCCTTGCAGAGGACGTGTTTCTCGGTTACCACCGCAGCGAAAACCGACCGAGGAACCCCCAAATGGCCCTCAGCTAGTCGGTGCCCGCTCTCACTCTGTTGTTGGTGGATTTACAGACGACGGCTAGCTGGGTGCTAAGGTTAGCACGCAAGCTTGCCAAATAGGCACATAGCAACTGCTGCTAGCTATCGTCACTGGACTGGTACTATCAAGTCTGCAGCTATGTTCGTGCAGGAGGAAAAAATATTTGCCGGCAAAGTGCTGAAAATACACATCTGCACCATGGACGGCACGGAGTGGTTGGAGGAGGTCACGGAAGACACGACTGTTGAGAAACTAAAGGAGAGGTGCTTGAAACATGTAGGTTTTTCTTGGCTTGTTTGTGTTTGCCTTGCTTCCTTTTTTCGACCTGTCACTCCTCTGCCTGGGGTGCTTTACACTGTGCCATGTCCCTTTCGTAAACTGTCAGTGTCAGTATCACTGGCGCTGTATTTATAGTAACTGGGTAGACTTTGCTATTTATAATTTAGCAGGTTGGTTGTCCCAGTAGCTACTAAGAGACGCATGCTACTTTTTAGCCTTTCTATTATTATACAGCTCACTTCACTTCTCCTTCCTTGGGCTATGGCGAAAACTCAAGTAGTGGTTTGAGTTTTGGTTTTCGTGTCAGCCCAGTATATTCTTAAATCAATGAATACGTCTCTGAAACTTCATAAAGTCAGTGCTTAGAGTTTTTAGATGAGTCATGTTTTCTTTACCCAACCAATCCTGAATTTATGATGACAAGGCAAAGAGAGAAAGCAGCTAATCCTCCACATAGGGAGACTGTTTTTACTCTGTTTGTATCTTCGGTTAAATATCAGAACTGATGTAGTTAATTGATTAAAGCTGATCAAGAGTAAATAGATCTAAAGTTATTTTGATAACCAAAATTCGAAAATTTGCTTGTTCCTGCAACTGTGTTGTGAGGATCTGGCTTTCTCTGTTGCAGGGGTGTCAGACCCATTTTAATGCATAAGTCATATAGACCAACAGCACCATTGTTACAATCTATATTTAAGAAAAACAAAATACACCGCTTTCATTAAAAATTTATCAGAATGCAGAAGCAGATTTTACTATTTCTAGTTAAAATAGTTAGTTACTAGTTCAATTATTTTATTTTTTAATGACCAGGCCATTTACAAAGCAGATAACTAGCACACTGTGAGATGTACAACTTCAAAATTGTGTTTAAGTTTTTTCAATCCATTGTTTCTGTGTAGGATCTTGGTCATCTAGATCATGGTAGACTAAGGAGCATGGAAAGAAAGCAACTTGACTTCTTTAAGTCTACTCTTATTACATCCATATTACAATACACAGCCATCTTAATGTATATAACTTGTATAGATCTAGAAATACCTTCTCTGCATTTTTACTCCTGTGTAAGCTAGAGTCACCAGGAAACAAATGGAAGTTCATTTAGTATATGAATAATTAATTATTTCACTGCAATTTTAACGCTTTGCAAAGCCAGAATGGATCCTTTAGCAGGCAGGTTCAGGTCCCTGGGCTCTACTGTTATACAGTCTAATCTTGCTGATCGTGATACTCATCTAATAGCTTATATCAATACCAATACTCTGTTCTTTTTGCTTGTTTTGACAGTAAATAAATTTAACAGTTTTAAAGTCATTCACCTCTTCATGAAACTATTTTTGAAAGTAAGTGGACATTGATATTTGTTGATTTACTAACATCAGTCAGCAAGGCTAAGTAAAACCTCTGGCTGCTCCTTATTTCCCAAGGGATCCCCACAGCACATGTTTGATTTGGCATAGATTTTTACACAAGGTGCCCTTCCTGATGCATCACTGACATTTATCCAGTCTGGGGAACTTCACTACAAGCACACTAGCTTGTGACCACATTAGTCAGGGTTAGTTTCTCATGTATAACCCAGATATGTTAACCACTTGTTGCTTTTTCATTATTGTAAAATTTATGTGTCATCGTTGGGTTTTTTTTGTTTGTTTGTTTTTTCCTTTTTCTCTTCTTTTAAATAACTTTTTCAAATGTCTGTCATTATTGGTCCTACTTATAACAGTAACTGAATGATATTTAAAACAAAGAAAGTGATTAGTTACAATGAGTTATCTGGTTGTGCCTGAGTTGTTTTGTTTTGTGCTTAATTTGTAGTGTGTACATGGAAGTCTAGAAGATCCCAAAACCCTTACACATCATAAACTTATTCATGCTGCTACAGAAAGAGTCCTCTCTGACACAAAAACTGTTGCTGATGAAAATCTCAAAGATAAAGGTATGTAGCGTCTCTCCAGTGTGCCGTGGTTTGCCACAGTTTTCCATGAAGCTAACATGTTTAATGTATGTTGTAGATGTTTTGCTGCTCATAAAGAAAAGACCGCCACCAACCCCTCCAAAGACAGCTGACGTTAGTTCAGAAGACAAGGTAAGTCCTCTGTCCAGTTTTTGGGAAGAAGTCCTTTTTTTAAACATGCATATATTTTATTAACTGCTGTTTCTTCTGTTCATCACAGAAGAAACAAGAAAACAAAGCTCCAGATAAAGATGCTATTCTGAAAGCCACCGCCAGCCTATCCACACGCCACACAGACCGTACTGTTACGCAACACAACATCAGAGATGTAAGAGAGGTTTAGCTTTAGCTCACAAGCTGTACTGAAATGTAGATAAATTACAATAATACTTTAAAATATTGTAAATGAGAAATTTACCTGCACTGATAGCTTGTAATTATTTTTAATGTCCTTGTATATTGTTGTTTGTGTTGTTGCAGTTTCAAACAGAGCTCAGAAAAATCCTGGTTTCTCTTATTGAAGTCGCACAGAAGCTTCTTGCCTTGAACCCTGATGCTGTCGAACTGTTCAAAAAGGCAAATGGTAAAGTGGAAAATCCCTTAAACCTTTAACCCATTTTCCAGTGGAAAAACTGGGTCTGTCACAGCACCATTAACTTGAATTCATTTCTGCTGTATTATTATTTTTAATCTTTCTAAAATTATTGATTCATCTCTCCAGTTTCTCTCAGGAAAATTAATTGCCCACCTGAGTTTTAACATTTACCAAGTATGTGGTTAGGGTTAGGATTGGGTTTTATTTTAGCCACAACAATCCATTTGAGAATGCTCGAAATTCAACTTGTTTAAGGCACAGGTTAAAAACTGGTTTTGGACAAATCAAGTGTGTGATCATGTATAAGTTGTATAGTTTTAATGTTTTATTTGAGAATAGAATGGTGTGTATGTGTGAGTTTGGTGATAGAGTTTTTATTATAAATGAATTATAAATTCATAATTATGACTTATTATGTCTATTTTTTTAATGTTTTATGGACAACAGATGGAAATTAGCCCTTGGCTATAATCTGGCATGTTTACATTCATGTAATTTATTTTACATTTATGTTCATTAACATGCACTGTCCTAAATAAATAAATAAAACATACTAATGGGCACTTTTTAGAAACTAGATGTTATCTTTTATCTGAAGTTGCACACATTTATTTTGGCAGTGCAGGTTTTCTGTATGTTTGATTGTTCCAAACATTTAGCTGTCAACCAAAGATCTTTTCTCTTTGTGTGTCTGTGTCTCATAGCAATGTTGGATGAAGATGAAGAGGATCGGGTGGATGAAACGGCCCTCCAGCAGCTCACTGAGATGGGTTTCCCTGAGAGCAGAGCAATCAAAGCTCTGAGACTGAACCAGTAAGGCTGTATCTATAGTTATATTTGGGAAAAAAAGAATATATATATATATATATATTAGGGGTGCAACGATACACAAAATTCACGGTTCCGTTCGGTTCGATACTTTGGTGTCACGGTTCGATATTTTTTCGATACAAAAAAAATGTTCATGCCTTTTTATTAATTTGTCATTTATTAAATTTTCACGGCACATTCTGCACCACCTCTCTGTGCGTTCATCATTTGTTTGAAGCCAGCTCACCTCCTGCAACCACTTTTCCGAGAATACGCGCTTCTTTTGTGGTTCGGACTCCTGACATTTCTTTGGAGGTGGAGGAACACCAAAGTAATTGCTTAAAGGAGCTTCTTCGACATCTTTATGAGTTCTAAACAAATGTCTGTCCTCCTCCTGAAAATCTTATGTATGCAAACACGCGTTGCAACTTCTTATCTTGTGCGCGTTTTTTATTTTGACAGCGAATGCGCACCTGCGGACCACTTATGTGCAGCCCTGGTTATTTAGCTCGTCATATTGCAGCCACAGAAATTCTTTTGTCCATGAAACCATAAAGCTGCACTTTCTTTTTGCCTTATAGTCTGATTTGTCATAACTTTTCCGTTTTGTGGTAAGCTTTTCTTTGGCTGTCACGTCTTCACCCTGACCTGTCTTATTTGGCTCAGCAGAACTAAAATATATATCCTGCTGCTTTTACACACGCATTCACATAACGCTCAGCGATTCTCTGCGCGATCAACCTCTCACATGTTTAAGCTTGCTGCAGGAGATTTCACTTGTCATGTTTGCATAGTAAGCTAACGATTGATAAGATGATGTCAGAGGAATTGGTGTGCAAATTATCATCACTCACCAATCAGTGTTGTCGCTCTCTATACACAGTTCGCGCGATTGCAAAGTGAAAGCAAAAACAAGCGCAAATTCAAACGCGATTTCAATATGTCACATATTGACAGTGGCTCACCGATGCCAATGACATAATTACCCAGCTACATTTCCGAAAGAATGCAAAAGCATTGACATATATTTTTCCTTCCTACGATAGGCCGACGAGCAGAGCAGGGCAGCCCGACTGGAAAAATCGCTAGTCCCGGGACGTCGGGCTAGCGATTTTGCGAGCCCTGTATCTGATTGAGGAATCACTCATCTTTGGAAAAGAGAGTTTATTACAGAGAAATGGCTCCTTCCAAAATAAAAGCTATACTATACGCTTCTTCTGGGCTATATTCTCAGCAGCATATTAAACATATCAGGTCCCCATAAGGAGAATCATGTGCTAACGGCTGTCTAAATGACTCGGTAAAGTTTGTATGCGTGCTTGTTGTTTTTGTCTGCTTCCACTTGTCTTTGCACTAGGATGCTATCGGGTAAATGTGCAGTCATATTCGTTGTTCCTACTAGTGCTGTCAGCCTTAATCTGAAATGAGGTTGAAGCCACAACACGGCAAATCTCCGTTAACGAGCTACCGCGGATTGCCCAGTGTGTGGGGCTGGACAGCGTCAACACATTAACGAGCTAACTGCGCTAACACACTAGTTCCCACTCATGTAATTGAGCATTGCTGGCACATCTGACATACTGTTTTACTTTAGTCCATGACTCGCTTACCTTCAGGGTTATACGTCACATGAAGACCAAAATAGTTCCAGACGCCAGATCTGAATGAGGGTGGGGGAGGTTCAATTTGCCATGTTGCAACGAGCTTAACTTCTGTCTAGCTAGCTTGCCCTGCGCTCAGTGAATCTGTGTTCGACTACTCCGCCTAGGCTGCACTGTCGAGCGCAGATCCACTGAGCGCTCAACACAGACAGCACCGTCAGAAGGAAAGTTGATAAAATAAATTAAAAATGTTGTATTGTTCGATACATATGCGTACCAAACCGAAAGCACTGTATCGAATGGTTCAATATCGATACGTTTATCGTTGCACCCCTAATATATATATATATATATATATATATATATATATATATATACCTGTATATACATATATATAGGGTCTCATAGGAATTGTTCCTGATCTTTGTACCCTAACTGTAGTTTTATCTGATCTCCTTATAGCATGTCAGTGACCCAGGCTATGGAGTGGCTGATTGAGCATGTAGATGACCCCTCTGTGGACACGCCACTACCAGGCCAGGACTCTTCTGGGGCAGCAGGAGCTACGGCAGCTGCCACCCCAGGCCCCCCTGCTTCAGCTTCTGCTTCAGCCTCTGGTCCTAACCCTCACCGCAGCCTATCCAGCCAGTCGAGCACAGACGAGAGCAACAAGCAGGATGAACTCACAGAGATCTTCAAGAGGATCCGCAGGAAAAGGGAGTTCAGGCCAGATTCAAGGGTGGGTGGAATTTTAGCTTTTATACAAGACTTCCGATTTTACAAATCTCCTCTCAGGGTTCTCATCGGCTGCATGTTATTTGAGTTATTTGATATTATATTTTGCACTATCCTATTGTATATTACTGTATACTACTATTCTTATTGTATATCTTATTCCTCTGTTCCTCTGTCTCTCTTGCTGCATTGAGCATGTGTATGACAAAAGAATATTCAATTTTGATGGAAGTTTTTTTTTTTTTTTTCATTATAACTTGTTCACATCTTATTAAGTAAGTTTTGTGTCCCAATGATAGCTGCTGGAATAGACAGGATTTTAACTGTATGTGTTTTTTTTTTTTTTAATGAACTCTGCAGGCAGTCATTGCATTGATGGAGATGGGCTTTGATGAAAAGGAGGTGATCGATGCTCTGAGAGTCAATAACAACCAACAGGATGCAGCGGTAAGTTTACACATCGTCAGTAGTTTTATTATTAATAAACAAATTTAACAGTTAGCTCCCTCCCCCCAGTAATTTCTGAAACCTTCCGAAAACAACAAGTCCAGTAACATTGAATACCTGTTTTACTTGTTTTCAGTTAATTTTATACTTTGACTTTCATAAAGATTTTAAATGGTGTCCTTTTTGTTCCTTACTGTGTATTCCTGCAGTGTGAGTGGCTGTTGGGAGACAGGAAACCTTCTCCAGAAGATCTGGACAAAGGCATCGACACCAACAGCCCATTGTTTCAAGCCATCCTGGAAAATCCAGTCGTCCAGCTGGGTTTAACCAATCCCAAAACTCTTCTAGGTATAGTCTCATTGAGTGTAAAAGCCAACGTAGTGTCCTGTTTTTGAAAATTCTCCCCTAAAGTAATATCAAAAACCTTTTCACATCCTTATATCATTGTGTTGTTTTAGGAACTCAAATATAGTCTCATTCTGTAAAATGAGACAGAAAAACCACCAGCAGCTGAAAAAGATCTTGCTGAGAGGTCCAGGAAAACTGTTCGAACAGTGTGAAATCATTCTTTTTATTTCATTCACCTGTATATATGGTTATTTTATATTATGTTTTGTTGTTTGTGTGATACTAAAAATCCACGAAGACTTGTGCTTTGGTTTCGGTGAGTGAAGTTCTGATATTTTATTAGTCTGTTACTTTTTTTCTTGATATCTGTCCCTATAGGTTAGCTAATAACCCAACACTCCACTCACTTGTTCAAAAACGGTCACTCCTGGCTCCAAACAATGATATATAAAACATAAAGAAGCAATGAAGGCACTAATGTTTAGGCTTTAAGTCACTCAGCCCTAAACCAGCGGTTGACATCAGTGTCCACTTAAGGCAGGGGTGTCAAACTCAAATACACAGTGGGCCAAAATTCAAAACTGGAACAAAGTCGCGGGCTAACGTTAATATTTATTGAAATATATTTATTCCTCCAGATATAAGAATGAATCTTTTCTTATGGACTCAAACACGTTTTGCAGAAAAACTGAATATGGAACAAGCAAAGCTTAATACTAAACAATATATATATTAGCTGTATAATACCAGTAGGCCAGCTCTAATAGTAATTTGGTATGGCTTCGCGGGCCAAATGTAATTAGGCTGTGGGCCAAATTTGGCCCGCGGGCCAGAGTTTGACACCTATGACTTAAGGCATATGACATAGAGAAAGGCCTGTCTACCTGTCTTCACCAGTTGACAGAAGAGGGGAAAGATTTGTGGGTTGGGGGTCTAGTATATAACTCACAAATATGCTTTGTGTTTATGTGCAGCGTTTGAAGACATGCTGGAGAATCCTCTGAACAGCACTCAGTGGATGAACGATCCTGAGACTGGCCCTGTCATGCTACAAATATCCAGAATCTTCCAGACCCTCAATCGCACATAGAGCCTCCTGGTGACCCCCCCATCCCATGTATGACTGTGGCAGCTTCGTGTGTATGTGTTTGTGTGTTTGATCACACTGAGGCGTACGCTTGCATGTATGAATGTGTATGTATGAGCGTGGGAGAGACACAAGTATTGTTTTTTGCCTTTTAAAGACAAAGAGAGAGGAGTCAAAGTATGAATGAAGATGTTACACATATAACTATTTATAACAATACAGTAAAAACACTTATACAAAACAGATGTTAACATGAAGTTATTATTACAGTAATAATAATAATATAAATTGAGATTTAGTATATTGTTTTTACATTTTAATGATAACAATTTATAGGTATGACAGACATGATTTATTTTATATAATTTGTCCACGTGTAAAAATGACATCAGACATCAATTTAATGTTTACACTTCAACAAAAACTGTTTTCTATGTTTTGCGATATTTAAAAATCAACTGCAGTTTTCAGTGTCTCTTTAAAATGTTTCATCAGTGGTGAATGTGTGGAAGACTTCTGTCAGTATCACATCTTCTTTTTCTTCTCCCTCTGTTTTAATCAAAAATCAGTGCTTTATAACTGAGAGGAAAAAGGAGAGTCAAAGAGGATTTTTAAAAAGAAATCTTCATTGAGCTTCTTCAAACATATTTATTTGACTTTCTTGCCTTTTAGAGCAAAACTGTACACTAAATCGTGTCTCAGTCATGTTTTTACGAGAAGATTTTATATTAGGCCTGTGTGTGTTTACTGTCGATGTGCTCATGATTGTCATATTGTCATGTCGCTCTCATCTGGCACTTCTTCACCTCTATGAATATCGCGTACCGCAGCACTAGTACGAGAAGAAAGAAGGGTTTGTGTGTTGTCTCAAAAGCATGTAGTGGTAGCGAAGAAGTGAAGCTTATCACAAGGTGGTTGCCTTTTTAAACTTAAATTTGAATGATGAAGATGCATGCTCGCTTCATGCTTGAGAGGTGCGAGTGTCTTCAAACATATGTGGAAACAATAGAAGTTGACATGCAACCAATTTCTATGTTGATTTTTTTTTTTTTTTTTCCTTTTCTTTTTTTCTTCTTTTTTGAGAGCAACAAACATTTATGCTGTCAAACCAAAATGTCACTGTATAACCTGCCTTGTCATTAGATGTACCCAGTGGAAAAAAACCCTGTATTTCTGTGCAATAGCAAGGACTTCTGTTGACCTGTATAGACATATATTTGAGTGTTAGAGATGTGTGAACTGCAATGGGTAGTGTGTTAATAATAGCCTTTGCATTGAGTACTTAAAGTCTCCAGATACATGAAGGAGAGCATTGCCTCTCCTTGTTGTACAAGAGATTTAAAAACAATATGGAGGGTGGTGTGTTTTGCCAAGTTTTTGAGTGTTTTTATTCAATATTTAAAATGTGGTGTTGATGTGACTTTTTGCTCAGGGAGGCTGAGATTGTTTTTCTAAACTTGTCGCTATGGCAAACCTCTGCTCTACCCCCTTCTAGTTTGGCATTTGAGAAATGGCTTTAACTAATCTGTGTAGAACTTTACCTATGAATAAGAGCACCACATCAAATGGTTTGGTAAATGCAATATTTGAAAAATATTTAAATGTTTTTAGAGAAAATTGTCTGGTTGAACTATATATTACATTATTTATATCAAAGCCAAACTAGTAATATGTTCATATTTATAACATTTTTAGCAAACCTTGAAGCTAATCTACAAATGTGAAAAAATATAATGCTTCAAATGTTGTTTTTACAAACCATCATTAAAATGTGTTTATGGACTGGTAGGTCACAGTGTGATACAAAGTGATGCAGCATGTTTGAATTTATGGAAACCTTTCTGCACACTGTGCCCAATTGGAAATCTGTCATGGCCATCGTGACCAGTTGTCTCACCACCTCCATGCTTTACATTGGCATGAATACCAAACTATCTTTCCCTCTTAATATTCTGATACGAACATTGGGAGATTGTACGCTTAAGGAAGAAAAATGGCCACAGGAAAAGCTGAAAACGGTCAGAAGGAACCCGAACGAACAAACTGAATTTTATTGCTAAGGGGCAGTGAAGAGGGAGTTGTTGGAGTCTGATTATTGTTTCACCCAGCCCACGTGTCGGACTGTCCCAGATCAACAACCTATGCAATATGCTCACAGTCTGTTCGTTCAAGCAGCCTAATGGCTACTGGCATCTAAATCACTATTGCATTAAAATTATTTTTTGTGGTTGTATGTTGTGTTTTTGTTTTACAGATTCCATTCAGCAATGCCACATTGAAAATCAGTGCAGAATGCCGCCCATCTTTAGGTGGATGGAATTGGTTTACCTGTATACAGTACATTAAATTTAGTTACATTTATAAATATTACTGTATTTTATTTTATCTAATATTTGTTCATTTTCCAGAGGCGGTGGTTTACGACACCAACTGTCTGCCATCTATAATCCAGTTTTGAGTTCCCTCCCCAGACGCCTTAATGCCCACTCCCATCCTGGGCCATCTGACCTCAGGAAATCGCATGATAAGGTGGGGCCAGGTTTCACAATGAGCTCACCCGAAACCCTGGCGGATTGGGACCCACACCTGTTTTCACACCTTAGCTCATGTGATTAGAGGATCATCAGGGGGTCCTTTTGTCCCTCTTTGGGGGGAAACTCCCACTGGGTTTAAATCTGGGACTCGCCGCCATTTGACCTTAGAACTGAAGAAGCTTCTCGGATGAGAGGTGAAACATCTTCAAGCAACTTAAAGAAGTCCAGACGCTTTTCTTTTTGCAAGCTCCTTTGATTTGTCCATTTGCTTTTATCTCAGCCTATTTTTAATGTATTCACAATGAAAGTACAATAAAACTTTCTTTAAACCGACCAACTTATAAAGTTATATATACAATTATTAAAATTAAAAGGTCGCCTATAGAACTTAGTTGCGTTATGGTGTATGGTAGCAGGACAGGACGCCACTCTGTTAGAGGGTTAACGCAGAGAGACAAAGCCGTCACTCATACATTTATAATTTAGAGTTACGTGTACTGTATGCTTTTGGACACCTATCCATTTTACGGCAAACTGGTCAGGTATCCAGAAATGCACTCGAATCAAAACAGACAAAAACAGAACTATAGGTTATTTGATTTATGGTTCTTTTATTGGTGTTTTACAATTTGAATATTTTGACCATTTTTTGTATTTGATCTTCAATAGGGCAATTAAATTTAGTTCCAATTTATTTATATAACTCCAAATTCGAAAAAGTGTCTACAGTATTAAGGTAAAAAACAAACAAACAACAATTTGACAATCTCCTGTGAGCAAGCACTAGGTGACGGTGGGAAAGAAAAACTCCCCTTTAACAGAAAGAAACCTCTGGCAGAGCCAGGCTCAGAGAGGGGCAGACATTTGCTGCAACTGTTTTGTATGTGAGGTGACACTTATAAATTTTTCCAATTTGTTTACGAGTGAGGGGAGAGGGTAGCAGGAGATCGACAGACAGTGTGGTCGTGCGACTGCAGTGATGTGGATACTGTACTGGTCCATCATGGTAAAAAGATAGCTGACTGTAAAAGCGAAGCTGTTGATTTACCAGTTGATATATGTCCCTACCCTCACCTATAGTCATGAGCTCTGGGCTCTTACCAAAAGAATGAGATCACGGATACAAGTGTGGGAAATAAGCTCTCTCTGAAGGGTGTCAGGTATCTCCCTTAGAGATAGGGTGAGGCGCTCGGCCATTCAGGATGGGCTCAGAGTAGAACTGCCACTCATCCAAAGGATGTGGTTTGAGCATCGGAGAAGAATACCTCTTGGGCGCCTCTTAGGTGAGGTGTTCTGGACTTGTCCCACTGGGACACGCCCTGGGGCAGATGCAGGACATGCTGGAGAGATTATATCTCTCGGCTGGTTTGGGAACATCTTGGTCTTCCCTGAATCAGGTGGCTGGGGAGAGTGAAGTCTGGGCTGCTTTGCTTAGGCTACTGCCCCTGTGAACCTACCCCAGAAAAGCAGAAAAATAATATTTCATATAATCATTCCAGAATTGCAACTGGCCTTTTTTCCATTGATTTTTTTTCACCTTTTGCATAAATCTTTCCAGGTTTTTCTAATCCAGTAATAGATAGACTGGAGGATCATTCATGATGATCCATCTCCATCGCATTGGTAATTAATAGTTTAATCTGGGTTTCGTAATACAAAGATTGCTCTAGATGGTCAACATTCTAGTTTGTCTTTTTCTTCTTTGGGCATAATTGATATAACTGCTTTGCTCCATGAGGAGCCATTTTTTAATCCTTTGGTTTTGTATTGAAAGCCAAAAACAAGCCTTAGCTCAGTTCAAACTGAGATTTTGAGTTTTCTCAAACTCAGTTTGAAAAACCTCAAACCACTCAAAAGGAAAACCATCTGGGCCACCTGACTTGTTTGCTTTAAGCCTGGAGATGGCGCTGTTTAGCTGCAACTGTAAATATTTGATTTTGTTGTTCAGTTATGGCAAATAAGTTGGCGTGAATTCAGGGACTTGCCAAATTGTGGCTCACTGTCTATGTGTGGTTGTTTTTTTTATAGACAGTGTTATACAGTCTTTATTTTTGAGATTTATTTTGCTAGTATTGTACCTGGTTTTGACCTTGATTCATAGAAACACTATGAATACTTTATTTTTGACATCAAGATTGAATTTTGCCTGCTCAGTTAAAAGTTTCTTATCTCAGGAACATTTTAGCATGTTTTTCAGCAAGTTGTCTAAAAGAAATGTTCAGAACAAACACAGATCACAAACAACAGATAAGCATAAAAACAACATAATAAATAATAACAAAGAATATAATTCATCCCACATTATGTAGAATATAAAAAAACAACTAGCTGTTTATCTGCTGGAGAAAAGTTGTTTTTATACCAAGTTGTTCTTCACAGTAGACAGACCATTTAATAATTTGATGGAGTGAGTTTTTGTTCTTTACAGATAAATATCCAAACTATGTCATCAATGAAAGCAAGACAAAAATCAAACCATCATTGTTCTTTTCAGTATGGAAATAACATGACAGACACAGGGGCCCTTTTTTGCTCACAACTTCACAGTTTGCTTCAAAGTTCAGTTTGGAATCAATAATCAGAGATATATATAACGGTGAATTCATTCCACTGTCTGACCCTTAATGGCTGTAACCTGTTGTTTATGAGTATGTGTTCTAAAATCAATCCTCATATCTTTTCTTAGATATGTTTCATCGAGAATTGGGCCATGACTGGTGTCTTTGTCCAGGAGCCAACTATTAATGTTCCTGCTTTGACACATATTTGTATACAGGATAAATACTAAGGGTAAAAGCACACATCCCTGTGGGCAGCCGATTGACAATCAAACTTGATTAGACAGAATTGCATTTATCTGGACTCTTTGAGTCCTGCTAGTTAAAAAACAAACAAACAAACAAAAAAATCCCCCAAGACTCCAGCAAAATGTTTTTATTTGGGTTAAATTGTTCTAAAAGCTCTCTGATTAAAATACGAGGATGGATTGTGTTAAAAGCCAAAGAGAGCCAAAAAAGTACTTGAGCACGAGAATCCAGTTAGGTTCAACAAAGGTCACTGTGGGATCTTCTACTCCTTTATGTGGCCTGTAATGCTGGCATGCAAACTGCAAGTACATGTTCAGTTTTTCTTAAAATCTCTGACTTCACCAGTTTTTGAGTATTTCCACCATAAATGATATATGAATAAACATTGTGAAATGATTTACAGTTTTAGATTTCAAACCAGGAGCTAAAACTGCATCTTTCTTTCATTAGTTAAATAAATACATATTAAATATGTAATGAAGGTGTGAAGTGTGAAGGACAGTGCTTCTTCAGTTTTAACTTTGAGGAACAATTACGGATATTGCGCAAGCTCTACAAAATCATCCCAAGTCTTCAAATTCCTATACCATCTTTCACCATTAGATGCCATCATCGGTCAAGACCGCAAGGACAAAACAGGTCTAAAGTACAAAAGAAAAAATGTATACATATATTAATGCAAGTGCATGTTGAAATATTCGTTTTTAAGAGAAATGAAATTGACGTTCTTGTGGATTAATTAAATAGACCTATCAGAGAAAAAAATTGATTAACATTCTTTAAACAGGTTCTTTATGAAGTCATGTTACAAAAATGCAGTGCACATGAATCAAATTAAAAATACGATATTTTTAAAAAGTAATATTAATAGTAAAAAAACAGCTGTAATGCAAGGCGGGATTTCAGTTTCCAGTATTACGAGTATAGTCTGGAAGCTAATCACGCATGCGCATTGTGCGCGTTTGGGAAGGCTGGGATAATAATTGCATTTCTATGGGCAGAGCGCGAAGACACTGCTGATCCTCGCTGCATTGCTCGAGCCCCAAACGTATGCTTATTTTTATCTAACATGAAGGGTTTAACACTGAGATAGATTTCCAGCCTTAAGACCCGCGTACGCTGTACTTTTTTACTGGTGAGCCTCTCGTTTTCTCCCTGTGTTGTTTCGGCCCAAAGTCTGCCGTGGAGCGGTTGTCACACAGGCCGCGGATCGGTTCTTGTTGTTGGGAGGGGACCACACTGACTCGCCTCCAAGCTAGCATTATTAGCTGGCTATAATGCGTCGCTGCCGCTGGTGTGTTTTCTATATAGCAGGCTCCTGTTTATTGAGACAGGTCCTTGGTTAACCGTTTACCCGACGGAACGAAAGTGTGACTTGGACTTACACCACACCTTTCAAGGTAATGTCTTGCCAGCTAGCTAACGTCATTCATGGGACCATTGAGTGGTCCTGCACACACTAGCAAGCTAGCGGTTAGCTGGTGATAGTTAGCTGCTTTGCGTTTCATTGCATGGCCGCTTAGTAGACCAAATGTTAAGAAAATCTTTACTGTTTCAGCTAACGGTTGATCCCGTTAATAACGTTATCGTAACGTTAGCCCGCTAACGTATTAAAGTATGTTAACATTAGTTATGGCCTTGCAGCGTTTACAGTACTGTTGTGGGCCGTTAATGTAAATGAAATTTTTACAGGTTTGTTTATTATTATTAATATTTTTACAGGTAATGCGATAACTTAAACTCATGACCAAAGAGAACTTTAGATTTCTGACAAACGGAAAAAATCCATTAGAACTCATGTGTGATAAGCAGGTGTGCACTAGTTTTCTGTCAGAACCATACTAAATTTAGTCAGTATCCTTCTATTAACCTATTAATGTAATTAGTATTGCCTTTTAGGCTGTTGACAGGATAAGACAGTCAGAACCTGTCGAACCGTTGTCCAAGTAAAAGGTGAACACCTATATGTCAAAGAAGTTAAAAGTGAAACAGCTGTGATTTTGATCTAACTAATCAGAAAACACAAGTCTGCTTGGCTGACTGACATTGGTAATTTGTTGTAATTTGTCTAAAGTTGGCAACTGCTACTAGAGTTGTGTTGCACAGTGTAGACGTGAGTATCAAATTTCTAAACTATGACAAAAATTGATCACATTCTTTTTGTCTACATGTACTTGTTGCAAGTAAATTTACTGTGATCACAAAGGTTAAACCAACATCATATCCTTTGCTTTGCAGTTGTGCAATAGTACAGTCAACTGTGTGCTTGTCAAAATGTACATAATGATCATAAAGATTCATTCTTGCACTAAGTCACCATGACTTCAGTTCAAGGTGATTTAAGAAATAGTTGCTGCTTGGAAATCTCAAGTCTATTGTCTACTGTTTGACATCATGAGTGACTGTGAAATGCCTCTTTGACACTTGTGTCTCAATGACCACATGTAATTCTAATGGGTCACTAAAGGAAGGAAATAAAAAAACAACATATTCTGTTGATAAGCAACAAACATTGTAGTCAGTGAGATTTCAGTTAAATATGTATCAGAAAATCACTTATGAGTCATTTTAAAGGAATTTGTCACTTGGCAAATCATGCCTGGCTAATATCATATTATTTGGCATTGGCTCTTACTCAGCATAATATCCTGTATAATTTTGTCTTTAACAATGTGGTTTTTTTTGTTTGTTTTTTTGGTTAAAGATGGATGTTGATTTGTGTGCTGGCGGGGACAGTACTAAGAGAACAGTAGAACTGGCCGGGGTTGCAGAAGGCACAATGGACGTTGTACCTTTGGAGATGTATGACTCCGCCAGAGCAAAAATAGCAGCCAACCTACGGTGGCTGTTTGCCAAAGCCTATGGTATTGGTAAGTAATTTTACTTGCATTCATACTACACAAATGTCATGTCTCACAGTTACTTCAGATGTTATTGTTGGCACATTGTGTTTACTGCTCTCTACAGTGATAGTCAGCAGATTGTGTTGCGCTCCAGCAGCGAAACTTTGACAGCAAAAACCCAAGAGGAAGAAATACTTGTGTCTGTGCTCTTGAGCCAAAACTGTTTCCCCCCATGGCACTTGGCAACCGAACTCCCATACTGACTCACCAGATCCTTCCATTCTTGGCCAGTGAGATTGAGCCCAAATCGGCCTGAGTGACAGGCACTAAGGATTAGGCTATATCTGTTTGACTGTAGTCAGAGCATGGAAAATACTGATTTGCACTGCCAGTCACTCGCACTGCCTGTTGAGATTGTATCGGCATTAGTAACTCTGTCAGATAGGGGCAGGTTTTTCTGCCTTGTCTGTGGTTGCTTTTGCCAAGAGTGGAATACATTTTAAGGGTGAAATGAGTTATGTGAAATTTAAGGTAAGCTTTTTAGGATCTGTTTTAGTGAAGTTGTGGAACTAGGACCCTTTAAAAAAGTACTACTGTTTACCTTCAGTACAGTTGATATCCTTGGTCAATATTTCACGATATGTGCATATTTTATGTTAGGTGGCAAAAGGAGTTATGGAGACATTGTTAAATAAAATCTTCTGCAATTTATTTCACAAAGACTACATTTGAGTCAACCACTGTCTGCTGAGCTTTGATACATAACTGCTGCATGTGCACCGCACTGTTCTGACAATGTTGTAAACAATTGAATTGCAGCTGCTCTTCTGTGCTAAAGTTCTCCGTCAAACATACTTTTCTGCAATATGTTTTGTATAGAAAAAAGTTTTCATGTTGGAGCTAAGGGTGGGTGATACAATCTCTAAATTATATTACGATGTTTCAAAGAAATTGCAGTGATGATATTTATGATACAAAACAAAAATACTGAACGTTTTATCTAAAATTGTAACTTGCAGACAGCAGAATTTGTTGGTGCAAACAAAACAAAGGACATTTTCCATCCCCTTTTTTTCCCAATGAACTACTGTCGTTGATGACAGACTACCTAATTTGACCTGTGAATCTGTTGCCTCAAGATTCCAGCAGCAGCAGCACCAGTATTATAGAGATCAATAGTTGTGACACACCCTAAGTAAAATGTAATCACAAATGTAGTGTAGGTGGCATTTTTCCTGGAAGCCTTAAGTAAAAGTAGAACATACTGCTTAACACTTAAGTATAACAATAACTTAACTGGTTTAATCTTGTAATTCTTTAGGAGCCTGCAAAAATATTTTCACATAATAATTAAACTGAAAAATACTTTGAACCTGGGATGTTATGTCTTGGGTTGAGCTTTGTAATCCCACTTTTACCACAATTTGGATTGACATCATGTCCTTGGCCGCTCGTTATGTAACCGTGTCAGTAATTGAGTGATTTCAAGCCACCATTTTGCTCTTCCTGTCATATGGAGCAAAACTAGCAAGCGCTCCAGTAATACGTAGTTGAGTGATTTGTTTACTTTTTGGTTGCAACTGATGACTGGTCACGTGCCTTCCTAGCTCGGTTGTACTTGACAGTTTTTTTTGTTTGTTTGTTTTCTCCTCCCCACAAGTAGTAAAACAAGTTTCTTGGTTCCACCTTTATGTGTGAACAGTTTTCTTGCATATTTCGCAAAGTGTTGTGCTTAGAGTTAAAGGTTGTTGACGTAGCTTAGACTGTAGGTACTAAATTGTCAAGCCTGACACACTGGTCTGGCTGTCTAACATGTCTGGATTGTCTTGTTTTGCATGGTAGGGAATGTACGCGCAAGAAATTCCTATGCCGTTGATATTAAAATATGACACTTTTATATCATGGAAAATGTATGCCACATTAACTTGGTGGGTATGATGTGAAATCCCTTACGTTAATTGAGAGCTCACCCATATATGAATTTACAGGAGAGAGTTACAGAAATGCTATGGAACCCTTTTAGTAAGAGATGACTTTAAGGTAAACTGGACCCACTGGTTGCAGTGGGGATATCTACACTTTACACTTACATGAGTTGCTCATACATGATTTTGTGCTTCTACTAATGCTTGAGGAAGTTTGGAAATGTGGTGACTTTCATGCAGTCTATGCACCACATTGCTTGGTGACTCTATTTTGTATCAGTGTTTAATCTAAGCATACAGCCCACTTTTTATCAGACATTTTTTAACGGCTCAACGGTTAAATGTGAATGCTCCAGTAGTTCGGTCTCTTGTGGGGAAAAAAAAGTGTTGCATTGAAACCTTTGTTGGAAACCTGTCCCGTAGACGGACAAACACACACATTATGAAACATTACAGTCATGTTGTCCAGTTTTTCTGTTTTCTTACTTAACCCCAGTAAATCCAAGGAGAAACTATAATATGTGAATGTTGCCTCAATTTCTCTCAAAGAAGCTTTATTGGATTGGTAAAAGTTTTACCAACAGAAATGATTTTCACTTTTTGGTGCTTGATTAGTCACCAGTGCCTGACAGCATTTCACAAGTTGGTTCACTAAAGACATCTTTGAAGGACTGCTAGTTACCTTTTTTATGTGCTGCAGGGTGTTTCCTTATCATAGTGGTTGAAGTTGGTTATATATAATATAAACCTCAGCTATCTGATTCATAAATCCCTCTATTCACTGCTTTGCATGTGTGCTGGCTCAGTTTAGTCTCTGACCATTATTTCAGAGGCTTATTGCAAGCTTTCCTTTGTATTTTGTGGTCTCTTTATATTTGTGGTCATTACTCAGATTTCCTAATGTCAGTCGTGCATTCATTCTAAACAAATGACAGCAAGATTGGATATTCAAAGGTAATCTGGGTTATGGATGGAAAACTATTGTCTCCATTGCCTGTTTTTTAAGGCCAGCATTTTGCTCTAAAGCCCTCTTTGTTTAAGGTTCATTACTAAGGCTTATACTTTTGTCTGAGTTCATATCAAGGCTTGTAGGAGTCTGCTCTGTCATTTCACTGTCTGTCATCATAGGTCTTGGCTAACGATGCAGTCTGAAAGATGGTGCTTAAAAGCCACTTCCTAAGGACAAAAATGATGCACCACACACAAACTTGGGTGGAGATCCTTTTCTGTTACAATAGAAAGTGTAAAGCAGCCCCAGTGCTTTGGTGGCCCAGAAGGAGGGAACTCTCAGCTGCAGTCACAATTGCCTTTTCCCATGGGGACTCAATAAATTAGGGCCATTTTATTTTCACCCTATGGCTCATCTGGTCTTTGCTACAGTGTACTCTTGTTTGCTTGGCTTGTTCACTGGCTGACGGAGAGAAACAGCCTAAAGAGCTGTGATGTAATTTCATTGTAAAGAGTATAACAATCTTTGGATGTTGGGGTCATCTAGTTTTCATCTAGTTTGTTTTCACCTGTCTGGTTCCCCTCCTCCTTGCACAAGGTTGTATTTGTCAATATGGTCTCCTGTCCTTACTACCCTCTATGTTTGCCACAGCTGCTGGCAACATGCGTGTCAGACAGCCAGACACAACACCAGCGAGGGTTAGAACTTGTGATGGCTACATGCACAGTACTGGTTCTTGCCCATGTTTGCTTGTGCTGACCATGGTATAGTCCTGGTCCTGGTTGGCTGACTTTGCTGGGTCTTGTTGCCAGGCCAGGTTCTCCAGCTCCACCCCATCCCAGTTAGTAAATTTGTCAGCCTGGCTCTGGGTAATAGGAACACAGGGGGGCAGCTGCCACATGACATCAGTGTCTGTTGAATGTATTCAAACGTGAAGACTCGCCCTGACCAGACCCTTTTGTTTTCACACACAGTTACTCTAATGTTACTGTTTATATACTCAAACACTGCTCTTTAGGAATGATCAAAACTTCTGGGTGTTTGGTGTAATAGATTATTGTTGTGCAATGACGTCTTCATTTCTTATGGGGGTTGGCAGCATGTTGGCCTGTGTTTCAGTGATGCATGCAGAATACAGATTACAGGATCGATATGATCTGAGCAGCTACTGAAATAAGGGCGGGATGGCAAATATATTAAATCGGCGATTTTAAATTTAATACTTCTTCGCAGATTATTTTTACGCAACAACAAATGTTCATCATGTTCTGGGCAGGATACCAGATATGTAAACTACTATATTAGTGGACAAATACAGCAGCTATTGTTGTTTTTTCTTTCAAGTGCCTTATATCACTATATCATAGCCCTGATGAACTTGTACCACCTTCTTACTCATTGTTATAGTTGTATGAATCAAATAGATGACTACAAGACAACAGGTAACAGCCCACAACTAATGTTCAACTAACAGGACAAAGATTGTGGCACAAACTGTTTTATTTTTAAAATTATACCATTGAACAGCATGCTGAAAAATGTTAGCTAGGAAGGGGCCAAGAACAGAGAGGAAATTCACCAACATAACTTGCGATTGCTGTTTAGCTTATTTTGCTTTATTTCTATTGCTTCTGATTGGTCTGACTGGAGCTCAGGTAACTAGCAGGGCCAGTGGGTCTTTTTACCTAGAGACAAAATGATTTTTGCTAGGTTTGGGACAAAAAGTTCAAAATAGGTTTTAAAGCTGCATTTCCCACTTCCCTGTGATACAAGTTTTTGGTCATATTTCTACATTATCAGATTTGATGCACGAGAACAAAAGCTCCTAATTACTTCATAAGTTTCATCACCAAATGACAAGACGGTGAGAGGTTGTGTGAAGTCAGGGTGTGTGCTCAGGGAGGGGCAGAAACAAATTTAACATCACAAGAGAGGAGAGTAGAAAAAAAAAATTTTGCATTTTGATGCAATTTAGGAACCCTCAACCTGTGATGTTAAGTAAAATAATCAAGTCCTCATTATAATTAAAATTTCCTCAAGTCTTTGGGGTTTTTGTTGTTGTTGGGGTTTTTTTTTTTTTTTTTTTTTTTGGAATCAGTATTCAGGCACACATTTTTTACAGTCAATACAGTAATAAATTAGTCATTTATATTGGTTATCGCTGCAAAAATTCTCTTATTCTTGACTATTGGAAAAGAAAGTCTGCATCTGATGTTTTCTAAACTTACAGCTTTATACATGATAAGTCTCTATTGTGTCGATTGTTTATTAAAGAATTATTCTTTCCTTAAAATTTTATTGAATTTACATTCTTCTCAAAGGCTCTGTACATATGTACCCTGCCTGCTTTTACAGTTCATCTTTTGCGCTTGGTACTTCATCATCCACTAAACCAGTTGTTAGAAGCTATCCACCATCCAGTTTTTGTGAATAGGAGATTGCTGACGAGTGGCTCCTTTTATCCTGTCAGTCAGTGCAGAGGCTAAGAACACAACACACACACACGCAGCTCATGCCGTATTACTGGGGCTCAGACAGCGTTAAGAACAGATTTTACAGAACAGGGTCATTTCAATCATGTCCCTGTTCTGTTTTGAATTTGGACAGGTTTGCACATGCCTTTACACCCATTTTATTCCTGTGTCTGGTTTACCTTACAGTAAAAATGTAGTTTGTGCATGCCTCGAGAGAGCCGCTTTGTCTCATGCCCGTATATGGCTGTGGTTTCTGTTTATGAGAATGACTTCATATTCAAAGCAACAGAATTGTCTCTGTAGCTCAACTGGGTTTTTTTTGTGGGTCCTGGGGGTTGGGGGGGGACTTTTGTGCTGCAGCACTGT
The DNA here is from genome assembly GCF_056152115.1 of Neolamprologus brichardi. Taxonomy (NCBI): domain Eukaryota; kingdom Metazoa; phylum Chordata; class Actinopteri; order Cichliformes; family Cichlidae; genus Neolamprologus; species Neolamprologus brichardi. The sequence continues at coordinate 30,457,931 of NC_142115.1, forward strand.
TGAATTAATGCTGGCAAAGTCCACAGTGTCACCTGAGAAGTCTCACTGAGGTCTTGGCTTATCAAGGATCTGTTTCCCTGATACGCTCCTGAGGAAATACTTTGTAACTTGCAATTAAAAAAGTTCATGTTTGCTACAAGTAAACTAATAGTGGTATAGAACAAATATCACATGGAAAGCACTGGGCTTTGTCACATTACTGTAGCCTGTAGATGAGGCAGTCAGAGCTGTGGCTGCTTTTTTATGTAGTATTTTGTATGTTATCTTAACCAGCTTTTGTATGTCTTCAGTCCATGTATAGTTTGACCTAGTGTTAACCTCATATACTGCTTCAGGATGTTTCCTGAATTTTGGGCACTGACTTACCCCTCAAACACTCTCTCCATTGCAGACCATATTCCAGAGGACTTAAGGGACCCGTTCTATACAGACCAGTATGACCAGGAACACATCAAGCCACCTGTCATTCGTCTGCTGCTGTCCTGTGAGCTTTACTGCCGTGTCTGTGCCCTCATCCTCAAAACTGAGCAGGCAGCGTCTCTTCAGTCCCACATGTCTGTCATCCAAGCTCTGTCCAGGAAGGGCATTTATGTGGTGGAGAGTGATGACACACCTGTTACAGAGGGGGACCTGGCCTGTATGCCCATCAAAATGGTGAGTCCAAAATCCTCTCAAATTTTGCAGTATTTTGTGGCAATAACACCTAATATTGTCACCTGCCTGTCTAGTGAGTCTCCTGTCCAGTCGATGGACAGTTAGTAGTACTTGTTCTGCTTTGACACATGGTAAACTGGTGTAGCAGTACATAAGGAAGGCCTCCACCTGCTGCATGTTCTTGTTAGATTGGCCCTCTACCTTGTGGTAGATCTCCAAAGCCTAAAGTAAACTATCTTCTCTCCTGAAAGCCAGTAAGGAAACATGAGATCGTAAGGGCAGGGGCTAGCAAGTTAGTGATGAATGAATTTGTGGAAAAATAAATTTAGGAGCTGATTTGTTATTTTCACATGTAGCTGCTGCTTTGGATTGAAATTAAAACGTACTATAATACTGGTATGTTAATGCTTTTATTGATCAGCTGACACATGCAGGCTCATATAGGCCGTGAAACTAATAGCAATTACAAAGTGTATCTCAGCAGCACAGATTGTCTATCAGGGGATGAGCTCTTCCTGCTTCAGATGCATTATCTTTCTTCAGTGAAGTCAGTGAAAGTTAGTAGTCCCTTTATTATTATCCAGCAATACCAGCAAACCTAAAAACATCTCTCAGTGCACATAAAACCAAAAACATTTGCAGATTCTTTACATTATCCACTTTGTAAAGAGTTTTAAGCATGCTTTGCTTTTAGTACAGTGTCCAGAATATTTGAATATTTCCTGCATCATATCTATTCAAATGGATAAGTGACATTTGACTGCTGGCATGCAAGGTGTGTATGGGGTTACCGTGAAAGGTGTGGGTGTGATTTTTTTTTTTTTTTTTTTTTTTTTGATTTTTTTTCCTTCATTGTCCAAAGGTGTTGTTGTCCTTAATCTGTCTTGAAAGAGTTTAGCCACAGTTAATTTAATTAACACAAGCACTTATTTCATACTATATATGCTTTTGTAATGAGTCTTTTTCCACTACTCACAGGTTACTCATATCTTTACTAACAGTTAGCTCTTTTTACACAAGTTAAAGGATAAACATCACTGTGATGTTAAAAGATGATACCACAGTATCAGATAAACCACCGTGTGTTTTTTATGTAAATACAACAGGAGGTAGAGTTGAGTTGTCAGTAATTATTATTACTGATTATTGCATTTGATTTAAGGCAGGAGCTTACTCTTTTCTACTGGTTGTTATTGATAACACTGTAGATATTTTGGTTACTAAATCTGAAAGAAGTTGGTAATTTTAGAATTATTCAAAAGCAGAGTTGGGCATAATCAAATTAATAATTTGGTCAAATCCCGCAACAGTGACAGAATGCCATCAAGGTTATCTTTGAAAGGTGGGCAGACACTGCAATTTTAATCACAGTTTAATTGGCACTCCTGCACAGTGTAATCGTGCAACTCTCTGGTCATTGAATTGGCCACTAGTTAAACACAAAGGTCCCCATTCACTTCTTAACTGACAATACGTATAAATACGTTTATTTAAATAATATGGCTACAACTTGTGTTGATAAAAGCAGAGTGAAGCAGCACTAGTTTAAACATTTTCAAATATGAAATTCCACCATTGGTATAAATGAATAATTTGCACTGTTTACATTGGGGGTTTTTTTTGGTTTTTTTTTGCTTTTTTATTTTATTTGAATCATTCTGAAGTATACCTGGAAATATAGAAGTTAGAGATAATTCTGGTCTTCGAAACTGAAATTGACATTAGGTAATCTTTATCAACAACCAACACTAACTGATGCAGTTATCTCATATTCAGTAAATTTGTGGCCTTGTGTATGTTCAGTGTCGAGGTTAAAAATCAGCTTTGATTAACGTATTTTTAATGCGCTGCTTTTTTAGTGGCCTCTAAACACTTTATATATTCTCTGAGGAAGAAATACATTCCTTACATGCAAACTTTTGAGGTAGGCCTTTCTAATACCTCTGAATGAAGCATGCTGTAAAATGTGTAATTTATTTGTTTGCTGAGAGGTCATTTGACTCTTACTCCATACACAAATCCTAAATTAGAAAGCCTGGGTTAACAGGTAAAGTCGATGACCTCTACTGCGATACTCGTTATTTAGGAAAGCAGTTTTAGGTTTTGGTGATCCAGCTAACACAAAAAAGCCTGGCTATGGTGAATTTGATTTGTAGTACATTCCTTTGACCCTTTGACATAATGTGTGTATAGCTCAAGTTGACGTGAGCAACTAAGGAGTAAGACAGATGCACTATGATTTTTTATTTTTTATTTATTTTTTGCATTTGGATGGCGGTCCCTGTTCTCAGTGTCTAACATAAAGAGTTATTGGTCAGTTTTCCAATCACTGCTGCAATCATATGCAAAAGCAACATACAATGACTCTCCCCTCTCCTTGGCTGGATCATTAAATAATAGAAATCCTGCTAAAAAAACCGATCCCTGTGCTCCCTCAGAGTGGGGGGCATTAGCATTAAGAGGTTTGCTGGTCTGGTATTTTTATCACCTTCATTTTCATCCATCTGTTGGAAAAGCTCCCTAAACGCTCAGTTTAAATGCTTATCCAGCCTAGCTGTCCTCCCTTTCTCAAGCTTTCTACTTAGCAAAATGGTAAAGATGTTGGTGACTGGTTACTTGCCATGTTGACCCATTTAGTTGTCTTGAGGCAAGTGTAATCCTTGTAAGATTTTCACAGATCACCTCATAATGAGGTTAAATGCCCTCTGCATTTATTCCACATCTGCACAGCTTGAGTCACCATGGCAGATCCGTGTGAATGAATGCAGAACCCTTGGTGATGAATTACGATGTATCACACTTTAACTAAGAGCACTTCACACAGGATAGGATGAACACCAACAGCCTCATTTGCTCTTAGACATCTCCCTACTTCCTACCCCTTTGTTACCATGGAAACCAGCAGTGGTGTTGAGCAGGCCTTTCCTCTGCAGGCTGGCTCCTAAGTGATGTACGTCTGCTTTTCCTCCCAGCAGTCTGATACAATAATCCAGGCAGGCCGGTATGTAAGCGGCCAGACACAAAGCCAAGTGAGGATGTTAGAAAATCCTGAACAGGACACCACTTATCTGTGACAGACTGTTGAAACCCCCACTGCCATATTGCTGACTTGACAAGGTGTTTCCATAGCAACCTGTGTTTTCCTACTTTGTGTGTCTGTTTAAATGAAGGGGATCCTACACCTACAGACACTTCCTCTGCACCTTGCCTGTCTCTTTTTTGGGAAACAGCTGGGGCTTGAAAAATCCTGTGAAGCTACCCTTTGTTGTAGACCAATTTATACTACAGTGTGTTCGCACACATGGTCAGTGTGTACACACAGAGCTTGGGGCACCAGCAGCCCCTGCTCCACATGGGGCTACATGCTGCATTGTTGAAGGCCATGGTGTTATAGGAGAACAAAAGATTGAACATCTTACACTTTCATGTATCCTAAATATGCTATTTTGATGTTATTTAATGTCAAGTTTAAATATGTTTTGTTGTTTTCTGCATACCACATTGGATGTTTTAAATTGAATACAGTATGTATTTGTTCAGAATCAATGGGATTTATTTATAGTGTAGTTAGGGTAAAGAATAATATTGGCTTCTTTTTGGGGGGGTTTCCTCTCTGCTCTTGTAGTATTATATCCTGCTAAGACTTTGAGCCATTTTAAATTTTGGAGAATTTACTCAGGGTTTTCCTGCCCCACATGCAGAACAAAAATGAAAGGGCTGTCTTTCTTACCCTTTACACTGTTGTAAGTAATAAGTGTGGTTCAGCCAAGAGAGCTGCCTCATTTGGCAAATTAGAGCAAAAGTCTCACTCCATCGACAAATGTTTACGTTTTTTACCCCTTGGCCTATTATGTTATGTTCTGTTCTGTTCTGTTATGTTCATTGGTGTCCAAGGAAGCATTTGAAACACAAAAAACTAAAAGGGCTCCTAAAACTGTTGTAGGTACAGTGGTTGCCTCTGTCCCCAGACCTTGATCTATGATTCTCTCAGTGTTCAAAGATTCAGATGTTTGCAAATAATTCTCAACAAACCCTAAAAGCCCCCAAAATGGTATTTAGGTCAGCCCTACCCTTTAGTTGGCTTCTTTCATGAAAACGTTTTAGTCTGATTTTGAGACCAAGAGCTACCAGAGCTAAGCAGTTTTTAGATTCCCGTATGCACAATAGTCATTCCTACTTTGTTTTCTTAACTTTTCCATGTCTCAGACAATACCATGTTAGTTTGTTTGGAAGTGTATTTTAGTATTTTAGTGTTGTTTGTGTTCATGTAGGTCATGCAGTGGAGAAAGCTCTGAATAGCTCTCATTTGTTATGTTAACAAGCCTAATCTCTGTGCACTTCCATCACCAATTGGATTAAGCTAGCAGTGTGTTGCACAAAGCACTGCTTGAAACGTGTGTATGTGTTGTTATATATGTGTTTTGTAATGGTTTTGTTATAGTTTCAGGTGCTGCCTATGATGTTTTACATAAGTAACAATACTTAGTAGTGGACTTTTACAAAATAAAGATTCACTAGCCAAAGGGAATTTAAGATTCCCTGGTATTTGATTGGATCTAATTACCACTCTGACCATCGAGGATCAATATTTTGACTTTTAGGCATCAGCTGTCGGCACGATGGGTGATGGGATGCCCCTGCTGGGCCTCTTGATTGCATTACGAGTTGAAGAGCGGGTTTAACATTGGACACCTACTGTGCCGACTGAGAGACTTCAGCTTTGATTAAGCCATTGTGGTTATTTAAAGCTTCACACTTGTTTAAGAACCTCATGGCTGTACCACTGAAGCCACGGATAGCAACATTATTTAAGAAGTCTATTCTGTGTATTCACAGATGTTAGTGGTTGTTAAATAGCAGGACGCTTAGTCATTACTAACTTTTAAAACAATATAGGTGCTGCATGAATGGATGGAAGATGAGTTGTGGATTACTAAAGCATATATAGAAAAGCTCTGTTAAGGCTCCAAAAGAAATGTTTGAAGTGTGATAAACTATGTGACAAGAGAGAACCCTGGAGCACTATGGCAATAAAGAAGGAGAAAGTCCAAGTGAAGAAACAGAATCAGTTGTGTCTAAAGAGGATCCCAGAAAAGGGACGGCTTTCTAAGGTGTTCCCACCAAAGTGATGACAGTTAAAAAAAGCGAACAAAAGAACAGCAACGCTCCAGCGGAAACAGTGGAGGTTCTGAATATCGTTTCCCCTCAGACACTCGCTGTGACTCAAGTAAGAAAAATAAATAAATAAAACAGTTTTGACATCAAAGTTGATAAGAAGAAAGACTAACAGACAAAAAGGAGACGGGTGGAAGACGAGAAGCGTCTCGGGCTGTTTCTCATCTCAGTTTGAGATGAGAAAATCCCTACCAAAAAAAACAAACAAACCAATCCAGATTTTCCCGTGTCTGTGGGATGGTGCCACAAAATTAGGCAATGAATGATGACACCCAGCATTAATATGTAGTTTTTATGATAATTTAACATATGGTGTTATGAGACAAGGAACATTAAAATTAAAAAGGTTAATGGCTGCAACATTTAGGTTTTTTTTCTCTTTCCAAGCAGTTGCATATTTTATAGAAGTGAAATACTGAGTGTTTTGTGGCTTTTAGTGTCTTTGAAAACTGTAAAGGATTACCTCTTGTTCTGCTGCATTGGTGATGATTGTGCTAAATCAGAAAAGTGTATGTTAAAAGAACCCTGCTATAGGTGCTTAGGTTCAGTATAATCATCTGCCTAACACTTTGTAATGTTTTATGTTTTGGGAACTTTAAAATTTCTGGCTGAATGCATTGGAATCTGAAAAAAATACAGCAGGATTGAACTGCCATGTGCTCTGCTCTTGACTTTCACTCAGAGTGCTCACATGCCCATGATCGATGCCCTGATGATGGCTTACACAGTGGAGATGATCAGCATAGAGAAAGTGGTGGCCTCTGTCAAGCGCTTCTCTACCTTCAGTGCCTCTAAGGAGCTGCCCTTTGACCTGGAGGATGCTATGGTTTTCTGGATCAACAAGGTATAGACACTCATGACCCAGATAAGACACACAGCAGGATATTATCATTATTATTATTAAACTCTTTATCAACAACAAATCTTGTTTAGGCTTTTTATCCTCTAAAATCCAGCTGGCTTTATTCCTGGGGCTCTGAATAAAGTGGTCCACTTATGTCATTGGTGATTGGATATAGTCCAATAGACAGGAGTCTAGGTCTGTTACACGCACAGACTCAAGTTCATGTTGTAGTTGTCTTTTGAAAGAACATTGTCAGTCTATGGGAGATGGGGGATATAATCCTAAAATATTTCTTCCACATTAATCTGCCAGAATACACATTTTGTTTTTATCATCTTGGAAATTTTAATCTAATTATTCTGATATTAACTGTGATATAAATCTTCTTATTTATGAGACTAAGAATATGTTCTTTATTCTACTAGCGCAATATTTAAATGGATTACATTTGTTTAGACTAAATTTCAGAAAAGCAATTTGTTCTAACATTGTCAAGTTTGTGTCAAGAAAATTCTGACCTGACCTCTCACTAGGCAGTTGTTTAATTTTGCTCCAAATGCCTCACTAACTAACTGCTGTATCCAGAAAGCTTTTCTCTAAGGTTACTGGCCACTATTAGCATGAAACTTATCGCAAAAAAGTATATGGCAACCTCTTTGCAAATGTTTTGTCCCTAGCAGATTGCTGTGGTTATCTATCATTTGTATGGATTACTTACCAAGCTGTTGTGAATTTGTGAAAAGTGCACCGCATACCTGAAACTGAAACAAGTTGCTTTCAAATTAAAGGTTGCCGTTTGAAATGTTTTGGTTATAGGCTGGGGTGCAGCTTTTATTTTTTATTAAGTGAATGTTTTGTTTCTGCCTTGCATCACACTTTTTCAAATTTCACTACAGATGTCATTCAAGCAAACTACAGGCAAGCATAGAAATCTATTAGCAATCAAAATATCCACAAGGAGGTTTTTGTTGCTACATCTTCTTTGTCAATGATTTCATCCACTGTCAGCCAGCAACTCGCAGGAACAATTTTCCAACCAGTAGCTTAATATGCAGTTTCCATTTGCATTCAGTGGTCGCCAGATAGTTGCTAACCGGTTCCTAGCCCTCTATTACCATTCTGTAGTGTGGTTTATTGACTCCATGCAAACATACTAATAATTGTTTTTTTATTCTCTTTTTTTCTTCTGCAGGTAAACACGAAGATGAGGGAGATTGCAGAAAGGGAGCACAAAGTCAAGCACCACCCACTGGAGTCCCCTAGCCATCAAAAGGTAAAGCCACTCAAAATAGGTTCCTTTATTAGAAATCTCCATGTCTTATCCAGGTGTGTCAAGCAATCACTTGTTTCAAAACAGCAACAGCATCCGTAGCGCTCACATGAATGTTTCTCCCTAATGGCGTTTTGATGTTGTTCTGACCTTCCTCTACTCTTATCTGTTTAAACTGGAAGCAGATCCAATCCTTTTGTCTCTGACCTCTGACGTGTTAATCTTTCTGCTCCTGTTCCTCATCTGTCCCTCCTTCCCCCTTCTCTTATCCCTGCAAACTGGATAGTCTCCCTCCAAATGGTATTGGAAGCTAGTCCCTGTAAGTTGGATGCCAGGCCCCATAACCCCATTTTCTTCCCCCTCTGCCCTTTGCACGCATAGTTCTGTGTTGATGTGTGCGCACACTCCTCCATGGCTCATTCAAGCTCATTACGTGCTACATGTAGCCAGCGTGTCAGCAGGGGGGAGAAGGCTGACAGCTAGTTTGTTTCTTTTTTTCCCCCTTGTGGCAAATATGTCACTAAGGTGTAAGGTTATTCTAACCTTTGTGTCCAAACTTTTTTTTTTCTCTAAGCTATGCAATGTGTGCTACCTCATTTCAAGCTCAAGTAGGCCATGTGGATTCTCTGTGCGCAGATGTGTGTGGTATTTGCTTGCCTAGTGAGAATACGAGAAAAATCCATGCCTACACTTCTCCTTTGCTTTGCAGACCCATTACTGGCCACATTCTCTCACTGATCTGCTTTGTCATTCTCCCTCCAGTTTCTCTCTTCCGCTCTCACGCACTGTTTTCCTATATGCCCACAATCTCCTGACAGTATCTCTGCTCTATGTGTATCAGCCTGATGTCATGCACGAGCTGGCCCACTGCATGCTGGGGCCAGAGGAACTCTCCGAAGCGGTACAGTGATCCCTCCTAGTCAGGAGACTCACTAACGTAGAACTTGTCTTGTAGTACAGCTTCTTGTTTGGTTGTTAGTTTCACCCGTGACTTGTGACAACAACTGCCCCAGCATAGTTTTGTGGAATACCCTCCATGAGCGAGATTAAAGTTCGTTTTATGCTGATTATAATATTTTTTTTTTGGTTGTGTTGTGTTTTATTTACTCTAAGTAGTGCCTAGAATCTCTGGACTTGAATTTGGATTTAAACTATATGTATTTCTGAGAATTCAAGTCATGTTGGATTTTCTGAATTCTAATGGAATATATTTTAAATTAGGCAAAGCTATACAGTATAAAGTTGGCTGTTTTGGTGAAGGCTGTTAGTAGGGCTGTTCGATATAACGATATATATCGGATGACGATATAAAAACGTCTATCGTTTCATTTTACGCTATCGTTTGTTTCGTGGTGTCGCAAAATAAACTGTTTACGGCAATATTTTTTCATCGTTTTGAAGGTCACTGTAGTGGCTATATTAATTTTTTAAAGTTCTCTCTTTCTCTTATATTTAATATAACAACACTACGGACGGACAAGCGCCTGTTTTTATGCGTTGTCGTAAAACCATCGCGTGTCCGCTTGTTTATTTTCCACATAAACCTTTCACAATAAAGCTCAAGATCCTGTTGAGACTTTTTAAAATAAACTGAATCACGTGAAATAGCATGCAGAATATTGATGGATGAGAAGCAAAACAGAACCATCAGTGCTAAAAAATAGGAAGAAAACGGCGGCCGTTACAACTTATGTCTGAAAATATATAGTTTCACGCATCAGTTAAAACACTCGACTCCAGGTACACTACACCCAGCTGGAAACACTTCACGCAAGTCGAGCTGCCCGAGATTCACAGAATTTATAGAAAATGTTAAATTATGGTGAGTTATATCATTATCAGGACGATAGATGTCTTATACCGACATATGAGATTTGGGTCATATCGCACAGCCCTAGCTGTTAGTATAACTAAATGTGGGACTATGCTTGAATTTATTATGTGTCATCTCCTTCTAAGTCGAAATGTAATATTATATCTGGAAAAGGTTATAGCTTCAGTTTTGCCCACTAAATTAAGTGGCATTTGCGGGACATGTGTACACACATGTGCACATAGGATAATAATAATAATAATAATAATAATAATAATCACCTTCCAGTTCTAGTTTTCCCTGTTCTAGTTTGCAGAGTTGCCCTCTTCCTAACATGGAGGTAAATGTAGCACTACAAGTTAGTACATTGTACTTGGGCCTTCTGTCAGGTCTGGATGTATGTGATTTCATTTTTAGCTTCTAAAATGGGTGTGCATTTGTCTGTTTCAACTTGTTGCTATTCAATTTCCTCAGTGAGTTCCTGAAATGATTACCAGCTTCAAAGAGTAGGCATTCAAATAAATGTGACTTGGGAGGCTGAATTTCTGTATTAATGATACACTTGTTTCACAAAAAGTAAGCCAGTGATTAAAGCTGTTGACATTTGGGTCAGCTGGTTCGTGTTACCTGGTTTCACTGGTTTTCACTGCTGGTGGTCTGCTTGTCATTAAAGTCAATGGAAAACTGATCTTTTACTCTGTGCTCTTCATGTCACTGATCTTTAACACCTTCACCTTCATCTTCTCACAGTTAACCAGGTCTCAAGGATTCTCCCTCGATTGGGTGATCATGGTGCCTCTGGGGCTTTTGTCATTCGGAACCATCTTTAACAGACTTCACTAAACGTGCTGTTGATCAATTTAAACGAAGCCTTTAACTGGTGCTCTCATAACAAATGCCCTTTTACTGTGAAACCACTGGGGAGAACCTTGATCTGATGCTTAAATTAGTTCTAACATTAACTGGAAGAAAAACTTACACATCAGATGTTACTGTGATGTGAAAGAGATTTGTATTTGTGATATTAGTCACTCCATGTAGGATGTTTTGTGACGTGCCACTGACTGGTAGTTCCAGGGATGTGTGTTGTGGCTTTTCTTCTCATAAAACCCTGATTCTCTCCCCCTGGTGGTTAGGTACGGTATCGTCGGGAACATGCTTCCGGTCGACAGCTGCCCTTCTTTCCATTGCTGGAAGACCTGATGAGGGATGTTTGTGATGGAGCTGCACTGCTCACTGCAGTCCATTACTACTGCCCCGATCTCATGAAGCTGGAAGGTATGATGCTCTTGCCTGTGTGTTTTCTTTCTCTGTCTCCCGAACACACACACGTTCACTACCTACATCTCACAAATTACTCTCAAATAATATTTTTCTATAGGGACCAATAGACTTGCTCTACTTACATGCTCAATTTAATAACTGTGTGATGCTATTTTTGTCACTTGCTCATACTTACTGTCACTGTCCAGTCAGTGAGACATTTATAGCCATCATGTCATCAAGTTGTCCTGATCTGACCTGCTCTCTGTGCACCTGATTAGATATTTGCCTGAAGGAAGTCCCTTCCATCGCTGATAGCCTGTACAACATCCAGCTCCTCAGAGAATTTGCCAATGAGTACCTGAATAAAAGTTTCTATCTGACAACAGAGGACATGCTCTATTCACCGCCTGTGCTCAAGGTACAAAAAGCTGTCAGATATTTGTACTGCAGAGTGAATTTTAAGTATTATAACGTGCCATCTGCTCTTTGTGTAGCACAATGTGATGGTGTTCATCGCTGAGCTGTTTTGGTGGTTTGAGACAGTAAAGCCAGAGTTTGTCCAGCCCAGAGACCTCCAGGAGTTTAAAGATCGTAAGTATTACAGTAGATGAAGTGAAGATTATTAAACTATTAAAGCCTATTAGAGAAGGAAGCATGCATATGTGGTGAATTACATTGTAGTGTTTCGTGGTCTCCCATGGTTAGGGCTGTGCGATATGACCAAAATCTCATATCCCGATATTAGAATTCTATCGTCCCGATAACGATATAAATCACAAAAATGTAACATTTTCTGTAAATTCTGTGAATCTCGGGCAGCTCGTCTTGCGGGAAGTGTTTCCAGCTGCGCGTCATGTAGCTGGAGTCGAGTGTTTTAACCGATGCATGAAACGATACGATTTTCAGACATACGTTGTAAAGGCCGCCGTTTTCTTTGTGAGTATTTATTACACAGCGTGCTGCGGGGAAAAGCCTGTTCTAACGTTTGAGTCTAAGGTTTATTTTTTAGCACCTGGCGGCTCTTTTTTAATTCTCATTCGTAAATAATCTGCTCTTTCACGTGATTCAGTTTATTTTGAAAAGTCTCAACAGGATCTTGAGCTTTATTGTGAAAGGTTTATGTGGAACATAAACAAGCGGACACGTGATGCTGTTACCATCGTTGTTGCTAACCACAACGCATAAAAACAGGCGCTTGTCTATCCTTAATGTGGTTATATAAAATATAAGAGAAAGAGAGAACTTTAAGAAATTAATATAGCCACTATAGTGACCATCAAAACAATGAAAAAATATTGCCCTAAACAGTTTATTTTGCGACACCACAAAACAAACGATAGCGTAAAATGAAACAATAGACGTTTCATCCGATATATATCGTTATATCGAACAGCCCTACCCATGGTCACAAAAAACTGTATGGTACGCTGGTGTATCTTGAAATAAAACCTCTGGTCCAACCCTACAGAGTGCTCTCTGTCCTTAGAACTAAAGCTCAGTTGTTTTCCCAAGTACAGCTAGTTTAGTCATCCTCATCATTAATAGTCAGTTGTCAAGACTTTTGTCCTTGTCCTTTACTCAGCTCGAGCCATAGCTCATCCCAAGAGTGCCCGTCCATCAGTGCCCATCTCCAACGCCACCAAGCGAAGCTTCCTAGCTAGTCCTGGTATGGCCGACAACCAGAGCAGCCCTGAAGTCTGTAACAGGTACTTCCTGCACCCTGAAGACTCTGACCCCCTGTAAGTCTTTTCTCACTTTCCTTCTCATTCCACTTCATCATGATCCCGTCGTCTAAACAGTTACAATAGACCCACAAGGATGGGTAGATATGCAGGGATGGCTGTGTTTCGCTCTCATGTGTCCTTCACATCTAACCCTGTGTCTGATCACTTGTGTTAAGATGACCTTGTGCATGTTGTTGGACCTTGATTGTCTGTTATGTGGTAAAATACTGGGCTTTTGTAGTGAATATGCTGAAATATAATGAGATGTATCAGATTGGTTTAAAGTGGGTTTGGGTCCTATTGTCTGTACGATAAGATCCAAAACACACAAAACTAAGCTGTTCATAAATTTTCTGCCAACCTCTTGTGTCTTATTTTTGGTTGTAGTAAAGGGGGCCCAACTTTCAGTCCTTCGCACCCACTTCTGCCCCTGCGACAGAGACAACAAAAGCAACAAGGAGACGATGCAGGTAAGATGAATCTTGATTTTATTTTTTTAAACGTACGTGCATTACCTGTATAGTAGGATTTAATAGTTCGGATTTACGTCATGCTGACTTAAATCTGCACCTGTGTATTTCCGGGTAGGTTTGAGAAACCGCTCGAACTCCTTGACTCAGATGGACGGACAACAAGTCAGAGGCTCTGTAGTAGCATGGCCCGACAAGAGGCAGAGGTACTTTAATTGCACTTTTGATCTAAAATAAAAGGCTTTCTTCATACAGCTAGTTGTGATTAACTTGTTTATGTGACCAGTGTTGGTCTTAACTGTGTAATTAAGGCAAAAAATGAATAAAATTTTAAATTCTGTAAGGACTAATTGTATTGTGCATATAGTACAGACTTTACAGCTGAGGTTATTCTCATGATCTCTTTCTGCAGACCAGTGTCCACAATGGGCCCTTATCTGTTGCACTCAGCCACCGACAGTGATGCAGACATAGCTTCTGGTGACAGCGTTAGTCTGGCTCGCTCAATTAGTAAGGACAGCCTGGCATCCAATGTCATCAATGTCACTCCCAAACACCAGACTTCTGTACACCTGCCATCACGTCCTCCAGTACGTAGAGTCAATGGCCACAGCCTTCTGACTAATGTCAATACAGAGGATGAGGAAGAAACTCCGGTGACCGTAGCCAAGAGCGATGGTCCTGCCATCTCCAAACGGGTTGAGGGGACACAATCAGCTGCTGAAATTGGATCCAAACCTTCCACTGACTCCAAATTGACACCAGATAGCTTTTACCTTGAACCACTAATGCCTGCCGTGCTCAAAACGGCTAAAGAGAAGTCTGTATGCCTAAACAAGGAGGAGGAGAGTGGTGAAGTGTCCCGGTCTGCAGGAAGGGGCTCTTTACGCAGAGAAAATGGATCTACATCTGCTGTTCGCAGGAAAGCTCCCTCCAATCTGAACCAAACATTTCCTCCTCCAGCTGAGGAAGGCTTGTCAGATGAGCCTGTTCAAAGTCAGGCAAGTCTCAGGCTAACTGTCAGCAGCAGTGTGGAACCTTCCTCCAGGGACCCAGCTGAGGGTTTCTACTTGCATTCAGATTCTGAAGAACTAAAGCCTGGCAATGGCCAGGACGGTGACCTAGGGGACCTGGATGAGGAGGAAGAGGATTTGGATGAAGCCGCAACCACTAAAGAAACACTCTGGCCCAGGAAAGCCTTCAACGAGGAGGAAGAAGAATCAGCCAAACTCCAAGAAGACATGAATGTGAAAGAGCATGAAGACAAAGATATTAATGGTGGCAGTGGTCGTTCCAGCCCCTGTCTCAGCACACACTCCCAGGCCAGCAGCATGGCCAGTGGCAGCGTGCGCATGACCTCTTTTGCTGAGCGTAAAGCTCAGCAGCAGCGCTTTGGCAGCAACCATGACCTACGCTCCAGTGCCTCCAGTTCCCAGAGGACCACTCCAGATGGATCAGAGTGCAGTGGCCCCCTGGCTTCCTCATGGAAGATTAAGAGGGACCAGAGCCCCTCTTCCCCCTTGGGAGGATCCTATCGTACAGGCAATAGCAGCGGCGGTGCAAATGTATTGGCTTCTGAACTGGTCCAGCTCAGAATGCAGCTGGAAGAGAAGCGGCGTGCCATTGAGCATCAGAAGAAGAAGATGGAAGTACTGTCAGCGAGACAGAGGCAGAAGCTGGGAAAAGCAGCCTTTCTGCATATAGTAAAGAAAGGTGGAGGAAGGAGTGACACATTACCCAACCCGCTTAAAGCTGACATCTCTAAAGATGAGCTCAATGGGGAGAAAGGACCATCAAGTAAAGATGATATGTGTGTTGATACCATGAGAGGGGAGAAGGAAGTGGATGAGACCACCCCGTCTGGTGCCTTAGAAGCAGAAAAGAAAGGGAACGGTGGAAGCTTCTATCTGGATGAAGATTTGGACCTGAATGAGTGCAGTCGCTCTATCGAGCTGCTAAATGAAGCTATTGGCAGCATCCAGCAACAAATGATGCAGCTTTCACTGCAGCAGGAGATGTTGATGAAACAGAATGTACAGTCCCCACCTGGTGCAGCTCCACCTCCTGCTCTCACCAGCGACAAAAACGGAGATTCCAAGACTGGGGCAGGCTTTCACTTTGTGGAACATCTTTCTGGCACTAACACCGCTCCAACCAGGAAACCCCCCAAACTAAGCTCTGGCCGGAGCGCCAGATCCAAACCATCTGAGCTAAAGATGGCCAAGGAGCAGAGCCGCCAGACCACCAGGACCCTCACACCCACCCAGAGTGGATCAGAGACATTGCCACACCCAAAGCATTCAGCTGGGGGCAGGTCCCCCAGGACTGAGCAGCCCGACAGTCCCAGAAACCCCACAGTAGTGGAGACAGTTGACAAGCCAGGATCTGGCCACGTTCGGAGTGCCACCTTCCGACTTCATGATGAAGCAAACATTCGCTTGCCGACCAGAGTGGACCTGACATCACTGGCTCCTCCAGAAGTGTCCTTTGATGAGTGCCTGTCCAGCAACACCAGAGAGTCTGAGCTCAACTCTTCAGACGGTTCAGGGAAAGAGAATATACCATCAGATGAGGCGCAACGCAACAAAACCCACCTCATTGAGGTTGATCTGTCAGAGCTGAAGGCACCTGAAGAAGAAGAAGAAGAGGGTGGTGTTGAGGACAAAACAACAGAGAGAGATGATGGAGAGCAGAAGTCAGTCCTGGGCTTCTTCTTCAAGGTAAAAATAAATAAATAACAGGCATCCTCAAGTGTCTATTAATTCCCTAATACACTCTTTCAATTATAAATGATTAACATAAATAGTTTTTCACATTGACCCACATTTTATAATTTCATATTTTGCTGATTAAAAAAAATATTTGAAATGCAAATTATATTTATTTGTATTTATACTTTGAATTTGTAATCTTTTGCTTGTTTTTGTTTGGTAAATGGAAAACGTGATTCTAATTATTAAATAACCAGATTGCATAGTTTTCAGTTTTGATGTTTAACCACATTTGTTATTATTTGCAGATTTAATACATTCTTCTATTATATTTTTCCATGTTCTAGGATGAGCAGAAAGCGGAGGATGAGCTCGCTAAGAAGAGAGCAGCGTTTTTGCTGAAGCAGCAGAAGAAAGCAGAGGAGGCTCGACTACGTAAACAACAACTAGAGGCCGAATCTGAGCTCAAACGTGATGAAGCCAGGTACATTATTTTCACACTGGCATCGATTTCCAATTTATTTGTTAGGAAAATTACTAAAATTCCAGTGTTTGGTGCCAACACTAGGCGGAAAGCCGAGGAGGATCGTTTGCGTAAAGAGGAGGAGAAGACACGGCGAGAGCTGATAAAGCAAGAGTATCTGCGGAGGAAGCAACAAGAGATGTTTGAGGAACAAGGCCTTGTGAAGCCCAAAACTCCCAAACCGAAGCAGAAGCACAGACCCAAGTCTGTCCTCAGAGAGGAATCCTCCAGCGATAATTTCTCCAAGTGCTCTTCTACAGGTAAGACTGTTACATCACCACTTTGACATTTAGCTAAAAATCTTTTTTTCTGTAAATGTCACAGCATGGTGCGCTTCATTTGTTTTTCCAGCTGAGCTGTGGGGTACATTGACTGACTGTGGGCTATTTTTTATTTTATTTTATTTTTTACTAATAATTATATGTTCCACACTTACTGTTTATGACACTGATATTATTTTGATTTTTAGAGTATTGAGACATTTTGGTTCTCAGGCTGATTTTAAAATTTCATTTTTATTCACAGTCTAGAACAAAAACTCAGAAGGGTTGAAGCTGAGTGGTTTTTGGAGGGCTTTTGTTCAAAATAAAAGACTGAATTACCCAGTAGGTTTTCAGATAAAACTTAACTTAGTTCTCATTTAAAACACTATTGATAGAAATGACAACCTTGAGTTTGGCATACTTTTTTTTTTTTAAGTTTCTCTCATCCTGATTGGCCGATTCATTTAAGCTCACGCAGGCCTTTTCCCAAACACTTTAGACTACAGACCACATTTAACCATACGTTTGTGCTTTATTCTATACACGTTAAGCACCTCCTGTATGTCTTTGGACTGATGTAGCCTACACCTTGTTTGATTGTAGGGTTACAAATAAGTGTGTATATCTGGAACTGGAGAAAGTTCAATATTCATTTCATCAGATATGACGAAACAGTTTCTCATGGTCTGTGAGTCATCAAAGTACTTTCGTTAGGTCACTTAACCCTGATGGGCCCCTCTAACGGAGTATGGAGATGGTTAGACCATGGCTCTTGTCCCAAACTACTGAGATCTAGGAAAAAACAAGCTAAAGAGCTCTTCTCCATATATCATCTATAAAAGTGTTGGTTTTTACTGAAACAAAGACCTTCTTAGAATCTGGTAATGGACTCATTATTCAGTATTGATAAAATATTGTAATTACATTAAAATGGAAAACAAAAACAACCAAACTTTTCCTACATTTTTCAAATGGTCTCCTTTGTTTTACATAGCTGACAAACTGAGTAACGCCCAGTCAGGCTCCAGTCTGTCTCTCGCATCTGCCGCTACCAACGAGGCCGACAGCGTAAACTCTGGAGGTGCAGGCTCCCAGCGGTAAATTTCCCAGACTCTTTCTTTCACGTGTTTACTGTTTGTAAGAATTTGTTATATTATGCAAGTTTAGGATTTGCTGTCTATATTCAAATTGTTTTGTTACCCAAGAAGCCCTCTGTCATGATTATTGATCCACCCATTCATGTGCCATTGTGTCCAGCTGTGACTCTGTGGAGTCATTTCCAGGCAGTCGGAACAGTCGAGTTGCAGAGAGAGACTGGGACAACGGCTCCACCGCCTCTTCCATCACTTCCATGGCTGAATATACTGGCAAGTTTTTCTGTGATCTGTGATCAGTCTTTACTATGACTACAAATCTTTTATAGTTATTCATTGATTAGTGATAAACAGATCAATATATCAGTCTCGGAACATTTAAAATGATATGTGAATATCACTGTTTTGGTCACTATATTTTTTTCTGAACATGCTAAGGAGATTTTTATTGGTCAGAAGCAAGTGACACCTACTGTGGGTGTCGTAGCTGTAGTTAAATTTGTCATCAGACTTAGTCCTCTGTTACATTTTCATGGCTTTTCTTCTGTAGGCCCCAAACTCTTCAAGGAGCCCAGTGCCAAGTCAAACAAGCCAATCATCCATAATGCAATCTCTCACTGCTGCCTGGCTGGCAAAGTCAACGAGCCCCAGAAGAACCAGATCCTAGAGGTTAGTGTGGGGTGGTATCAGCATGTAGTATAGTATTTCTAAAGATGCTGGTGGGATTTTGTTTGGTTTTGTTTGTCTGTTTGTTTTTTGGTGTGTGAGGAATGGACAGGAATCTGACTGTAGGGATCTTGTGCCTTCAGTGACTGGAGTCAGAAAAACTACCTCATATTGAACACCTCTAAGAAGAGGTGGTAAATGGCCTGTATTTGTGTAGCGCTTTACTTGGTCCCTAAGGACCCCAAAGCGCTTTACACATCCTGTCATCCACCCATTCACACACACATTCACACACTGGTGATGGCAAGCTACATTGTAGCCACAGCCACCCTGGGGCGCACTGACAGAGGCGAGGCTGCCGGACATTCGCGCCACTGGGCCCTCTGACCACCACCAGTAGGCAACAGGTGAAGCGTCTTGCCCAAGGACACAACGACCGAGACTGTCGGAGCCGGGGCTCGAACCGGCAACCTTCCGATTACAAACATGAACTGCTAACTCTTGAGCCACGATTGCCAAAGGAAAAGAGAGTAGATTTAGGAAGGTTAGGGCTCCCGCTCTAGCCTGTAAATGTTTGTGGGGTGGACAAAGGGGTTGTAACAAAATATAAATACTTAGGTTTACACCTAGTAATAAACTGGACTGGTCCCTGAATACAGATGAACTGTACAAAAAGGGGAAAACATCTGCAGTAAATTGCTGCAAATCTCTTATCATTCCGAGGCTGGGGAGGCAGCATCAGAAACAAGGATGCAAGAAGGCTGGACAAACTAATGAGAAAAGCTGGCTCTGTAATTGGAACCTGACTTGACACGCTGGGGGAAGTGATGGAAAGATGCACAATAAAGACGTTAGTAGCTACGTTGAACAACTCTGCTCACCCACTTTATGGAACAAAAATACATCAGTACTGGAAGACATCAGGCTATTTAGTCTCATACAAATAGCAAATAAGCCATGTCAGACGTATGAATTTCCCTCTGGGATCAATAAAGTTATTCTTATTCTTAACATGACTACAAGGACCAATTCAGTCTTTAGAAATCTACTTTTTGTGGTACTAGACGCACGTTTACTACCTGAGATGTTTGTTAAATGAACTTCTGGGATCTTCTGGAATGAAGTGATCCAAAGGTTCCTGCATTCAGAATATGAATATTTTGATGTCATTTATACACTCGTTTTTCTTAAACTATTTTTGTTTTCTTTTTGGGATCACAAAAGTAACACTGGCACTTCTATCTTGGAAGCATGATCAATTTCTTTTTTCATAATCAGTGACAGCACGTCATGCAAAAGTTGGTGAAAGTTGTGTCTTTAAAGAATGTTGTCTTAAAATTACCCAGGAGTTATATCTCCTTGTAACCCCCTCCCTTCCCCTACCCCACTAGGAGCTGGAGAAGTGTGAGTCCAACCACCTCATGATCCTGTTTCGTGACGGTGGTTGCCAGTTTCGGGCACTCTACTCGTACTTTCCCGACACCGAAGAGATACAAAAGCTGACGGGCACCGGACCCAAGAGCATCAGCAAGAAGATGATTGATAAGCTGTACAAGTACAGCTCGGATCGAAAGCAGTTTACCGTCATCCCTGCCAAGACTGTGTCAGTCAGCGTGGACGCCCTGACCATCCACAACCACCTGTGGCAGGCCAAGAGAAGCGCTGTGCCAAAGAAAAGTGGAAAATAGCAGGCAGGATTTGGAAACACACCTTCATCCACTTCATCCTATCCTCACACTGCTTGTTTTCTGACTGCAATGACGCCCCAAAGCTCGGGATGGAAACCTACATGGGAGAGAGGCCACTATGGACATGCGGTCATCTGTAGGTGGACCGAGGCAGAAACAAAGGTGTGTGTGTGTGTCCGGTGCTTGCGATGTGAGAGGGAATGCCAGCTCAGTTTGCTTCTTCTTCCTGTGATGTCAGTGGGATCTGTTCAGGTCATTTTGAGTCCACCTGATTACTTTTTTCTCTTCTGTTTTTTTCAACAACAACCATGGCTCAAGCATGTGGCATTTCCCCCCCCTCATATGTGGTGGATGTTCATTTTTACATGAAGTATTTATTAGTTCAGCACTGTCATGGTTGAGAGCTCAGCTGCAGCACTAAAAATCCTTCCTTCTCTCCAGAAATGCCTCTTCTTTTGGACAAATTTGGACACAAAAGGGGGTGGGGACATCGGGGTTGGCTGGGGGGGGTTTATGTCGCTCTTTTCAGAAAATCGGAAAAAAGGGAACTTTGTACAACCCTTTAGGACTACACTGCTGTCACAACTACAGTTTCTCCCCGTGTGGACTGTCGAATCTGTCGAATCAGGCTGGCATTACCAATTTTGCCTCACCAGGGATCTCCAGAAAACCTGCTGCTCTGAACTGTCTTCTTCTTTAGTCACGGGGGAGCTCCTCGGGTATCCCTCAGACATCCGTTGGCCTTTCACGCATCGTGGTACTATCGTCTATTTATTCAGCCGCTTTTTAAACTAGACGCTGATCGTGTAGCACTGGATATGTGTATTGCAAAGAAAAAAGGCAAAAAAAATAACGATGGTCATTTTAAAGAATTTTATTTGTCAAAACATCCTTTTTGATTTTTAGGATGAATGATAGGCTTTGGTACAAAATGATGCTTTTTGATGTTTTGTTTTGGGTTTTTTTTTTTTTTAGCTTTTTTTTTTTTTTAATTTATCAATTAAGCAATGTGGAATAGAGTTTAAGCTGATGTTATGTCTTTTCATCATAACAGGAATTCTCTGATGTTTAGAGCTTAGTTGTGTTTTCTCTCTCCACTGGACACTACTTAAACTGTCCTGTACAAAGGTGCACTCATGAACACTTGTCGACGGCTTATTTCATGCAATGTAACTCCCCTCAAAGCCTTTTCTTCCCTCCCCAAGTGTTTCTGTCAGCCTGTCCCATCTTAAATCGCAGCAGCGGCTCGCGCACTCTTGTTGTGAAGAGTAACTCCGCGCTGCCCTGTAACCTGTTCGAATGACAGTATTTGATATATTCACTACGGAGGGGAGGGTCTCTGTGTGTGGGAGGGGTGGTTGGTGGGAGGGAGGGGGGGCTGTGGTTCAGTTATGTACCAACATTAAAGAACATTCCTCCAAGGTGTTGACAAAACACTGCCACGTCGTCTCTCTTCTTCTCTCTGTCTTTTTCAAAACTCAAAGTGCTTTTTTTGGTGTGTTTTTTACAAACCATATGTTGGCCTCCAGAACAACCCCAAGCGTTGCACGAGCACTTTACTTTCTGCTTGTTGGGGGGATTTTACCTTTTGAACGGGCATAAAAACTAAGAATTAATAAGACTGCTGTTTGTGCGCTCCGGGAAAATAATGAATATAATTGTGGAAACTAAACCAAACGCTAAGATTTAACACTGACAATTAAAGCCGAAGGGCCGTCACTGACATGATACTACTGCTGTCTCCAAAAAACTGTGGAATACTTGATTTCTCTCTTGCTGCATGGTGTTTTTGGGGAGGTTGGGTGGCAGAGGTGGTCGATCGTTAATTGTACGGTAGTGTATTTTCATGTTACCTAAAAGATTGTACTGGCATTGGTCACCGTATTTTTTTTTTTTTTTTTTTTTTGTTACACATGTACTTTTCATCCTTGTTGATTTTTATCTTTGATCCCATGCCATCTATTTATTTTAAAATGGAAGCACTGAAGCAGAATAAATTTTCAAGTAAATAAAAGTCACGTTTTTCATTTCGATTTTCTCATGGCTTTATTTATCCATTTAGATTCACTGCTTTCTGTTGCTGCTGTTTGACACCATGTTGATTAACAAAACATCACAACTTTTCTTTTTTGTTTGCAATTGTCACACTTTTTTTTCTCGAGGAGCAAGTCTGCATCTTTTCACTGAAACACACTTTTTCCTATTAATGAATGAAAGCTAACAAGACAGAAAAAGTGTTCCCAGAATGACAGGTTTCTCATTTAAACGGGACTTTACCTCACTTTAAAAAATAATCTGTATTTATCTTGATGCATCTCTTTAGTTCATTCAACATGATTCAGGTTTAAACAGCAGGAGGGTTTTTTTTCCTGACATCATGACAGGGGCAAGCAGAAGGAACTCACCAATGGCTGGCAAATAAAGCCCACACTTTTAATAGAAATTACTCCAACTTCTGCTCAGTAGGAATCAAAGTTTTTGCTCCTTCTCAAAAAGCACCAAAGCAGAACTGCCTCTGCATGAGCACCACTTTGGTGTAAATGAGGTGATGGATGGATGAACCTTTGGGCATGTATATTCAATATTATTCAACATTGTTATGAAGTTGTAGCAAAAGCCTTAGGTCCATTCAAAACTCCACAGCAAGAGCATTCAAATGGACTAGAGAGGGAGATTTGCATTTCTCTTCACTAGCTGCCCCTTAAATATAGAAATCAATTTAAAATCCTTCTACACATGTACAAAGTCCTGAGTGATCAGCCAGCATCACACTTCGAGGAAGCATATTATCCCCATCGAGTACTTGTTAAAGAAAAGAAGTAAAGAAAACAAACAACCCAAAACCTCTACTACTAAAATTCTACTTAAAATGTTTTAAATGTTTTGGTCTCCCACCAAATGTTTGCTGGGAGACCTCCCATGATGCACTAAGGATGTCTCCTAGGATGAACCCACGTGTATTTGAGCGCTTGAAAAGAAGGCAGCTGTTTGGTTTAAAAACATGTCTCACCTGTCACCCAAGAGGCCAGTTTAATAACAACAGTAAAGCTCCGTGATAGGACTCACGTTATTGATAAAGGCTCACTGAGCCTCAGGATGACCTCAAAGGGACAACATCACTATGTGTTAAATACCTGAGACTCATGTTTGTTTGTTTGTTTTACACTGAAGAAGACTCTTGGAAGGATATGAGAGAGAGATCTTCATCAACCAAAAAAACGTTCAAGTCCAATCTTTTCAACCTTTTTTAATTTTACACATTAGTTTCTGACCGGTCTCTTTCATTACCTACAGCAGCATTTCTTTATGATGTAGAGAAAACAGGCATGTCCTCTTGAAATTGCGATATCTCAGGGGTTAAATTTGCAGTTAAACTACATTACGCTGGTTCAGCCCATTTAAGAAAATGGACCCAAATGTAGCCCACAATGAAAATTGACTATCACATGCTTGAGAAACCTACCTATATCCCCCCATATGTTTATATGCCAACGTTACACTGGTCTATGTTCTCCCATAATCTGTGTTGTTGATCATCATCTTTCTATGCTCTCACTTTTCCTCCTCTTTCCCCTCATCCCAACCAGTTGTGGTATCTTTAGTGCTTTCTCTCACTTATATTGTGGGATGTTTGCTTTGCAATATAAAGTGCTTGAGTTAAACATTTTTGAATTGGTGCTGTATTCAACTGAAAAGCCCTTTAAGTGGTGAAAACATCTTCAGGCCCCCCCACTGTTAAAAGCTGTCTCGTGCTTCATCAGCCAACTGGAACAGCGCCTTCAAACGCACAACCATAACCATGGCAGACTCTTCTCTGTCATGGCAACTCTGTTTCTTTTCACACCTGTTAGTTCAGGTGATCACGAGACCATCGCAATCTGCAAACTCTCACAGTCCGAGCTGAAGAACTGCATCCAGCAGGTCACCATGAAGGGTAAGTGCTGCTGGTTTTAATGCTCACACAGAAAGTGTAAATGTTCAGCTTTAACTAATGTGATCGGTCTGCATCCACACAGTTGTAGCTGGTGGTGTTTTGTTGCTGGCTGTTGTCCACCTGAGCCGTCCTTGTATCAAAGAGGGAACGATCACGATCTGCTTCAACATCCCACCATGTAAGGAATTTTGTTTACTGCACCTTTAATGGTGACCTTTAAAATAGGCTTAGACAGCAACATTTTATATACCAGAAATAAAGTCAATTAACTTTGTACCAAGAATGCAAATGGATTTCTTCTTCATTTAATTCAATTTAATACACAAATGTGTATACTGAAAAAAACGCAACTGGACTTAAAGTCGCCTTTTCTGACAAGATGTTTCACCTCTCGTCTAATAGACTTCTTCAGCTGTCAAACAACAAGCAGAGAGTGCATGATGTTTAACCATGAATAGGAGCAGGTCTCTTGGAGCTCCCGAGGGTTGTTGATCCACTGTTAATCATGTGACCTGTCACATGAGCCAAAGGGACGGCCCTCACTAAGGGTTAAATACCTGAGACTCTCTGAATGTGGTTTTAAGAAGAAACCTTTCGGCAGACCTGCACAGATATAGATTTAGACATTCTTGTAGGAATAAACACATGAACCAAAACCTGCTCACGCTGGTTAAAAAAACAGTCCAATCAAATGATTCAAAACTAAAACCATTTCCTGTAGTTTTACAAGTAAAAAAATAGAATTTCATATAAAAAAAAAGAAAATGACCCCTAAACTCTACTTTTCAGAATTTTTTTATTTCCATTTACCAAAGTTTTCACAATTATATATTTTTTAAGTTCTTTGGGACAAGTCTGATTTCAGTTCTGTCAGGCTGTAAAAATTGATCAAGAAGTTTTATTTTCTCTTATTGATCTTACTACAATTTAATAACAATTTAATGCTCAACATGATCAAACCACAGTTAATGATACCTGCTGACTTGTAATAGATACTACAAGTTTTGCTCTGGTCACACATTTGTCAACCACTAGGGGGAAGCAAAGGCAACAAAATTGTCTCTTAAGAAGTTTGCATATCTGCAGGATGCTTTGATTTTATAGTTTCACTGCATGTTTTCTCCGTTGAGCTCATTTGTTGGTTCAGATTGATTTAGCAAAAGGATGCAAATGTAAGTATGTGCAGCTTTGTGTTTGACTCCTCTAAAAACACTTCTGCCCACTTAGATTTTGAACCTGGGTCCTCATCTCTGTTGATGGTCCTGAAGGATGTCGGAGAGATCAACTCTACGGCGCTGCAGAGTGAGAACCTCGCTTCTATCACCAGGCTCACGATCAACAACGCAGGTGTCACAAGAATCGCTGAAGAAGCCTTCAGCTCATTTACCAATCTTCAGTATCTCAGCTTGGAGCTAAACAATCTGTCGCAGATTAATTCAAACTGGTTTAAAGAGCCCGCCGCCCTGAGTGAGATCATCCTTACAGGAAATCACATTGAAGTCTTGAGTGAGTCCACGCTCGGACAGTTTGCTAACCTCACGAGCCTCAGGCTGAATGAAAACATGCTCAGGAATATTGAGCAGAATAGTTTCAGTTCCCAGGCCGCCTTGGCTGAGTTAGACTTGTCCAAGAACAAGTTGACTTGGGTCTCACCACAAGCCTTCAGATCTCTGACCTCCACCAAGATCAGATTAGACGGGAACCCTTGGGACTGTTCGTGTGAAGCTGAAGACTTTGTCGCCTTTATGAAAGGTTTGAGAAAAGTGAGATAAACTACATTATTAATGTGGTTTTATTAAAAAAAAGAAAGAAAAAAAGAAAGAAATGTAAAGTTGCTTCTCCCCTCAGCTCTACAGAGCAGATCTCAGCTGGAAAACGAGATGGACGTGACCTGTGAGAGTCCTCCATCCCTGAGGGGTCAGCTGGTGTGGAACGTAACAGAATGCGTGACATCACCATCAAGAACACCGTCAGTGGGCCCTTTATCCACTGGTACAGCTGTTTCTTCTTGCCTAATTATTTGTTTTATTAAAGTCTACAAGTCTAAAAGCATGATTTGTTTAATTAAATAACTGCCACGTAGTATCTACATTTTTACCTGCAGTAAAAATGGTGACGACCTCTCCATCGCCAACATCAGAGACAGAAACCTCTGTCAAACCCAAACCCACTATAAGCTCTTCTCACACTGGTACGTGAAGCTTTTTTTTTCTTTTCCCAGTTTCCGTTAGATGTTGAAAATTCTTTGCATTTTAAATTTGTGCGTGCTTGTGTTCTCTCCACTGACAGTTCCATCATTAGAAACATCTGTCCACCCTAAGCCCACTTATGCACACACACCTGGCCCTGCATCCACTGGTACATGTGCTGCTTTTTTTCATAAAAATTCAAAATTCTGACAGAAATATTTCCACCCCTTTTAAAAAAAATAATAAATAAAAATAGCAATGCTTCTCTCTGTTTTTCCTACAGTAAAAGTGGAAACTCCTTCATCACGACCAACATCAAACTCAGACACTTCTGTTACACACAAACCCACCGATGTAGCCACAATGAGCTCGTCCCACACCAGTACAGTGGCTGATCAATTTTGTGAAATTCTTTACATTTTGTGCGTACTAGTAACTGGCACTTATTATTTCTATTCTTGCCTGCAGTAAAAGTGGTGACAACCACTCCATCACGCCCAACATCAGACACTTCTTTCGCAGCCTCATCCACTGATGTACCTGCAATAAGCTCTTCCCACACCGGTACATGTGGCTAATCCTTTTTTTGAAATGCTTTTCGTTTTAAATTGTGCCACAGTTGTTGTTGTTTTTATTTGTAACACTTGACGAGAGTATTTACATATCTTTACTTAAATAACCAACCCACATCCACTGATACATCCACACTTAGCTCTTCTCACACTGGTACATGAAGTTTTTTTTCTTTTCCTAGTTTCCGTTAGATGTTTGAAATTCTTTACATTTTAAATTTGTGCAAACGTTTGTTCTCTGTAGTTACAGATTCAGATACAGAAACATCTGTCCACCCTAAGCCCACTTACGCACACGCATCTGGCCCTGCATCTACTGGTACATGTGCTGCTTTTTTCATAAAAATTCTAAATTCTGACAGAAATATTTTCACCCCTTTAAAAAAAACAAACAAACAAACAATGCTTTTCTCTTTTTTTCCTACAGTAAAAGTGGAAACTCCTTCATCACGACCAACATCAAACTCACACAAATCCACTGATATACCCACAACAAGCTCTTACACCAGTACGTCGCTAATTAAATTTTGTGAAATTCTTTACATTTCAGTGTGTGCATACTATTAACTGGCACTTAGTATTTCTATTTTTACCTGCAGTAAAAGTGGTGTCAACCCCCCCATCACGCCCAACCTCAAACTCAGGCACTTCTTTCATAGCTTCATCCACTGATGCATCCACAATAAGCTCTTCTCACACTGGTACTTTTTTTTTTCGTTTCCCAGTTTTTATTAGAAATGTGAAATTCTCTACATTTTAAATTTGTGCGTATTTATGTCTCGGCTGTTCTCTCTAGTGACAGTTTCATCATTAGAGACCTCTATCCATCCTAAGCCTATCTATGTACATACACCTAGCCCTGCATCCACTGGTACATGTGCTCCTTTTTTTTGTTTAAAATTCACCATTATGACAAGAATACTCTTATCTCTTTAAAAACATTAGCAATCAGTGTCTCTGTTTTTCCTGCAGTAAAAGTGGAAACTCCTTCACGACCAACATCAAAGACAGAAACTTCTTTCAAAACCAAACCCACAAGCTCCTCTGTCACTGGTACATCTGGCTTTTCCTTTCTTTTTTTTCTATCCCCCACCCCCATCCCACACACACACACACACTCACACACACACACTTTTTCCTCTCCACTAGATCCAAGATCCTAAACTCATACCACTGACTAACCACATTATTAGGTACACCTGCTCAACTGCTTATTAACACAAATATCTAATCAGCCAATCACATGGCAGCAAATCAATGCATTTATGCATGCAGACATGGACTATTTCTTTGTGTCAGAGTATCTTGAAGCAGAAAAGCACATCAAGTGCTTCTCGGTCAAATAAGAACAGGGAGCTGATGCTACAATTCTGCTCTTCAAAATTGGACAACAGAAATTTTGCCTGGTCTGATAAATCTTGATTTCTGCTGCGGCATTTGATTGATAGGGTCTAAACATGAAACCATGGATCCATCCTTCCTTGTATCAATGAGTCATGCCACTGCTGCTTGTACAGTGGTGATGGGGATATTTTCTTGGCACACTCTGGCCGCTTAGTACCAACTGAGCATTGTTTAAATAGAGTAGAACCCCTTAATGTACCATCTTCTGATGTCTCCTCCTAGCAGGATGACAGTCATGTCACAAAGCTCAAATCATCTCAGACTGGTTTCTTGAACATGTCAACTCAAACAGCCTCCACAGTCATCAGGTCTTGTCATCATCTCAATATAAACCAAAATCTCTGAGTAACGTTTTCAGCACCTTACTGCATCTTTGTGATGAAGAATTAAGGCAGTTTGGAAGGCAAAGAGAGGGTCTCTAACTTTGACAGCATCAAATCTGGGTCACAGAATAGCTCTGAATCACTGATTACAAATATTCCTAAGTTGTTGTTTTTTTTTGTTGTTGTCTATTATTTTGCTATGAAAAAATAATTTTATATCAGTTTGACAGAATCTACCGTAACCGCATTGGGGAAAATCGGCACACACCCTTAGTATGAGTCATCCTGAAACGCTGGCAGTTATTGACCTGCAGATGGCGCCAGAGCAACATGATTAATCTGACCATATCTGTATCTAACTGTTAAAACATTTTGCACAATTACTGCTTTTAAGAAGTGAAAACATTCTGCATTTTACAACATTGTGGACTCTAGCTTGTTTCTTATTCTCCTCAGGATCTTATGAGACGTCACCTCTGGTAAGGACAGAAGCCTCACCCCACGCCGAACTCACTAACTCATCCACAACAGCTTCTGAACCTGCTGGAGTGACAGGTACACTGGATTCTTCTCAAAATGTTTGTCATCAGAATTCTGAAATACTAATGCATGAAATCTGTGCTGTTTTTTTTCTTTGGCCAGTTCCATCACAACCACCGTCAGATACCAACATTGTCCATGCGCTCATTGCTGTGATTGGTATGTTTCTACTGTATATTTCTGTTTGATTGCATTGAAAATACATACGTAGCTAAAATAGTCTTTCTGTTTACCTGGCCCTCTCTACAGTGGTCCTCTGTGTGCTGCTGTTTGTGGTGTGTTTCCTGGCTGTGCGACGCCGAAGGAAACACAACAAAAAAAGTGTGACACCCGGGCATCCGAGAGAAGACAAAGAGCAGCTGGAAGAAGAAAGCAGATCAAGTCATGACTCTCTAAGATCCTCTGAGAATAAAGAGGCAGAGATGGCTCGGATAACATCCTTTACTGGAATCAGAGCAAAGTCAGCAAATGCTGTAATCCTCATGTCTCCTTTTTGTGCATCTGGGAAGAATCCTGTGACTTTGCATACTGAGACAGAGGCTCAAGCAAAAGTCACTGAAAAGCCAGCTGAGGGAAAGCAGAAGCTGGTGAATGAAAGTGAAGCCACAGGAGCTGCAGGAGGATTTCAGACAGAAAATCCCACAAACACCACAGACGCGATCAAGGAGAATGAAAAAACAGCCAATCCCAGTACAAATCTAGATGAAAACCCTGAATGTGTTCCTGTTAGCACTGACATGGTACCTTATCTGAGCATCGGCACAGACCAGAACAAATTACTTCCTGTTGAAGAGTCTGTTGAAGGTCCTGGTCTAAGATCAAAAGGCAGCAAAATTATCAAGAGGATCTCTACCTGGCCCCTCGCTGCAGCTCAGTGGCAGGAAAGATGCAAAAGAAAAGCAGAAGATGAGGAGGATGGTGATGACTTGACTATTTGGAGGCAAAATGTAACAAAGAAGTTTTCAGATGAAATAAAGAAGACTGTAAATGATAGAGGCCATCCCTTCACTTTTGATGGGGACAAACAGAAAGATGAAACTATGAAAAATCAAATGGGGGCTCTCATGGACCTGAGACACTCGCAGTCCTTAAAACCAATTGAAGAGGAACACCTGAAGAAAGAAGGGATGGCAGTGGGTGATACTACCACTGTGACACAAACGACTGCGGAAAACCGAAATGCGAATCAAGAAAACCTCCATCAGAATCGACATCAGACATCTGCAAAAAGCTCAGCACACAACAACATCAAGAGCAGCAAGGAGGACAATCAGAGGAAGGAATCGAAACGAGCTGTGCACAGCAGGCAGAGGGCAGAAAACAGGGCATCCAGCTCAAAGGCTCCCTCTGGTGGTGCGTCACCTGATGACAAAACACTGCTGTCTGGGAACGACTACGCCTTTATGAACCTGCTGCATGAAGTCGTTCAGAACAATGGCCGTTGGACCAGACAGAGGTGGAAGCAGACGCATGCCAACAAGCAACGGCGTTAGAAGAGAGCTGGCAGAGGAGATCATCACGGCTATCCAATCACTCTTCAAGTAAAATTAAATTCTCACTTGATTCTTACAGTAAGTGTAACTTGAAAGTTTGCTGTATTGGCACAGGGCAGTCCAGCCTCTGCCTCTTAATGCATTTGTATTAAATATGACGACTGGCTGAATTTAACCCATTTTCCAAAACCCAGCAATCTTTCTAATGGCTAGCAGACGGCAGCTCTTGAAATCAGATTGCATAGAAGTCTACTTAAAGGCCAGATTTTCTAAAGTAGACCCAAGAGTGCTGATAATTGTGATTAGACTTGAAAAAAAAAAGCTTCTTGAGGTGCAGTCAGTGAATTTCAATATCAAGCTCAAAAGATAAGACATGGTTTTTTCAGCGTTAAATATCAGCGCAATTAGCACTAAATTGCATGTTGCAATCGTTAGTAAATCATTTTGCATGTCTGATTTAAATATTCTCCTCCCTGTATTTTACTTTGCTCTCCTTTTATGAAAATGTGTTAGTAAATTTGGCCCTGCTCGCTTGATTTATTAAATTTAGTTTATGGTTTAAATTTCTTGATTCAACTTTAATTTAATACATCATTATTTTTGTCCAATAAATGATGCGTCATTTATAAAATAATACAGAATAATAAAGAGGTTTTAGGGTGAAGCTAATTTTTATCACTAATACCAGCTGAATGTGTACAAATATAGAAATGTAAATAAAAGAGCAAAAAAAAAAAAAAAGATTTTTTTTTTAGCTAGCAACATACTTTTTTTTTTCTTTTTTAACGAAAAAAAAGATGTTAACAAAATAACGAAGTTTTGTTTGGTAACTCTCGGCACACATCACAAGAGTCTTTTAGCTCACACACATAACATACCAGCCACGTATATAGGTAGGGTCATATCTATATACGGCACAAAATATGTCATTATCCCCGCATTCCTCACATAAATGAAATAAAACATCAGTGTTTGTGTTAGGTTCATCCGCTCTGGCTGCATGCAGCATTTATTTGTTCATATTATGAATGTGGAGAAGAACACTTCTCATAAGAAATAGTACAAAAATTGGACAATGACTCAAAAACAAAGTGGAGGTAAACAGAATACATATAGTAGGCTTTTGTTAACACAGAGACAACATGCATGTTCCATTCATATAAATACACAGTATCAAATAAGGACTCCAGCTTGCAAGCAGTTGACTCGATTATGGGTTTCTCTAGACATTGGACTAAATGTCCCTGTCAACGTACAAAATGTCTTGTTCTTGGCAAGCCTGTATATCAAAACATGCTTCTTTTTTTTTCGTGTTAACATGCCCTGTGTGGTATTGTAAGTGTGGACAGTAGGAGATGTGAAGTGAACCCTTTCTAGAGTGTTAGGATTTGTCACAAGTGAGGACCTAGGAAGATGTTACGCGAGTATATCAGCACACTGATTGCATCCTCCATCGCAGTCACTCACGCTTTCACTCCTCACCTCCCCTGCCCTGTAAACTGACACTTCAGAGTGGCCAATGAACAAAGATCAACAGTACATTTCAGCGGAACAAATATGCCTACAGTAATAAGCATGAAAAAGCCTATGCTATATTTTCTTCAGAACAAACAAGGGAAAAAATGGCACATCTCAGTGAGAGAAAACACTTTGATTTCTCAAATCGTCACTGGATATTTCTTTGACAAATGAAAAATTAAGTATCGAATTAAGTTTTGTAAACATTCACAGGGTAAACCAAACCAACAGATGCATGATAATTTACTGCACATCACGCTTGTTTCTGCTTCATGGGAACGGTTGAATACTGTCCGCCGTGTTCTGCAGATTCATATTAAAGGGGTGCTGTTATGCTCTACGCATTGTAGAGCATAGTGCAAAAATAGTTCAAGTCCAACAGTTTCACGTTTCGTCACACAAAATAACAAACTGGCAAACAATGAGTACATTAAGGTTTTATATACACTGAGCAAACCAAATGTACAGCTGAAAGAAGATAAATCAAGATTAAATATTGTTTCATACACAATGTGCCCGTACAGTTCAGAAAGGAGCGCATTTTGCTTTTCAGCTCGTTCCAAAATAAATTTGGAAATACAGTAAATTTACAGGATAGAAACAGACTTGACTGTGCCTGTCGATATCTGTGCAAAACTATTCTGCTACCGGTCGCACTGCAACTCATCAACAGATATGATCATAAAAACAAAAAACAAACAAACAAATAAAAAACCCGATAACAATCAAATGAATTCAAGTTGAAAACACTGGAGCCTGACTGCTGTTGATATTAATTACAGTTAACGATGATGCATCTGATAGCATTTAGCAAAAGATGAGGATCTTTATTTTCAAGTGACCGAGTGAAATAGCAGTTAGAGATATCAATTCTCCAATTTTTACCACAACAGATCCATTGTGGCACTGATAACTGAAAGTCATTTAAACATTTTATGATTTGATTTTAGTGCAAGTGGTAATTTTTTTTGTTAATTGAGCATCTTATTTTGCTAGATAATTGGGCAATCTAAATACTCTCTCTAAATTCTACAGCTAAGTAGTCACATTTAGCATCTTTATGTACGCAATAATTCAAAGATTTTCACTGTGAATTTTCAAATGATGAAGATTACCCTTTTCCGCGTCACTTAAATCACCTTTCTTCCCCATTCTGATGCACGATTTGAATTGTAGGTTGTCTCAAACAGGCATCCATTCCTAAATGCACTCTATTCTCACCATATGATTGGCTGATCAGTTATCTTCATTAACAAGCAGTTGAACAGGTGTACCTAACAAAGTGACCATGATATGTACTGAGTGACGGAGACACTTGACAGTTAAAAATGAACTTGTTAAAACTAGTAGTCCAGAAAAAAAGAAGAATTTTCTCATTCTATCCTGTTCAACGATAAATAGCACTTAAATATAAAATTAAAAATGCAGCTTATAATGCTTCAGATAAATACTGAGTTATAATAAGTACAGCAGCAAAAAGGCTTGTGTTGTTAACATTAATTTCTAAATGCTAAGTTTAGAAAAGTATTCCTTTTTTTAAATGAACAGTTTTCCTTTTGCTGCTGCAGATGTTTGGGTCAGCTCCTGTAATAATAAACACTGATGTCACAGATGTACAGAGGTTGTCGTTGGCAGGCGGTGGGCGCGGGGGGGATGCCATGTTTTACTAAACTGAATGCACAAAATGTGATCTGACATGAGATGTAATTTGTGTGTGTATATTAAAAAACTAGTCTACAGACTTTTCCTAAATAATGAGCATGTGATAAGAAGGATAGTGCTGCTGTGATAACAAGCAGGGGGCCAAGCTCACTATGTTTAGCTCTTATTGGGAGGATGTTCTGCAGCTAGCTTGGTTAGCAAGCTGTGGGGCTGAAAGTCGAGACTAAAATAACTTCTGATTAGTACTGATAAGTTGCTTACTAATAAAAAAAATTAGGTACACCAAAATTTAAGCACAAAATTCTTGGACTTTACAATCAGCTGCACAGCAGGTCATATATTTTCGATGTCAAAAAATATTTCATTAGAAATGCTTTAAATGGCACCAGCAGCACAAACGTTGTAGTTCAGTTCAGCGAATAATTGTTGTTTCAGCTACGAGTACTGTCACACCCTGATTATTAAAGGCTTTAAATATGTAAATTTCATAGCTGAAGTTGGGAAATCCCGACAGGCATGCAAGTCTATGGGGACTGACTCACTGATGGAGATGACCTACAAAACTGCAGATTTTGGCACTTCTGCATTTTTTATGAACACGAATTAACATTTTGTGCACCCACTGCAGTAAAACAAGGAATAATGAACGTTTTATTTCCACCTGTACTGCTGCTGACAGGCTCCATACTAAAAAGATGCAGAATGGCACAAAAGTTATAAATAATTCAACGATATTCACAAAGCAATAGTGTAAACAGAATGGCACATACAGTAGATCAGACATGACTTGGAAAACTTAATGAAATAAATTAGGAATAAATGTACTTTCTAGCAATGGTCACAGCAAAGTCATTTCCAGAAAGATACCGCAAACCTGGCTGATAAAAGTAGCACGGCAGTGTGTATATTTACAGAAAAAAAAGTTGTGCTTGTAAGTAAATAAAAAACCTGTCCAACAAAGTTTTAAAATTTGAATTAAGCTAAAATAAATAAATAAAGAGGAAGTACACAGGTAGTGTAATTTTAGGTTAAATGCCTAAAAAAGAAGAAATTCAAAGCATTTACCCTCATCTTTAGATGACATGATCATTTAGATGTGAAGGAGGGTGTAGTTGCCCCAGGTTTCTGTTCTTTTGTAAATTCAGGTAGAAACAAGCACAGAGGAGGTCATGGTATGAGGTCAACCACACTGCTCGGTGAAGATATTCTGTTTAAGCTCTACTCTCGCCGTCCTTTTTTTTTTGGAGGAGGGCTCTCAGTTTCAGATTGTTTTCGTGGGTGATGTGTGTTTGCGTGTGTTTGAATGGCAGGTGATGACGAGGCACTCTTCATGCATCTTTCTATAGCAGCTCAGTAGGGAAACGGGAGATCTCTCAGGGGTGAATTTTTAAGATGTTGATCGTTTCTGGTCTCGAGCTGAGACGCACTTAATGGACATTCACTATGGACAGCTGATCTCGGCCCGATGGGAGCCTTTATCTGTGCGAGACAAACTAGCTCAGTGGGCCCAGGCCGGCTTTTAGAGGTTAAGGTTTAGGGTGTGTAGAGGACTCCGGGGGCGTGGGTGGGTTTCAGAGGTGGGTCTCATCTCTCGTCTCTGTGGCAAAGTCTTGCTGGTTCCTGCTACAACGAGCCGGTCCCACCTGCGAGTCCTCCGGCACGTGCGCCAGTGGGTCTGAGCGGATTATATACCTGCAAAGACAAAAACTGACGTTATCTGCCAGCATGGAGCAGTTACAGACTTGGACTCCCAAACGAGTACTTACATGTAAACATCTGGCATTTAAATATGGCAGCCGGGGGTTTCACCTCTAGGAAAGTTGAGCATTATCACTAAATTAAGCTGTTAATTAGTCTAAAACTTACTGTGAGAGTAATTTTCCAACCGTGTACTTGCTAAATATTACTCAAGAGGTTTGCACTGTTCACCTTCCTTTCTTACTGAGTCTCCAGAGTGACTCCACAGTGTAACAGTTTACACATTTACCTAACAAGAGAACGAGCCCTGGTTTTATCCCAAGAGATGACAGGAATCAGCTGGTGTTTCTGTCAGGAAGGACATCTGGCATGATCAAACACAAGTTGTATTTTTTATACTACAATTTAATTATTATTACCAGGTGATTTACATAAAGTTACTATCAAGTTGAAAACAATATAATAAAAAAATCTATGAAACAAAAAATATAGATAGATCTCAAATAAATAACAGATGAGATTTTAAATACTGGAACAGTTCTATTATTAAAACACTGTCATGATCTCAATCAGTGGACAGTTACAGGGTAGTGTATTAACCTGTAGTATGGATGAGTGCAAATTAATTGAAACTTTAAAAACCTAGTTTGGTTCTAACAGTTACATTATTAACTACACCAATCAGCTCCAATATTAACATTAGGTATTGTGTGCACACAGCTTCTTTAAACCAGGGTCCTTTCATATAATATTTGTAGCTGTTTCAAAGAGCCCGCTATGATCAGCAGATACAAACGGTCTGCAACTATGTTTAGGCAGAGGTTGAAGTAACACCCACATGAATGCAAGGCCTTGCTTCATTCAGGCTGCCTTTTTACACAGTAAATCCTTTTGCTTTTCCTGATAACATTACTCATGGGGCCAGGCCACCTTCTTCCAATGCCTCCCCTTTGGCAGTGGACAGGGGTCGACATGACCAGCTCTGTAGTGTGGTCAACAGCCTGCCCTCTTTCTGTCACGGCCTGCACTGAACTTTTTAATAATGTAGCCCAGTAAGACCCACCATGTTCACAGGCTGTGACCCAGTCATATAGTCACCTCAAGCTGGATCATGTCAGTCCCTCAGATCCACATTGACATCAACAGCTGACAGTTCACTTGCTGCCAAATATATCTCAACCCTAACAGGTGGCACTGTAGCGATACGCAATTCCCTTCGCCTGTCAGTGGTTGTAATGTTGTGTCCGATTGGTGCATTACTCAAAAGCAGAATGATTTGCCAGCTGTCCCTTCTGGCTGCTCATTATAATTACATAAGCTCGACCCTGGAGTCTGTGGCGGCGAGGCTTCAAAAGTGGAAGTTCAGTGCGCAGTTTGAAGTTAAGCCTTTGCAAGTTAAATAACAACTAGACTTTATTTCAGTCATTTTTTACTTGCCTTTCTTATGAGGCTAGAAATAATTCTGAAGCAATCACGTTTAACAAGGTGACACCAGTATTATTAAGGAACTTTACACTGATGCCTCGTATTAATTAATATTCGTGTAACGTTGTTGACTGTTTCAGAATAGCTATACTTTTTAGTGTTAGCCAGTTAACATGCCAGTTATATCGCCACCTGTTAAGATCCACACACCCTGTTGGTTCTCTGCTCGAGGTGTTAACCGTTACCTGTGCGCGTGTGCTGCAGGCATCGATTCACACATCAAAAAAGGGTGACGCTTTGCGACACAGCTGGCGTTTACATGAAAGGTGTTATAAATGGAATATTTCACATAATACCAGACTTTTCCTGCTGTTCTCCTGCAAAAGATATATTTACGAAACAGTGTGAAGTCATTGTTTGTAGCTGTTTGCAAGCTGCATATCTGGATATACAAGGATGACTGTAAATACTAAGTTGAATAAACTTATTATAATTTGTCCTTTTCCCCCAGATCAGATAACAAAGTAACAATTTGTTACAGCTCAGTAATAACGTAGTAACATCAAGTTATTCCCTTTTAATTACCACACTGAAGTTGTAAGTGTATCCAAATAATAATTTTGTATCAATAGTTGTTATAGCTGAGTGATATTACATTGAAATTATGTCATTGGGTAACAACATGCCCCAAGTGGAGGAGTTTAAGTATCTTGGGATCTTGTTCACGACTGTCGGGAGAAAGGAGCGGGAGATCTACGGACGGTTTGGTGCTGCAGCTGCAGTGATGTAGACGCTGCACTGGTCTGTTGTGGTGAAGCGAGAGCTGAGTGTAAAAGCAAAGCTCTCAATTTACCAGTCGATCTACGTCCCTACAATCACCTATAGTCACAAGCTGTGGGTAGTGACCGAAAGAACGAAACTGCGGTTACAAGCGAAAGAAATGGGCTTCCTCCAAAGGGTGGCTGGCCTCTCCCTTAGAGATAGGGTAAGAAGTTCGGCCATCTGGGAGGGGTCAGAGTAGAGCCGCTGCTCCTCCGCACCGAAAGGAGCCAGCTGAGGTGGTTCGGGGATCTGATAAGGATGCCTCCTTGGTGAGGTGTCCCGGGCATGTCCCACTGGGAGGAGGCCCCGGGGCAGACCCAGGACACGCTGGAGAGATTATATCTCTCAGTTGGCCTGGAAACGCCTTGGTGTTCCCCCGGACAAGCTGGAGGAGGTGGGGGCTGGGGAGAGGAAGGTCTGGGCTTCTGTGCTTAGGCTGCTGCCCCCACTACCCGGCCCCAGTTAAGAGGAAGAAGATGGATGGATGGATGGGTAATAACATTCAGGAAACCCGGGGTAAATATAGTAAAACAATGTGCTGGTTACAAAATAAATTGTAATATCTTCGCATTACAATATATTTGTATTCTGATACTATATATTTTAATATATTTATATACTAATATTTATATTATGACTTGTGGCAGTAAGTAGTAATAAGGTGATATTTAATATTGGTTAATGCTTTGACATATGAGGATGGATACCATATTATAATTTCCAGGCTTTAATAACAATATATAAGATTTTGATTTGTGTATATCACAGCTGAGCTCCACATGTCAACTATTCAGCAATTTATTACTCAGTTTAATTTACATTTAAGTACCATTAGTCTTGGCTGAGCAGTCTAAAAAAACACAATGGTTTAGATTGTAATTTAGTCTGACTGTAACTAACAACACACAGATAAAACACAAAGGTGTTAACAAAGTAAAGTGTAGAGGACAAAAGAGAGAGGTCCTTACACAATGTCATTGAGCTCCAGCATGGTGTCAGGAGGAGGATTGATGAGGACGTAGGACAGCGTGTTCTGGTGGTCGTTCATCTCATCTGTAGAAACAGACAGAGATGGCCTTCAGTGCTGCTCTGGAGCCCGCCTCCATTATACAGAACATCAGCCAGGAAATGAGCCTTTTATCCATTTAAAATATGACACTGCCTTGTTTTCAGCCTTTCAATCAGGACAAAAGTAAAGTAAAACTTAACGAGCAAGTGGTGCAAAAAATCGGAGGCAAATAACTGCGGGAATAATTTGAGGGTTCCTTGTTACAACTGCTAATGATCCTTTAAATCTTAATATGAGGAAACAAATGATCTTATTAAACACATTTAGCATGAATAAAGCCTGTCATTAAGTAATGTAAAGCCTGTATTTAAATGGGATTAGAAAAAAAGAACATACAAACTCCAGAATCTGACATTTTTACACTGTCATTTTAAATAGCTGGAGCAGCTTTACCATACTTATACAAACTCTGTGATTGGAGGACAGTTGCAGTTTTTAAATGTAAATGTTTTCACATAATCAATTTATACAGGATGTCTTTTATTCGATTTTATCATTAATGCAAAACGTTTTCAAAGGGTAACTGATCTGGGCTCATCATTCAGTTCTTCCTTTTTTAAACATTTTACACAGTATTCAAAGTTCTTATGGTTTGTATATTTTAAAGATGTATAATAAAATTTGACTAGCAAAAGAGTTTTGAAAGCCTTTAGAGTCCAGTTTGGCATGTTCACCAATTTCTTCTAGAAGAAATCAATCCTACATATATTCTCTACCTTTAACTAGTTCCTTAACCAGGATGTAAATGATGTAGGCTCAAGATTCATAACAATTCACAGGTTAGTGCACGTAAAACGACCAATGTTGCCTCGACCTTGATCACAGTTTGGGTGAGGACCCATTGAGCGATCAGTGTGTGCAAGTTTGATTAGATTCTGATGAGTACTGCAGGGGAAGTACCAGACGTTGACAACTGGGGACGAGGATGGATTCATTTTAATAGTTAAACAATTCTTCCAGTCTGCAACAAACTAATTGAACAATAAATCAACCATGTGATTATAAATTACTGTTAGAAAATTTAATATTTCACAAAATATTAAATTGATTTAGAAAATCGTATTATTTTTATTTGAAAAGCATTTTAATTCGTTTTCAAATTAACCACTTAAAGATACTCATAAATTGCTAAATTCCCTCATTCAGTCCTTTACATCCTGTTATAAACACTAAAAACATTAACAGTTGTAACAAACATCTTTTATTGCTTCAACAACACAGTTAGGCCAAGGAAATTGTTCTGCACCATGAAGAGTTTATACTTTATGAGAGGAAACTCAGTTTAACCTTGATTTTTCCAGATGAGTCATATTATACGTGTGTGTGTGCGTGTGTGTGTTAATCATGTCTGCATGCATGTGTGGTGATTGCGCTCTGGCAGTGTCTCCTACTTGTGTCGTGTGATGGGCGGAGGAAGGAAAAGGAGGGCACGTGTGTCTCCGTGACAAACCCACCTGCTTGTGGCCCTTTATAAAGCCAGGCGGGGTGAAAGAGAGAGAAGGTCTAACCGTTACTGACAGGGCACTTTGTGGAACAAGGGGAGGCCCACATGCTGCCTGCTGACTGAAACGGCACCCCATGCGCAGCTTCAGAACGGAGCCAGCATGCAGACAGCGTCCCCGGCTACGCAACAGATCGATCTAAGTCGCATTCCTTTTACGTCCTGCGCATTCCACACGGGACCAACAGGCTGCTAAGGCGGCAGGTTGCCATGCTAACTGACGACACTCAGCCTCCCACCCCCACCCCCCACCCCAACCACCACCACAACCCAGCCTCCCCCCCGACTGACATGTGACATACGCACAGACAGAGAGGAACATGCTCCAGCATCCGTCAGACTGGACCAAACGCAGAGCGACTCAAACCAAACAGAGCGAAGCAAAGCACATTGGGAGTGTGAGAGTGGAAGAGGTCAACCTGCTGCTTTTAAATCTATTCAGGTACACTTTACAGTTACGGTAATTCTCTGTTCGCCCTTCATCCACACATCGTTACTGCAGACTACTCAGTGTATTAAATATGGGTTATACCATGGCGGCAGATATATAATTGGTAACCAGCTGAAGAAAAGCAAAGGATTTATTGTTGTGGCTCTGTAATCCAGCATAACTATAGTTATAACAATGCTTACTTTTGCTCATGTTAGAGGGTATACTTTTTTAAACAGTTTTGCTCCTATTAATGCTACTAATTTGGAATCAACAGCTTAAAATCCCCCAAAGCAACAAATAAAGAGGATCTAGACCCCTGCCTTATTCATGCTACGGAAGGGTGAATATTTAAATATTATATTTAATATACTGACACTGGTAATTATCCAACTCTGGAAACATGATTCTGGACTGGTCAGCGTTTAAGTTGGTCTCTTTTTGCTTGCGTTCCTATTATTCCCATTTATTAGGGTCAGTGTTTTTCCCATTAATCAAAATCCTAGTTTTTAATGTAGCAATTTAGGATGTAGTCATATAGTTATTGTGGCACTAAAATAACTACAGATTGGTCTTGTTCTAATTTAGAAACCTTAGATTTTTACCTCAAACGTGTGAAACAAATTACAGGAAAAGAACCGAATCCTGTTCGATCCTCTTTTATGCCGTGCGTCATCATTTGTTCTGAGGGAGCACCTTTATCTTTATGGTTCAAAAGCTGGCCTCAAACAAGATGACCACAAAGCACTTTTATAAGTATGAAAATGTTGTCAATCCATAGACTGTGTATAAAAAATGAAATGAGAAACTAAAGGACGCTCCGCATTCAAAAGAGATTTTACAATCACGAGGCAGGCCTGTCTGAAAGCATACCCTGTTTTATTGCCCTTTCAGGCTCTAATGGAGGTCATAATTTACATGTGCTGAGTTAAATAAGACTTGGAACCATCGATTACGACTGTAAACTCATTAAAAAAGCATTTTCTGAAGTCACTAGAGAGCACTTGGGTCATTTCCTACAGACTTCTACAATCAGATTTCTTTCTGGAGCCAGAGGAGTTGCTAATACTGAGATGATACATCCTCGCTGGCTTTGCTTTTAAGAGCCACTAGCGATGTCCACATTCTAGCGAGTCTGTGTGTGAAACATATGTTATCATCCTTACAGTCACCAGAACTCAACCCAGTCGAACACCGCTGTAAGGAAAATATCTTTGGAATAATTTTGTTCCACCCTGCCAGCAGAGTGTTACAGTCTTTCAGTATCACCCGTCTTTATATTCTGATTTTTATTTCCTCCCTCTCTATTTATTCTTTCCACACAGTGCTCTTGGCGTGCACATTTTGCATAACTACACTAAAGCGAGAAGTTAAACCACTGGAAGTCGCTAAAAAAACCAATATTTTCGGTGAATGTTAAGTTGCTCTTTAAATAAAATCGAGAGCGCTCCAGTGTGCAGGAGTACAGAACCACAAGATATATTACCAGAGCAAAAACGCCGAGGGGTAAAAGAGCTCAAACTGACTACAATCAGCTCAAACTTGACTTCTTTGGGGAAGTGGCCATGGCATAAAGTTAATACACTCTGAGGTGCACTGACATGTGAAAGTAACACACATGGAGGAGGAAAAGAGCCCCGCTTCCTCCAACATGTTTACTTTCTACATCAGGCCACCTCCGACACTCGTCGTCTTTTATACATTTATAGAATACAATCTATCCTTCCATCCACAGACATAATGCACTCCGCTCCACTCTTTAAGCCATACTCTGATGCCCTGCAGTACTCTAGCCATTTGGGACGTCACCTCACAGGAACACAATGCAGAAAGACCAGATAGAGATCGAAAAAGAGAGGGAGAGAGTAGAGTGAGAGACTTGCTGCTGACCTACTGCTGACTCTGGCAGGGGACACACTCACATACAAAAAACACACGCACACTCACACTCATGCAGTAAAGTTGCAGTACTGTGATCAACCAGCTAACCTGACAGCCTGGTCCCCTCTGAATACGGGTGCTCTGAAATGTCCTGCAACTCTAAGCAACGGCAGTCACTGTTAACTTCAACGTCCTAATGTATTCATTTGTACTCAAGTTACACGTCAAATAAAACAGATTATATATCTAAAGAGATAAGATAACATCTACAGTTAAGCATTCTTTTTGGTGGGTAAATGCTATTCTTCATTGGATGCTGGCGAAAGGACAAATTCCTTTCTCCACAAGGTGGACGTAATCACTCACATGTTGCAAATGAGTTATAAACAGCACACAAATTACCTTGCAAATATCCTAGATTTACTCGATTCATGACATCGCTCGCAGTGAGATTAGAAACATCCTCTACAAGCCAAAAGGGGAAGGAAGACAGAAGAGGCAGAGAAAGGAGGTTAAAAAAAAAAACAAGAACAAGAAACAAAAAAACATATCAGGCGGGCAGCAAAAGCATCTGCGGATTCAAAAAAAAGAAAACAACAATCAAAAAAACTCTTAAAAGTGTGAGAGCAATGCAAAGAGGCCATGCATCAGTGTGTGCACAGAATCACTTCCAAATTATTAATCTGTCACATCCTGCTGCAGAAATCCTCACTGACATTCATGGTTCTTTAGAAGATCTTGAACTTCAGGAGTTCTTCCTGAAACGTATTTAATTGACACATTACAACACATCTGGAGCATGATTCTGCTTTTTTTTGTTTTGAGCCGTGAAGCTGGGAGGAGGCAAAAACGAAAGAAAAAGTGAACTGAAAACAATGCAGGCAATTTCATTCTGTAATTGCAGTCTTGAATGCAACTGAGACGAGGTTCGTGCTCCTGCATCCTCATGCGTGATGTGTTCACATCCACATGATGGTTTGATCATGACTGTGAAGTGGTGTGCGTCTGAGTTATGACACACGGAAGAGTAGTTTGATGGGTGTGAAAGTGACGTGAGAAAATGAGGTTTTCTGAAGGTCAGTGACGATGCGGTGCGATGTCGATGATCTGTACTAACAAGCCTCACATTACTATGTGTTCATGGGAAATGAGATGAGGTAAAAGAAAACAAAAATGACTGGGATACAGATCGGAGGGTTAAATAACTTTCTCAAACACAGCTGCTTGCACTGCAGAAATAATTTAACCAGCTGAGAGAAGCATCAATTAGTGAAGCAAAAGAATCTCCTGAACTTGATCCTGAAACCTGAACTGATCAGACTCTAGAGTGTCCTTGCTTCTAAAATTTAAGCTCATGAATATACTTCACCACCAGGCTCAGAAAGTACTTTTGCAGCTGATGCTACGCCCCATCGATTCAGTACGTGCAATCTTATTAAAGCTAACAGGGCCAGTTTATTATATCTCGATTTAAACTGATAACACAGTGACAATTTGTGGTGGTGCATAGATATGTGACTTTGAGACTTTGAGATAGCCAATATCATTATTATTACGCATCAGAGCAAAGCCCAGTAAAACCAACAGGTGGTAACAGAGTAGGCAACTGAGGAAAGGCAACAAGCGTTCTCAAAGAAATGCAAGAACTCATTCTGCAGCTGTATGTAGTAATGGTACCCATGTTTAATCACATAAGGCAGTGATAACAGAGGCACTGTATGTGTAACTGCCTGTGGCATGAAATCAGTCACGTGCTATTCTTGATCTGAGCAAATTACAGTGTTCAGGAACAATACAAAAATAAAATCTTTAGCCTGTCCCAGCTTCTAAAATTCTCTGTAGTATAATCTTTGGTTTCTGGATCATTAAAAAACAAGCAGCCTAAAGAGATCCATCTGGAATGACATTTTCACCATTTTCACTAGGGGTGGGGGAAAAATCGATATTGTGTAGTATCGTGATATTTTGTTTGCTAATAATGTATCGATACAGGGACAGCAGAAATCGATATTTTGTTACAAAAAAGGTTTTTG
The DNA here is from genome assembly GCF_056152115.1 of Neolamprologus brichardi. NCBI lineage: Eukaryota > Metazoa > Chordata > Actinopteri > Cichliformes > Cichlidae > Neolamprologus > Neolamprologus brichardi. Next base: position 30,502,586 of record NC_142115.1, read on the forward strand.
TGCTCTGACTTTAGAGGATGTTGATCCTTTTTCTGAGCAAGAATCCTGACATTCCTTCACTGTCCAAATGTGTTTAACTTTTTTTTTGGCAGCAATAAACATGACAGTTTACTTATTTTAATTTAAGACATGTTTTATTTTAATTAAGTTTAAAACTTTTTTATTTAATGTAAAATTATATTTTGTTTTCATTTACTTTCAAATTCTTCAGTTGCTGAAGGGGCTGCATAGTTTTCATAAATTTCATAAATAGTTCAGAATAGCTATAATTGTACCAGATGGTTGCATTCAGTTAAGTTGGACTAGACTGTAATACAAACCGTTCAGTTTGTCAACAATAAAACTGAAATGAGAGAAAGACTGAGTGTGAGACTTTGATATTAGATAAAATGAATATTGATAAAGTTTACCTTTATGTACAGAATCTGAATATCAAAAAATATTTTAAAAAATTGCAATAATATCGTATCGTGCGTTAAGTATTGTGATAATATCGTATCGTGGGATGTATGGTGATTCCCACCTCTAATTTTCACTACTAGAAAAAGCGTAGTAAGTAGCTCAAATAGGTCAAAAGATATAGACCCCAAAACAAACATCCATTACGGAGGACATAAACGAATAGGCTGGTTCTCAGGGGGCTATAAATATTTTGAATAATAAGAGCACAGGCCTGGCCTGATTAGTCTCTTGTGCCAAATAGCCAGGGTGCTTTTGTGGCAACATCATAAATTAGTTATCCACAGGGTTCAGGTCCCCCAGTTCTTAGCAACAAGGACTATGAGCAGCCACTTAATGACATCAAGAACCACCACACCTGAGCAGCTAGCAGCAACTGGGAGACGAGATGGACAGGGTTAGCTGGCTAGTAGCATCCTTTTAGAATAAGATGCTTACATACCGCACCCTTCAAAAAACTCTCTCAGAAATTGGGCTTTCAGTTTATATGACTTTAATCAGATCTTTATAGCTGGATTCACACTACTATGCTGTGTGGACTTGAATGTCTGTGACTTCTGAACTAAAGGTTTCCTTCTTTGACTTTTCTTAGGCTTCACTCACTGAGATTTAACTCAACCAGTTACAGGATTTCTGCATCCAAAGCTTCTGTGACCTCAAAGTCATGTTTACAGAACTGAGACTCCAATCTGCAACAAACATTATAATTAGCATTATTATTCATTTTCTGGGACATTATGACTAATATTTACAAATTAAATACAAAGAAATACGATCATTAATTAAAATAACTGATAACAGCAGCTGAACTGTATCTAGTCCTATACAATAAGCTATACTGAGTAATATCTTTCAACCTAAAGCATCAACATATCCTCATATATCATAACATCAGCTGTTCCACTCACCGTATCCCACAGTGGGGAGGCCCAGGTGCTTCATGCGATTCTTCACCAGCTCGGACAGCTCCTGTCGCTCGGAGCGCCGATACAGATTCAGTCTCTGCTGTGAGATGCGCTCCGCTCTGGTCGACGGTTTGACGTTCTTCCTGCTCAGCCGCCGAGCCCACTGCATGCTCTTCTTCCTTAACAGCGGGTGCTCCGATTGGTCGCTCGTGGTGGAGTTTCTGTAGCCCGTCTTCTCCTTCCAGGATCCTCCACGATCACGGTGCTCCTCACCATGCTCCACGTTGATGGACACCTGAGACTGGAATGGTAAGATGGAAATGTGAAAGCTGGATTCTGTGAGGAAAGCGTGCACTATAAGAATAAGAAGCAAACAAACTTTTGATATTAAAAAAAAAAATACCAGTAAGGTATTTTTTTTTTACTTTGCCTGCTTTAAGCAAAAAAAGGAGTCAATCAAGCCTGTTTGGATCTTACCTGTGCATTACTGTCCCTGCACTGGAATATAAGGACAGACAGACATCCAAACAAAAAGAGATGCAATGAAAGATGAGGCCATTCAGAGCAAACAAATGTTCGAAGCCTTAAACATCAGCATATGGAAGCTTACATATGCTGTATTTAATATTTTATTTATTCATAACTGTATTAATAGCAGTATGTGACAGTCAGTCAAAAATATAAATCTAAATTCATTGCTTGACATGAATTTCTGTCAGCTGGAATGTATCTGTATTAAGAAATGAATGGTAAATGTGCAGCCTCAAACAAAGGAAAGGCAATTTAGGGAATAGGAAATACAAGCTGAAGAATAAGCAAGAGTACCAAAGGAGAAGGACTCAAGCAAAAACTAAAGGAGGGAATGATTAATAGATGGTAGCTGAATTCAAACCACAGGCAAAAGCTGACACCCAATCCAAGACCAGGACTCCGATACTGAGGATCTGATCAAAGTGAACTTGCCTCAGAGGTTGAGAACATATGCGACTCGGTCCGGTAGATCCCGATGGGAATCTCAGCGCTGGAGGAGCAAAGTTTCTGGAAGAGTCTGCCGTAGGTCCTGATCCACAGGTCCTCCTCTGTGATCTTCATCTGAAGTGAGAGATTGACGATAAAGTTGCTGCACATCACAGATGAAATTACTAAAATGCACAAATCACTTGCTAAGATGCAAAAGTAAATTTCCACATACAGCACATAGGTACCCAGAACCAGGCGTGGTGTCCAGACCGAGGAGAAGCCTGATGATGGCAATCATGTAGTCCTTGACAAATGACTGTGGTTTAAAAAAATAAGTTTAAAAGCTTTCGCAAACACATTTTGCAATTGCTCTGAGGGGAAGTTTTCTTTATAACACCTGCAATAAATTATTTTATCCTGTGCATTATGCTCATTAATATTTAAAGGCACAAATGTTCTTTTGTAGGATATTCATTTGAGGCTTAAACACATAAAAAACACATTTACTTTAGACAATAAACTGCACCTTACTAGGAAACACTGATGTAACAGCCGTTACCTTTTTAGACACAACTTTCAGACAGAGGAACTAGTGCAGCACAAATTCTAAGGATGAAATCGCTGACAGACAGGTCTATATTTAACTATTCCATAATGAACTAGTTCAAAGTCTGTTATCCCACCTGGTAAAGTAGTGTATCCAGCATGCTGATACTGAACACTCTGCCTGCAGCAAACGGCAGCCGGAACATGAAAGCCAGGTTGGAGCCCTTATCACGCTCTATCTGGAAGCAAAAAACAAAATACAAACAAAAAAAAGGAGCCAAAAAAAGATTTAAGAAAGAATGGGGATACATACAAGCTTTATCTGTAAGAAATGATTTAAAAAAACTGCATTAAACAAATGCATTCTTTCACAAGAGGCCTGAAGTGTGACAAAAATTATTAATGGGTTTATTTGATTTCCTGGAAAGTAAGCTAACTCTTTAAATGTCATATAAACTCACCCGACCATGTTGTTTAGTACAGCTGTTTAACTAACTGTTAACACAAAAATCTATTCGGCCGATTGAAGCAGCAACACTCAGTGATTTTAGGCATGTAGACATGGTCAAGAGACCTGCTAAAATTCAAACTGAGAAGCAGAATGGGGAAGAAAGGTGACTTTAAATGTGGTGTGAGTATTGCTACCAGATAGTTTGGTCTGAATATTTCAGAAACTGCTGATCTACTGGGATTTTCCTCCACAACCATCTCTAGGGTTTATACAGAATGATCTGAAAAAGAGAGAAGATCCAGCGAGCTGCAATTCTCAAGGTGAAAATACCAGAATTCAGAGGAGGATGGCCACGCTGCTTCAGGCTGATAGGAAGGCAACAGTAACTCAAATGAAAAGTTGTTACAACCAAGGTATGCAGAAAAGCTTCTCTGAATGCACAACACAACAAAATGTGAAGATGATGGGCTACAGCAGCACCTTGTGCCCCTATCGACAGTTTTTGGTGAAGCTAAACCAAAAAAAAGCATATTGAAAAAACACTGCCTGGTCTGATTAGTCTGGTTTTCTTTTGCAATGGTGATGGTGTGCTCAGAAAATGGGTGTAAACAACATAAATGCATAGATCCACCTGCTTTGCATTGACATATCAGACTGGTGTGGTGGTATAATGGTGTGAAGGATATTTTTTGGGACACTTTGGCACTTTAGTACCAGCTGAGCATCATTTAAAAGCCATAGCCTGCTGTATCGTTGCTGACCATGCCCATCCCTTTATGACCATAGCGTACCCATGTTCTGACGGTTGCTTCCAGAACATGGACACGCCATGTCACAAAGCTCAAATTATCTCAAACAAGGCAAAGACTTCACTGTACTCAAATGACTTCCACAGCCACCAGATCTCAATCCAATACAGCACCTTTGGGATGTGGTAGAACAGGAAATTGTCATCATGGATGTGCAGCCAAATCTGCAGCAGCTGTGTGAATCTATGCCACGGAGAATTACAGCAGTTCTGAAAGCAAATTGGGTCCAACTTGAAACTAGCAAAGTGTACACAAAAATTGGCCAGATGAGTTTATACAGTGCAAAAAGGTAAAAAAAAAAAGAAAAAAGAAAAAAAAGGAAGACTTCATAGGCTGCAAGTTATAATGCACAACCCAAAGTGCTTACACTTCTCTTTGGGATACTGAGATATTTTTCGATTGTCCAGAAAATAAAACGATCTAAGTCAAAGACACTGAACACGAAACACTCACCTTCTCCAGTTTGGAGAGCGCGAGTGAGTAGCAGTCCTTGGCTCTGAACTGCATGAACCTCATGTTGGATGGATGTGTGAGCTCAGTGATGATGCTGAGACTGGGGAACAACCTGAGTGTGGAGGAAATAAAGTGAGAGGGATGTCAGTGGAAAGATAAAATGCTTTGTGTTGAGAGAGACATGGTGTGGCAGTGATAAATGCTTTTAATTTTAGTTGCTAAATAAACGAGCAGTTTCACAGCTTTGGCGGCTGTAGTTTGTCTTTGCTTATATTTGCTCTTTGGCTTTGCACTAAGAACAGACGAAGACATTAATTAAGTGAATCTGGTGCACACTCGGGCCAAAACCGGAATCTTGACTCATACATAACAAGGGTGAGCTCGCACAAGGCGATCTATACCGTGGTCAAAAACATTAGACTCCCCAAAATTCACTGTGTGTTAAGTGTGATTGCCGTACTCTGGTTTTGTTAGACGTGGGTATGTTAACAAGAGCTAACGAGAACTCCAACATGTTCTCAACGACAGCTGTCTCTGTGAAAAATGCTTTAGTACAGTAATCCACAAGCATGCGACACCTCTTCCCCAACCGAGGCACAAAATACATAAAATCATGAACCTTTTTCTCTGCAAAGTGAGAAAGACAAAGGCCAAGCGCACAAAGAGGAGAGAAGCTGAGATGATGAGACAAACTTAATGAACTTGTTCCTGGATCAATAAGATGAGTGGGGGAGTGAGAACAATTGAGACTGGTGGGAGGACACCTTTGAGTTTCTACTCAGTAAAGCACCCTCTACGTTACCTGAACATTGTCTGGACATTGACGATGGTCTTGGCATCTGCCATGTAGTCTTCCTCAGCACTCATAGTGCTCTCCTTGTCCACAACAACCAAGTTGTCAGCATAGATGATACCACACTGCAGCAGGTTGTCCAAGCTGTCCCATTTAGAAAGCAGCAGTGATTATTAGGTTATGACATGTTAGAAAACGGTAAATATAAGAGTAATATAGTAAATACAACCCCAACTCCAAAAAAGTTGGAATCATGTAAAATTTAAGAACAGAATTCAATGACTTGCAAATCTAATAAACCCACATTGTATTCACTAAAGAATATATAAAACATATAAAACAAATGTGTGAACTGAGACATTTTCCTATTTCATGAAAAATATTAGTCAAGTTTGAATTTGAAGAAAGCAACACCTTTCAAAAAAGGTTGAATGAGAGGAACAGCTGGAAGAACATTTTGCAACTAATTAGGTTAACTGGCAACAGATCGGTAACATGATTTGATATATATTTAAAAAAAGAGCATTGTGGAATAGTAAAGGGTAGAGGTTCACTAATCTGCAAAAAACAGTGCTTATAAATTTAGGAAATATTTCATAATAATGTTTCTCAATATGTTCCTGTGAATATCCCATCATCTATAGTACATAATATCATCAAAACAGCAAAAATTAATAATGGATGTTCGTGGTCTTTGGACACTCAGGCGGCTGTCATGGAGATGCCTGCATGGCCTCAGGAACACTTTCAGAAATCTTTGTCTGTTAAAATAGTTAAACCAGGTTAAACCTCTGTGATGCAAACATGGATGCTGTGTCCTCTGAACTAAAGAGCAGAGGGACCATCCGGCTTGTTATCAGAGCTCCATTCAAAAATATGCACGTCTCTATGTAGTGTGGTGCACATTAGTGCACATGCAATTGTCAGCATGCATCTCCTTAATGCTACTATCAATGCAGAATGTTACATACAGGTTTTACAGGCTACACAGAGTTACATAGAGTTTTACAGACTGAGCAGATGCTACATAGAGGTAAACACGGCCCTGTTCCAGCATTTTTGAGATGTGTTGCTCCCATCAAATTCAAATTGAGATGATTTTTTTATGGCACATTTCTCTCATTTTAATGTTGTCTCTTTTTTATTGTGAATAAAATATTTGTTTATGAGCTTTGCAAATCAATGCACAATTATTTACATTCCACACAGAGTCTCAATTTTTTGGGATTTGATGTGGAACGTGAGCCAACTCCTCAGTTAGGCAGAAATTGGATTTAAACAAATCCAAGTTTACCAAAATGTCCAAATCTGCATCGACCAAGGAGGTGAGGAGTTTACTAAGTGGATTTTTATGCATGAATAAATTATAACGGGCTGGACTGCAAAATCAAGTTTTAGATAGAGGTTAGTGGTTACTAAATACATTTATTTTTTGTCAGAATTGACGTGCACTACCAAGCACATTCAACATACCCAGGATATATTTCTGTTGTCTGGCTTCCCCTACATCTAACATCAAGAACTAGGCAAAGTAGTCGCATGAAAGGTTTTATCAACTCGATAGATTAAACTGGGGTTTAACCATCTAGTTATTCGTATGTTCACATGAGACGACCGGCACTGGCAGCATCTGACAGGCCTGACCGTCTGATGGATGAGGCTACTGGTAGCAAAGTGGCTGATATTACAAAGGAAGATAAAACTATAATTTTGGAAGTTAAACACACAATGCTGGCTGAAAGCAACACAGCTGCAGCAGACAAATTAGTGGATAGTCAGCACTTTAGGACATGGAGGAAGCTGAGATTCTTACTGTTATTTCATTAAATAATATGTAGATGTGCATAGTATAGTTTGAGTTTTTATTCTTTTAGCTGCAGCACCATGGTGATTAATGAAAAGAAAGAAATCTAAAAACAGAAGTCGAATGTGGTTATAAACAATTTGATACAAGTTCAAGAAACAGGTCTCCTGTTTTTTTTATAAATTTACGTTTTTAGAATAATTATTGGAAAACTGTTTACAGTCAACATTTAAAAACTTAAGTTGCTTCTAAGAATATTTTCCAGTGAGCTGATTGGTCAGTTGGCGGGACTTTCATGCCTGTTGCTCTCGTCTCGAGTACAACCTGCCCTGAAGCAGGTTACCATGGTGATGCACACCAGTAAGAGGTGAACTACCTTCATGAAACTGAAAACCAGGGTTACAAATCCAGCTTCGTAGTACACGCCTTTGGTTTACGGGACTGAATAAACGCAGCACATCTTCAACTGCATGTTTTCCACTTGTTTTTTTTCCATGACTCAGCTAAAATAATCATATTTGCAGAACTAAAAGTTAGGTTTCAATGTACAGTTGTCTCCATAAAGCTATTATTTTTGTTAATGTTTAAACTATAATTCTATGGTGACTCCCTCTTTACGTTGTTCATTCATTTTTGTTTGCAAAGCAGCCATTTTTTCTTGACAGCTTAATTACACATTAGTGAAGTTTTTAAATCACTAGGTTCAAACTAACTACCACTTGCTTTCCCTGCTTCAGTCAAACACTGAGTGCTTGCTTTGTTCCAGCTCAAAAATCTGCAAGTAACAGCTGCAAGATGCACGTTTGAACGTCACTGACAAGCACCTTTGTCTTCTTCCTCAGGTAACACAGAAAAGATTAAAAGGATTAAAAAATTAATTATATAGTTTGCAATCAAACTGCTACATTTGAAGAAACTTTTCAAATGTGCCTATAAAACACAAAATCACATCAGCAGGAGTTGTTTTTATCATCCCAATGATCTTTCAGTGGAGCAAATGTGTTCAAGAGCCATTAAAGATTACAGTGCATTTAAGTTGTTGTGTAACTGTGATGTCTATGATGTCCTGGAGCTGTACTTCTGCTGGCTGGATGAAAAATTATTTCATACATTAAGCTAGGTAATTAACCAAGTGTGTTTTTTTTAATAATATAAACACTTACTTATCAATTGTGCCGGCCATGAAGTAAACCATTGGAAAGCAGCAAATGGCCTCTAAGAAATGGTTGTCTGGCCTGCGGGAAACGGGAAACATGAATTGAGCATCCCACACTAATTATCTTTGTAAACCCCAGTGACAGATTACAAAACTGTACAAGTAATTTCCTGAAATTTGCCTGTTGATGAGGGCAGGAAAGATTTGTTTGAATTCATTATGGATTAAGAGAGAAATAAAATGTTCAATGCATTTGGAGGATTTATAAAAAACTGCCTGACATTTAAATTCCCGAGGGGGCCACTTTGTTTTCCTGGCCCTGTGTTTTTGTCGTTCATCTGTTTCAGCAAACTGCAGAAATGAGGTCAAAGTTAATGAAGCCCGCAGTGGGCTAGAGCAGAAAAAATGGACCACTGCAACATGCATGCACAAAAATATATATGCCCTAACATACAAACACTGCAGACGTCTATGAATAATGCAAAAAAACCCATAATTTGCTACCTGTAACATCTGAAACTGCTAAAATAATGATCCTATAGAGAAGTCCATGCACCGCAATAATGATAAACCAGTCTCATCAACACCGTGCAGTAACACTGACATCCATGTAACAAAGAGAGGGCCTCCTTCATTGGTTATATCATCATCAATTATTCTTAAAAAGCACACAAAAAAAACACGTTTTATAAGACTTTCAAATTCTTGTGATATTTAAAAGCTTTAGGCTTTCGCATCACTGTCAGGAAATCTAATAAACGCTGGTCTGGATGTGTTGGATGTTAGACTGAACAGTCTTACGGGTAGTCCAGTAGCAGCACTATGGGGTTGAGTTCTTTTCTGGGCCGATAATAAGCCCGCAGAGGGACGATGAAGTTGTAGAGGCCATTTCCGGCCGTCTCTGCAGACACTATAATCAGCTTATTCTTGAAGCCGTATGCCTTGGCATCCTCGAAGCTGTTATGTGTGCAGCCCTGGAGGGAGACAGACAATTCAACAGAAATTTAGTCAAGGTCTAGTATTCCTGTGCGCTTAGGAAACAAACCACAGGGCAGTTACTTACCACGACGATAAAACAGATGTTTAAAAAAAGCGTTGATTTTGTACTGTGAGTTTTCATTGAGTCTTACCTTGTCGAGGCGAAGGCAGCAGAACGGAGCTTTCTGTGGTAGGAGGTGGCACAGGGTTGGAGAGCTGCCGATGTAGGGGGAGTTGGGGGGATAGCCCTTCACAAAGCTTGTGGAAAAGAAACAGAAAAAAAAAACACTTAAACACTCAAAGAACTCACCTTTAAAGCTTTAAAGAAGTATCAGGCAAATATCAGCCTAACATTTTAGGATATTATGCGACTGTTAATTTTTAACTTTATTTAAGGGGATTCTGAAGAGGCTTCTACTGTTACAAAATGTCTCTAAGCATCACCGACTCTCTCTTCCTTCTTTCATCACTACTTTATAATATAAACTAAGTGAATTATCACCAGTTTAATGTTTCTTCTTTTCAGTTTATTATTAGATTCTGCAGCTGCTTTACTATAATTACATTATAATGTTTGTACGCCTGAAGGACTAATTCAATTACAAAGTTTATTTATTTTTAATCAAGTCTTGATTGTGTGTCCGTTTGGTTCTGTGCTCCTTGATTTGTAATGGGTCAGCTGCAATTACCTAATGAGTTTCACGATGCCCTCTAGTTTGCCAATAAAAGAAATTCCAGGTGATCATAGATGTAAACCTACTGATCACCACACGATGGCACTGTGGGACCTTGAATTTTCTTCTATGCGGCACTGACAAATCTTAAAAAAGAAAAACTACTGAAGCGTCAACGGGTGCAGTAATGGAGGCACACAGGTCAGAAGGACCATGTTAGGTCCACCTTTATGAAACTCACCATTGTCTGGGTCTAACAGCTGTTGGATTTTATAGGCTGAGGGATCAGTACATAATCTATCCTGAACTTATCTCACTTTTAAGAAACCGCATAGACGGAGAAAATAAAGCACATGGGCCTTGGCCTACATCTGACGTGCTAAAACCCTTTCAGGGTGACTGCCTGGCTAACTGATGAATGAGCGCTAAGAGCAGCAATCAATACAGAGACACCATACAAGAACCTCACTTGAAAAAAAAAGTGCTATCCTCACTGACATGATGTACACATTCATCACTAGTACTTCACATCTAATGGCATCACGACACACTGATTACATGCCTATTTCAAACTCATCCATCTTTGATCCTACAACAGCTGAGAGACAAAGAGGAGAAGGGGAGGTGAGATCAATCAAGCACAGAGCGAAGGATACCATGGGCACATTTCAGTTAAAAAAAAATACTTACTCTGAACCTACAGAACCTTCCTCATCTGATTGGTTGGTCTCATCCTCTGACTGGTCACTGAGGAGGTCGCAGGGCAGGATGGAGGAGGAGTCAGCGATTTCCAGAACGGGGGCGATGCTCGGTCGGCGGCTTCCAGCTCCGTTCTCTGTTGGGAGGGCGAGTTTGCTGGTTTCCTCAGGAGGATCGGGATGCTGCAGGTCAATGGCTACGGTGCCTGGAAATCATGTTGGGTTATATTATCACAACTGTAAAGCTATACAGAAATAGCTTTATGTATATATTGAGACTTTTCATTATCTTGGCCTGTAATATTCCTACTACTCTCTTGAGTCTCAGCAGTTTGACCTTGAGGAGAAAATGTATTGCTTTCTGAAGCACAAAGCTACCATCTACCATGAAAAGCATGCATATAGTAATGACTTAGCATATCTGTCAGTAAATATATCCCTATGATGTATGATATACATCATATCATAAATATGAAAAATGGATAGATCAGTTATATAAAGCACAATTGTTTCCAACTAGTTAGGATGCTGTAACGAAAATAGGTAATTAAAACAGAACGCAAATATTGACATTTGGGTTATTCAAAGCTTGTGTTTATTAAAAAATGCACAAAGAGAACAAATTGCTCAATTAAAAAAGGTTAATATTTGCCAACTGTTCTTACTTAAAGCACCCTAACTTATTTGGATACAGAGTTGTACAAGATATGTGGCAAAGATATATGCACAATATCAGATTTGATATATGTACTATACATATATCATTCTGCTGAAACATTTTTAGGCTAAGTGTGAGGTGTTATTGTGCAAATGATTCCAAATAAAATGTGTGAATAATAGAAAATTGATGCCTCATGCACAAACTTACCAAATGAAGTGGCCTGATCAACTTTCACAGGTTAAAAAAAAAGCACAACACAACAATGTCAGCCAACAAAGTAAAAAAAAAATCATGCTTAACAGTCAGTGAAAGCATAAAGCATCAGCAAGGCAGCCACCACTAAGCATTCAGAAAGGCCCAGTGTGAGTGCAATTTAGAGTAAACCACCGACAAAGCATCCATTTTCTCTTCTTCTATGGAAACCCTTTCAGCCATCAGATAGTGAGCCTACTAAGCACACAAACAGAACCCTCCCATCTTCCTATTTTCTCTGCTTTCTTTATCAGCTGCGCTTTTATGTCAACATAATTTATTCCTGCCTGTGGCTTTCAGTCTTACCCATGCTGGCGATGATGCTGTGCACAGGTAGCCTTGAGGGGGCGTCGTAGAGCCCGGAGACAGGCAGGCCCTTGTGCTTCTCCTCTTGCTTGAAGATGAAAGCAGAGTTCTCTTCCTTGGTGATGTTGATGTAGTAGCAGGTATCAGTAGCAGCCATGATGTGGCGAGGTCCGGGGTTCAGGAGGATGCTTTTGTTGTCCTCTCTTTTAACTCCAATCAAACACACGCCATACCTGACGATTGAAATCAAAATGACACAAACATGTTTTTTGCTCTCAGAGATGTTACTCTAATGTGAAAGGATCTTACTCTACTGAGCTAGAAGAAAATGTACTAACTTCTTGTGGGCGTGGAAGGAAGCATAGGTGAAACTCTTTCCGTCGTACTCCCCAAAAAACTTGCTGTCACACAAGCGGATGTGGTAGACCTCGTTTCCAGAGCAGCGTCCATATGTCCTCTGCCACTGCTCCGGTGATAACTGCCCCTCCCTGAATTTGTATTAACAGAACAATTCATTCTGATGTTTCGTGTCCCATAGACTTTTTGCTAGTTTTAAAATACATGCTACATTCTTACTATATTTTAGACTGTGATCTTAAACTCTGGCGCAGAACCAATTTGAATGTCAGAGAAAGAAGACATTTAAATCAAATCACACTTTATTTGTCTCTCGGTACTGATAAATCAAACCTTTCATGACCTTTTCTGACTCTGTTTTCCCCAGCCTCCTCAACTGTAGTCACAAACAATATCAGGACACAACAGGCTTTAAGGTCATTGACGTAAGACAGATTGTGCACATCATAATTATATTTGAAATCTGGCACAAATTAAGTCCTCTGTCATCTTGTCTAAGCCACAAACTGGGGCCAGTTTCCATAATGGAAATGAAAATGGATGTGTGTCTCCTGCGGACTGAACAGAATGTGAAAGAAAAACAGCCAGATTTATGGCCTGACAAGAAAAAAGTGTAATGTTCACTGACTCGACAGTGACAAGTCGGGGCAGTGGTGACAGTAGAGTAGTGAGATTGTACCGAGTGCAGTCTGTGTAACTGTAAAGACTGTGTGCAGAACACACAGTCCTCCTCCTCTCAAATTAATCCCAAAGAGAGATTTAATCTCTCCACAAATATTCAACTCTTTAGTCAAAGCGAAGATTAGAAATTTTACTGAATAGAAACCTTTCAGAGAAGCTGAGTTGCTATGTAGGCAGAAACAAAGACATTTGTTGAGTAAATTCTTAAGGAGTAAAAATATGGTTCCAAAAACAATGTCCACAGGATACAACAAACTATGTCTTCTAGAGCAATTACAGAACTCACAGACACTTAAAAAACTACACAAGGCTTCCATTACTTGTTTCCTTAAGTATAATACTACCCATACATGCAGATTTAGGCTACGTCCACACGTACACGGGTATTTTCCGTTTTAAAAAATAATCCCGTCCACACGTAAAGGCAGAAATGAAGGAAAACGCTGGTAGGAACATGCCAAAGCAACAGGTGGCGATATATTCCTAACCGTGTAGAAATGTTGGCCAATCAGAAGTCTAGAAGCCTCGGTGGGAAATAGTAAACAAAGCTGGGGCATAGAAGCAGAACCGAGTCGTATGTGCGGAGGGACAGTAACTGTGTGTGTATATGTAAGCATTTAAACACTGCAGAGAGTACAATTAACAGTAACAGTATTGTAGAAATTCATTTCACCGAAACAATAACGTGGCGCACAGTGTGACGTCAAAAAATGCGCACACCTTTGACGCTGCGTTTTCTGCGTTTTTCTCGTCCACACGTAAATGCAAAAACTGAGTTTTCAAAAATATCCACCCTGGCTGGAGATTTTAAAAATCTCAGTTTTCAGTGCCCAAAAACGCCATTTACGTGTGGACGAAAGGTGCAAACGCATAGAAAAATCTGCGTTTTCAAAAATACCCGGGTACATGTGGACATAGCCTTAGTTTAACTGCCAAATAATTGTTACTTTATCTGGGTAATTTGTCTTACAGTAACACATACTTACTGGAAAAATACCAAATATGGTTGGTTTAGTGTAGGAAAATGAAAAGAAGCAGGTGTTGAAATTAGACTTTATCCAAAGGAACCAAAAACGTCCTCCTGTTAGCAGGACTGGAAAATCTAGTCTAATACCAGGTAAGCTAAAATATTGCTTTTCCCCAAAATAATCAGGCAGCAGTGCTAACCACTGCATCATTGTGCTGCACTAATAAGTAAATTAAATGTATTTTTAAAAAATTAAAAAAAAAAAGAAAAGGGGAAAGAATAATAACTGCAAATAAATGTTGGTGGATACTCACTGTCCTCTGGAGGTGTGAACCAACAGCGTAATTAAAGTGGACGTGGCTGGACACACACAGTTGAGTGCCAACATAGCGTACTTGAACTCCTCTTCACAAACTACATGATCTGATTGAAAAGGAATAATTGCAAAAACCTTTTATATTAAGAAAAAGTCTGGCCTGTGTCTCAACAACATGCCAAATTACTGTTTTTCAGAAGCTATGAATTCTTTGCACACTCACCAGCAAACTTAACATGAAATTTATTTTCTGGTTTGAGAATCTGTACGTAGAGAGGGCAGTTTGGAGCAAAGTCTTTTGCAGCCCATGCCCTCAAAATAGTCTGGTGATCCTGTGAGGGAGCAAAATTGTGTTATTTCACTTGTCCAGTGGCTCATTTTCATCTACAACTTCCCTGGCAAATATCAAAGGGAAGTAGGGTGTAAAGGGAAACTGCTTATTTGAAATAATCATTATGATGACACGGTTTAGGATGAGACTCACAGCTGCAGTTCGGTCGACTTCGTTCCTGCTGCTCAGGATGAAGCAGGCCTCAGCATCGTCCATCCTGACAGATTGGAAGAGACACACAAAGAGAGATAGAAAGGCAGGAAAGAGGTCATTCAACCAGGTGTGAAACACCTCATTTTAACAGATCAGTGCATTAAATTAAAGCCAGGCATAGATGAGTGTTAATATGCCATTGCAAAGGCTCAAAAGGTTAAAAGCCCAATTCATCTCTGAAAACACTACCGTATCAGAATGCAGTGCTTCCACCTCACCCTTCCTAGCATCCTCTTCTGTCACACCAACCCTCTGCATGTTCTCGACAGAGGTTAGTCATTTGAAGGTAACCTGGCTGTGTGGTCACATATCGGTGCGTATGAAATGACACAGCACCTGAACAGCTGCACATTAAAGAGGGCATCTTGGAAAAGAGGAGTGAACTTCTGGACAAACTTAAGACTTTTCAAAGAAAAGGATATAGGGCTGTAATTCAACATCTGCAGCCGAGCTACGAATGCTGCGGTTGTGCAGTAATGGGTTCGATTGACGAAAACAAAACTGACAGGTCACAATCTCTCTCGCTGCTTCTGTGCAGAGTTTGCTCTTTGAAGTGAGGAGATGATCGATGTGGAGTAAAACTGCATTACACTGAAGTGAAAGCAGAGGCCAGCCAAGCTGATTTGTAAGTATCTCACCCTCTAACTGCACTTCAATGGCTTTGCATTGCCAGTTGAGAAGCAACACTTTAAATTACATTCCAAGTCGTATCCAGAAAATAAAAAAGAACAAAACTAATCAGATTCAGCTCTACTGAAATCTGAACCTTTCAGAAAGATAACACAAAGAGCTTTGTTTTTAGGTGTTGGTCTTAATATGTGCATGTTATGCGTTTACTCACTTGGCCCTCATCAGGTCCTGGTCTTTGAGAGCAGATCCTTGCAAGTAGATAACCCTCTGGGACCACAGGGGGATCTGGAGAATTCGACGAACTTGAATGTCTATCTCTGTCGGGCACAAAATCACCACATAATAGTCCTAGAGAAAGAGAGAAAAAAACAAGAAAATTAAAATCTACAAAAAACCCCAAAAAGAAACATGAAATACAAAAACCCTGGATAAATCTATGAAAAGTGAGTCAGTCAGTCCAAAGTGTATATATAATAAAGCCATGCAAAACATTTACTTTCATCCTACAAAGCGTTACAGCCCCTTGAAGTACACAGACATGAGCTGACCTTTGATTTTTTTTTCCCAGCATTTTTAAACCCTCATAAATTCATTAGTACAGGAGAAAGTAACATACATTTTTCATGACTGATGAACACATTTTAGCTCTGACAACTGCAACCAAATCAACTTTACACCCATTCCAATGTCAAGATCCACAGGCAAAGTGCTCTTTTTTCCTTGATACCAAATGTTGAGGGAAAAAAAATGATATAAAACAAAAAAGCTGCAACTTTTTCACAGTAAAACGTCCACTAAAGTACAAAAATATTATAATATAAAAAGTTATAATATAAACCAGTACCTTAGTGGCGTGGTAGCTTATCCAGCTCAATATTCATCAAAGTGCACAGCTTATTGTGTTACTGTGTTGTGCTGTATGTGTGAAGTACAGTGACAGTGAAGTTTTCTTGTCATTGGTCAGCTGTACTGGACCAATTAATAACAATTAAAATCCACTGAGAGTGACAAATATGACCTTGAGCACAGTTTAGGTGAAGACCTATTAGGATATCATTGCAGAGGTTTCACTAAGTTCTACCAAATACTGCAGGAGGAGTAGTGATTCCTCTGACTTATGAAAACAATACATACAGTTCATCTGTCCTTCGACGGGCTGAGCGAAAAATCAGCTGATTCTTAGGCTGGCAAGTTGAAAGGTTTTGCCTTATTTTATATTGAATAGTCACTGTGTACTACTGACTTAGCTAATTACACAACCAGTCTCATGTCTCATGATTAAAGCATGCAATAGAAATATAGAAGATATAGTGGAAACAGTGGAAATAAGCAAAAATAGCAGCATATTAACATATCATTTGGTCTTTTCATTGTACCTGTAATCTGGGATGAGCGTAGAACTCGTTGAGGAAATCCATCAGCAGGTCTATCTTCAGCGAGCTGACACACAGCACCACGTGCTTCTCTGTCTGTGCCCGATGTCGACTATAGTTACCCCCCAACTTCTGGCTCTCCATCCACAGGTATGCTAGTTCTTCAAACTGACACAATGACAGCAAAGGTGGAGTGATGTCAAAAGCAGCACGGATGAAATAAATAATAAAAAAGACATAGATTTGCTGTCTGGACACAGATGGAGTGAAAACTACTAGTGGAATAATTTGGCAGCAGCGGGAGTTCATCTCCAGAAACTTTTTGAGACATGTGAAGGGATGAAATATAAATAACACAGTATATATGTGGGCTAATGATGCTGCAAATGTGAGCCAGGATTTTGACTGGCACTTGCAAACTTCTCCTGCAGCCAAAAAAATGTCACAGAAGCGAAGGACCAAATTAGACTTTTACGAGCTGCAGGCCAGCTTGAAAATGTCATTTAATATCTGATGATACCCACACAAAGGTCATCACTGAATGCGGAATATTAAAGAATTCCTTGTGATTAAACAGACCTAACACGAGGCTTACAACAAACCGCAACCCTTCACTGCACTTTGCAGTGAAAATCGCTGGTTTTTAATTTAGCACAGAGTCGGTACCTGTAGCGGCAGCACCACCAGGGCAACACAGATGAGAATGACCACCAGCAGCTGGGAGGGCCAGATTTGTGGCGTGACGTCCCCGTAGCCCACGGTGGAGAAAGTAACGATGCAGAAATAGAACGAGTCAAATAAGGTCAAGTTCTTCCCAGCTCTCTCTAGATGCTGGATCCCACAAGCCCTGCATAAAAACGAGGAATCGTACAATGACACCAGACAAATGTCCTACGGGTAAAGATAATTAAAATATAACATATGAAAGGGGATATATTCTACTAAGGCAATCTCTTTCACTATGGTAATATAGTCATGTCTAGACTGGATATTACAATTCAATTTGACCAAGAACAAAGGCCCAAAGGTCAGCCCAACGTGGGCTTCTCCTCAGTATGGCATTTAAAGTGACACCATGATTGTTCTGTCAGTTTCCCCTGACTGCTCATTAGGTGTTTTTTTCTTGTTTTGAATAAGTTGGACAAAGGCTGGGGCTGGGGGAAAGTGAATCAGAGCTATGCTGTCAGAAATAACACAACTTTGATTAAATTCACTGTTTTAAAACAAGAAAATCAATTAATAATAAAGAAAACAAGGTTATCAATACAATAAGTATTTGTAGGTCTGTTTACTCTGACGCTGATCATCAGTGCATTTTTATAAGCATTTCTTTTTCCAACAACAGTAGCAAATATGTATCTCTTTCATGGATACTACCTCTTAAAAAACATTAACCTTTGCCAATAACCAACCGTAGCTCACAAGGCCTGCTTTCGACAGATCTTTGAATAGCTACATGTTTTGCTTTTTACAGTTTTCGTTTCCACAACATATATTGCTTCTACCGGATAATTAGCCATGCAGACCACCAACTGTGAGACGATGTTTTTGGGGTCATGTGGTACAAGGTTCAGAGAACAGATTTTGCCCCAGCGGTCAGAGATGCACTTCAGTGACTAACAGCGAGAACAGAGGCTGACTCACCCGGTGAAAACCAGACACAGTAAGGTGCAGATGAGGATGAACACCTGGTTAAACATGGCAGAGTGGGTCCTTTGAATGGCACGATGGAAATCATTCTGGACACAAGAAAAGAGGTTTTTAAATGGGCAGATCTACTCTCCTGTGCAAAAACCGTTTAATGCATTAGTCATACCGCTGTCTGAGAAATACGACACATTTTCCACTTGTGATAGCAAAAACAAACAATTTCTCAAGGACAAGTGGACCAAAATATATTTGCAAAACAAAGTATTAAAAGGGCATCTGCATCACACGAACAAATTCCTTCCAAACCAAATTAAAATCATTTCATTTAATTAATCAAAGCTCAGATCTCTTACGTAACTGTAGTCCATTATTTTACTAACACACAAACTACACCAAAACGAGTGCCCTTTCCTCTTTGGAAGAATTTTTTTATACTCCTATATTAGCATACTGTCCATCTTCCAACGTGGCAGCTCACGACTCATTTTCACTTGCACCTTGTTAGCATGTTCTGCCTGCCACCACCCCCCTGGCCACAGATTCAACCATCTGCCACCTACCGTTCTTGGCATGTAGCTCCTACTCTGTCTCATCTGAATCACAGCGAGAGCACACACTGCACCAGGTGGATCCAATGGAATTGCTTTGAATTTCATGTACCTGTTAAACCCTTCTGGGTAACACTAATACTACAACACCAGATTTCTGTGAACTCTGTGTTTTATTAAACTCGCCGTGCCCACACTTGTACTTTTTGCTTTGGCTCGACTTGCTCTTGATATTGGGTAGTACTGCTTTACTTGCAACTTTAAACAATATACACTCATTATCCAGTTTGTTAGGTACACCTTGCTTGTACTGGGTTGAAACCTCTGTGCCCTCAGAACTACCTTTATTCTTTACGAAATAGATTCCACAATGTGTTTGAAATATTCCTCAGAGATTTTTGTCCATCATGACACGATGGCAACTCATAGTTGCTGCAGATTTGTTGGCTCCACATCCATGATGGCAATCTCTGGGAACTATGGAGGCCATTTGAGTACAATGAGCTTATTGTGATGTTCAAGAAACCAGTTGGAGATTATTTGAGCTTTGTGACATGGTGTGGCATCCTGCTGGAAACAGCCATAGGA
This sequence comes from Neolamprologus brichardi, assembly GCF_056152115.1. Taxonomy (NCBI): domain Eukaryota; kingdom Metazoa; phylum Chordata; class Actinopteri; order Cichliformes; family Cichlidae; genus Neolamprologus; species Neolamprologus brichardi. The sequence continues at coordinate 30,522,145 of NC_142115.1, forward strand.
AGATGGGTATATGGTAGTCATAAAGGAATCACGTGATGAGCAATAGGTGATAAGGGGCCCAAAGTGTGCAAAAAAGTCTTTCCCACACCATTACACCACCAGCAGCAGCTTGAACCACTAATATTGACACTCAGACTTAGTAATGTTTCTTCCAGTCTTCTTTTACTCAGTTTTGTAGCTTCAGCAGCCTCAGTTCCCTCGGTGTGGCACCTGGTGTGGTTTTCGGCTGCAGTAGCTTGTCTTCTTCAAAGTTAGTTTTGCTCAAAGATGCTCTTCTGCATCCGTTGGTTGTAGCAAGTGGCTGATTGAGTTACTGCTGCCTTACTAACTGCTCAAGCAGTCTGATAATTCTCCTATGACCTCTGGTATCAACAGGGCATTTACACCCTGAGCACTAATGCTCACTGGATATTTTCACTTTTTTGGACTATTTTCTGTAAACTGTAGAGGTGGTTGTGTGGGAAAATCCTAGTAGATCAGCAGTTTCTGAAATACTTCAGCTTCTCTGACACCAAAAACTCAACATTCAAAAATCACTAACATTAACTTTTTTACCCTTTTTGATGCTTGGTTTGACCTTCAGCAGGTCATCTTGACCATGTCTATATGCTTAGGTGCATTCAGTTACCTACCCTGTGTGATTGGCTGATTAGAAATTTGTATAAATGAGAAAGTGAACAGGTATTTCTAATAAAGTGGACCAATGAGTGTAGGGCCAAAATAACTGCTGTTCACTAGCCTCAAGAACATGCAGTCAATTCCAAAAGAAAGAAAAAGTGCTTGCTTCTTCCTTATGCAAGCTTCTGGTGAGAAAACACAGTATGTGTGAAAGCCTACTGCAGCGTGAATATGAAAGTCTGCTGTTTGATTAAAAAAAACATGTGTTTTGTTTTCTCCTAAATACATCAGCTGAACATGAATAACATGGCTAGAGTGAGCTTTGTAGCCAGCTAATTAGACAGCAGGCTAATTTATCAAAGTAACCATTGTTACTGCTAATAATGTTACACAGATAAATGTAGCTTCAAAAAGATATGTTGTTTTGTGCACATATCAGTGTCGACAAAAAGAGAGTGCCAGCTAACCAGAAAGAAATGAATTAGCCTAGTCGATTAAATTCTGTTTTGTTACATTGTATCAACCCACTGAGCACTTACACAATGTTACTCATGAGCTCTAATATGGCTGCTAGAGGCCAGCTAATTTAACCTCAAAGCCCATAGTAATAAAGAAAACATACAGTTTTGTTTATTCTCTCTAGTACAATAAAGCTTGTAAAATGTGTGTAAGATGCAACACACGCTTTATTTACAATGGCAAACAACTTACAATCATATTCTCCAGAGCACCTTTGGCTAGCCAGCAGTTAAGAAACACAGGGACGAATATGTCTCTTAATCGATGCCAGAAAATCTTAAAGAAGAAAAGAAAGAGACAGGGTGAAAATATACAGTATATTAGTAAAGCGATATTTAGTTAACATACCTCATATATAACATGACGTTACAATCCACAATACAAATAATAAAGAAATTTAAATGCATTAGGTAGTTTCTTATTAAATTCAAAATTGTACATATCTGATATTTGAAGATCTTGTTTTGTGGACAAGGCGAACTGCTTAAGTTACTCACTGTGATTATAAATGGCACTGTGTTGATCATTTCCAGTATGAAGGAAATCTGGAAGATCTGCTCCCAAATGTTTCCCTAGAAAGGAAATTAATGGGAACAATTTAATGAATCTGCTACAGGGGTCTGCCTTCGGTAGATGGAGAACATCAACATAAAACAACACCATGTAGGATAAACAACAACAACTTTCTGTGCTAACATCTAAAATCTTTGTTGAGAGGAGATGGTTCTTTGAAATTAACAATTTTAGTGTCAGTATCTGAATATAACACCTGACTTTGTGCTTAAAGCATTCAAATGTGCTTGTTTGTAGTTTTTGCCTGTTGTGCTTAGCTACTGTGCTTAAATGTAAGATACAAAGTTTAAAGTGAAGATAAAAAGGTTCTAATATATATATACCACTTAAATCTCATTTCATAATGAAGGGTTTACATAATCGACTGTATGATGCAGCCTCTGCTCATTTACACGTGTGTTACATAATGTCTCTGTGCACTATAATTACATTTGGTATTATATAGCAGTGAATGAGAACATAAGTAAAAATATATCTGCATATATTTTCACTGGCAAGGTATAATGTTCAAGAAGCAGAACACTATAAATTTACGCTTGTGTGAAATGATACACTGAGGAGGTGACACTGGAAACTAGACATGTAAAAAGCAGCAGTTTAAGATAAAAGTATCTGAAAACCATAATATTTTCAAAGGCTTCACCATCTGAGGACAAAATTTAACATTGGCATGTGTGACTCATAAAGTAAAAGCAGTAGGAACCCTGTTCAATGGAACTGAAGGAAAGAAGAAGATAAAGACTGCGTGTAATAAACCCGATTGCAAACATCTAAGGATCTCAACAGGAGTTGAAAGCAATGGTGCAACTTAGATTCAGAGTCAGGGAAAGCTGTGGGAGATGTTCAAATCCAAACTGATAGTGTGTTCATTCCTAAAATCTTAATTTCTAAATACATTAACAGATGAAAAAATAAAGAAAAAATATGGACAGCATGTGATGCTGCTCAATTCAATAAATATCTGAGAAGAGCTATTACAGCTAACTGAATGGTCTGTTATGAAGATATGTTTGTGTTGATTGTAAGATGTTTCAAATATTCTGTCTGCCATCAGATATTCTGTATTTCTATATACCGTGCATTTCACTAACACATATTTTTGATATTTTACTTGCAATGTGCACAATCCTCCTTTTGCATGCACAAGGACATCTGCATACTCAGATGTGTCACAGATTTGAGGAAACCTGAACCTAAACTCTTGACAGCTACAGCGAAGGGAACTGATTGTGTTCTGTGGCATTCGGCTGGTTCAGGGAGAGAAGATTAGCTGAAAAACCAGTACAATAAGTGATCATTGTTATCCTACGATAAAAAAAATGTTTTCCTGATGGGAGTGATCACTTTAAATGACCATATCATCACCACTCATAAGGTACCAGCGCTCACTTAATGGTTTGATCAATATGAAAATGAGCACTCAGCTGAGCCCCTGTGGGAGGTTTTAGGTGGATGTGCTTGATCGCACCCTCCAACATCATCAAAACACCACACAAGGGAATAACTTTGAGAAAAATGATATTTAAACCTTCTGGTAGAGTTCCAGCAACTTTAGTTTTAGCAAATCAATGCTAAGGTTGGCAAGGCTCGCAAATCAGACCTAAATACATTTGTGATGCATCTTTCTGTGACGTGTTTGTAGACAAAACACAAACGGCACTTTAAGCTCTGTAGAGCCTTTATCTCAACTTCTTTCTGAGACAGTGTGCTAGATATTTGAGTTTATAATTTGCAGCAAAGACTGCTGGTTCTGTGATGGGGATGTCTTTGGGGAATGTAAATGAGGCTGGAAAGTGAAAGCTGTTGGTTCGCAAGGCAGGAAACAAAGTGTTGGACTTAGATCAAGAAGCTGCATAAGGACAATAAGAATTAAAAAGATAAAATTTGTAGTGTGAGTCAGTCTCTTACCTTGTAGCTGAGATATGTGATAAGCATAGTCTCCAAAAAACTGATTAAGGCCACTGTCACCTGGAGCAAAAGGGAGAAAGATAAATGAACCCCGCAAATGCAGACTCTTCTCGGCCTTCAGCGGGGAACGTCCATACTCTGCAGTGTTTTTATCTAATAAATGGCTTGTGGTGTTTTTGGGCTGAATTATGCATTGAGACAGAGTTCATGGAATAGAATTTGATTTATGCACACAGAAACAGTATTATGCTCACCTGTATTGCCCACACAGACTCTCGTCTGTTCACCCAGAAAATGCGTTCCCTGTCACAAACAATGTGAAACTTTTACTCACACTTCACTGCATCTGCATTTATTATCAACCTTACTATTGTGCACCACTAATTTTACTACGAAGTGCCATGTTAACATGAACATACCATTTGATTTGTGGTGGCTCCGATGTATCATTCCAACCATTGCTTCGATTCATTGCACTGTATCACGGACAGGAGTAAGGAAAAGATAAAAACAGAGTAACAGTTTGAACGTCTGAATGGGTGGAAACACGTCTACTGGGAGTCAAACATCCACATAACTGCATAGGATGAGCAACTTTTTCACATTGTTCATATGAACATGCACACAACATGAGTAAAATTATATAATCACTACAAAATAAATAACTGTTGTGAAAGTAAAAAACTGAATATTTCACATATACTTACAGTGTTGAGAAAAAGCATTCACCCTTTCCCTGATTTCTTTGTTTTTTTCCCTGAAATTAGGAAGTGGCAAATACTTCATGGTACTGTATCCTTTATGCTTTATGCTCTCCTGACAACCTTCAGTGAAACCCTCGAGATGAAGAATCTTATTGGCCAGTCTGTTATAGTCCAGTACAGGCAGCACTAACCTAACATGTTTATCTGTGAGTCCCCAGAGGCAACTGCACACAGATGGGCCCTACCAGCCACTGAAATAAGGATCCTCTATGAGGAAACAGTGCTAAGCGCTAAGCCATCACGCTGCAGTTACTTACATTTACTGTTTTCTACACCTGGAAAACAAAAAAAATATTTTGGAAATTGTTTGGAATTGCTAGATTAAAATGCTGTAAATACACTTTTCCTAATGTGCAGACCTGTTAATAACAGGCTTTGGTTATGACAGCTGATGTTGGGCTCTGTGAAGCCAGATAACAGAGGGAGTGATGGACTAATAAATTAACATTACACATACATGGCTTTGTTTTTATCTCACTCACTTTATCTCAGCTTTAATGTTTTTTGTGCGGTAGAGTTTGAGTATCTGGAAGGACTGCTTTAACATTTACTTACCCTGTGATGACATGACTATCACCCTTTTTCTTCTTTTCTAGCTTTTATTTATCCTCCATTTTTGATTTTTAATAAAAAAGAATTACTATGTACAAGTGGAATAGGAACAGTGATTGAATAGGGAGAGGTAGAGTCTCACTCTCACCATGGGCTCCCATTTTTCTCCTTCAGATCTTCCAAGCTGACTCTTAATATGTAGAGGGCACAGGTGAGAATCTTCAGTGAGAAGTTGAACAAGCGGATCCTCAGGCCTGTGGAGCAACAACAACAAAAAAAAGCTGGAGCGTAAATTGAGTGACTTAAAGATGAGCTTGCTTACATCTTTTCACATTATTCACAGGCTCAGACTTAAAGCTCTGTGTTGACTTTTTCCCACTCTTTTTTTGTGTACACTTTGTCTGCAGTCTGAAGTTCAAACAGAGACTGCTGTTAACAACAAATCCAGCAAATTCTCTTCATCATAGTGAACTGCTACTGCTCGAATTGTGGTCGTTTGGGTGCATAAAATGCTTTTATCCCTGAACCATAACTAATACATTTCCATGCCTCTACAGCAGCCTGGCAGACCAGATTTCCCATGACGCACATCCTTCAAATCCTTCAAGAAGAACACAAAAATAACACTAGCCTTTTTGTATGCTAACAATGTGCAGAAGGATTACAAAGCAGCGATAATAATATTTATGAAATCACACGTTTTTTGTGGACATAAGTGTACCGATAAACTCACATACAACCTGCTACATACAACACTAAATAATACACATAAAAACTAAAGCCTGGCAGAAGATGACAGAAGCTTTTTTAAATGTAGCAGTGTCAGCTAGCCAGTCAGTCATCCAGCCAGCGAGTTAGCTAATCCCTAGTGACACGACCCCTTGCGATGAAGCCTGCATCAGTGTTAAAAAGGTTAGAAACAGGGCAGACAAACAAACAACAAATAGAGCAGAAGACCCCCGCAGCACCATGTGACATTTTCATTAAAACCTGCTGTTTTATGTCAAAGACTATGGCGGCCTAGTGACAACAACAAGCTGAGAGAAAGAAAGCAGAGCTAGCGTCACGGACCCGGTAACGACATGTCCAACTACATATGGGAGAGTTTCCATAGTGTACATTTTTACAACTACATGCAAATGAACAGCTTCCAGACACAGTGCACCAAACTGCTGAGTCATGCCAGTGTCTTTTTTAGAGACAATGTGGCATGTCCTAATGAGAAAAACACTGCAGCTCTGCCTCATCTCTCCACAAATGAGCCATATTCTTCTGTCCACGCTGGGTCACAGCTTGAACACTTAAAACCCCAACAGTGAGGCAGCTAATGTAATAATGAAAGCCCCAACTGAGACACAAAGTGGAAATGCACTTATTGTTCATTTGGCTCAGAAAGTATCTAGCAGTAGCAAGCCGCTTACCATTTTCACTCTAAAAGATAGCATCGTTTATGGTTACTTACTTGACCTTTGGTTTTTGATGAAGAAAAGCTTTAGCCTCTCCTTGAAGGTGTTTTCGTTCACATAGAACTCTACCTGAACCCTGTGGGGACAATGCAGAAAGGTCAAGCATAGAAGAAAACAGTAACAATATGGTGACATTTCCCAGAAGTCTTCATGTTTCGTACGTTTCATTTTATTGTGATTTTTCACTTCTTGTCAACAGAATTGAGTTTTTTTCCAGTAAACTCCAGCCAGCAGATCACATGCAAATCTATACAGACTTAGAATAAGCTGTATATTATTTTCACTAATTCTGTTACCCAGCATTTACTGTCTGCCATGTACAATAACAATATTGACCACAAGCACATTCACATCTAACTTGAAATTCAAACGTACAGCATCTGCAGTCATTAATGAAGATTTATGTAAATATACTGACACTCTCTCAACAGCGACTAGGAAACTTCTCCACATTCAGAGAAATACTTTGTTTTAAAGTATGTTTTAATTACTTTAGTGAGATATTTATTCAAATTGACTAATTTGTTCTGTGAAAAGGGCAAAATAGGACTGAATCATTTCTAATTGCTTAATATTTCTAAACATTTCATAAAATTTGTAATATTTATTTGCGACTTTTAAGAGTGCCAACACATTCAGCACTCTGAAACCTTGTTTACAATTTGAGAGACAATCAGTACCTCTGGGGTCTAGCCTTATTTCTTCACATAAATAAGAGAGAATACAAGTGGATAGCCCGCTTTATATACAGCACAAAAAGAAGCTTCCAATAATAATTGACAATTTTCTCCCTATTAAAAACTACAGCACTTTATCAATGCTTTTTAAGTGGTCACACCTACTATGACACATGCAAAACTGTTAAAGATTTGAGCAGACATAATGGACCAAACAATCACTTAAGCATGAATGATGACGTAGCTACAGAACTGCGGGTAGGTTAGACAATTGAAGGTAATGAGCCAGGCCTATTGCCCATTTCAGCAATATACAGAGCTTGTTGTCACTAAAGAACATGAAGGGAAAGTAATAATGGTCTTACAGTCACAGCAGGGACCCTTGCAGCTTTCCACCTTGTCTGACAAGATGAATACAGGGTGCGAAAAGACAAGGGAGGAGAGAAGCGAGCAAGCGGGCAATTACAGCAGCCTACTCCAAAGGGACTATGTGTGTGTAGATAAAGAGTGTAGGTAGGAGAAAGAACATGATATGAGCCATTTTCCAGCTAATCCCCTCTCTCTTCCTTCCGGCTGTATTGCCATAGAGACAGTTTTCAGTGCAGGAAATGTTCACTCACGTGTCTGTGTGGCATGCTTTCCTCGCAAGAGGAATTAGTTGGAGACAGACAGAGCCAAATACACACACCGACACACATGTAGAAGCCATCATCTCCAAATGCACATCCATACAGACTCCATCACACACAAATCTCACTCACTTGTATCGGTCGCCTAAGAAGCTGTATAAGAACTTATAAAGTTGAATGAAAGTTACTAGGGCCTTTTATTTACCCTGTTGCCTATAAGCACATGGACGAAATGTGAACAGAGCAAAACCTAAGCCAACCATGAATTGTTGTAAGGAAAATAAAATTTGTGGATTTACAGACTGATTACTTATTTAACTTAAATCTTGATTTAAGACACGACTAATGGAAAACACAAACTGAGTACATTAATACTTAACTGAACACTTTGGGAATTACTAATTTAACAGAAAAAAAAGCCCAGCAGCAAATCGAATACATTCTTTACAGAGAGTAGCTCCTTTACAAATGAAAAAGGCCACAAAGTTTTAATTCTATGTTACTTGATTATTTAAGTTTTATGTTTCTGGAAAATACTACAGACACAGCAATCGACCAGCCAGGGACTGGAAAATACCAAATTCCAGCAATCTTGGCTTTGGGTATTTCTGATTTTGAGCCGGCCTGCTTCATGCATGTACAACATGTGTCCTGTGGTGCATATAAATTGTCACGCATATTTACATCCACATTAAAAACACGTCTTTAGCATGGAACCTCCTCACTTGGAGGGAAGACAAACTTCACCAAAGAAAATCATGGAGGGACCATCATAAAAACTTCCTAACAATAAACCTAATCAGACACTTAAATCACCAAGGTAAAGATATCCAAAGATGGAGATGAGTGACAAGGGAGAAAAGGGTCGGCGTCATGTTATCCAGTGAATGTATAAATATACTGGAAAATGATGTAAGTAACTGTAATCTGGAACTCTGATGTGTTATATAAATCTGTTGCAGCTGCTTTTGTTTGGTAAGCTAAAACATGCCAGGTAAAGGTGGGTGTATAGATCAGATTTTCATCTAAGTATTTATACCTCTTTCTAGTAGCAGAGCATTTTCAGTTATTTAAGTAAGAGAAGAAACTGTAGTTTGGGGGGACATTATAAAGTATTTTGGATAGAAGAAAAGTCGATTTTGTATATGCTTTGCTACACAAAGTACACAACAAGAAATATGTCAACAACTAGGACTTCAATATGCCATTCAGACATGTCTTGCATATGGCTCTAGCTTTCCATTACTTTCTTAAGACCAATGGCTCTCAATTTCCATGTCATAAAGTTTCTGAGACTATATTTAAAAATAACTTAACCCAACATTCAATAGTCTCAAAACTGTGCATTTGTTCTATAATTTCAGTCATTTGAACCATATAAACAATATTTTACTGACAAAGATTCAGAATACAGTTCTAAGCTATGGTCCTATCACAACTGAAAAAGCAAAAAATACTGTTTCTGAATCACAGTTTTGCAAACATGTTTGGTGGTCAACACGTTCACAAAACGGAAACAAAGTGATCAAGTGATGGACATGAATAAGAAGCTATAAATTACTGAATTGCCTACAGTTGGATGTTTTTGTCTCTGTGCATTTTTTTGAAACTAGCCAGTCAAAATTATGGCCTTACAGCACTTCTCATCACACTTATTTCTGTCCACATAATACACAAGGATAAACATTTGCTGTCCTTACCTTTTATCGTGCTTATAAAACACTTCTGACCAAGGGTACAAAAAGGTCTTCTTACACATAAGGTGGCTGCCAGGAGCTGTAAACCAACAGCAATACCTTTCAAGTACATACTCTCTTTCCTTTGGCATCTCGAGTCTACAAACAACCACCACCAATGACTGTAGGGTAAGATGATTAGTAGTCTGTATATCCATGGAGTCACACAGTGTTCACAACAGACAATAACTTTAAGAAGATGCAGTCCCTTTGTTCGCACATAGGATAGATGCATCATATGACCTTGAGTCCTCAACTAACAACTCTTTACGGTATATAGAGCTTCAACACTAATATATATACATATATGTATAGTATTGAGGTGGCACACCAACACACAAACAAACACAAATACAAATGCTGTTTACCGTGACCGCTGCCTGTGACAGGATTACAATTTTATGAGCTCCTCGTGTGAAACACTGAACTACAACTGCTTTGTAGACCATGTAAATAAACATCAAACAGCTTGTTGACCTCGGGATAATCAGATGGGCAGAACAGATCTGTTCAAAGCCCCATGCTCATTCTAGATTAAAAAAAAGAAAAAGAACAAAAAACAAATTCGGTCTAACAGCCGCCAGATGCTCTGCGCCATATGGAATATGTGTGAGGGTTTTGCAGAATCAAGCACGGGCAAACACCACAACAAGACAATGGGGGTCATTATAGTCACTCAAGAAGGAGCCTACAACAGATATCAGTCCTAGGATGGTACTCAGATGCTGCATGCTCTGCATCTATTGCAGAGCCCAATCAACAGCAACCTTGCCTTGTATGTTTTAGTTTGCAGTCTGCCAGTTGCAACTAGTTGCACAGAAACAAATCTGTAACGCATCAGTTCAGTTATCCCTGACCAATCAGGTGGCCTTAGTGAAGCAACCCATTAATTAAAGGTTTCTGATGATAACCAGTCCACAGAATCACTATGCAGACCATTAATGATGCATCTTACCTGTAAACGGTGTTAAAAAAACAATCTTTCACATCACAGCCTTAATACAGTTTTAGATTTTCTGATGGCGGCTTTGTTCTGCTGCCCCTCTGACAAAGCAAAGAGTGGAAAATAGAAAATGTCCTATTCACCTCCCACTAAAGTGTTCCTGATATAAACGCTGCAAGGCTTCTAAAAATACTCCTCGAATAAAAAGCAGTGGCTTCTTTGTTATTCTCTACTTCTATCACTCTGAAGCATTCAAAACTTCCCAATTGTTGCAGGTACTTTTCCAAAGCCTTATTATAGTGCAAAGATTATGAATATGGACTTCAGCTCAGACGCGACTGTGTTAACTGTGAAGGCAGCTTATCAAATGGACACTGAATCCATAATCCTCAAGAAGGATGTGTAAGTGTTTGTGTCATAATCATCTGGAGGGGAAGCCTTCCTCGCTTACTTTAATAGGACCTGTGTGTTCAGTGGATAGACAAGGGAAACATGAAAGGGCAGGGATGGTGATTTCTGGTTGTCTATAGGATATGTACAACTTGTAAGCTGCTGCACATGAGCGTGGGTGGTGTGGACCACTGACGGAACCAGATTACACTGAATGGTTTTGTTCCTAATACTTATGAATGTATGAGCAAACATTAGTGCAGTGAAGCCTTAAATAGGCATCTGAAAGCTGCTTATTCAAAGCAACTGTCATATGTCTTTCAAGGTTTATTAAGGAGTCCTGACACAAATGTGCAGCTTTAAGATTGCTGCCTGTGCTGACTGTGCTGGTTTTGTAAAACCAAATTTATCCTCCTCTTGACTGAATATTTCAAGAGCATTGTAGCAATGTTGTTTGTCGAATAGTTTCATAAAACAAAAGCGACGTCACATAAAAGAGATGTTCCTTTGTCCGCAGAAAACAAAAAGGTACAAAATGTTGAGGTTTTTAACAGGGTACTTCTCAAGTGCTCCAAGTGCAGAAATAATTTAGATCTAGCCTCCATGTGTGAGTTTTGATAATCCTTTTCTATGAAAGAATCAGAATGTGCATAAACTCCAGATTTACAGAAGTAAGGAGTTTAAGGCTTAGCACTGTAAAAAGTGCAGAGACCTCAGTGCCTGGGTAAGACTTAAAAGCACAAGGTTGTCAGATTGGATAATGGCACTGGGGTGATGTTAAAGTCCACAAAAGGGTCTAATTCATAAAATAGTAAAAAAAAAAATAAGTTATTCATGAGTTGGATTTAAAAAAAAAAGAAATAATGTCAAAATACCCTAATGTCTTTTTGTAGAGGAAATACTAACTTCATGAATTTCCCTCCTTTGCGAGAATTGTATGAAAATGTTTCACAGGCAAATAAAAATACAGTTAAATATTGTTTTAATGTTTCATTAAATTGTAATCATTGAAGGAAATGGTTAAGTAACCACTGCACTGCGTCAGCTTCAATTTTATTTTATTTATATGGTGCCAAATCACAACAACAGTTGCCTCAATGTGCTTTATATTGTAAAGTAAGGACCCTACAATAATACAAAGGAAACAGAGAAAACAATAATCATCATATGACCACCTATGAGCAAGCACTTTGGTGACAGTGGGAAGGAGAAACTCCCTTTTAACAGGAAGAAATCTCCAACAGAACCAAGGTCAGATTAATAATAACAAATATGAAATGCAGAATGTATAAACAACATAGTGAAAAAGGTAATTAAAGAAAAAATACTAAATGCATCATGATAATCTCATAGCAACCTAGACCTATTGCAGCATAACAAAGGGAGGATTCAGGGTCACCGGATCCAACCCCAACTATATGCTTTATCAGAAAGGAACGTTTTAAGCCTAATCTTAAAACTAGAGATAGTGTCTGTCTCCTGAATCCAAACTAGAAGCTGGTTCCACAGAAGATGGGCCTGAAAACCGAAGGCTCTGCATCCCATTCTACTTTTAAATACTCTAGGAACGAGAAGTCTGTCTGAGAGTGAAGAGCCATAAAGGGGTGATATGGTACTAAAACGTCATTAACGCAAGATGAGGCCTGATTATTTACGACCTTGTATGTAAGGAGAAAGATTTTAAATTTAATTCTGGATTTAACAGGGAGCCAATGAAGAGAAGCATTACAGGAGAAATATGCTTTCTCTTTCTAATCCCTGTCAGTACTCTTGCTGCAGCATTTTGGATCAATCGAAAACTTTTCAGGTACAGGTAGAACATCCTCATAATAAGGAAGTACAGTAGTCCAGCCTAGAAGTAATACTAGTTTCTAGTTTCACTCTCAGACACAATGTTTCTAATTTTGGAGATATTGCGCTACATATTGATGATGCGCACTGAAGGACATATCCTAGTTAAAAATGACTTCAAGATTCCTCATGGTGTTGCCAGGGTAATGCAACTGCTGCACCATGGAAACAAGGTCAATCACCCCACAGTGAATACAGTTTAAAAGGCGTATCCTTTAACACCGTGTTAAAATGCACTGCCTTTAATTAAGCACTTTTTAGTTAACACATGCTGTATAGCTCAACACACCCACAATGTTCAACCCAACCTCCAACTGCATAGCCAACAAAGTAGCATTACACAGCAGTATGAAGTATTCTATCAGCAACCACAGCTGAAAGGTCTGCTGCTGACAAGTAATACCAGTGTTTCTTGAACACAAGCGTTTTCAATAAGAGCCAAAGGAAAATGAATAGTAATCAAATATTTTTTCTGTTAACTGTGGTTTCATTAAATTAAGTGTAGCATATACATTTGTTACACAGACAGTCAGAAAAAACAAATAAATGTACAGATAACCGTGTTATAAGTGTATGTGACATTACCATTCCCAGTTTACTGACAGGATGGTTAATCAAGAATAAAACCGCAGCCTTAAAGGTCAAATGACCTGTCATTTCTGACAAAGGAGGGAGGATCTTGACATTTCAGCTTCTTTTGCGGTGTGTCGGTAAAAGGTTGGAGCATTAATGTTGCTGAAGGATTAATAATGTTAAAGGACGTGTCACAAATTCAATGTTTGTTTGGCAGGTGTTTACATTTACAGGTTAGCCATAGCTGCTATTGCACATTATTCATATGTTGGACAAGACGAGACAACTGCTCCCATAAACACTACAAACTTCCTCTATTGCTCTACAAGTTCAATAAATAAACCATAATCTGACTATAAATTTGTTGTTGTTTATTCGAACTTTTAGATCTGAATAATTCAAACACCAATATATATATATACTGGAAAATCTTTTCCCCCCATTTATTCATCCATTTTCTTAACATCCACTTATCCAATTCATGGATGGAATCTATTCCAGCCATCAGGAGCAACATCAGGGGCAAAAACAACATTCACGCTCACATTCACACCTACAGCCCCACACAGAAAGAACCCAGCACTTCATTGCAACAGGACTAGCAATTGCAGCATAGACATGATGTGACTTGTACCAGTCAGTCACATCAATAATAAACACTGACAGGGGATGCAAATAACATTGATCATATCATTAAAATGTGTTGTTTTAATGTGAAACTGTAGAAAAGGTTTCGATGATGTTGTTGACTGGTATACATACATAATTAAAAGCAGAAGGTCTTTATAAGTCCAGCATTTACCACTTTGCACTTGTCATTTCGAGTCATAACTCTGACAGCTAAAGGAAAACCACCTACAGAAGAGAAGGAATTCTACAGATTCCATATTCAGGTTTTACCACGTTATTGATGATCCATCACCTACATCCACAACCCAAAATCTGAGTTATCACTGAAATGTCTCAATTTCCCAAAAGGTATTGCGGTAAAGAAAAAAAAAAAAAAAAAGACCATCCAACTCGGTCGGTCTAAAAGATGATAAACATTTCAATGATTTTCAACTCACCAACATGCACATTATATGGTAAGTAAGGCATGAATAATTTCCATGTTAGTGTTTTCAGCCCCCATTTCAACAATATTTAGCTCTTTGTTTTTCTAGGAATTCTGTCATATTTGCTCACACAGTTGCATGTTTCAAGCCCACAAATGGACATTGACAACACTGAAGTGGTGAAGACTGGCGTGCACATTCAGTTGAAAAACAAATACACCAGCATTTACTTTGTTGAAAGCTACCTTTCCAACATTTACAGTGGTATGATCAAATGTGGCAAACCTATAAATGGACCAAACATCTTTTCCACAACAACTGTTGAAAAGGTAGCCAAAGAATGACCTTTCTGCATCATCTACCAACTTTGCAACTTATCACAGTAATGGCATTATGTTTACACATGGTGTAGGCAAAATCCAGTGAAAAGTGCTTTATGTATATGCTTTGGTGCTCGCAGTCCAGTTATCACTGCAGACACAATCCATGCCATGCAAGCATGATGCTGCCAGAGACTTACTGGGCATTGGTTGAGTCCATACTGTACTCCTCCTGATACCTGGACGCAGCACACATGGACACAGATAGGTACAGGTTAGGAGAGAGTGGGGTCAAGAAAGCAGGAAAGGGAAGGAAAGGATGAAAAGCAAGAAAAGGATGCCACTGCAATGTAGTTTCATTACTTGCATCTTAGTTATAATGGGGCCAATTTCAAACTTCAGAGAGAATTTTAAATCAGTTGTGCAGCAAGAAAGGCTAAAGTGGAAAGTGACAATATGTTAGATAGGTAGAATTCTTTTAGGAATTTCACTAAGGCATATAAAATAAACAGCTTAACCAAATACTATATTTGAGTGGCTGTTTCTTACTGCAAGACCTTTCCACCAGGTTTCATTAAGTCACCATTAAACTTCACATGCAAGTAAATATAAACATTTACAGTGGATACTGGTTATATCTGAGGTTAACGTGACATAAAAAAGCATTAAGTTAACCATAAGAACAGATGGAACACTTAATGCAAACCACAGGGAGTCAGTGTACACATCCTCGGGGTCAGTCTCAAAGTTGCCATATTGAGATGACCGTGAAAAGAAGGAAGTATGTAACACTGAGGGAGGTGACAAACAGAGACATACCCAGATAATTTCACTCACTAACAAATGAACAGATCTGACGCGCAAAGGGTCACAGGTTAAATGCACAATTTGATTTGAAGCAGAAGAAGGAGTCTTACGTCGATTATTTTCTTACATTCTTCTTACTGAGGCTGAAAGTTGTAGTGTTTTATATAATATAGTGTGCATTTTTGTCTGACAACAAATCAAAACGTATGAGTTTTTAAATGGGATTTTTCTTTTATACTGTAATACATAACTTCACAGATTCAAAAATGTAAACAACATGAACACAGTAATTACACAGGTACAAATTTCATGGAAAAAATCTTGACTGGGGTCTTGTCTGAGTCAAAAGGCCATTCATGGGGTAGACTTTTATTACACAGATTTTTCTCATTTTAATACCAGTGATTCTTCTTTTGTACACTGCTTTCATTTGGTATATATTCAGAGTATCACTTTGGGATTAGGACACTACTTTCCTTTGTTTTAAAGTAAGAAAATATACCTTAGCTTTGTGTGAGAGAAAAATAAATGTGATGTTCTGTCTTCGTACTTATGAACTTGAGGTAAAAGTAAATATAGAAGAAATCACAGCACAGCCCTTTCCTTTAACTCTTGTAAACGGTATGTATACATACCATATGTATACTATATTCAGTCAGGTAACACCACATGTTCAGCTGCCCCCACTCCACCCTCAGGTATTCACTATGACCTATGGAAATATCCCAATAACCCCCAAAAACTCAAAAAAAAAATTGAATTTACTGTTAATCTAGTAAGTAAGCTGCTTCAGTGTCCGGAGTATATTTAAAAATATTCCATATCAATTTTGGGGAAAAGTGAATGGACAAAAATAGGTTGAATTGTCTTTGAAATCTCTACATGAACAAGGTCTTTATGTCAGTCAAACCTATAAAAAAAAACGAGATGGTGGAGGAATATGTGTTGAAAATAAAGACTCCAAAGCTGAGAGGTTTACGTTGAGAAGATTGTCATAACTCTATATGGACTAATGGACTGTCCATTCCACTCAGGAAATAGAGAGGTCACAAGGGAGGACTTTGCCATTTCAGTAATTAACCAAGCACGTTTTGCCATCTCAACAATGGCTCTCACTTCCAACACGCCAGTGAAAATGGGTTTCATTCTGAACATCCATGTTTTCATTTTTCTAATAACACTCCATTCTTTTTAGTCTTTACTTGGTAGCTGGTTTGTAACAAACTTTTAAAGTGCCCCTGTTATACTCATTTACAGGTTCAGAATTTTATTTTAAATGTTTACTAGAAAAAAAATCTATAAATGATTTCCATGTACACTCATTTATCTGCAACTTTCTTCTAATGGCTCAATATTCTGAAACCAAGCAATTCTTTCTTCAAGTAATCTAGAATGATGTTAAAAACATTTCTACAACCTTAAATGATTAATAACATCACATTTTCCACTTCTGAAAGACAGATTCAATTCAGTAAATTTCCAATAAATTCACTTTGAGAATTTAGCACACACAGAACTTTAAGATAAAAAAAAAAACTGCTGGACATTTTTGGGAAATTTCTGAACCATACGAAACACACTGAACCAGGTTTGCAATGCAACACTTACTAATTTTCTAACAGTTTTAATAGTATATTATCATTGCTTGTTACTACATTTCAGCAGTTTGAGATGTTAATTCAGAGTTAAACCAATAAGCAAATGATTAGTCGGCTTATATAAGAGATAATGTACATAAAAACAGGACCATCACTGCTCTGCTGTGATCCCGCTAGTGATTTGGTGGATATTTCACAGCACTTTACTGGTCAATAAAAATGCTATCTGGCTACTAAGAGCTTAAACAATTTAGAGGCTAAAATGAATGGAGACTAGCTTACAACAGATACCCTGGATGCAGTCTAATCTGTCCTGTTTTCAATTATAATTCAGAAGTTATTAGATTATGTCATTAACGTCATGCCTTAGTATACTTAAGATCAAATAATTACAGTAAAGAACAACTCGATTCTCACCCATTTGGAGCAGATTTGGAGCGAAGATGTGAGCGGAGGTACTGAGTTATGTGCAGCATGACCAGCACTTTCAAAGTATGTTTTCCAGTAACATTCAGCTGTGAGAGCTACAGAGATAATGTGGGAGGGCCTCATGCACTTATACTATATGACTGCAGAAATTACAAAGGCAAATGGGAAGTGTAGTTTTCAGTCTGGTAGCTTGCCATACTGTTCTCCACAAATCCCAGAAGCAACTCAAGAGACTCACACTGCAGCCTCTCCATTTCATACAGTAATCCTAGACTGAAGTTTAGATGGCAAAGATACTAAATGGTCAAAATGCCCTTAGTCGCACCTTCCCCAAGTCTACTCCTATTACCTTTACCTAATGTTATTCCCCTGCTCCCTCATCACATTTTCTGTCTGTATTCACAGAAAAAACTAACAGCAAAAGTATCATTCTGGTATATGATATATACTATTCTTCCACTTTAAATCTTGAAAACTGGAGTAACAAAATGAATGAAGGGGGGTTATATGCTTTGCAACAGTGTCAAATATTACTTAGCATAAGTTACTACTTAGAGCAGGTACAGTAAAGAATTATTACCTATAATATCTCTGCTGATGCAATAATAAACATCACAAAGACAAACCTTATAACATATTATAGATACTGTGGAATTTGTCCCTTTTATATCTTTGGGATTATCGGGTCCAATCAAACAGCAGTTTTGTGGCCGTATTGAGTTTTCTACTTAATCCTACTATAAAAGCTACTTTCGGCTACTCCCCTGCCAGACGGGGTCAGCACAGCAGCTAGCTCAGCATTTTTGATTTAGCCTGGTTGTCCTCCCTGACAAAACAGCAATGGTGATTTGTTTGTTCGACTGTAACTGAACCAGCGACCTTCTACTTGCCCAGCATTTTTGCACAAATTTAATAATTTAAAGTGAACTTTGATGCTTTAATACTGAAGAGGTAATATTAAGTGTACAAGGATACAAGTACACAAGTAGTTTGCTAACTTTGCTAAAAAAGCAGAAGCACTCTGGACTGACAGACGTGAGCTTTGTGGAAGGCTCTGCGTTGCTGAAATGTCTACGCTGCACATCAGTCACTCTGCCTTTTATCAAGTTCCTACGCGGCTGACCTAAAAAATTCAAATCATCCTTTGCAATATCCTGGTCCATTCTTAGTGAGAATATACAGTGCATAATAGTACCTCAGCAAGGCAGACCAAATGCTCAATTTGCAAACACATTTTTCACTGCGAGGACAAAGTGGAGGCGAAGATGGACGAAGCCAAAATAAATCTGCATGTGTTTATCAGTTCTGACCACATCCTGCGTTTAAAAGATGATCCTTCTCTCTCTGTTACTGAAAATCCTCCAAGACTTAATTAGTCTCTCACTGCCTGCAATATTAAGATGTCAATAACGTCCAGAGAATCGATATAAACAAACATAGAGGTGTTGTAAATTATGCCAAAATAGATGGATTCCCTTGCTATTTGATGGACCGTGCTATACGATGGACCAGAATATTGATTCTTTTACTCTCTCCACATCCTTTCATTCCTGAGCCAGCTGGACAGAAATCTCCCGCAGGACAGAAATCCCTGCTGACCACATTTCACAACCCAGAAAGCTCTCAGATTACAGACATCACCCTGCAAGCAACTGGGATAAATTAATACACTTTTTTTTGATCTCTGCAAAAATCTGGTCATGCAATGATTGGATGAAAATGAAGGCCAACTTTTATTAATTTATGTCCTTAATTAAGATATAAGCCCTTGTCAACAAAACTCGCTACCTTGTAAACAAAGGAGATGGACCGCGCTCAGGGCAACTGGCCAATTAATGCATTAGGTTTTACAGCCAACCCGTTCGTAGATAGTGTACTAGACAACCCTTTAAACAGTCTTGGATGGCAATAAAGCAATAGTCAATATTGTTCAGTGTCTCTAAACCTATTCTTACAGTGTTCAGCTGCCAACCGACTTACTGGCTTCTGTTAGGTTTTAATTGCTCTCACGGATCTGAACTGTCACTTTGACTATATCCACCTACAGTACACCAGTAACTTCAAAAGCTTCATCTCCTCCGTCAGTGTCAAAATCACACATCATAATTTTGGCTAATTATTCACTGTCTTTGCCAGTATCATCATCATCACAAGTACTGATGTGTCATCTCTGAATAATGTTTTCATTAGTGTATATTTCTCCTAATTTTTTTGGTAGCACTGATGACTGAGCTCACCTATTTGCATATATGGGACTTTAAACCTCTGTCTTCATCGTCTTGATAACAGCTGTAATTGCAATTATTAGTAGACATGTTTTGTTATCTGCTCTACTGTCATGTTCACCACACTGAACATCCATTTGAACATAACGGTTAGGATTTGACAGCTAATAATGCTTGACAGAAAACACTCTTCTCTCTCATGTACAAGGTCAAAAACTATGCTTTCTACCATTTAACTAAACTTCAAATTCAGCAGTTGAGTACAGTCAAGTGTGTGTCATTTGTACTGTTTTTCATATTTAGGCAGTTGAATTATAAACTATAGCAGGCTATATATATTTTACATTTTTATCCTTGTTAGGTTTACAATAACTTTTTGCTATTACATATGTGACAACCCTCCCACCATCATGAAAGTCCTGGCTTGCTATTATTCATAGTTTGCTGACATGGGAGGCCTATCAGCTAATGCAGCTCACCTGTGTTTTCCAAGCTATAAAACATGGCCCAGGTGAACTGCCTAGTCTCATTTTTCCACTCCACCTGGCACCAGCCCATTTGTGATGTTGTTACCATGGTTTCTTTATGTTTAATAAATGATATTTTATTAAAGTAAACCACTTGTATGGACTCACCTACAGTGCCTTGAGCCACTTCCTAGCATTGAAAAAAGGAAGACCGAAGACAAAAATCAATATGAATCACTCGGTTTGTTCCTGTGATGTTGTGAGAGCTTTACTTTGCAAGGTAAAGTTCTTGAGAAACCAGTTTGGACTATATGAATAATTGGAACTGAACTGAATCAATAGATGGCTCCCAATTAGTGATAGCTCAAGCCTCAACTCTGATTTACGTCCACCTGAATTCTCAGGGCTTCAGACATCTCTGCCAAGTCTGTAACAAACTCTGACATCCTTCCAGATCTGTCATCCAAAATCCAGTAGCTAAAGTTGAGGCGTTTGCCCCGGGGAGGCAGCTTTGGAGAGGTGTGTGTATTCTGCCTGTGGTTTTAGCTGAGAAAGTGAAGGGTGGATTCTGTGGTAAAAACTGAATGTTTCTAATCTATCCTCGATACTTAATTAAAGGTTTTTGTTTTGTTTTTTATTAAAGTTTCTAATAAACAATGTAGCCAATTATTTTAGGATTATGAAAAGAGACAAAAGGTTATGATTTTTTGATCCAAATGTGCTGCATTTGACATTCTTCCTGTAATCACGTTGTTTAGCCATTTCCCATGCCACTCTGTTGCTTTTGTAGCCTCAATATGGATATTAAAATCACAACCAACAGCAAATGATCCATCATTCAGAACAGATTAAATCCCAGCAGATCTGATCAAACATGCCGATAAATATCAGTATTTCACATAAAAAGTGACAAGAAAAATATGTGCTATAAATATTGAGAGACAGAGCACACTGCACCACCAGCATACTGGCTGTGCAGTAGTTTCTGAAGCACAGCCAAATAAGCACACTCTGTTTTCAGTCAACCCAACCTCATAACCTGCAGATAACAGTGCAAATATTAGCTTGAACAGCAGCATTTCTGCAGCTCTCAAGTTCTTTTGTCTCTGAAAGAAAAAAAAATGCATCCCTCAGTTGTTACAGGACATCACACCACATCTAATTTGTCTATCAAATTGTAGCAGAGTAAAAGCAGATTTTATGGACTGGTGCCAGCACACTGTGAAATAACATGTAGTATTTTTATATAGGGAGGGGGTATGTGAGGAGATCTCCTGTGGTTTGCATTTTTATTTCATCTATCAATCTAATATATATGCATTAATAATATTTAAAAAAAACTTAGCTCATGCAACCTGCAAAAGACTACTTCTACCCCATGCAAACTCTCAGATTCATAAAATTGTAATGGGAATGCAGCATCCACTGAATTATGTAATCCCATACACTGCAGTCATTAAATGAATCCCATTGATGCCTGGAGCAAAATGACTCACGACAGAAATGTTTGCGATCATTCAGCCATCTGTCGTGAAAGTGACTCAAAGAGTCGTACTGGTTGCCTTAATGTTTAATCCCAATGGGAAAATATAGTCTGTAGGACCCGATGCGTAACTACCGTAGTTCCCACACTACGCTGTAAATTTGTGGGAAATATCAGTTTACAGGCGGTCAGCTTTAATGGTAATGAAATATTGATTACGACTACTGTTAATTACCAGCCAAGTTATTAGGAAGACTTGATCGCTGGCAACACCGTATTACCGCGAGGATGCTGCGTGTGTGCATCCGAGCTGCATTTAGAAACATGCGCCTTTGGTGCGGATCTGCGGCAGCTACCTTTGGTCGACATCGCTCCCCAAAGAGCCGATGGTCCGGTGGAGAGGGTTGGAGGGATTGACCCAGGTGGGCTCTGGTGTTTTCTGCACATCGGTCTTGACGTCTGGGTCGATCTCCGAGGGAGAGGGCGTCAGCTTTGCGCCTGCCATGCTTCCCGAGTGTTACCTCCAGCAGAGAACGGCCAATGTTTTTTTCCTCCTGGTGTTAAAATGGGCTCAGTTAGCGACCAACACCGCCGGAAAACCGCATCCCGGTCTCACTGGTGGTGCACGAAGGAGGACGAAGACTGTCTCTCTCCCTGTCGCATCACGGGGTCCTCAGACACACTGAGGGAAGCATGAACTTGTCTCCTGGTAATCGAATCTACCTCCATCCCTGATGGAGATAAGAGGTCCCCGTGCGCGTCTGTGAGATCCTCACGTCGTCACGGTGTAGCGTCAAGAGCTCGACCAACCCAACGGGCTTCCCAGCATGTTACATAACCAAGATGCTCAAATTTAATGACCGCCGATTACTTTTGATCAAGCCAACGTGCCCGTCATTCTTCTTCAGTCCCGTCCCGCAGTAAATCGTCCAGTCAGCTAAAACGAGCTTTAGATTTAGATGCGCCTACACCTTATTGAAACCGTTTTAATGATTAAAAACAGTGCTGAAAATAAATCAAGCTGTCCTCATCTCAACTTCACTGGAAGCTCTAGAAGTGCTATCCTTTTCAGTAGCTGCAGACACGAGTAACGAAAAACCACATACAAATGAGCAGGTGGATAGGCAAACACTTCAGGCATGATCGTGCTGGTTTGCATGGGAACACGGGACACCTGGAGTTGACATGATATTAGTGTGAGAGTGTGCAGGTGATGAAAAAGAAACCACCAGAGTTTAAAGTTGTAAATGATAAATAAAAGATAAAAGTCATTTTTTAGAGAAAAATATTAATTAAAAAGTGTTTTTAAGAAGCCTGAACTCAACATGTAAACATGAATTTAACACCGAATTACATGTCCTTTGGGTTTTTGTCAAGTCTTGTAATGGAAGGAGGGCTCTAGTCTCGGTTAGTTAGAGATAAAGGACCCATAATGTACATATCATTGGTTAAAGTCATTAAAAGGGAAACCAACGTTGCAGCCACTGATCATTTTGTATGTAAACTGCTTAACACATACTGAACCAGGGATTAAAGATGTGAAGGTATTCTGCAATAGTGTACCTCTTTTGATTTATCTGCTAAATAACCTTATCCCGAATTTCCATACCACACCATACCAATTTTACTTGTAAAACACTTCTTAAACAACCACAGCCGATACAAAGCGATGTATACAAAAACTAACTTCATTGGTAGTCACCTCAAAAGTGGCCTTTAGACTAAAACAGGACAGGTAAAAACAGATAAGTAGCCTTGCAAATATATTTAAACTCTGTACAATATGGATGTTGTCATCAAAAACCCAAGTCTGATTGCCAGATTTTTCACATTTTATTTATAATTCAAATTTATGTCATCTAATAAAAACTGTCTTGCTCACTGAAAAGATTCTTTAGGCATTAATCTAGAACAGTTACTCAAAACCGGTTACATTCCTCATCTTCTGTTCATGATTACAAGCTCACAGACCTATTGTTGGTTATGTGTTTACAGTGTGGTTTATTCCTAATTTAGCCAAAGCAGCCATACATGCTGAACTCCCATTGGTAATGCATTTACAAAACACATTACACACTCCATTTGTGATGCAGATGCTGATCTCAGTTCAACCTGCAGGAAACATTTTAAATGATCTGCTTAAAGTACCCTGGGGATTAGAGAGGCTGGCTTGTGGATGGATTGAACGGTTACGTCTTCAGTTTTAGTGGGAAAAGGACAAAGAGATCTAAGTGTGAACTACCTTAACAATCCCATCTGTAACTATAGTATAAAGTCAGTTTGGATTTAAGTACAAATTAAACCAACCTTTTACAACAGCCTGAAGGTAGGATTGATCGCTGGATTAGTTTATGTTCTTTTTCATATTGCACTGTTCTAAAAACATGCTGATTAAACTCTATTTTGAAGGCTGCAGTTTATGGTAGTCTTATACTATATTGCATTTTACCAAGCTTTAGTGGGAAACAGGGTCAATAAAATTCGAGGAACACTTGTTGATATTACCCAGTACCTTTTAACAGGCTCGTGTTCTCTAAAAATCAATGTGTGCATACTCGTAAAATCATAGGCAATAACGCCGTCTCTGTGTACTAAAGTCATTTATTTATCTCTGTATAAATATTTGTCAAGCAGCGTGGTGCTGCATTTCAAACTGCAAACTGATAAATGAATCATGTTGTATCATGTGACACATACTCTCGCCAAGACTGTGTTTGTGATCCAAAGTGCTGGAAAGGTAATAGCTGACCATAAGGAAACAGTCCGAAGCATAAAAAGACAGTTAATGGA
This sequence comes from Neolamprologus brichardi, assembly GCF_056152115.1. Classification (NCBI taxonomy): domain Eukaryota; kingdom Metazoa; phylum Chordata; class Actinopteri; order Cichliformes; family Cichlidae; genus Neolamprologus; species Neolamprologus brichardi. The sequence goes on from NC_142115.1 coordinate 30,546,518, forward strand.
ACGAGAAAAGCAACAATGTATGTGGCATAAAACCAGACAGTGGATTGTAAATGAGTTCACGAGTAGCAGGAAGAAATGTACAGATTTGAGCACAGAGACACTTAGTGGCGAAATAGAGGATTGCAGACAGTGTAGCTGATCCCACAGCAGCAGCAGCAGCAGCAGCAGCAGAGAGAGAGAGAGAGAGAGAGAGAGAACAGATATCAGGCAGCGCTTTCATGTATTTTACAGTATATCTAACCACACAGATGGCAGTATAGTCCTGAGTTTTATCTCATGTGAGGCTGCAGTAACGAACATCTTTGAACGAGCTGTTCAACCCTTGCAGTTACTTCTGGTATGTCCCAGGTGCTGGTGAAGCCCAGACCCAACTCAGGGTTACAAACGAGATTTAATGAAGCACAAAAGAAGTCCAGAAAAGCAAATCTAAAATATACAAATGCAAGAGTAAGCTACGAACTTAATGCAGCGTGATTAGTCGAACGAGTGCCATTGTTCACACTGGATATTTGCATTAATTACATTAGTGGGTAGCACAATGCAGGGATATAACAAACGTGTTCAGAGAGGAGTGAAGCCTGCTGGTTGGCTATAGCTGGCACAGCCTTCCACTTAGAAATGCTTGGCAGAAGAACTAAACACAATTATGCAAGACGAGTAACTTCCAGCTGTGAAGATGAAAGGAAAAAGACATTTTTAAAAAAAGAGAAACAGGGTTTTGGGGGCAGAGCTGATGTATGCAACATCATGCTGCGCCGTAGTGCTACTGCTGTCACTGTCGAGCTGTATAGCTGGATGCACAAAAGCAATTAATTTATTGGTTTAGAAAAGGACAATCATATAGTGGGATTTTTTTTTAAAAGCAGTCACCTGACAGCAACATTTATTTGCACTTAATGTTTTGAAAGTGGTAAAAGCTTGTTAGACTGAACCAAAGCTGCTGGTGGGCCTAATAAGTCTCCCTTTAAATCTCCGTGATCACTGGGGTCGCCTCAGCATCGTGCTTCGTGCTGCAGATGAGAGTTGAGAGCTGTGATAATGCTTCCTCTGTCAAAACATATTAAGGCAGTGAGCTAGCACTGCTGTGGGTGAGCTGTCTCCCTGTGCTCAGTATAGCCAAAGAGGAGGAAGAAGTCTAGCCAATTCCACTGGCAGGCTTACACACAAGAGTGTACACATGCATCTCAGCACTGCAAACAGGGATCCTACTGCTTGCTAACTGCAAACTTGCCAGAGGCTGTTTGGTGCGGAAAAGGTTCAACAACCATTTAATCAGTCATAAACTTTATGTTCTCTTCCAAAAATGAAGATGACTGTGGAACTTTACTTGAATAGAATGAGTATGCCAGAGCGCTTGATTCATCCATAATAGTAATAATTAGAAGAAACATGCCATCAACTCTTCAAAATGTCAGTTGAGCTGTTAAGTTATTTATGAACAGAGAAAACTCGCTAAAGTATTAAGAAACACTACTTCAGCTTGTTACACCACAACCATCTCGGTAAACTCCTGAATATTTTTCCCCTGACGCAAATAAGTTTGAAGCCTTTTCTGGCACTTTCGTTGAGCCACATTAATGGCAAACAAGTCGACAGTTTCATGAATAAAACAGCTGCTCCCAGCATGACGCTGTACCAAAAATGAGTGGCGCTGTTCTCTTCATTTGCCTTACATGAAAGCATCCACTGTATACTCCAGTTAGTTTACATAGATACTCGTTTACTAAATGAACAGCTGAATCGTGTAATAATTCAAAAACATACCTGCAATTTTCATTTCACTTACAACACTTACAACTACTGTTCAGTCTATATAGTACTGATCACTCAGTGTAAACAACCTGAAGGAACATACAAGCATAAAGAACTTTAATGATGCATTTAAATTAACACATAGTTTGCACAGTTTGAATAAGAAAATCTGTTAAAACAATAAGGTGCACCAGAACTACCACAGAACTTATATGTCAACAGTTTACTAACGCAGTGTTACGCCCCACTTAAAAACGAAGTGCTGACTGGGGTGAGGGGTAACACAAAGTGAAAGAGAAAACATGAACTACTGGAGAATAGATGGCATTAAACATGATTTATTGCCCAAAACTACTGCAGTAAAAATAAACACAGGGAAGCTCTTTTCTTCAGGGTCTGCGTAACACGCAGCACATGTCTGCTCATGAGCAAGCAATGCTGCTACATTAACACTCATGTACAAGACAGGAAAGTGAATCCAGGACAGACTGAATATAAAGGAACAGAGAAAATTGCTATAGTGCTATGATGTGAGGTGCTGTAGACAGTAGATGAAAAAGTCATCGGGTGATTGGCAGGCAGATGAATTACTTGAAAGGGCTGCCACTGGGCTCTTTCCTAAAATACTGCTGCACATTCATGATCAGTGAACCACAGCAGCTTTATTGATTATAAAACATTTACCTGATTGCCTTTAGGCAGGAGAACCAGATAATCACAGCAGCACACATGAAATCACCCTACAACACAGCTATACAACAGCAACTTAAGATAGATTTATAAGTGATAATTAGTGTTAAAGCTTATTATACTCAAGGCAAAAAGCAGTTCCTGTAACATTTAACAAACGCTTTCAAATTCTAAGCCAGTTTTAGTATTTAGGTTTTGCTAGACCCTTTGAACTAGTGGGTAGAAAAGTGGTTGGCCATTGCTAAATAATCCACTATGTGGCGCTGTACTTGCATCCTCAATACCGGAGCTCCCTGGTCTATGTTTACAAGCTCAACCAAGTACTTCCATCATTGCTTCTGTTTATTAAAGCCTGACAAGCCAAGTCCACTGATGCTAATTAAGTTGGCAAGACAAAGCACGAGAGCTAAATGGCAAATGCACCAGAGATTTCAAGGCTCAAAGATGCAGTGGCACAGAAGAGAAACAAATTCTGAGGGGGTAAATGAAATCTTAATTCTTCTCAAGCACCACCTTCAATAAATCTCCCTTTGCAGTCTTTCTCTAATTGCACGTCCCACTTGAGCTATACCTCTGAGACTATGCACTCAGACACTGTGATGTTCCAAATGATTTCACATAAAGACTAATAAAACCTTTTATGAGAGCTGCATGCTCATTCCTTTCTGCTTAAGCAGGTCGTGTCATTTTCACTAATACCTCCACTGCGCTGATGGGAAATAAATCTGGCTAGAAATCGTCGAAACAGAGCTCCCTACAAATTGGGCTTGTTAGCAATGCAACGCTTCGACAGACTCATTTCCACCATTTTCGCTCACTGGCTGAACAAATCCTTAGAGAAACTTGTCTCAAAATAGACAGAAATGGGACAACATGCTTGGGTCCTCCACTTCATTGTGACAATAACAACAACTCTTAAACTCACAGCATGTCAAGAAAAACACAGCCACTCCGCAGCTAATGAGAACAAGTCTGCCGTCCTTAAGTGTCGCCTACCCACTCTGCGCTGATGGCGATGACTAATGCCACCTATGGTCTTAATTTCAAGCTCTGTTTGCTAAGCGGAAATGCACATGTCACACACATTTTGAAGCACATCAGACTTTTAAGTGAGATGACGTCTGGAAGTCATCAGGTCGTAATTGGCGATGCAAAATGTCTCATGGTATTCAAGTTGCCGTTTCTCTTTTATCATTACTTACTAATAATTTGGACAGCATGGAAACTAGGGACACAAACAGGCGATAGCTTAATTACAATGCTTGCCACAGCAAATGAAACGACAGCTGTCATTTGTTGCTATCAACAAAAATTTGGAAAATGCTGCTATATGTAACTGCTTATTAGCTACATATAATCATATAAACAAATTAAAAACTAGTGGAGGAAATGAGACTTCATATACACTGTTTTTACAAAGATATAGCAGTTCGAGTCGGGTCACTGTAGTGATAAACACTTTGTGGTGGCAGAAACCAGTGAGTACCCCTGGAAATGTTCGAGAAGGAAACTTTTATAGAACACTATTACTGAAATTCCGAGATTTAAGACAGAAAACCAATAAACAGACCAGACTAAAGGAAATGTAAACACACTTGAGGCAAAGTAGGTGATGTATATACATGATTCAACTACAGAGTTACATGTCAGTAGAGTTAAAGAATATATTTAGTGAATAAATGAGTCACATGGTGATATTCTGTGATATTACATTTAATGTATACTAATTTTATTTATACTATTATACTATGAAGTAACTTTTTTTTTTTTATCACTGTGGTTACAACGTGATGACCGAATATCCAAGGATCCTAAAAAGTCCAGACTTTGTTCCCTCATTCTTCAATTATTCAAGCTACAGTCAGTGTATACAGGCTCCTGCAGTGAATAGTTAGACTTGTTTATCATCGCCCACATATTGTACAGCTGCATTTTATGTCCTTGCCTGTAGCTATAGGTACTACATAAGTTTTCTATGCAAAGACCAATCAACAAATCTTGGTATATGTCCTGGAGAGGAATGCAAAGTACAAAAATGTATTTTGTTTAATATACACATGTAAACAAATAAAAGCTCTTAGGGTCCTGTTGGTCTTGTATACTAGGCTTTCCAGGATCCATGTTTGAGGCACTGAGTCATAGGCTTTCTTGTATTTAATCAGGCAGTGCACAGGTTGGTGAGCTTGATCTTGTAGTCTTGGGCAACAGCTCTGTCTACAAATAGCTGGTGTTTTCCCGCTCTGGTACACTGCCAATTCCTTTCTGTGCCCAGCTAATGTATTGAGCCATGTGCCTGTTCTTCTTAGCCGCTATGATGCCTGACAGGAACTTCCATGTGATAGTAAGGCAGGTTATACTGGCCGGTAGTTGAATGGGTCCCTTCTGGGAGTCTACTAGACACTAAACATTGCTGTCCTTCTTCCATATCCGCAACCATTATTGCTCCTTGTCCAGCATTGGCGGGGCTGTTCTCATATTATTCCCCTTCCACTGAGAGTACACTTCTCCTACCTCTCTAGTAAACCTCTTCAAGCAGCTGGTGAAAGCTGTGAGTCTTTGTCTGGCAATCTTCAGGTAACGGGCAGCTTGGTGTTTCTTTATCGCACTTTTCTGCAGCTCCGATAGTTGGCTAACATCCCTCCGTGCCATCTTGATCTTGGCCTCTAGTCTCTTTCTCCATGGATGGCACTGTTCATCTTATCTACTGGCTGTTCATCTTATAGCCAAGCATCTCAGAAATCACAGGCGCTGTGGTGTAGATCAGCTGGTTGGTTTCATTGATGGTCACAGTAGGGATTGTCTGCAATGCTGCATTCACATCTTCTAGTAGACCTACAGATGGTACTTCACTTAGGGTTTGCTTGTAAAAGTTGTGACTAGTCATAATTATTTGCAAACATTAAGCATACAGCATTAGCCGTTTTATTTGAAAGAAAAAGTCAACATCAGTAACTTTGCATCAAATGTAAATGTACGACAAAAACTTCTCTGTGTGTGCTTGTTACATAAGTGACAAATGTATAAAGACATGAGTATAAGGACAAGTTTTTCCATTTCTGCCCCCTATATATGATGAAATGAATTTGCTGCATGCATTTAAATGGCACTAACAAAAGGCATCATTGTGTGCACGTTGCACCTGGTATTATCTGATTATATCTAGCTGGACCTGCCACGGCCCGTGGCTCGGCATCCAGGGAGCCATGGGAGGCTGCGGTGGCCACACCCTCGGGCTTGGCCGCCTCCAAATCACCTGCGTCTCATCTGAGGCAATCACCGGAGGACTACTTCAGCCAGCTCTGACGGCTTCTCCTCGCCAGTCTGTAAGTCTCCTCCAAGTGTGACCAGCATTCTGCGTGGAAGCCTGTGCCCTGCCTGTCATCCTGCCTGACTGCCTCCCTTCCTAGGATTCCCTTCACGGGCACCTCTCCCCTCCAAGCTTCACGGTCCTGCTCCACCTGTAAGCCTCGGCAACTTATGAAGTCTAGCTGTTCATTTCTTGACAATCTGCGTGCTGTTAACCGTGTCTCCCCTTTCTGTTGCAGTTTCCCCACGGTCCCGATTACGGTGCTCCTGGGCTCCACGCTCCTCGTTTCCCCCCGTGGCATGAGCCTTAGTTTTTCGTTTCCTTAACGTTGTAAAAAGATTCTTCAGTTCAATAAAAACGTGTACATAGTTCTGAGCTGCGGTGTGTGAGTCTGCTTTGGGGTCCTGTTACCTGAACACTCCGTGTTCTGTGACATGACCTATCCATCCTCATCTTTACAGTTTCACTCATCACTTTCCCTCTGGTCGTTTGTCTTTCTCCTTTCCTCCCTCCCATTTACTCGCTCCAACACGTTCCCTTCCTTTGAGTTTTTGTGCTCCTTCTGCTCATCATATTCCCCATTCGCTTTGTTCTGTATCTTATCCTCCTCCTAAACTCGGTCCGATTGAAATCATTCAGGCATCAAATCCCAATAGCCACTTCTGCCACAGAATCAGTGCAAACAAACAGCTGCTGCCAGTATCAGTGCACAATTATTGTCTCAGGATGTGTAATTCTGCATGGAGTTTGGTTTTGCAGTATTTATATGGTCAAAACAAAACCATGTTGAGTCAAAGTGTGTCCAACTGCACTTCACAAAACATGACATTTTTGACTGACCAGAAACATACAGCCTGGTGTCTTGGAAAAATCTAACAACTGAGGTTTATGAAATAATTCAGAATTATAAATGGCAAAATGAATAAATGAGCTTAATCTGAGACCAGCTGTTCCTTGACAGCAGATCACAAGTCAGTATTAGATCACCACTGCAAGTGGCTCTATTTGACTCACAAGGATGTGTCGAGTTGATAAGGTGACCAATTAACACTCACCCTGTCAGCTTCGCACCCAGGGGACCCTGCCTTGATAAGAGGCCAGAAGAAAAAAAACACAAAAACATAAAAAAAGACCACAGAGATAGAGGTAGATTCAACTAATTTTCTTCTTGCTGCTCTGTTTTTAACTCTATTGGCATTTGTACATGAATTTGGTGGGCTGTTTCCATTTCTGACTTTGATTGAGGTTAGCTGGCTGACAGACTGAGAAATAAACCCACATACACACACTCAGATATATAATCAGACATTGACAGGTCCATACACCAGCGTGCCCACACTCAGGGCACATACACGAACACCTGTTTAGTGCATGCACACACACACATACACACACACAAATTGCTCGACTTCAGTGTGAATGCTGCTCTTCAGCGCCCACACAGCCAAGTCGTCATTATGGCCCTCTGAAACCCAACCCTGGAGATAATGACAGCCCAGGAGGGAGATTACCCCCCTCCTCCCCACACAGGCATCTACACTGTACGCCCACATCCACACTACAGACACAGAGATGAGTGGAAATAAAGGGAAACACTTACATAGACAGCACAGAAGGGCTTAATACTGTTGCACCGTCGCACATTGAACAATTTGCATTTGCGTACAGACAGAAAAACACCAAAGAATACATTCACAGTGACACTTGGGCACTTCTCCACAATAAATGAGTTCACATCCAGGCACAAAAAAAGTACGGTTTTAGTATCTGGCTTTTGTCTCCCCCCAGTCCTTTGCAAATCTAAAACACGACTACAACAAAGCAGGTTCCAGTAAACATGAGCAAGTTGAGCAATCTCATCTAAATTATGCCAATAAAAGTGAGTAGCAATAACTCTACATGCATGTGACAACACGTCTAACCAAAAAGCCATTTTTGTGGATTAAAACTCTAAGAATGGTTTGCAAGATAGTAATCACTGTAGAAGATAACACAAAAACAAAACAGATTACTAATATGTTTTGTTTTTGGCAATAAGGCCATGAGCACTGAATGGCCTTATCGCCATTATTTTATTAATATTTCATTCACTTTGCAACAAACTGCCCCCTCCCCTTTTATGTGCTTCTGATAACCCGGTGCCTTGGTGGACTCCCTTAGTGATGTATCTATATTTGTTGCGTTATCTCTGCATCCCACTGCCTTTAACTCTAACAGCACATCATGACAAATGAAAGAAAAACAGATACAGAAGGTCATCAGGACAGCAAGGTGCTGATTCCTCCCTCTGGGAGGTAATTTGTTTCCAGGCTTCAGACTTCACAAAGGTTCAGCACAGGAAATAGTCAACATCTCAACCCATGAGCATGCAGAAGATCATCAAGCTAGAAAAAGCATGTCCCCAAGGCCCAGTGACATCATCTGTTTGAATTTCCACTCCAGAGATCAGAAAATAGGGATTACTCTGCACTGGCATAAGACAGTATCAATAGCAGTGTACTTTTTGGTGCTTTTCCTATTGGTTTCCTGTGTATATGTACACGTGTATCTATGTACTTTACAGCTGTTGTTTGGATTTGGTTATCCTCTGTTTTTCCTGGCAGGATTTGTGAATTACGTGGCTCTGTGAAAACACCAAGAATGTGCATGCATATGTACACACACACACACACACACACTAAGGCATACATGTGCTGGTAGCTAAGCAACAAGCTCTAATTACCTTCTGCAATTCAATAATGTTCAGCAAAACATTCATTTGCAGGGGAACAGTCTTAAGATCCATGACACAGCACCAATACGGGAAAAAAGATAAGAGATATGTTATCTAATGACTATATTGCCATGTATATTTTCCATGTATTTCCATTGTTAAACATACAGCGAGATATATTATACACAAGTTGTGCATTATCTCACTTTCACTCAAACGACTTGTTTGTGAACATTAAATGGCTAATGCAGTAAGGGAAACCTCTGCGCACTCTGGGAAAGCACACAGGAACAATAAACATGTATGCGTGTAGTGGAGGGTGGGTTGTGGGGGTGGGGTGGGGATTGTGTATTTTTCTGATGCTCTAAATGTTATCTGTAGACACATGCCTTGCATTTCTCTCTAAAAACATAGTGATGGTGTTTAACTGATAGGATCCCCAGTGACACTAGGCAGATGAACAAAGAAATAAAATGATAGGTAGTGGTATACCAAAGCATTTGCAAGTTATCTATTCCAATTCATTAATTAAGACTTGGTCTGGCTCATTGTGAGCAAACGTCAGTTATTGAAATCTTATAAACCTCAGAAATCAAACAGTACTGACAAAAAACCAAAAAAACACATTGTAACTTTACTTCACTTAAATAGCAGCTCAGACTCTCTAGTGACAAACTGTCCAAGTCTTTGGATAAACATCTATCTTTTTACTTTGAACCAGAGCATAATGTAAGTGAGGAGGAAAATATAATGGGCATTACTCAAAATGAAGTGTTAATCAAAATCAGTATCTGTGCAGCAACTGCCCCTCTACATTGATAGGGAGTTTGTTTTCTGTCAGCAGTTGTTATGCTGTGATTACACCAAGCAAAGCAAAGTTTCTTTGTGGCCAGATTGCAGACAGAGTTTATGCAGCAAAGCAAATTGATATACAAATCGAGGGAAATCAGCATTTTGCAGGAATTACAATATTTTAACTTTGGAAGAAAAATTGCTTCTCAGTATGTCCCTTAGAGCTGGGATCATCCTGATGCCGACAATGAGAAATTGAAAACTAATTTATTGACTGTGTTTGTGGGCAGCTGGAGCTGTCTGATTCAACTGTCTGATTCAACTGCACTTCTAGACAAAGATAGGGAGAAAAGGAGTGGGCTTGGAGAGAAGTGAGTGAAATTATAGGACTTAATGGTAAGTTCTGAAAAAATGTTTCTGATTTAAGCAATCAGTTGTACTCCTCCTCCTCTGCCTTTTGTTGGATGTTAGGGGTGCAAATTTTTTATTATGCGAATACACCATGAGAGGTCATGTTCACCCACGTAAACACTGTTCATAATTGTGGGCTAGATGTGATTGCCACCTTCAGCTCCATCTGATTTGTCCAGGCAACTGCAGTATCAACTGGCAGAATGTCAGATACCTCCAGATACCGCAAGGGTCATGCCATTTAGTGTGTTTTCAGATACAGCATCTGCTGTAGCCTAGCAAAAAAAGCTTCTTAAGTCCCCTGTCATTCCTGTTTCTTTAAGCGATTTTCACTCATTGTCTGAGAGTGTTTGGACACCTTGTGAGATAACATTGTAGGCAAAGCATCTGGTTTTAGTCTTTGCTTATAACCATCAGTATTCATAAGTCTTTTTCTCAAACTCAAATGGATCAAATGCAACAGAACAAAATACTGAGAACACAACCACACGTTGTTTGGAAGCTTCAGTGGTTCTGCTCCTTTTTCCTGTTGTTTTTAACAGGAAAGCTGTGAAAACTAGAAAACTAATATCACGTCCCTTCTCAACTACGAAATACAACAAAGCAGTGTGTGTGTGTGTGTGTGGGGGGGGGGGGGGGGGGGGTCGTCGTCTCCGTACTTCTTCATAGTGTGGAACGGGGAACTGGATTAGGAACTGGATTCACCTACAGCAGGAACACAGCTTCAACATCACTGAGCCGCAGTGCGTTGAGGATAAACAGTTATGGAAGCCTTCATATAAAGTCCCACAAATCGAAATAGTGAAAGTTCATTTTAACACACAAATCTCTGACAAATCAAAAGTAAGACCACCATACAAAGCTTTGGCTGCCAGTTTCCTCTTTGCAAGCCACTATACAACGGACTGCTGATCCTTTAGTGAGATGCCTTCATTTCAGCACCATGGAGAGCTCCACAGCACTCAGCCATGCCTGAGGCTAATTTTTCCCCTCTTGGGTAGCAAACAGCATCTGTTGGTGTGCCTCTCCAACCGCAGCGATAACTGTACTCCCAAACACTACAGCACTCTGGTGACTGTAGCGCCAGTCAAGGGTAAATATATATATATATAATTATTATTTTTTTAATTTATTTATTTATATACTTAATCCAGCTATACCCTGAAAAACACAAATCTCGTTACAGCTGTTACAAGTACAATTTTCAGCTAATTGTATTTTATGTGATTTTCTTATTTCAGTAGAATTCTGGCCAAAATAGTATCAGTTTGCTCAATTTATTGTCATTTACTCTAGGAGAGACTTCTTCTTAATAAAGACTGCAAGATTTCAGATTCTTTGTTGTTGTTATTGTACAAAAAAGATCCACAAAGCGCACATCCTGCCTGGGCAGTCTCTCACATGTCACACACACAAACTTAAAGAGAGCTTTTCATGCTACCTGTCATCATTCTGAAATGTCTGGTCCCCCAGCAGCAAGTCCCTGAATCGGTAACGAGGTGGGAGCGGAGGCACCCCTGAATCCACATCGGCCATCTTGAGAGCTGAGATGTCCAGAATAACACCAGAGTTGCTGCTGTTGTTTTTCTGCACGGTCTCAGTGGATGGCCTGCATGACGAGAAAGAGAGCAGTGACATTGTTAATATAGACGCTGGCTCTAACTGAAAAAGCATATTACAAAGGTTTAAAAAAATATATGAGGAAAGTTATGGTTGTATAATGCACTTGTCTGCAATCACAAAGGTGGTTGCTCAGGGGAACAATGACAAACATTTTACTGTAATGCTCACATGCCAATTTATTCACATGGGACAAAAAGGAAACCACAGCAAACAGAAAAGGCCCATTATCCATTCCATGAAATCCCAAGTAAACACGACATGCATTTATGAGGATGACACACTGAGCACAACTGATAATGACAATGAAGATTCTTGACCAGCTATTAAGCTCTTGTGCCTACAGTCCAGTGCTGCTAACACAGCTGAGAAAACAGCTTAAGAAGAAATGGTTTGCAATGGGCACACAGACCCTATTTTAAGCCTAAATCCTGACATGGATAATAATCTAAACCCTGTAACTTGATGCAACTGACTTATTTCACAAACATCTTGTATTATGTATTATTGTATTAAAGGAAACATACAAACATGCATACATGCATTATTCAAAAAGAAAAAAAAAAAGGCCCACCAGAGGAGGAAGGGAACAACATATGAATATGCAACCTATTTACATTTTACAATATACATTATTGCTGCAGCTGTGACATTATTGGTCATTCCCAATAAACATTTCCCTGGTCACATAAAACGACGGGCGAATTAAAAACTACTGCAACCAGAATGTCAACAGTTCAAATCCAGACATTAAAAATGAAGCCAGAAGGATGATGGTTTGTTGCAACAATTGCTGAGAAGTGTATATTACACTTAGTGTAATATTACATGACACCATTACCTTGACTAATACTATTTCACATCAGCGCTCTCTCACCAGCTCCACATGCAATATGTTTCAAGGAAAGGGAGGAACTAGAAGTAACTAATGCAGCTTTAAATGTCAGCACTATGCAGTAGCCTAATGACTCACACTGAGATTAAATGAGATTGGTGCAAATAAATTAGCTGAAGTAAATTGTTTTTCATTTTTCATTTCTCTTGCACCTATTGTCATTTATTATTTTACTTTTTAAAACAAACTCTGCTATTTTTTTTTATTTATTTATGGCAACTAACAGGTGGATGCAAGCTGTAGTCAGCACTTCTCTCCAAGGCTTCTGCTCTGCTAATTCAAGTCATGGACTAGAGCTCAAGGTTATTGTGGTTGTGGTGGTACTTTATGCTTTATGTAATAAATTGTCTAGTTTTCTGTTTGGCTGACTGCATTTAAATCCCATCGAATTTATGAATGTAGCCTGCAAATGAATCAAGTCTCCATGAGCTGCTAACTCAACACTTAAAGCTCTTGGCCAAACACTTTCATTTCAAGCACCAAAATGACTCAAGGAATGCAAAGAGCAACTTGAAAATTCAGATTACATTTTGATAAGGCAATCTATGGAGCAGTAGTAGTGGAGGCACACTACAGGTAAAAACCATTTCCAAAGAACAATGTGCATTTACACAAAATTAGGCAGCTGTTTTTTTCCAATATAGTGGCTAATTATTGTATGCGTTTCCACCTTGTCACACAGTAACACATGTAGAGAAGTTCTTCAGGAAGTTACCTGTCACCGTGGGAGCTCGAGGTTCGGCGTGGAGGGTTCATCACTGGCTCTTACAGGGGGTCAATGACGAATGAGAGCGAGAGAGAGAGAGAGAGAGAGAAAAGGGAAAAGAGAGATTAAACAACACTTATAAAAACTCTCCTCTTAAGACCTTTTGAAAGAGGTCGATCACATCCACTGCCTGTTTCACAGCTTACACGCAAAGATCAGTGAGCACTCTCAAACTTTCTGTTTTTTTTACATAGAGCAGGATTACACCAACACATTTGTGCAAGGGTACAGTTTGATATTACCGAGTTGTCCCTCTCCAACATCTCCACTCGATGGTGCTTAACTTTTTTATATTGCATCTTTTCATAAAGTGGGAAGCAGCAAGTGGGTTAATCAGCTACTATCTGCATGTGTTTATTAAAGGCACCCTAGTGTACATTTTAATCTTTGCAATAGTGAGGAGGGATTCCCTCGTCAAGATGCTGTTAGCACATTTTTTTCTGCCCATGAAGCAAAACAAACAGATGGAAGGTCATTTCAGAAACAGGACAACGACTGTTCTTAAATACATACAGTGTATGTACAATATACCAAAGCTTCATCTGTCTGGTTGAACAAGATGGGCATCCGTGTCTGCACTCGCATCATATTTTTTACATTTCCAGCTAAAAGATAAACCTACTTTTTGGTTTATTGCTAGACTGTCTACAGAGGGAAAAATAAGTGGGTAATACAGAGCTAAGTGTGTGTCTGTGGTTTTCATACTACAGTGTGGGCAATCTTGAGTGGGCTAATAGCAACCAGAGACATGATCTCCCTTATTAACAGTGAAGGCACAGTCCCCCAGAAGGGCAGACAGAGAAAAGAGAGAGTACGGTGGAGAGGAAAGAAAGCAGAAACCAGAAACAAAAGGAGGTGAATGCAGAAGAATAAAGAATATAGTACTCTCAATGTGTTCTTTACTTTAGGAGACATCAGAAGTTAAGAAGAACTACATGACAAGATAAAAGAGAGAGAACTGTACATTCAGCTGTGCAAGTAAAATTAGCACGTCCCCATACAGTATAAAAGAAAAAAAAATACAGAGCCTGTGACCTCTGAGAGCTCACTTAATGGAGGAGGCAAAGTGACCACAATAAAAGGGAAAAAGAGTCGCTTGCGGTAAGAGAGTGTTTCCTTTTAATGGAGCGAATGCCGTGGATTCAGACCAAAGAGAGCAGATGGAGCGAGGAAAAGCATGTGCAGGGAAGGCATAAAACTCGTCTTTAAATAAATAAATAAATAACAGGAACCGGGGCGAGAAGAAGACTAAAAAGAATCAAATTTGACTTACAATGGCTGTAAAAATCTGCAATCGTCTTCTTCAGAATTATGTATTTCAAAAGGTCAGATGAGACTAACTGCCTTTCAGATTTCAATGCAGAGACCAATATCTAGACATAATGCTCAGCACAGTCTGCAAGCAAAAAAAGGAAATCTGTCATTAAAACCATCATCTGTGAAACATAGTTATCAAAATTCCACATTTGAAAAAAGTTTGTTAGTGACAACAAAACTTTTAATTAGTGGAAAAATGGGGGGGGGGGGGGGGGGGGGGGGGTTTACTTATTAAGGTGTTGGATGATTGAGCCATCAGAATTGACTCTTCAAACGTTTTTAACCTCCACGGAGAGGCAGGACACCAAGATTTCCCCAGCTGATGTTGCTATTCTAAAGCAAACTCACATTATTTTCTGACTCAATCAAGGCATTCAGTGGCCCCTATGAATGAGGGTAATAGAATCCCGGAAGAGCCCACTGAGCATCAATATAAAGCTGATAACTGTATTGATTTGCAGTGATGAACAATGGCAGAAAAATGCTCTCCACCACAGCGAATCAGCTCATCCTCACTGCAATTACCAAGTGTTCAGCTTTAATACAGGTACAATTAATACAGACATACATAGAGCAGAAATGCGGTCATGATATTTTCATGACAACCAAAACATCTGCATTTACGTCCACCACAGATGTTATGGCAACACAATATAAATAACAGAGAAAATAATAATAATCTTACTTCACGGTACAGCATCTGCCACCAAAGCTTTACAATAAACTTGATGATATTCGCTGAACACATAGGTGCATCTGTACCCTGTGATTTCCTGTTAACTTCGTTTACCTGGCTGTGCTCCCGTTTCTGGCCGAGGTCCCAGCATCTTAAACTTAGGTTTGATTTAGATAATCTCCATTCGCTCTCCATACTGCACTGCGTGTGCGACACAGGATGCTTCCCAACAACAAGTACCCGCGAAAGCTCTGTCATCACTGGAAAGTGACAATTGCAAGAGTTGTGGGGTGGAAGTTAGCTCCTGTGATCAGAGGTGGGAAGAAAAGGGATCCAACAGTGAGCTTTGGGGGTTTAGTTAAGTCCCATCAACCCAAAGAAGGGTCTCCTGACGGCAAAGCGCGAAGCCTGACTTGCTAACTTCCTGCCATTACCATTATCACATGTACGCGATTATGGCACACCTGACATTAAACGTAAATATTCATGGGCGAAAAAAAAAGCAAACAACCGACTGACTTCCTTGTCGCTTAGCAACAACTTTGTTTGCCACTGTTGCCGAACTACATTTCGTGGCGGAAGGAGGACGGACGTTAAGTTAACGATAAACTTGCGCTTGTCTTTTTAATTAGCTCGCAGTCCCCTGTAGCCGTTGTCAGCTGCTGTTATATAACAACCCTTGCCCTCAGAATCACTCAAAGTACAGCTTCTCTTCGCTGTTGTCTCCTGCCATGTAATGTCTGCTTACGCATATGAAGTAACACATCAAGTAAGCGCGCTGTCCACCGGGTTTCCACGCTGTCCGGACAACATCATCCTCATCCTTGCTTCCCAGGACACAGCGGGTGAGGGGCGCTGATTTCCTAACCTGAAGTCACCACCGGTGCCTCGCCACCTACCGGACAACCTTGGAATAATTCGTCGTCTGCCGAGGAAACTGAAGCGTTTAATGCTGACAGGAAATTTCTAATTTAAAAAGAGCTTTTAGTGAAATGAAAAAAACCTAATAATAGATTCTGCAGTTCTGCGCTGTCACGGTTATTCCCACCCCAAATCATGACAGCGCAGAATTCTTTTAAAGTTATGTCAAGGCAAAAGACTGGCTCTTATTTATTTATTTTTAAGAAGTGGTATTTAATGGGTAGTGACAGATGTACCTATATATCCAAACACGTTTGTTTGGAGAAAAAAAGTGCATTAAAGTGCAACTATTCTTCTACTATTATATTTCCACTACCACACGATAAATTGCATGTGGGGGGAGCTTTACTCTTAGCTGCATACTGGTCAGGAAAAGACCAAAACATCACAACAGTCCCCAAAATTATTAAGTTATTTGTTGATCCTTATAATTATCAATATCCAGCAACATTTTATGGAGCATATACACAGCATGTGTAGAGTCTTGGCAACTTACACTTGCATTATCTTCCTACAACACACAGGGAAAAATTACATACATAAATGTATATATGTATTTCTGTTAAACCATACCTGCAACAGCTGCTCTGTCCTCTGCTATTTGCCTCACAACTGTCCCCCTCACATTGAAGAAAATATTCATTCTGTGTGCACAGTGGCACGACTGGGGAGACACCGCTGGTTCCTGTGTGTCTGTGGAAAAGCCGCGCTACTCTGTGCGCGTTCCTTGTGCTGAGCCTCTCCACATTTCAGCCCATTATTCTCCAGGGGAAAGAGCTCTGAGCGTCATCGTTTTAAAGCCCACACAGCCTCTTATGCTTTCCCATGCCAGCAGTCAGATCTCACTCACTCACTCACTAGTCTCGCTAAGGATCTTGATTCCCACAGATTTTCTTCTCCACTTGATTTGTCTGATTTTGTTGGTTTACACTGCAGCAGGCACTTACCCTTCCTATCAGTGGATGTTTACACAAGCTTAGTGATTAAATATGGTGAAGCACTTTATTTACAGTCACTGCTGTGGGTCATTTACAGTCATTTCCCGCATACTTTGAACAGACTGAGCCACATGATTAACGTCTACATAAATTTCAAAGATGTCTCCAGCTTATTGAAATAACTCAGAAAGGAGCTGTGATTGGTTACTTTTAACACACTTCACATGAACCATGCCTCATTGTAAGACTAACAACATGCGCTTGCTATGTTTTTACCTCCAAATCCGTGCCTTAGCCATGATTTAGCCATGACTAATACCTGTTACTCCACATTAATATTTAATTAGCAAGCTCATGAGTTAAAATGAAATCATCTTAAACGGTGCTATCCCTTGAAACACTGATTCACTTTGTCATATTATGAGCATTTTTGTGATTGTCTCATTTTTACTTGATTGTTTTTTCTTTTTCAGAATTGCATAAAATCTACATTTTAAGTCTGTCAATCCAAAAGTTAACCTATTCTTGAAATCTGCTTTCTACAGTTTCATCTGTTTATAATTTCTAGACAACAGACATAAAAGATCAAAACTGGGCAGCATGTGATGTGCTTTAATTTTAGTTAGCTTTCACCATGTACTAATGCAGGTATGTCTCATTTTGTAGCGAACTCCTCCATTATTCATTTATTCTACTGCCTTTACTTGAACCATATTGCAATGTGTCCCTGAGCCTACATCCATTAGGCTATTTTTCTCGAACACTTCTGTCCTGCTCATATAATATGAGTATTGTTGAGTCTCAGCGCAGTGCAGCCACTCTCCCACCTGGATGCTTACTCTTCATGCTTCCAAAGTGTCTAAAAACAGATGGAAAGGGAAAAATGCTCAGACAGTGAAGCACCCAGATTCAGCTTGCAGCCTGAAGGCATATATAATATATAGGAGCCATACATGAGCACAGTGCATGAATCACAAAGAGACTATCTATCTATCGTCTCGCTTATAATATTTTCATCCTGCATACACTTTCTTTAACATTAATCGATGTAATGTTACATTGAATTTTAACTAATTTTGGAAGAGACATCTCTCCTCTTTTTTGTGTCTTGATTTTTACCAAAGTAAGAGTCTGTATTTTCCCCTTTAACACCATTATCTGAACCTGCCACATCCAGTGTAATTACATTTACTAAACATAAATGATTCGAACAATCCAATTAAACATAAAATTATTTTGATTAGTTAATCCTTCTCCCATATTACCAACACAGTAAACAATAATCCTTCGGGAAAATATTAATATAATATATTGTATTAATATATCTTATTCAACATACTTGATGTTTTCTGCTAATGCATTCATGGCCTGCTGTGCCCTTCATGATGTTTTAATGTAAATACATTTCCTCTTTATAGCTCTCTACTACTAATTGATGTCATTGAATAGTGATTCCGTTCATAGCTTGTTTACATTATGGCTTTCGTGTTTCCTGCAAATGTAATTAACAGGGAATCAAAACAAAATTATGTCAGGGCTTATGGCATCATTTGAGGCTTGTAGCAATCATTTTGTATTAGTTTTGTCACAAATTCAGTTCTCCTCTTACCTCCATGTGTTGTTTGGCTGTAAACTTCTGTTGTTTTCAGATGGGTGAAACCATCAGATCCTCCTACAGCCAGCAGTGCACCATTGAAGAGACAAGAGATATCTGATAATACACAAGTAGGATAGAGACAGACATATATATACTTTATTGATCCCAGGATTTCAGATTATGTTACAAAGAACCAAGTCTTTGTTTCAGTGCTGAAAACTATTCCAAGTGTTTTCTTGAAGTATCCTCATTTATCTTATATGGCGCCTAGATGCAGTTCATAGCTCATCCACTGTGGGAAACAAGCCATTTTATTCTCTCTCTCTTTAAGTTCACCCCTTTCATGCAAACTTTCTCCCAAATGATTACCTGTCACATACAGAAGGTTTAAACAAGATGTTGGTAGGATTGCTGTCAAAACCAGACCAGCGTGACTGTTTATGGACATCTGATCTCACTGATATCATACAGAGTCAAGAGTAGAAAAAACTTTCTGAAACTCAAAGTCCAATGTTTGAAATTGTGTCACTAAGGTGCTATTCTCATCAAAAGTAAATAATCTCAACAGTTACTGGAAAGATTTAGCATTTATTTACACTCACATTACACTTCTGGATTAGTCTTTTTCTTTTGCCTTTAGAACTGCTTCAGGTTTTTGTGGCATAGATTCCACAAGGTGTTGGAAACATTACTCAGATATCTTCGTCCATGTTGACATAACAGCATCACGTAGTTGCTGCAGATGTGTCAGCTGCACTACAAATCTGTTCCACCACATCCCAAAAAGTGCTCTGTTGGATTGAGATCTGGTGACTGTGGAGGCCAGTTGTGAAATCATTGTGAAATCAATTGTGAATCATTGTCATGTTGAAGAAGGCAGTTTGAAATAATTTGAGTTTTGCGACATAGTGCTTTATCCTGCTAGAAGCAGCCATCAGAAGATGGGTACACTGTGGTCATAAAGGGATAGACATGGTCAGTAACAATAGTTAGGCAGGCTATGATGTTTAAATATTGCTCAGGTGGTACTAAGGGATCCAAAGTGTGCCAAAAAAATGGTTTTCTATATATTTATTTATAAGGCTATCATATTTATTACTTTGCATATTTTCATTTTAAAAAGTGGTTTGTTGACTTATTGCTTCCTTCCTGTCAGCTGGAGGCAGTTTGGCCATTCTCCCTCTGGGAACAATTAGGCATTTGCACTCAGAGAACTGCCACTTACTGGATATTTTCTCTTTTTCAGGCTACTCTCTGTAAACCCTAGAGATGTTTGTGTGGGAAAATCCCAGTGGATCAGCAGTGGTAGCGTTGTAAGATATGGAGGGAAATACTCAGACTGTGGCACCTCAGTGTTTCTTGAGCTCATGTGGCTCAAAAGCCACGAAGTGAATGCAAAGCAAATCTTGGTGACTTTTCACAAAGTGCCACTTTAAGGTCACTTAAATCACCTCCAATCATTTTGACACTTCCCCCAAACCTCTGATTGGCCGAACAGAATTTATGTTACTCAGCAGTTGAAAATGTGTGCCTAACAAAGTGACCTGCGAGTGTGCTTTACATTTGTAAAATAAATCTTAAGAGACTTTATCTTAATAATAATTATTATCTTAATAAGACTTTTCACATTGTACCAACAGTATGACAGATGTTTCACTCAAATATGTTCAGTCAAATATTTTAGCATATAGTTGGTTTGGCTCAAATTTGATAGATACATTTATGCCCATAGTGTGAAAATGCCATCATCCAGCCAAACTAAGTTTGTGACACATAACTGCTAAGTGACACTAAGTGTTTTGTTTAGCTGCCAAAAGCTGGTATGCCAATATATGAAACGGAGATGGTGAGCACTGAAAACATTATACTGTTATCAGTGCTGGATTTGTTTAGGATTGGTTCCTGATTTATTTTGTCAATCCCTGACCGTTCTTTCCCCATCGTCTCCTGAATCTCCTCGTCTTGTTGTGCATTTGTCTTGTTTCAATTTTGTATGATTGCTTTCCCTGCCCTGATTAGCTTCACTCATGCTCTCTTACTCAATTTTATACTTTTTTTTAAACTTTCTTACTCATCTAGCATCCTACATTTGGGTCCTCTAACTTTATAATGAATTTATTTTAATCATCAGCACCATCACAATCCAGTGAAAGCATGCTAGAAAATGTTTTCAGTAAGAACCCTCCTCTTTATTGCAGTGTAAATTATTAAAAAATAAAACAAAAGAAAAATCATGTGGTCCTTTCTCATTCATGTCACTCGTATTTCCTCGCTCCATATTTTCCGTTTTTATCATTCGTATGCAAATATGGCCAGAAGTGGGTTTTTTTTAGAGAGAACAGTTTATGTCTGTTGTACCGATCTACCCTCTCCCTCCTCATGTGTTTCACAGGCATCAACCTCATGGTGTCATGATTGAACCTTTGCAGCTGCATGGAGCTCCAGCTTGAGCTCATCTTTGCCCCCGGCCATGTAGAGGTGTCTCAGGTACACAGCACAACCAGCGCTCTCTCTGTGACTCAGCATGTGCGCGCATATCGACCAGGTACCATCTGCAGGGTTGTACCGCTACACTGGGGAACATTTAGAAGATAGCACAAGTGAGGGGAGGCCATGTATACTATTTAATGCACAACCACATATACCATGTGTGTAGCACTAGAGGTTGGGAGTGTTTATGTAGAAAAATGCCCAGGTTGTCATGGGAACGACTGTGTGGCAGACAGAGTGTGGACCTAGATGCAGGATCCAGGAGGCAGAAATTAACTCAAAATTCAGTTTTATTGCTGGAACTTAAGAAAAAACCAAAAGAAATATAGAGCAGCACATAAGGAAAAATAAATGAGGACCCTTGGAGGAGGTAAACAAACTGCCATGAGGGAAGGATACAACAAACAACAGAGGGAGACTCAGACAATAAATACACACCAAGTAATTAGAGAGACAGGACACACCAGGGAACACAGCTGACACTTGTTGGGAACACAAAACAAAGAAAGCAAAGCCAAACAGAGTGCACAAGAGACAAGATACTAGCAAAATAAAACAGGAAGTAACTAAACATGGCATCATTAACAGACAAAGACTTGACAGAAGGCATGGGAACACAGGGGAAGAAAGAGGAAATAGAAAAGGATAACTAAATATTACATAACCAAGAAGATGAACTAGACTGCAGGCAGGGGAAATAATAAATGCCAAAGGAAAATGTGAACTGCACTAATATACAAAAGGAGCCAATCTTAAAAACAAGTGTTGAACCTGCAGAGAAACCCTAAGCCCTGGGTTTAAGACCCATAACACAGGTTTTACTCATCTACCCTACATAATAAGCTAAAAGTGTTTCCTGTAATATATGTACATTTTTCAGTTTGTAAAAAAAACATGTTGGATATTCCAAGCCAAGATTGTGTCCAAGAACTTGATGGGAACCAAAAAATAGTTGTGGGAATTGCACCGATGTGCACTTCTCACAGACAAAAATAGCTAGGAACAAGTGACCCGTGTTTATCTTTGGCAAGGTTGAAGCGGTTGCCTGTAAGTGTGTATGCATGTGTGTGTCTTGTGGTGATGTGGGATACATGGAATTAAAGGGGTCAAGATACACAATAAGTGTTTCTTAAATTCTCCTATGTCCAAAAGCAGGCAAGTTCAGTTTTTGAGGGTAGGAAGAGGTCGGGTCACAAACAGGGCACAAAATATTTTTTGTGAGTATAGCTTTCCTATAGTAACACATACTATTTTTCAGCTTTTATTTATTTATTTATTATTCTTTTAGTTTAAAAAAAATCTTCATATAAAGGCAAAGCAAAATGCTGGGTATTTGTTGCTTCCAACTGCCCAAATGTGGATGGTTGCAGGTTAGCACGGTGGGTGAAGAAAAGTCTGTCTTATGAAAGACATTTTTATTATTATTATTATGATTAGCTCACATTAATTCATAGTAAATAATTGTTAATTCAACAAGGAGAGATCATGTGGGAGAATTGAACACAATTTATTGTGTTAGAGAAATTATTAGACAGGAAACTCTATTAGCCAATTAGAGTCTGTTAACCATCATCAAGGACTTAAGTGACTCCAGGGTTTGGATGCTGGTGAAGATGAAGCTGGAGGGTCTGACTGAGGTGGGGAGGAAGTGAGCTGCACGAATCAGAATCTAAAAGGGAGACTAACAGAGGAGTACTGAGATTTAATGTAAGCAGATTGGCTCAAACGAGGCACGTAAGAAGATGATTGGACTACAGTAATGATGTCAGTGTTGAGTTTGAGACTGTGGGTGAGTGGAAGTGACGTAAAGAATCGACTACTAGCCAAACAGCCAGGGATGAATGCAGGTGAGTGATTACAGATTTTCCTTATTGAAGTTAGGCATAATATTCGATTTCAGCCTTTTATCCTGTTGATGTAATCAGTATCTGTGAGGTTTAGGACAAAGATAGTCTTTTGCAATAGACATCGCACACCTGAGTCCTTTCACCATCACTCCCTCCCATTACATACAGGTTACCTTCCAGCACAGCAGCCACAGCTCTGGTTCTTCTTGTCAGCACCGGTACCTGCTTGGTCCATTTGTTCATTTTTGGTTCATATTTATAATAACGAAACAAAGGTTATAATTTTAGCAAGTGATCTGTCTGTCATTGATATTTTTTTGCAGCTTTGAATTCTTTGTTCCTTCCTCTGAGTCAGCCTCTTCAGCTTGTCATCAAATTAATGTGAAATGTCAGGTAAATGAGAAAATGGTTAGATTAGTTTTAGCTACATTTATAGATTTTTTTTTCATAGCACAAACAAGTTTCATACATGGACAGTACACTAAACACATTAGAAGACTGTGTTAGGAACGGAAGATACATATTTATTTTATTTGCAAACACTAAAGTGAGACCTTTCATTTCTGTGAGAGCTCTTTAAAACAGTCTCATTTGTTTACAGTCTGCACAAAGTGGAATGACAGTTCATTTTGTAAGATATTGACCTTTAGTTTGCACTTATGCTAAAGTGCCTCTCTACAGTACTTATGAAAGTAATGCCATCATGTCCTCCAATGGCATACAGATATCTGTCCATTGCCACCAGACACACTGCACTCTGGGGGTTGTTCAAGGGTGCTACATCTGTACTCCAGCTGTCTGTGTCTGGATTGTGCCTGCCAGGATGGAAATCAAAGAGTGGGATGTCAAAGTGTTGGAGGAAGATAATATCAGCCGCTGGCAATAACATTTTGAGAAGACAGGTCACAGAGAGATGCTTTCATAGAAACTCAGCTTTTTTAAAAAAAAAAAAAGTATTTGCAATCTTTGTGATTTGTGCTACTTTTAAAGTTTTTCAAGCTAACACACAAATAAAAATAGAAAACCATTCTACACTGTTCATGGGGCAGTGCGGGAATGTCACTTTTGATTAATTTCTATCCTTTAGAAGGGTCTTGCAACAGACAGAATTAGTCAAATTGCCCATTTACTACAATAGCCAAATACTGTTTTCCCCTTTATATAGCCACAATTTCATAGTAGCCTCAGTAGCATAAAATGACAATGCAAATAAGAATAGTTACCAGAGAGATACTTCAAAATGAAGATAAACTATTAGTTTAATTAGAGTAGTATACTACTCTCCAACATTAGCTTTTGCACACACACACACACACACACGTTCGCACTGAGTGAAAACATTTTAGTTGTGTGGGCATCTGTGCAAACATCTGTCAAAGTGTTTCCTCTCCACGGGAAGGCTATTAAAATTGTTTTCTCTGTATTCAAGACTCTTAGTTGAAAACCCACATCCTACAAAACAACACTTTCTCCTAATTGGGAAAATTTTGCTTGAGTGCGACATTTGATATTCCCCTGAAATGTCAGCACAGCGATGTAAACACCCTTCAGAGATTAGGCGCAGTCGGCTAAGGGGCAAAAAAAAAAAAAAAAAAAAAGAGCTAGCAGGATCAATGCATAGAGAGTTGATCACTCTGGAGCAGGTCTTCCCCATACTGTTGTCAAGAGCCTGCTGGGATGATTATTATTGGGTTAGTTGGCTGGCATCCATTTAAGAAATGGCTAACTGTGGGAACTGGGAAATTGGCCAGCTCCTTTGAGATATTTGAAGGAGCTGAAGAAGTAGAGCAAGAAGGAGAAACCCGTCGACTAGTGCACTGTGTGTGTGAGTGAAATAGCTTATTTTGGACCTTCTGGGCCTATGAGAAATAAATACCCCAGAAACATCAGGAGATGGAGAAAATCCTATAAAACAAGAATTTGGGGCAGTACATCGCTCACTAATAAGATTTTACAATTTCAATTTGATTTTACTGTTTTTTTAGGCACCTGCATCAAATTTCTGCCTCAATACTGACCTCTTCTGTCGAATACTATCAACAACAACAACGGCAAATAAATAAAAATCTCTCATTCTCCCATATTCCCCCATTAGTTCTAGTATACAGCATACACAGTTATGCAGTTTAAAGCAGTTGCCTTTCTTTTTATTTAATATGAAACATTGATCTACAGTTTAAGCAGTACTTTAAAATAAGTGTATGGCTAATGATGTTAAGTTTTAAGATGACCAGATTCAGGTTGGGTAAAAATAAAAACACAAGATCAATGATGTAGCAGCTTGTCTCACTCAAGATCCACCACAATTTACAGTTTATTGTAATGTGTCGTGAAGAGAATGAAAGTTATAAGGTAATAGTTGTGTTAGGTTGGTTCGTTTGACTGGGAGGAAACACACAAACCCAAACACAGTCCAGAGAAATGGGATGGTTTTGTAAAGAAAGGAACATTAAAGTTGTGGATCCAAGTACCCCCTGAGAAAAAAGGGAAAGTACATTAGATTGACTGTATTACACAAACTAATGGGAAATAATTCTAATGAGAAGTCAAAGAGAGTGGCAAACCATCATATCCAGGAAATCTGACCACCCTTGGAGGAATTCATGTGGGAATGCGGTCATAAGTTGACAAATACGACACTGACCTTAAGCATAATTTGAGAAGACCCATTAGAGGGTCATTGTGTATAAGACTCATTAACATCTAACCAATACTCTAGGAGGAATAACAATTCTTGTGAATTGTGGAGGTAAGGACAGAGGGTCATAGACATTTTTTTTTCTTTTGGCCAGATGAGATAATTACTTGTGGATATTCTTTTTTTCCATTCAGGAATGTCTTGCCCTGTAAGTTTTGTACCCTCAGCGTTTGACTTATCTACAAGCCTGCTGCTATATTTGTCAAAACAACCATGAAGTCTAACTTAAATTCAAATTTCACAATGCTGTATTCTTGGTCAAAGAAAGTTACATCAACAATAGGACAGAGGTCTTTCAATATATAGACGTTTGGACTTATATATATATACTTACACCATCTTTTGCCAGCCTTGGCTTAATGAACAAGCATCAGCACCCCATAGCCTACTGCCAGCAGTTGGTCCACAAGTCACCGACTTTGATGTCTCCACATGACACCTATATTACATTACACGACTTCATTCATCAGCTCGACCTGGGAGGAATTCTCTGTTAGAGCCAGGCAGCTGGTACTTATTAAGAGATGACTTCAGATTGTCACTGCCAGCTCGAGCATGCTTCCTTTCACCTTTCCTTGCTGTGATTGCTTGTGCGAGGTAATGAAATGTCAGGTTGAATCATCTTGTTCCACAAAATTAGCCTAAATGAAAATAACCCATTTCAGTTAAAGCCTCTCATGAAGTCAGCAGTTTAATTGGAAAATGAAAACTCAATCTGCTCAGAAGATGACGTGAAATGCTCGCAGTGACAAATATGTTGCGTTAAAGGGCTTTAAGTGTTAATACCAAGGGAGAAGTTTTGAAGTTATTCCATAGTGTGGCATTTTTAAATACAACTATTTGCCAGAATAAGACCAGTGTACACACATAAGACATTTTAAAACTATCTCAATTCCCCACATTCCTGTAACATTGCAGGTTATCTTCCCCTACCCACAGTATAGATCTTGCTGTCCCCACAGGTGCACTGACCAGAATGCTGAGCATTTTTGGAGTTGATCTTCACTCAGGGCAGAAGCATTCTACTGAACAGGATGTCAGCTGGAATTTACCCCCAACTGCCCCCCCCCCCCCGCCCCCCCCCCCCCCCCCCAACAAAACAAAACAAAGCAAAAGACAATACAGTTTTCATTAAACATATCAGTTATCTTCTTTTTGTTGGGTGGGAACCAATTCTGAGTCTGTGCTGTACAAATGATATTCTTACAAATAAAGAAAAAATAATATTAGGGTTAGCCCACATCAGTATAAAAACATATGAAAACACATCTCACTTCCCAATGATTTGCATATATATCTCAGAGGTTGTTCCTGAGTGATGCCTGACAGGAGCTTCCATGTGGTATTGAGGCAGGTTATTGGCTGGTATTTGGATGGGACTAGTCCCTTCTGGGCACCCTTGAGAATCAGGAATGTCCGGCCTTCAGTTAGCCATTCTGGGTGTCTCTAGTCTACTAGCAGCTGGTTCGTTTGTGCTGCCAGATGCTCATGGAGTGCTGGCAGCTGGCCACTGTGATGGATACTGGACCCTGTTCAGGGAGGTTGCTGTGGTGCGCTCTTAGATCCACTAACCACTGAGCATCACCATTATGGGTTTCTCACTTCTCCCATATGCTCTTCCAGGATTGCGCTGTGTCCATCCTTGGAGGAGCTGTTCTCATATTGTTCCCCTGCCACTGACAGTATATCTTGGATGGTTCAGTGAAGTACAGCTGGTTTATTCTCCTGGCCTCTATCTCTCTGGTATACCTGTTTAAGCAGCTGGTCAAGGCTGTGAGTCTTTGCTTGGTGGTTTCCAAAGTCTCAGGTATGGGCAGGTTGCTGTACTTCTTAGGCACCCCTTTCT
The DNA here is from genome assembly GCF_056152115.1 of Neolamprologus brichardi. NCBI lineage: Eukaryota > Metazoa > Chordata > Actinopteri > Cichliformes > Cichlidae > Neolamprologus > Neolamprologus brichardi. The sequence goes on from NC_142115.1 coordinate 30,573,794, forward strand.
TCATTGCACCTTTGTGCAACTCCAAAAGTTGGCTAACTTCTCTCTGAGCTACCTTGATTTTGGCCACTAGTTTCCTTCTCCATGGAGGACACTGCTACTTGTGGCTGTTCATCTTATAGCCAAGCATCTCTGGTTCACTGCTGCCATGGTGTAGTCTCGGTGATGGTTGCAGTAGGGATCTTCTGTAATGCTGCATCCACATCTTCTAGTAGACTTTCAGAGGGTACTTCACATAGTCTTGGTAATTGGCCATGGAGGGACCAGGTTTCCACCTTTGCCACGATCCTATCTCTCAGGTCAGCTGCTCTGGCAATCAGCGCACCTTCAGTCATACTTGGGGATTGGTACCCAATCCCAGCTCCCACTTAGTATTTGTGTTATACTTCATTGATCTCCAGTTGTTATAGCAGCTGTTTCATCCAAGTGATGAAACACTGAGCTACTAATTGTTTTGCTGTCAGTCTAGATGCTGGGTATTCCATAGGTCCCACATCCTCTTTGTGTAACCCCTTCCGCTGGAGTTACTTGGTAGTAGCATTCCAACAGTACCCTGTTCTCATCCCACATATGCCTTCGTGTTCAAATAGCCCTCTTCTCATCAGTGTCCTGGTTCCTTGCAACCTGACCCAGACCTTGTTAATCCACACCAGTATGGTTTCAGTTAGCTCTCTATTGTGCATATCAGAGCTAGGCTTGGTTACCTGACAATGAATTCACTGTACTCAAATGGTTTCCACAGATAGCAGATCTCAGTCTAACAAAGCACCTTTGGGGTGTAGTAGACCAGGACCTGGATGTGCAGCTGAAACATCTGCAGTAACTGTGTGACGAGTGCTCCTCTGAATAGTGTATGTGTGAATGGTTGAATATGTACTAAAAAACACTTTGAGTGCTAAATTAGAGTACAAAAATGCTGAAAGTTTGATCTATTTGCCATTTAACCAGGCATCTATTAATTATTAACCAAAAAGCCTGCCCAGGACAGACTACAGCAATTCCAGTAAAGTGACCACAGCAGTCTCACAACAGTATGGTACTGAAACTGCAAGATCCAGCATTAATTGGTCTTGTGAGAGAGTGAACAGATGCATTCATTTAATGAGGATTGCAGACTCCTTCGAAAGCTGTTTACTAAGAGTGGACCTATTATGACCAATCCAGCCCCATGTTTTTCTTCTTGAATCTAACACCTATGGGAGTAGGACAGTGCTCTCTAACACCATTATCAAAACACCGGATGAAGCAACTCTGGAAGAATAGCATTAGCAGAGTAGCTGTGAATAACCCACAATTTACAACAACAATTATTTATCAGATTGCTGGTCCATCCACCGTCTGAAACAAACTGTTTTAGCTCCTTTCTCTATAAAGCCATACTACCTAAGCCAAAAAATTCAGTTTAATTGGCTGCTCCTTGCAAACATTAGGTTTGAACAATTGGTGAGTGGAGCTGCTGTGCTGACAGCCAGAGCTGTGTGCCCGAGATGATATATATTTTGGGAAGCAGAGGACGGTAAGCATAAAATAATCCTGGTCCTGCAGGTACACTTTCCATAATACAATCTTATAATAACGTTTCTTCAGTTCAATATTGTACTTGAGTGATGCAATAAAAAGAAAATCTGTTCTTTTCCTGAACTCTTTAAACTCTCAAATTGTGATGCATCAACTGACCCATAAACATGCTCTTGAGGACATGTTTTGGAATGCATTTGCTGAGTTGTCTCTGCAGAGAGAGGGGAGTTGACATGCCGTGATGGCAGAATAACCCTTCTTTGACCAGCAAACCAGCATATGGCGGGCCTCTTGCTCCTGTAGGGCTGCTTTGTGACATGAAGCGATAAAGCAGACATGGACAAATTACAGTGACTGTGTACTCACAACTTTCTCCCAACTACTGCCAATAATTAACAAAAACAAGCGTTTACACATCTTCCTGTATTGCATTATGTAAAACAAGACATGTGATGTTCAGACATTATGTCCCCTCTTGTTTCGCTAGTAAAAGATTTGCTAATACACAGCTACTGCAAATCTTTCCAGCCAAAAGACTCAAAAACCTAGATTGAGAGCTGGAAGTTTGTTCATTATCCTACTGTTATTTTTTGTTTTCATCTTTTAGTATCTGTAGTCAGACTTGTGAATCTGCCTGAAAGCAACAACCTTATGTGCTTTATCTGTAAATACATTTCTGATTCCTGCAATGTGTCTTCTTCATATTGCAATAGCTTTCTGAACTGTAAGACATTTCAACTGCTAAAACCTGCCTTCCCTCAGTTGCTCCACAAATCCCTATATAACTTCCCCAAGTGATTCATTCTACCATCCGTGAAACCCCAGACTCCTCCTTTAATAGGAAATTGGTGACGTGTGCTCAATTTTAAGTTCAGATGGACTTGATTGCCTCATAACTTAAAGTCATGCAGGGTTTCTGTGGCTCATGAAGGTGTTGTATATGTTAGATTTCTTATCTATTGAAAGTAGAAGATACAGGTACAATATATATATAGGTACAAATTCTAGATGCAAAATTTGTTTTCTAATTAATCAATTATTGGGTTATAAAAATTATAACAATTAAACACACATCACAAATCTCTATTTCTTTGCTCAGCAGGAACCGCTCGGATGTTTTAATGATTCATTATGTGTTGGTCAAGGAAAGTCGGTAAAATGGAAAATGCAAATTCTGATGTAAAAATGACTATTCTGTTACCTCCTTGTGGTCCTTTTTCCAGGGCTGACTGCCAAATTGTGTCTTAACTACACATTACACTGCACATTATATTGTTTCTAAAGATTAATATTTGTTTTATGAGATCTGGTAATAAACGCACTTCACCTTTACTTCACAGATAGACAAACAGACAGGCACACCAGGCTAAATTATAGCCGTCTGCCCGTCAGCGAGTCCTGCAGAATAAAAGTCTTTGGGTATAAGATAGGCAACAGATCTCTCTAATTGTCTGTAGTTTCCTTCCAGATTCAGCAGTGACACCCGTGCACTCTACTGGCAGATTTGATTTGGCCACTCAGTGACCTGAGTATCTGGGCTGCTCCCATCACCCCAGGGCCTCTTGAGTCATTCAGCTGTAAAATAAAATCCAGTATTTTCAGGAGGTCAGGGATTTATTGAAGTCTGTAAGGGAAAAATAAATACTGACAAGCTATCTTCACATAAACAGATTTCTATGTAAGGCATGTAGGGCATTTCTTCTTTGACTTGGATGAATAATATCTAGGCATGTGGATTACTGAATATATCAGTTGCTTTTTAAACCCTGCTCAGGTAGTCAGAGAGAAATCAAGATGTTTCATGGATGACTTCAGCCACTAGCCAAAACTAGATACCTATTCAAATTCCAGCAGCATTGCATTTTAAAACTATAATACATTTTTATGCTTGGGAGACAGGGGAAATATATTTTAATTTACAAAGGAAAATGCGAGGTTTTTTTGCAATATATGAACTAAACATTTTTACAATCTTATCCAGTTCAAGCATTCAGTACAAGATCTGGAAACAATGGGAAAACTTAATCTCAGCCACCCAGTGACTTTATAATTAAAATCAACATGTACAAATAAAATGAATTATTATTACATTATTTTAAAACTGCTATATTTTTTATGCATCTGCTGCATTTTGGGGGTTTAGTGAATGAATTTAGCATTTTAAAATTGCAGTATTCATATTAATCTCTACCCTGAAGTACTAGGATGTGAAATTAAAAAAACAACTTGTCCCCGTGAGATAAATAACTTCTGAACACGAGATAAAAGATTTCTCCATGGCTCTGTAAATCTCAAATGTCAGAGTATTGGAAGCCTTAGTGATATGACTCAATTCTCTTTGAACTTTGGTAAGCAAGCACATCCCAGACTATTTTACACATAAATTGTTTCCTTAAGTCAGTCTTAAGAGCTTACCATTTAATCGTTCAGTTGATAAGTCTCAGAACCTTCCGTAGGTAATAATGCACCAAATTTGTTGGTTAAAGGGAAATCCTTCAGATAAGGAATTTAAAACAAATTCATGACGGAAGGTAGGGTTGTTCGATATAACGATATCGGATGACGATATAAAAACGTCTATCATTTCATTTTACGCTATCGTTTGTTGTTGAGACTTTTCAAAATAAACTGAATCACGTGAAAGAGCAGATTATTTACGGATGAGAATTTAAAAAAGAGCCGCCAGGTGCTAAAAAATAAACCTTAGACTCAAACGTTAAAACAGGCTTTTCCCCGCAGCACGCTGTGTAATAAATACTCACAAAGAAAACGGCGGCCTTTACAACTTGTGTCTAAAAATGTATAGTTTTATGCATCGGTTAAAACACTCGACTCCAGCTACATGATGCGCAGCTGGAAACACTTCCCGCAAGACGAGCTGCCCGAGATTCACAGAATTTACAGAAAATGTTACATTTTTGTGATTTATATCGTTATCGGGATGATAGAATTCTTATATCAGGATATGAGATTTTGGTCATATCGCACAGTCCTAACGGAAGGTGATCCCTATTTAAACATTAATTTCACTGATCACTTCTAAAATGTAAGACAATTCACGTGTTAAACAGCCAGCAAATGAAACATCTTCCTATAACTGTTTCCAGAGTCAAATTTGATAACCACTGTGTCAGGGTGTGGCTTGGGCACGGCTGCATGGGAGGCTGAGACACACCTGAGCTCCTCATCAGCTCATCGCGCCTCGCCTGTTTAAAAGAGTGTACCGGGACCTGAGGTGTTGGAAATCTGCAGTCGAGGTTTAAAGGGAACAGCAACCGGAAATAAAGTGCTGAATGTACGAACTATGTGGTCGGGACCGTCATTCCTGTTACAACCACAAAGCATGCAGCAGCATACCGATATAAGTGAACCTCAACCTTAACATAGCATTTCGATTCACAGCAGTGGCTGGATGATATATATAGCTTTTCTGACGTAACCTCAACTTTGAAGCAGTTGGAGAGGAAAAATGAAAACTCTACTGATGTGCCGACTCAAAAACTGGCAGTCTAGACAGGTAAGATTAGTATTACTGTAGCCGAAGGGGGAGCATGCCACTGAGTCATTGTATAATCATCCCACACAAACTTCTGAAGATGGCGTGGTTAACATAGACAAGAAAAACATTTCCAATCCCGATGAAACAGAACAAATGAGCTGTTCTTCAAAGACATTAGTGATACACGATGAACCAAGAGGTGAGAAGTACATGATCAACATACCAAATATGATGTTCAGAGGTTTTAGTGATGCCAGTGTTTTTTCTGTTGTTAAAAATGGTGCAGCTGTCTTTAAAAGTAATATAGAGGCCATGCAAAGGATCCCAACCTATTACTCATCAACACATATTGGCTCCTTTAATGTTTTCACTATGTTGTATGTTTAGATAATGTAAAGTATTTCTAACAAAGCCTTTTTGACTTGCTGCCTCTGTGAGAAGCCATGCAAAGTCAACCACATCTATTAATAGTGAAATTTGCTGTTTTAATCTCTTTTCCAGAGCAATTTTGCATCTCTCTAACTCAGATGGAGATTATAACTCACAAATAACCAACTTTTTCAGGAGGAACTAAACCCAGACCCCAATTTTTCCCAATCAAAGGGAATATTGATACTATATGCACTATAGTCTAAAAACACTATAAACTGTAACCAGGATTTTGAAATTGACTATGTGCACGTTAGCATATGCTACTTCCGGTGCGGAAACTCCTGTGGGGAGCTTTGTTTCCAGTGTCCTATTCGCGCCCTGTTTACGTTCCAAAACAAGTTAAGCAAATGAATGAATCAAGCGGCGATTTACATTTCTATAGATGTCTCGGGCATTTACCCAATATATCTGTAAATGATGTTCATCGACTTGTCGATATTTTCCCCCACGCCTCAGGGCAAAAGAGAAAATGGATTCAAATGTTATATTTCTCAGCGGTCCCTCGTTTATCACAGGTGTTATGTTCTAAAAGTAACCAGCAATAGGTGAAATCAAGTAGCCAATTTTATTTTTTGACGGTGCAAAACGTTTCGTGGACATCGTGGACATACAGCACTGCACTTCACAGTCACACTGCTAGCCATCGATGCAGCGATTCTGTACTGTACAGGAGAGACGTCACGGAAGAGATCGTCTGCAGCGATCAGGACGCAGGACACAATTTGACATAAAAAAAAAAAGCATGCAAACTTGCACTAAAAATCTGTGAAACAGCGAGGTGAAAGGTGAACCGTGTTATAGCGAGGGACCACTGTAATTTTGAAGGTAAGTCACAACATACCCTTCATAAATACTGTATAGAAACCCTTACCAGCAATCATTCATTTTTTATGTGTCTTTTTTTCACGGTTTGTTAACATGCTGTGTGGGTGTGTACTTGACCAGCTGATCTCGACATAACGGGAAACATCTGGTTTGACTATTGTTCACCTGTAGTTTGAATGCTGAACATTTGCCTGTTTAAATCATAAGACCAGTCACTATACAGAGATGTGCTTCTGAATGTGGACGATGTGTCTTCTGCTGCAGTGATGCAGTTCTGCTTGTGTTAAGTGATGTAAACAACTGATCGATCTAAACTCTTTAAACGTCAAAATTGATCATTAGATTTTTTTATGACACACAGTGGTGAGTGTTCCCACCTTCTGCTCTTTGTAACTTAACGCGATCTTTCCGTTTTCGATGTTTGGACATGATTTTGGAGTATATCTTCGCAGTAGCGATTGACCGCAAAGTAAAGCTACCGGAAATGTACAACCCCACATCCGGTCTCAAACCAGGAAGTTAGCATTTTCTCGTGCACAGGGTCAATTAGTGAGAATATATTATATTTATGGTGTAGCACCCAATACCCAGCAGAAAAGTCTACACTTATGAAGACAGTAGGTCCTCGAGCTCAAATACAATACAAAATCGGACATTTAGAAAACTTAAAAATCTTGCCATCTTCTGTGTGCAAAAATATAGAAAATACTAATAAAATAATCACCTACAAAAATATGCAAAAGGCCTCATGCTCTTACACTCTAATGCACAGCTGACTTTGATGGAATAATTTTAAACTACACAGTTTATCCACCATACAAGTCATTATACAATCCTTCAGTATGTAAAGGAATGCAATAAATATTAGGATGTGCAGCACGTAATGACATTCCCAGATGAAGTCCTCATAGTGATATGGTATATAGCTCTTTTGATTTTACAGTAATTTATTGACGTGAAGAACATGTTTCCACAAATATCTTAAAAAAATTTAAAAAATTGAAAACGCCAACAGCAAAAATTTCAATGCAATAAAACCTGAGCAACTAAAATATAGTGCAACAATAAAGCCAACCGTGACATGTTTCACTCATTGAACCTCCTAACCGAATCATAACCCTCTTACTATATTACCATAAATATACTAATTATATTTCCTGTAAATATTCTGTTATTAACATGCAAAATTATCATCATTGAATCAGTTCTTCAACACACAGCCACCAGAGAGGCAATTTAGAGTGGAGTGTGGGCAGACCTACTGCTGCACGACAAACCAGAAGCAGGAGGTCACTGGTTCCTGAAAACACACGGCTTAGTAATCAGATTCTCATCTTTATTGAATTCTCAGACGAGTCTCACAAGAGGCTTATATCCAGCCCACACACCACTATAAAACTGCACAAGTTTCTGAGCAAGTGTTTCTTTCAGCTGACGTTACACTTTCTAATGACATAATAAAGGAAATTGTATTGTTGAATCATGCACACTGGTACTAACTGTATCATCCAATTGCTCGGTCGAACGCATGTTTTTTTGGGGGGGGCGGTTGTAGATCCTCTCACCTTTAATATAAATTCTCCTTCAAATGTTTATTTTCCAAAAAGAATGCACTCGATTACCTCAGATAGATAGATAGGTAGGTAGGTAGATAGATAGATAGATAGACATATTAAATCAAGAAAACAGAAATACCCAAAAACTCAAATATGATACATAATGGAATCATATAAAAGCAAGGCTGAAAGAAATGTGTTTAGAAAGTGATTTAAAAGAAGTTATTGATTGTGTGAGCCTCATCTCCTCATTTTAAAACCAAGGCTGCCCTGGTGGCAACTACATAGTCACCTACTTATGGTTTTCATGACTAAAAATGCACAAGGCAGCACTTCAACAGATCACATTTACAATTTTCTGGATGTGTATGACTGATTACAAGAGATTCGACTGAATTCCCATGAAGCTGAATAATTTGTTGTTAAAGCCAGTCATTACATACAGTATGGGAACGAAAACGACGAGAGGGTTTTAAAGTGATGCATAGAACACAGGAAACAGAATAAATCATGGTGGATGTCTGCAGAGGCGGGATACGGTACTTCAAAAGATTTTTATTCACACTACATTACAAGGGAAGATAGTGGTTGTGATGTGGCTGACAATCTGTTGCCCAACAGAGAGGAACATTAGTAGCTAAATAGAGGCTACTCTGTGTTGCTATACAAAACTGCACGGACAGCTCTCCCCAAGGGATGTTTCTTTTGTACTGTGTAGTGCTTTCAGACATTTACTGAAAGCAAAGCACCAGTTGTCTGATCCTGACTAACCTGATATAATCACTGTACTCGTGGTACCTCTTTGTACTTGTCCTCTTGTGCCATTGGATAGTAAGTTATAGCATAGTGGCTTCTCAGGTATCTTGGAAAAGGTCAAATGCACAGCAGTAACATAATCACTGAGCCATTCTGTACTGGATGGAAGTAATGCAGTGTTGCAGCACTACTAGAATTCCAACTCAGATTTGCATTTAAGTACAATAAAATCAATTACTTGCATACTTCCTTGGTGCTGGTGTTATTGTTGTTGTTGTTGGTTTTTTTAAATGGTAATTCAGTTTTATCTACAGCACATTATCCCAGACACATGCATATTGCTGATGTAAGGAGGCAAAAACAGTAGTAAAATTGAATAACAAAGACAATTAAGCATATAATAACCTCAAATCCACATGTGGATTGATCAGTAAAGATTTTGCGCATGCCACAAATGGTAAAACTCAATGATAAGGTTTCTGAAGAGATAAGGACAGCATACATACAAGACAAACTATTACAAAGGACAAATAATATAAAGCCTTTTCTCCATATCCACACATTGTTGTTTGGGGAGATTCTATCTCAGCAATACCACGGACATGACCAGTTTCCTAAAACTAACACATTTAGTTTACTGACAGGCACAAACACATTCACAAAGAAAAAGACACAGATGCAGAGTATGTCAGAATAAACCCAGCTAAGGGAGGTTATTATTGCACCAACGATGCACCCAGGTTCACACCCAGAATCCTCATCCTTTAAAAGGTGATTATCTATCCATAAAAATTGTCCCCAAAGGTTGTTTGTGCAAGTAGCTGATTACAATCTGCAGGCTGTATTTTTCTGAGAAGCTTCGAATTTGCATGAGGCAGCAGCATGCAGCATATTTATGTTAAGTAACAAGTGAGAAAAGGGAAATGACATTGTTGTAGAGCCAGAAAGTCTAACTGTAGACTTTAAAAATACAAATCTATTATAAAACATACTCAAACCTCATGAATCAATTATTATTTTATTTTATTGTTATCAGTGAGTTTTCAACTGTTCGAAACTGTCAAATTTTGAATCAAAATGTGAGAGAACTCTAGTGACCACGATGCCATTAGAGCTTTCATACAACAACTTCCCACAGAGCAGACAGAAAATTGAAATCGTTCCTTCCTTTCAAGGTGTTTATAATGTTGATTGAATAATGGAGCATAACATTGAGTTCATTAGGCAACATTAAGGTTACATTATTTCATTTTTTTTCTAGCAGGGCGCTTACGTGTGGTCTGCTCCATGTCCCTGTCAAGAAGATGCCAGCTTGCCACATGGCTATGCTAGTTTCCAGCTGGGACCAGCTCCGGCACCCCTGCTGCTCTGCACAGATGGGACAGGCCACTCGTGCCATTCACTGACACAGTACATAGATGTTGTGTTAAGTTAGGATCCCAGATGGGTGGTATCACATAAGGTCCCATTTGGAAACTCTGTAATAGAGGCTCAATCGTTAGTGTTGTAGACAGAAATTCCTGAGACGCTCATCCTATGATTGATGAAGGTGACCATGTAAAAAGAGAAAAATCAGTGTATCAATGATAAAAACTAGTTGAAGTATTTTTATTGCCACCATTTGGTTTGAGGATTGCCACCAAACACTTAGCAGCTGCTGCTCTGTGCAACCGCCACAGCAGTGGAGGTGTGGAACTAGTCCATGTGGACTCAGTGTCCATGCCTACCTCAGAATGCTGTTGAAACTCTGATGGTTAATGGTTATAGATGTGTTGCTAAATCCAGTGCAGTGCTTGAAAATGTGCCCCATGTCAAATGTAGCAGGTTTCACTAGTCAGAAATTATTATACTGATAGCTGCAACACAATGAATCCATTATAAAATCATCACTTTGCTGAGTCCTTAATAATTGTCTTTACATATATGTGTTATAACACAGTATTAGACTCATGCCATACCATACATAAGAGTTAACGGGATAGAGGTCACCTGTCAGCAAACGACCCCTGCAACACTGGAAAAAGCCATGTGAATATATTTGTATGTATGTGTCTCTGCTCTGGCATGGCGGGGTTAATTCCTGCAGCCTGAAATCAGTGAGTGTGCGATCAGTGAGTGTGCGATAAGCACAGTGTGCAATAAGTGCTGCTTCTCCACTCTGGTAATTTTCTTTCCGATCATCCCTCTGTGTGATCTACTGCTGTTTAATGGTAGTAAATTCGTTTAACCATCACGTGAAATTTGATGCAGGATTACAAACAGACAGCAAATTGTTTCATTTCAGACTGCCTGGCGACAACAGCAGAGCGAGCTTCAGCTCCAGTGTTTTGTGGAAACTGTAAGAATAGGGGACACAGTAATCAGCCATAACTTCGTTTTTTTTCCTGACAGCAGGAACAGATGACGCAGCAGTTCAGAAAGAAGGAGGTAATTAGCCACAAAGGAACAACAGACCACTGAGGGAGCCTCAAACAGAGCTGCCAGCCCTCTTTTTCCCATATACAATAATGGCAGCGTCGGGGGTGATGTGGTCTTCTTGCGCCCTCAAGTGGTAAGACACCGACATGACATTATAGAAGCTGATGTTTGTTTCTTACTCGGCTCAATACGTAAATGTGTTTTCTAACATATAAAATCAAAGTCTACTGTCACAAAACAAATCGCACAACTAACACATATGTCAAAGGAAGACGCTTTGAGAGCCACGACTGCAAATTTTGAAACATTAAGATGAACGAACCAACGTTTCTTCATAAACAATTATTGAGAATCGTGTTAATTATGATTAATAACAAAGATTGTTGGAAGTCTCCTGCCGCAATGTGTTCTTCATTAAAAAAAAACAAAAGAATGTGTATCAAGAGAAAATCAAGACAAATGAACAAAGGAAGGTTTGTTATTTTTTTCATGCATAACGTTTGACCCATTCAGCACTGAGTTACAAGACACCACAACCTTATATAAGTCTGATTTAAAGAGCCGTGCAAGCATTTTAAAGAGTATCACAAGATAAATGAGTAAATCACAAAATAAACTCTGCGCATAAACACTACATGCCCCAGGCTTTTGAGATTAAACTGTCAAACTTAAACATTTCCAAATTAACTAGCCTGCAGCACACCAGAATATTTCAGCTTTTGTTGATCAAATTAATTAAAAATGATTTATGTTCAATAAAAAAAGAAAATATAGCCAACTTCTGAATTTCAAAACTCATTAAAACAAAAACCAAATACTAGGCCTTGATTTCCCAACCTAGCTCAATTTCTCTCCAGACCAACTTTCCATCTGGATACCTCAATGACCAAGATGTTTGATGGCTAGATGAAGTTTATCATTAGATTTTGTTAGATATCGTTCCTTAGATATATCTTTGTTTTATGTTTATGCTTTTATTCAATTCAATTGAAAGTAATTTGGCAGTTTATTTATGGAAATAAACCGGGGACAATGCACTTTCTGTCTGTAAAAACACTCAGAAAGTACAGAAATGCTTAATGCAGCATTTCTTGATTTACCTTACCTTTTTTTGGCAATACATACAGCCACAGTAGTCAATTTATTCTAGATAAGGCTTTTGCAACTCTCTAACCCATATTTGCCAATTTCACATGATACAAACACCCTGTTGTTTTGAAAGGGGGGCACTGGGTTAGTTTGACTTCTGGAACCAAATGAAGATACTTACTTTAAACAAAAATCTTTTACAGTATTACTGAGTGCCGTTCTTTCCATTTTGGGGAAAGATCAGTTCATGCACAGATACACACCATTGCGACTTGGAATCTGTCCAGTGAAACTATTGGCCACTGAGCAGACCCAGTCACTCCGCTGGGACCTAAAGCTGAAAGGCACCTCAGTGGTGGTAATGAGGCAGGGAAACACTGGTCCTTCACTTACCAACCCAATATGTCCTGCTGTTCTAGAGAATGAACCACAACTTTCTAGTCATAGTCTTTCTTTCTTAATCTGTAGGACAGTCATTTCCCATCAGGGGTACTTCTATAACTTCCACATGTACCTGGAAATATTGTGTGAAAGGCCAACGAACTACAAAAAGTAACAATTATTATTTGATAAAGAATATTCGTCAGGAATTATAAGCAAAATGCTTGCTTTGAAACTGATTTCTTTAAAATACTGACTGTCAAAATCACTAATCTGCAAATGAGAAATGAGGGGAAATCATCAGTGGAGCTCTAAACTCTAAATTCAGAAAAAGTGCAAAAAGACAGTGCATTATATGTTTGTTTGTTTTTTGTTGATACTTATGGAGGTCATTCCATGCATGCAAAGTGCAAAACTTAGGGGCACTTAGGTCAACAACATCCTCTGTTTTATGCCTCTGCATCTTTCAATAGTCACAAAATATACAAGAGGAAGTATACAAGAGGGAAATTAAATATATTCTAGCTCTTTGGTTCTCACGAAGAGAAGCAGAATAAATATTGAGTAATGCAACCTGTCCCCTGACAGCAGGATATTACATAAGCTGTATATAAAATGCAGTGATGTATGGCTCTAACACAGCTTATGAACGCCAACATCAGCAATCAATTTGGCCTCACTTCAACGTATTCACAGCGGCAACTTATATTTCCACACTGACCACTGATGACTTTTACAAATCTTGACTCTCAAAAGGTGCTGAGCGGAAAAAAAGTGACAAATTACTCCCTCTGCAGAGCACCACTCACATAATGCATCACATCGTGGATGCTGGAGGGCGGAGGTGTGCGGCGAACCCACAATAAACTGACACATTGCTTCAATGAACATGGCAGGAAGCAAATGCTGGACTGCCAAGCCAAATACGCTCAGACCTCCTATCAGTTTATGAATGTAATGGATCCAGCAGGCAGACGGAGCCTGGTGGCCTCCGGGGGCCCTTTGAATGTGCCACGGCACATAAGAAACTGCGTGGAGCCAGCGTTCGCTTGGCAGATCGGGCTTTTTGAGAGAGCTGAAGCGTGCGCACAGTGCAACCGTTCAGACATCTCACAGAGCAGAGATGACGGGAGAATGAGCAGGTCTTTATGGGCAAACATCAGGAAAATGACTGTTATATAACAATAACAGTGCGTGATGGGAATGCCTACAGTCTCTGGTGAACTGATGAAAGGAGACATACATGTAGAAGGTCTCTGACAAAACTTTTAAATTTCAGTTAATTTTTAATTGTGCTTTACATCTGGATAGATGATGTTCACATGTGTGACTGTCTCACACAACCCTTCATATTTCCTTAGTATGTTTCTTAAGCCACTGCTAGCATTTATAACTTAAATGGCACTAAAAAACCAGAATGTGTTGATTTAAATAATAATTTTACATTTTTTTTTTTTTAAATCTGCTTTGAAACAACCATTGAAATATTATTTTTACTCGCTGAAATTATTCCTCTTGGCAACACCAGTGTCTTAAAGATCTGTTTCTAATGAGTCTGATGTGTCTTAACTGTAAGTGGATAAAGTCTGTAGCCTTTGGTTCAGTGAAAAATTACACACAAAAAAGTTTATCCGAAGGTAGTTTGAGGTTAATGCAGACTGAGTTAAAAAATTAAGTGAGCATTTTGCAAAGCTGGGTCTTTTATCACCATATTCCTTGTTGCTCCAAAAACCTTATCTATAGTACAAAAGGGCAAAAAGGACTGATATCCTATTCCAGTGAAACGCTGGAAGTCTGAAAGATCACTTTCACTGATTATCAGACTGCCACACAGAGCCTTATATAAGCTTAAAGTGAATTGTAATGAATACTTTGGGAATTAATGTGTAATAAAAAGTATGTAATGAACAGTTCTACTGAAAAGACTTCATGGCAAGGATGACTAGTCACTGCTCAATTGGGCACCTTCACAATCGTTTAAGACAGATTTAATAATAGGTGATGTGACATCTGAATAATCACAATTTCGTTCTGAAGCAATTTATTATTTTCTTTTGAAATTTTTTCCATTTTTGTTAAAATTGTTGCGAATGAGCGATGCTTACTGAGTTCACATTGCTCTTTATGACAGCTGGTGCCGCTGCTAATGAACCATGTAATTTGGTTACAAGCTCCAGAATAAGCTGATATGTGTGTTGGTTATGTTTTGAGCGCTATCATGTTTGCGGTTTATCATCACTCCCTTTTTCTTTGCTAACTGTTTAATTTTCTTTGCTAAGTTTTGTGGCATCAGTTTTAAAAAAAAGTTGCCGAGAAGTTTGATTGAAATCCTTTTCCAGTAAAGGTTGCTGTAACAATCATTCTATCCACTTCCACCCTGGAGGTCTCTGTGCAAGAACCAGACTGCATTTGCTAAAAAAACACAAGTGCAGCCCTTTTTCAAAGAATGCCAAGTGTAGAACATGTAATGAAGAGATTACCTAGTTTCACTAGTTGATGCGGGATGGAGCATTTGTTGTAACATACTTCATTTTTGTTGCAGCAAATTTGTTAAAAAATTGCTCATGACAAATTGTGGAAATGGTTTTTTGAAATCAGTGACTCATGGTTATGAATCTGTGTTCAGTCTCCTCAATTTACATTTTCTAATTGGTTGGTAAAAAAGAAAAGAAAAAAAAAAGACTTAAACAATAGTACATGCAGTCAATGTGAAAAGCAAAGGTCAGAGGCGATTAATGATATATGAGGTACCAATGTCAGGTGACGGGGACTCTGTGCCAAAGGCGTCGGCTGCTCAGGTGTCACTGGCTTTGTGAAGAGAGCAGAGAACAGGAGATCAGCAGCTGTGGACATATCACATCACCAGGTCCAAACACATATTCAGCTTCATACGTGGACAAGACAACAGGTAAGATTCTCTATCCTCTCTGGGTTTATGAGAAAAAGTGGTGAGTGAGGAAAGAAGAAAGATTTTAAACACCTCATAATGTAATAATGTTTTGAGTACTTGCTGTGCTTCCTGTGATTTGCAGCTTTAAAACAAAATAAGCAATAATGGAGAATAGGAAGAAATCCATTTTATTTTATTTTTATTTTGTATGGAGGGCATTTATTTATTTATTTAATTTGTACTAATGTAGTTAGTTTAATAATGACATTTAAAATAATTATTAAGAGGTAAACCTAAAAAAAGAATTAAAAATAAATGTAAATATAGTGTTAGGAATTAGCTATGAATACTTCTAAACCAATATAGTTAGTAATGTATAATGAATTTATTATTACTACAATACAAGTAAAAATGCTAAACATGATTTAATATGTTGTTAGTACTGCATACATATAGTACAAGTAAAACCCTAAATAAAGATGTTTTATTTATAGTGGAGCATTTTTCAGTAAGATGTTGTTTCTTTTAGTTTTATATTTTTTTTTAAATGGCCCTCAAAACTACAATATCTGATCAGATTAGACAGCACATAGGTTAAACATCTGCAGATGCCACATCACACTGTCATCTATCTATTTACATATGCAAACAAGAAGTAAACAGCTTCTTGTTTTCATATGTTTTTCTCAGTTTTTAAAGGCTTAAAACAAAACATATGGGCCATCAAGAGTAGCCATTTAGACAATAAACCAGACTGCCAAAAAGAAACACTTCTTTAGACCAACTTTTTTAGTCTTGGAGGCTGGGGCGCATTCATGCATACGCAGGCTACTAATCTCAGGGGGATGGCTGCGTGCCTGCTACCTCCTCTCCCAGAAGCACTCAGCACAGCAGATGACATGGCTGCGGATGACGCGATTAGATTACAGATACTGAAATTCGTCGGGAGGCTGTAAAGGAAAAAAGAAAGCTTGTTAGTGAATTAAGATGTGCCTTCTTAGTTTTAGATTTATCATATTTGTATTATTTTTTAAAACACATTAGGTGCTGAGATGGGGAATGGACTTCAAGCAAAGACTGCCTCGATTTATTCACTGAGCTGCAGGATCACAGTGACCTTACAACTTAAATGAAAAGAGAAGGCCCCGTACAGTTGTTTCTGCAGACTCTCACCCGAGGACCTTATATAATATTTTCCTGACTAAACTATATTATACATCCTACTCACTGTGAAAATTATAGAGCTTTTCTGTTGCTTCCACCCAGGTTTTCATTTAATTATCTCACACAAAAAACTTTATAATACCACCTTTAGGGAGCATAACAGTACAGCTGAGGAAGGTAATAATAGAAATACATTACCATGATCACAGACCTTTGAATCTCTACCCACATCTTTGATTTATACCCTAAAGGTAATATTGTAAAATTAGTGATTATAGAAATAAAAGCACCATTGTCAACAGCCTGGCTGAAGAATGATTAGCAGTACCTTTACCTCATTATTATTTTACCACAAAGGTGTCTACTTTAACGTGTGATAGTCACACTTTTTCCTCTTACGAACTGTAAAAGGTGGAAGAAAACCTTTGACGGTATATATTCAAAAACACGTGTTGCTGGAAGAATGGAGTCGATGAGAAGAATCAGACGGAACAGCAAGACTCTTCTTCAGGATCTCTTTTACAGAGGAGTTCACGGAGGAGACAGAGACACTCCTGTGAGTCATTCTATGGGCATTTTTCTGATCCATGGCTGACATTGCATCTGAACGTTCTCCTTTTCTGAATATTTTTTAAACAGATCCCAGCTCAGCCTAGAGATGCTAAAATGATCCATTCCATTGCCAGTCTGATTAGAGCAAAAAGCAAGCTTCTCCTCCTTGAGAATCCAGACACTGTGGAGATCTACAAGGTCAGAAAAATCTTGAACAGCATGCTAATTTGATAAAATTAGTAACAAGTCCCTTTTTCCCAACACATGACGCATGCAAACTTCAGGAACCTAACGTATAATTTTATTATTTTGCTTAAGAATTATGACCAGGTAAACTCTGAGATCTCTATTTGCAAAGTTTATTTACTGAGTGTGAATATAAATGAGAATTTAAAAAATTAGAAAACTCAAAAATAAGACAACAAAAAAAGAACATACTCACCAGCCTTTTTATTTATAGGTGGATCACTGTAGTATTAGGATGGACTCACTTTTGTCTTCAGAACTGCCTTAATTTTTGTCAAACTAAAACGGCGCTGGAAACTTTCCTCACAGCTTTTGGTCCGTGCTGACATGACACATCAAACAGTTGCTGCAGATTCATCAGACCAGGCAAAAGTTTTCCAATCTTCTATTGCTCAATTTGAGTCAACCTGTTCCAATTATAGCCTTAATTTCTGGTTCTTAGTTGACAGGCGTGTCACCCAGGGTGGTTTTCTGCTGCTGCTTCAAGGTTTGACGTGTTGTACATTAAGAGATGCTCTTCTACAAACCATGATTTTAACAAGAGGTTATTTGAGCTATTATTGGCTTCCTATCAGCTCAAAGCAGCCTGGTTATTCTGCTCTCACCTCTGTCAAGAAGGCAACTCATAGCAAACTGCTGCTCCCTTCATATATTTACCTTAATAGGGCCATTCTCCAACAATCACACAATGTTTAAAGTCACTTAAATAACTTTTTTTCACTCATTCTGATGCTCAGTTTGAATTCCAGCAAGTCATCTTGAACATATCTATATGTCAAAATGCAATGAGCTGCTGTCATGTTGTTGGTATTAGATATTCACATTAAAAAGCAAATGAAAAAGTATACCCAATGAAGTGTCTGGTGAGTAAATATATACATGGATTGCATACGAAATCCCACAAAAAATATACAAGAAGAGTGTTACCCATCATATAACAGACCTGCTTATTACAGTGGATGTATCAGTATTTCAGTCTTGAGTTAATTCAAATTTTAAGATTTAAAGGTGAAAAATGATCAAAGAGGCAATCATCAGGACTGAAATTTTACCAAATAGGTCATTTCCTACACTACAACAACTAAATAGTTTGTTCCTTTTGTCTGACCAAAAGTCATTCAGAATTTAAAAAGAAAAAAAAAGAATAAGTAAAGCGTTACTTTGTTTGATCCCAGCAGTGAAATGTGTTCTCTGCCAAACGTAACTATCAGCTGCAGCAGCAGACAGCAGCCCTGGGCTCCCACGAAGCAACTCCAGCTGTTTAACGAGAACCATGATGCAGAAGAAGCACCTTAACATGTTTTTAGAGAAACCAGATTGTAGAAATGGAAATCTTGTTCCTTGACAGCAACACTGACTACTATGCCTGTGTGCAATGCCTATTAACGTGTCATTACTATATTATTACATGAGTAAGTAATACTCATTGGTCAGGCAATACCTGTCGCCCCTACCTGTCGTCAAACTTATTTATTTATTTATTTTTAACCTCAGTTAAAGTTTGATGTCTTATCAAACACAGTTGTGATGCAGTTGCATGGCAACGACAGGCAGACAGACATGTAAGTGTTCAAAACGGACTTTGAGGTAGTTCCAGTAGGTGTCTCCAGGACCATATTTTAACTGATACAGACACAGAGCCACAGAGTGAAAACAATGCCAGCTACACTATCATAGGTGTGATTGACAGTAATACAAACAGACTGGGAGAAGGAGACACAGAAGATTTACAACACCTTTTATTTTATTTATTTATTTATTTATTTATTTATTTTGCAGCCATAAATATCGGTGGCTACCAATATATGTAGAGAAGCAGAATGTAGCATAACTGTAAATAATTTCTTTCGATAACATTGATGAGCTATGAAAAAATAAAGTATTCTTTTTAAGCTGTTCTTTGAAATGTTGCATGTATGTGGTATTCTTATAATTTGTAACTTTGTAATATATTGCATTATTTAATTTAGTTCATTCTGTTACTGTTCTTATTGTCTTGGAGCAACTGTAACCAAATCATGTCATTAGAGATTAATAAAGTATTCTGATTCTGATCGTCTCATGTAGCTGAATGAGCCTGGAGCCCTTTCTAGCAGACCTGGAAAAGGTGATGTTTATCTCCCAGCCATCACAGCTAAGGCTTCAAGCCTGAACTCAATCAGAGGCAGTCTGAGTCAGTCGTGCCCTTACCTATATGACAAACGAAGAGGATCCTTCTCCTCAGTGGCTTCTCAGAAAACGGGAGGTCGCACTGCAAAACAGGTAGGCTGATATTTTGCTTGCAACAAAAACAAATTCAAACATGTTTTAAACCCTTCTTCTTACATTTGCACATTCTGCCCTCTTCTTATCAGAGCAGCCTTAATGCACAAAAAGAGGCAAAGAAATCCAATGTCACTGTGACAATGACCTACCTTGGACAAAGACATCGAAATTTGGGGCTCGGGTCAACTCAGGATGAACTGAAAGTACTCCAGCAAGTCAATGGAGGAGAGAATATTTGTGTCTTCAAAGGCCTCGTAACTCCAGGCGGTAGGAACTGCTAAAGCTGAAACCGTATCGTTTGAATGGCCAACAATGATTCAGAAATTCGTTTTTTATATTTCTTTATATTTGACTCCCTTTTGCAGATTTTAAGGCGTTTTCTGCCATTAAGGGGGTCAAAGTAAGAGAAAGAAATCAGTGGCATTAAAGTGTCCACTGCCACAAGCTTAATTCCTCATCAAAGCAACATTTTAATGAGAATGATGAGAACACTGCCCTGAGGCAGAATTTCAGCCGAACACCAATAAAAAGCTGATGTGTGACCTGATGCACTGTCATCGCATAAAAAAAAGTCAATAGACAAGACAAGTTATTTCATCTTTGCAGTCGGTACATGTTGATATACACTGTACAAACATCACTCCAGGGAAGGAATCTCAATGTCAGGCAAGAAAGAGGTTATGGATTTCTGCTTCAGACTGCATGTGTGATGTGTTTACAAAATCCTTGGTAGGAATAAAACAAAGGAGCAGACAATACACAGAAGCACAATCCAAACAGTCTATATAGGATCCCACAAAGTCAATGAGATATGTCGTGACTATTATTGCATTGGTTTTACACTATCTCTACAGTGATATGTGATTTTGATGGCAAGAATGCAGTGACCATTACATACAGATTTAGTTACATCTAACATTTTGACATAATGTTTTTCATTTTAATAAAGTATGTTTTTGGGGAGCGGGGTAGCACTGTTGTCCTATAGCAAGAAGGTTTAAGTTAATTTAAATAGTGATTATGGCAACTTGTTCAAGGTTTACCTGCCTCTCGCTCTATTGTTGGTGGGATAGACTCCATCTCCCACTGTCATTGAATTGACTGAGCAGAATAAAATGAAATAGAGAGTATAAAATGAAAAAATAGCCTTTTTTGTACTGTCTGACATATCTGTTTTTTTAAAGATATTTTGAGACACCAATCAATGGCTGGAACTGCAACATAAATTGCACTTGGATCTGCGTCCTGTTTTGAGTATTGCATCTCTTGATTGCACCTAAAAAGGGTCTCTTTCTAAGTTAATGTTACTATTCCCAAATGGGAGTTGCAAAAACCAACCAGGATGTGGTATGTTTCCAGTGCTGTCAAAGTGGAGGTTCGTTCTAAAATCAAATAAACATGTTGTCTTTCTGACCTTTGGTTCCATTTATCCATCTAGATAGTTTCAGTGTGAGTCACCCAGTTTTGGAGATATAGCCTGCAGAGAACTATTTTCCTTCCACTGAACTACACCTGCCAATCCCACTGAGCTGAGGGAAGCCTATGGTCTAGCCCCGACAAAAAGCTCGTGCACAACAAAGCAAACAGCATTAACATTGATGGTTTCTTCTAAGAACTTGTGTTGACTCTGGTGTCTTCTTGTCTGAGTTGTAACATTAGCTAGCCACATTACTTCCTTTGGTTTGGTTGGAGGACATAGTTGAAAAGAAAAGAGAAAAGAGTTCCTGAATGAAACTGCTCACATCAAAGTTAATGTTTTTTGTGTTTGTTTGTTTTTGTTGAATCATAATTTCTGAAACAACACATTGCTGGTGAATCTCTCAAATGTATTTTTTGGCACTTTGAGCACCACAAGGTGAGTTCTGTCTGGATCCAAAATTTTTAACAGAAGTCTGATACTGTATCTCTACAGCCAATGTCACCAAAAACTGGGCAACTCAATCCAAAGCAATTTAGAAGAATAAATAACGCTACAGGCCAGAGGAAGAAGAATCTGCAGATTGATTTTGGGGTAGACTGGCGCTGTAACTCTGTTTTTTAGGCCTACTTTTAAACTAAACCAGTTGACGCAGCAAAAGATTGAACACAATGTTTGACTAAAGATAGAAGCACTGCCAAACATCACCACATGATGACAATAAGCAAAGATAAAGTAAAATTTGATTAAAATCATAAAAGGGATTTTAATCTCCAAATGTGTGTGTGTGTGTGTGTGTGTGTGCAAGAGAGAGAGAGAGAGAGAGAGAGAGAGAGAGAGAGAGAGAGAGAATATGTGAGCTGTGTGTTGCAGGAGGGTTTTGTGTGACACATGAGATTGCAGGAAGTGCAGAACACCTGGCCACTGTTTTTGTGGACCACAAGCCAGTTATAACACAAGACAAATGCATATGAAACCATTACCAAATGTGATGACCTGCAGCACGAAAAGCCAAACAAGACTACCTTCTAAAAAGATCAAACGATATCTACAATCTTAATATCTGTGCTGCTTGTATCTTTCAGAGCAGTTCCAGTTTTTGTCTCAGAGACATAGAGGTTACCCATTCAGTGCTTCCTTTTATGTCAATGACATCATGGTGACCAGGATCAGTTCCTGCTGTGAGTACCGCTACACTCCTGGCTTCCAGCAGGGCAGGAAGAGCTGCTTCAGATTGACTTGGCTGGCTGGTGGGATACCCTGCTACAGGTAAAATTACATCCTCTGAGAGACAGACAGCATGGCACTGGCAGAAAAATGAGAATTTAATACCAAATGTCAAAACATGTTGGGTAAATCCATTGTTTTGCAGATATAATGTGTTGTGGGTGGACACTGAGGAAAAAGGAAGCATATTTTACAAGATCAGGTGATGTTGGTACAGTAGGTAGAATATAATGAAAGCATATTTCCATCCCTTTCAGATGCACAAATCTCCGAACCAAATACAGCTCCAGCCAGCAGCTGAACAACGGCGCAAAGGAGAACTTAAATCTTTCTCTCGAGCAGAGCACTGGCAATGGTACTAAGCCTGGAAATGAGGGTCTCAATTTTCCATTACTTCCTAAAGCTTTTCATCAACATTTTTTGATATCAGGCCCAGTCCTTGCTTTTGATCAACTACTTTAAAGACAAGATGTCTCACAAAGCTTTTTTTTCCTTCTCATTTTGTCTCTAATGTTTCCGAAGCAGGCGTCATCGAGTCATGTCCATCATCCCCTCTATTTATCCCAGCCAAACCTGTGAAGAAATCCGTGAGGAGGACAAGAAAACACACCAAGGAGGGCAGCAGAGGATCAACAGACAGCGAAGACCTCCCTGTAGCTGGAATTAAAGAGACCTCCAAAAAGAAACGACGCAAGGGTCAAACTAATCAGAAGGAGAGCAAAGGCAAGACAGCTGGAAATGACAGAGGAGAAGAGAGACAAGATGGCAAGAGCTCAACAAGGTCAACAGTGATGGAAAAATTTGAAGACAAGGCATCGTCTGCCAGACGAGAGCAGGACAGAGCAACCAGCCCTGTCACAATCCTGCATACGGGGCAGCTGTCATCGAACACGATAAGCAAATTTCCCGGTATGCAAATTTTAATTTTTATCTGGTTTGATTCCTGTAAGACAAGATGGAAAAATAGGGGAAAATAGAATCTTCTGGCCTTTCAAGGGGAGATACAGATGACCTTCAAGCCTTCTGCCTGTGGTATCTCCATTTAATATTCTTTGCAGAGAAAGAAAACAGAAAAGAAAAAGAGTGTTTCTTTTTAAAGATTCATTGCGGGATGAGGAAGCACTGACGAAGCAGAACAGAGAGAAACAGAAGGGCCTTGGATCAAATGGGAAAAACAGAGATGGGGAAAAGCTGAAGGACTTCTATGAAGAATGTGTGGAAATGAGTGCTGCGTTGAAGCAAGGCCCAAGCAAACATCACTGGTTCAAGGCAAACAGTGAGTAAAGAAACCGCAGCACAGTAGGACCAAAGTGGAATCCCCCTGGAGAGCTGTAGCTGATTTACATAATACACTTAAGCAGAAAAAGGTTGAATTTGCAAGAAAGTGATGCATTGAGAAATGTCTGCTTAAAGGAAGACGGATGACGTGTGGGAGAGGTTATGCAGATACACACATGCCCGCGTGCATAAATTGTAGCTGATCTGCTTTCTCTATTGCTCAAACAGAGGCACAAACTGAATTTTAGATTTTATTATTTACATTTTCAAATTAACCGCGGATATCAGTATCACTGCGTGCACTTGGCTTCGGGACAGTTGGTTTTATTGCACCTGAGTTGTTTAATTTTCTTTCTGTGTGCCAAGTCCTGGAGAGGTGCCGGCTCCAGAAGAGGCTGTCATCGGGCCCCGAAGCTCAACGCTCAGATGTGGAGCTCAGTGCAGAAAGTGACACCATTCTGCAGCGTGATGGAAAGCCAGAGGAAGAAGAGCACATGGTTAATCAGAGCGCTGGCACGGAAGAGTCCGTTAGAGAGCAAGACCTGCAGGCACAGGTGTGTGTATAACACAAATTACTGTGGTGAAACTGTGTTTTCGCCAGAAGCTTTCCTGGCATTAAATCACTGGCAAAAGCCTCGATTCAAGCAGATTCTTCCATTCTGTGTTTTTGTCAGAGCAGGAATTGTATCTGCCAAATAATATAATGAAATGTCAACATTAAAAAAACAATTTGCCCATTAAAGTAATGCACGTTCCATTGTCCCACTTCCCAACTAGCTTTAAGGTTGTTCATGTTATTCCACACTCTGACTATATTACCGTGTTCCAGCTATTCACTAAATAATGTAGTGTTTACACAGAGAGAAACACAGGCTTTTATTGAGTGCCACCATTTTCTCTTTTAATTACTGCTTCATATTTTTAGCTTTTGAGCACAAACGTCCCCCCTGAGGAACTCCAAAATGTAAAATCTACCCTGATAACAGAAAGGTGGCAATATGTCTTAGGCATGTAACACTGATTTGGCAGATAAAATGTTGATTCATTTCATTTGGATGAATTCAGAGGATTTATTCTATTATTTGGGCTTCGAATACAAAGACGAGTTGTTCAAATGGTCGCTGAGTTTTATCTGGGGCATGCAGGCATTTCACTCGGTCATACCGATCATGATGAAAAAGCTTCCAACAGCTCCTGAAAAATTCCTCAAGGTCTAGCAAAATGGCAAAGTAGACGTGGCCGACAGGCAGACCATATGTCTCCGGACTCTCATCTTGTCTGTGTTTAGAAAACCTCCAGCACCTGTCTCCCCCACATCTCTTTCCCACCCGACAACACATCTCACATTGTGTGCTGTTGCGCACATTTACAAACAGTAAATGCTTAATGTTAATATTCCTCTCAGGGCTCAGATGCAAAATGCATTTCTGTATGAAGGACAAAATAATAATCTGCACTTGTGCAAATGTGATTTCTGTATTTTTATAACAGCTGCTTCTCTTGTAATTGAGGTAACTTAGAAGTTAAATGTAATATGTTTTTGTCTGCATCATATCTTTGCAATTCTGTGCTCTCGCATTCTGCACCACTCTACAACAAGATGACAGAAAAGAAGAATTCACAGATATAAAATATATATTCCGCACAGCACAGTGCTCTAGTTTTACAGTAAGAAACTGTTCTTATGGATGACAGTATAGCGACACTGTATTATAACAGTTTCATTTCCCGCACTGTAATTTTAGAGGGACTTACAGTTTTCTGTGACTTTCTCCTGGTTTGTAAATGTAGCTTCACGCCATGATGACAGTGCTGAGCATGTCTGATGAGGTGGAGCAGCTGGTTCTGAGGAACACGGACCTCACAGATGACCTTCTGCTGAGCCTGGCGGGGTCACTAAAAAGCAGCCTGTCTGAAGTCACACTACTCAATCTCAACCTCAACCTCATTGGCCCCTACGGTGCTCACATTCTGCTGGACGTTCTGAGAGTGAAGCCCCAGGTCAAAGGCCTGCAGTAAGTCCTACGCTCCACTGAGTTGTGTCTTATCAAAATCTGACAAAGAGTAACATTAGAATTCAGAAAACATGCCTCCATCTAAAAGCTTTTGAATATCACTTTTTTTTAAAAAGAGAGAGACAGGAATATGAACGGAACTGAAGAGATAGTATAAAAATGCAGCAAATCCAAAAAACACAGTAACCAAAGTAATGGATATATAAGTATCACATTAACTGTGTGGGAATTTCAGCCATTTTTATACACAGTCCCCCATTTTCAGCAGCTTATATTTAATTGGTTTCCTTATTATTATTGTGATGCATCAGGCGGATAAAAGTCTGGAGATGATGAAGTTGTATTTGGTACTTTTCAGTGGAATTCTCCACACGAGGTCTAAAGAGATGTCCTTGCAAGTGAGAGAGCCCATCTTTAGGCTATGATAGCAAAAACAATTTAGAAATCTCGCCCATTCTTACAGGAAAACACTGTCAATAACAGCAAGACCAAAATATGTTTTAAACCACAGAAGACAACCAAAGGGAATGATGGAAGCATTCTTCCCTTGGTTAGAAAAACAACTTTGCAACTGCAGTTGCTGCACAGCTGAAGGTCTGATGCTTCACAGTGCAAACAATAAAACATACTGCAAAGGTGACCCAAGAGTTTTTAAAGGCAAGGAAATATTGCATATTTTTTAATCATCAAGTCAGTCACCTGATTTTTGATTGTTTTTATTTACTGAAGCCAAAACTTAAAGCATAGAGATGCACAAACAAGCGGTAAGTGAAGGCAAATTATCGAGACAGCGGCAGAGTGGTGAGAAAGACCGGCCCCTCTATTTCGAGAAGGCCTTTGTTGGCGACAGTCAGGCTTGTGACTCTGCGTAATTATTCTGAGACTTCACTTTTTACATATTAAACAAATGAGATGAGATTTTCAGCTAGCAGACTATTTCTAATACAGCCAATGAAAAGTGTATCTTCATCTCTTAAAGGGGAATAGAGGCAAAGATATTCCTGTAAGGGCTTAAAAATAATTTACCTGTGAAAACACATGAATGTATTTCAGCATTATTCCCAAATGCACCAGTTGAGTTCTTCAGTTATTCAAAATCCTTAAATCTAAATTTAACATACCAAATACATCAACCCCTCAACAGGAAAAGGTGTAACAAATTATCAGGACATTCTGCAGTTTTCTGCAGATTCCATTTTACTGCAAAACTGCAAAACAAAAACACACACACACACACACACACAGACACACAAAATCCACCATTTGTGTCATCCAAAAAAAGTCTTTCTGCCTGAACTTAGATGTCACATAAGAGAAAACTTAATATCAGGGTGCACACAGCTACATTTTCAAGTGAGTGGTTCATGGAGGCTCAAAAATAAATCTCCACAGTAACCTCTATTTTCTCTCTCTACAGCTTGTTTGGGAACAAACTGCGTGACCATGGAGTGCTGACCCTGTTGAACGGAATAGCTGAGCTGCAGGAACAAACAGCAAGAGCAGCTGCTGCTATCCAACAGGCTATGCTTTTCCCATCAGAACACAATATGCTACCTCAGCTGCCCTCTGGATGGAGCTCTTACAGGCTTTTTACACTTTTAGAGCTGGATATTGGAGGAAATGGTTTGAGCAGCGATGGGGTGAAAGTGTTAGCATCATATATGAGATCCCATTCCTATCTTCAGTATTTAGGGCTAGCACAGACCAGCGGTGCCGATCTGGCAGCTTGGAAGGAACTTTTTGACAGCTTAAAAGGAAACAGCTCACTGACTCAGATCATCCTAGACGAAAATAACTTGGGTGACCCCGGGGTCAGGCTGTTGGCTGACATGCTGAAAGAGAACATGAGTTTGCAGCAGGTGGATTTAGACAAGAACTGCATCAGCGATGTGGGAGGAAATGACATCATGGGGGCTTTGCTTTGCAGGACACAGTTTCCACTGAGGCATCTGAGCCTCCAGGAGAACAACATCAGTGCAGGACTAATGAGCAGGATACAGGAGGAGGTAAAATATAAATGAGTCCTGCAGGGGTGGAAGAATACATTCGCAAACCCTGAAAAACTATGTAACATAAACAAAACACTGACTTGAAAACTCATAAGGTTTGTTGTTTACATTCCGGAGGTCAGAGAGGCAAAACCTGACTCATTTGACTTGTTTGACCATCAAACACACGCAAACATAAAGAGCTCTTCCTTCCTATACCTGGGTGGCCCTGCTAAGAAACACTGCATCTCAGTTTAGTTCTGGCAGGTAGTGTGGGAGGCATGTTTACTTTGGTCTGGATGCATTTTCAAAGAGATATCAATGAACTGAACCTTATTTCTGTATGCCAAGGTTACATCTTCATCTTGATTTTTTTTTTCCTACTTCCCACCAGTGTTACCCCTCGTGACTCCACACCTACTTCGCTAAAATCGACTATAGCAAGACTCCAGGCTCGTCGATCCATCTGTCATTCTATTGAATAATTTGCTGCCTTCTGACAAAAAAGAAACCACAGTGATTCATTCCACCCACAGTATTTACAAGTGGATGACTTACCCACAACATTTTCCCCCAGAGCATTGCAGTAGCTCTTCTCCACTTCTACAAATCAAAAGAGTTATGGACAGTGAACCATACCACATCAACTACCCCTATTTTGTCGTTCTTGCATCTTCATGCGCTAGACAGTACTTCTATTCATAATCTAAGAAGCAAAACTAGGCCACACTCATCTGGATTTCAGGGCCGTCATCTCATTGTTCTATCAACATAGACATTCTGAGAATAACTGTACCTGTGATCAAAGCTTGTCAAAGTGGTAATTATCTCCTCCTCTCAAGGCTGCCAGTAGTAATTCTGTTGAAAACAACCCGTCCATATTTCATCTGCAGTCTCTGCGAATTCCTTTCTGCAGAACCCCGATAAAGGCGCTCCTCGAATCCCCAAGCGGATGACAGATAAATGAGACTGGTGTTCCTGAAGATTACATCTGCAGATGTTATCCGGCGTTGCCGTACCACACTGAATAAGCTTCTGTTTGTGGTGTTTGCACATTTAGAATAAAGATGTCTAAATTGGGGTGTCATGATTCGTCAGGTCAATTCTTAGTTCTGCGGAGGGATGTTATCACAACTAAAATAAGCCCGTGTTTCTTTTTAGTTTTGACTGCTGATATTCTAAGATATTAACAGCCACGTTTGCATTAGATTCAACACAGAACAAAGTGGTACACCATAACGCTTGGCTAAGCATAAGCTGGCAAACACGAGTCACACTGTAATTCACAGACTCCTTCGATAAGGATTTTGTGCTTCTCTGTTACAAGTAAACCTCGGATCACTGACCCCATTGTCCATCTGCTAATGTATTTAGCCTGAAAGAAATCCTGCAGTGTTACAAGCTTCTTTCAGCTGCTTTTCCAAAAACAAGGCCTTCAACCAGAAGCTCAATCTGTTAGGAATTTACAGGTTGGCTAAAGAAACAGTTTCCCCTTTCAGGCCTTTGTAGATTACTGAGCAGTATCACTTGCTGCTGTACAGTCACATAAGGTCTTGGAAGTCCTGTGATGTCCGCCGTTGTTTTAAAGTCAAGGTATAATCAAATCAAACACATCATTCGCCACATTTGCCGATACTGCTAATGGATGAACTGCCTAAATCCTTGAAAAACAAAGAGTCGCTCTTACACAGCTGAAAGTAGCATACGTAGGTGCTGCTGATACACTGTTACACAGGAGTACGGTTTCAAATAAGCGAGACTGTGCTGTGGGGAATTGGATAATGGAAAGTCTTCAGAATCGAGTTTCTTGTCTCTGACTTAGGGCAAAAACAAAACAAATGAAGTGAACAATAGTTACCTATCCTCATGGGAAGTTCAGTGATTCAGACATTCTTTAGGGCAGGGTGATGCAATTTATTTCCACTTACAGTGTATAAATGGTCAGTGTCTGTTTCCAGAGCCATTAACTTTTGATGTCTTTGTAATTTTGTCCCACTGATACGCACAGGTGGATTCAAACTTCAAGTTCATTCTTGCACCTGCTTGTGCCAGAAATGGCAAGTGTTAAGATTTGAATGAAAGAAAATCCAGGATATGAAAAGAAGAGTGAAACCTCCTAATCTTTAATCAACAGGCTGAGCTTGTGTACTTGTTGGCAGTTGGCAGAGAAAGCAACTTGTGCAAGGAGAAGGCAAAAATCACATTCCAAACTATTCCATATCTGCAGTGTGAATAACTGTGACGAATAGGGCAGCTCAGATCTTTACATTCTTTGTCATGCAGTATATATGGAAAACCAGAACCCAGCACTGTGCAAGACACTGATGTTCTTCGTTTGTTGCCTGTTTGTGTTAGGTCCTGCACCTGCCCCATTTCGATGTGATTCTTCATGTATTTTTCAATCTTTTAAAAAGCTAAAATACCATATTGTATTATTTCCAGCGCTAAAGCATGCTGGGGGAGACTGAATCCACCTGCATCTATTCCACCATAACAGTGTGAGTCAGTGTATGACATGAGGGAATGGATGCGCAGAGGTGTATGTTGGTGTTGTGTGTTTTTATGGAAGCCTGGGGGTGGTTGAGCATCTGTTCTATATGCCAGATCTATGCTGACCACAGGGATACAACAATTTGTTTCAGCTACACAGTCCAAGTTGTGACTCTCAACCAGATGGAAGCTGCTTTTTGTTAATTTCAAATATTTCTTTATGGGGACTGGAGACAGGCTGCAAGCCCGGAAACATTGCTTGGCTTTGCGGCAGGCTAATTATAAAGAGTCAGTTTGCCAATTTATGACAATGCAAAACAAATCAGCTAAGCCCTCGTCTTTACAGAAAACTCTGCTCTCTTTTCATCTGTTGCAGTAAACAGAAGGGGAGCAGGAAGCTGATGTTGGTTCATTCTTGCTGCACATTCAAAGGACAAGATAAAAATGAGGGTTTCTGGATTTGTGACATGTACCGTAGAGCTGCAGAGATCAGAGATCATCACAGGGTGCAATCCATGACGGAAGAGCAATTCACAGACGAGCTGTGATGACGATGAATACAAAGCTGCAGGAAAGTAAACTGTTAGTACTTCTACTGACATTCAAACGTAGTGTGTGGCATATTATGACAGGACTGGTTTAGAAAATGAGCAACCTAGTGAGTGAGGAAATCCTTTGAAACCTCAGTTATTAAACCACTGTTTGTTCTGCACACGCTGCATCGCCACCTTTACTAGCACACTGTGTGACACAGTATTATGAGGATGCTGAATGAAGCGTTTTAGAGTCCGCTCCTTGAACAATTGCTCCTGCTGCTGTTTGACATTTGGCAGAAAGAGCAGCTTTTCAATATGGATTATTCATCAGCGGTTTGATCCCCCACTCAAATGTCACCACGACAATGCCTCTGACTTGGCAGCAGCGTCTGTCTTTCTGCAGCTCCACGGGGTAAGGAATTGGCAATAATTACCACATCTAATGTGGCCTTCAGACAGATTCAGTCTTTGTGTTCTAGCGCAACTTCAAATTATTATTATTACGCTGTTAAAGAGGGTTAAAATCTTGAGTTACCCTATCACTGCATTATTGCGTTCAGTGCACTCGCTTATAA
Source organism: Neolamprologus brichardi (assembly GCF_056152115.1). Lineage (NCBI taxonomy): Eukaryota > Metazoa > Chordata > Actinopteri > Cichliformes > Cichlidae > Neolamprologus > Neolamprologus brichardi. The sequence continues at coordinate 30,604,908 of NC_142115.1, forward strand.
TATATTCTAAAAAAGTAGCAAAGATGGCCGATACATGAACTGGTGCAGCATATCAGGATGAACCAGATGACTGGTGCATTGTATTATGCCAGAGTGTGGAGGGGAAAAAAGTTTATATGTATGTATGCATGCCGCAAATAATGTGTATTTTTTTTAAACCTGCATTCAATAACTGTTTGCGTGACCCAGCACAATAACTATAAAAGGAAAACTGAGAAAACTGCCAATATGCTTGAAAATGTTAAATATTAACAAACTGAAACAACTCAGTGGAGCAATATTATTAACTTTATTTTCCCTTTTCTGTCACCATTGACAAATTTCAGTCCAATATTCTGTCACACTTTGTTTCCACAAATGCCTGAGAAAAAAAAGTCACTACAAAATGATCCACACTGTTGAAAGCTAGTTCTTAACTTTACCCGTCTGTAAAGTTAATATTCCCACAGCTGCCTTCTGTAGGAATATTTAAGGCGAGAGCCGTGAGACTAAACTGTAAAGTTTAGATTCAGGTACAGCTAGGTAGATTTGGTGTGCAGTAGATCAGTTGCGCACAGACAACAGAGTACAGCCTAGAACTAACATAATATACTATTGTTATAGTAGAACAAAGTACAAAGTATTTCTGGGCTGAACATCAAAACAGTGTGCTTTCAGATGTCATCATTCTTTTTGTAGTTGAAGCAGCATTGTTAGTAGGGAAATGAAATGAATATAGTAGTATTTGATACTATTATATCACTCTTTTCCTCCCCAAATTTCCTGTTGTAATATATGGAATGGGTAAACAGAACACCAGGGCATGCTCTTATTGGATCCAGCTGTGCCTGAGCAGAGTCTGCTGCATTCGGCTGGCCCCATTTCCCCAAGACATGAGAGTAAAACAAAAGAGTCTGTGTTTATCAGACAAGAGTTTCCATCTCTAGAGCATGACATGAAAAGATGTGCCATGTGTTAAGCTCATATTTTAAGGTTTGTTATAAAAATAGAACAGAATATCCAAAAATATCCCGTTTACGTTTTTACTCAAATTGAATCCAAATTTAATTGAATATATCACCATAAATCTTAAACTGTGCAAACTGAACTGTTGCTTATAACTAATTAGCACTCAGTTGAACAAATTTGCCTTCTATGCTAATTGCAATGCTAGTTACAACGACACTGTCTGCAGGAAAATCCACCAATTTTCCACACACACACACAGAACTTCTCACTTGGGTCCTGTGAAGAAGAGAATATACTATTAAAATACTCATAGAAAATCTAAGCTAATTCATGCTTCCCACTAAAACAAGCTTTTGGCCTGAACTGCGAGGATGCAGGAAAGTATTTGCTTGGTTTGGAAGACGACTCTTCTGAAACTGCTGTCAGGTAGAAAAGAAGAAATTTAAATCCCAGAGGCCAAACTGGAAAGAGCTCTCAAACTTCTTCATGTCAAAGACCACCAACATGCATCAGACCACAAACCTTTATGTGCCCAAAGGAACCATATCTGGAAAGACTTCAAATATCTACGACACATAACATTTTACTGCCCTTGTTACATAGGAAAGCTATTACTGAAGAACACTCCCTTACACAAAAAAAATGTGTATTTTATTGGACAAATAGGCCCTGGCTAAAACTTAAAGGGCCCAGCTGATCTAGAAAATCCTTTAGAGTGTGAATGATTTAAATATATAATTATTTTTTTCAGGAAGCATAAATAGGTTTAGGTCTGAGTGCAGCGAGGATGGAAAATACATACGCCATTAGTTTTGATTGTTGATAATATGAAAGTAAAATAAAAGGTTTTGCTTTTACAATTTAGGACAATTAATTTAGGGAATTACTAATGAAAATAATTAGCTTTCTTTTAAATGTGTGGAGAGGCTCGTGCCCAGACGGCAATATGAAACTATTGCTGGCAATTATCTTAACTTAGATGCTGAAAACCAATTTTAGGCCTATCAATAGGCAGGATCTCTGAAAAAAAAGAAAAGGAAAATTCACAAAAGGTAGGCGAAAATGTAAAAACTGAACAAAATCAAAAATCAAATAAAAATAAAGATGGATAAAAAATACCACATATCATAGGACCACAACATCGCAAAAGCCTGCTAACCTTTGTTTGTTATTAGCCAAGAACTCGGAATAAAAAGTCACTGATGACAGTTAACACCCAGGCATGCAGGGGTGTTAATAAGTCCTTCATGTACTCTGGAGCAAAGTCATTTAATGTTTTAACAGTGATTAGCAAAATTTTGAAATCAATATGGAACTTAACAGGCAGCCAGTGTCAGTTTGCCAGTACTGCAGTAATGTGCTCATTACTTCTTGGTGCCAGTTAAAATCCGGGCAGCAGGGCTGTGAAGCGAGCTCTAAATGATGCCTGTATAAAAAACACTGAGACAGTCGAAGTGAGAAAAAAGACCTATAGATTATGTCCATCTTTCATATACAGTTTGTCTAAAGATAAAATAAATCTGAAGCTCGTTCTGTAAAACGCTTTATTCTCTTACACAAAAGCTGAATTGCAAAAACAGCAAACTGGCAGATCTGTTGCACTTAAATAGACATGTTACCTGGTTTACATTTTAATGCTAAGCTGAGCTAAAAAGTAACCATCTGCTTCTTCTTCTTCTCATTTAACTCTTGGCAAGAAGATGAACAGGCATGCATCTAAGAACCCCTTGGCAGTTCCTGGGCAACAATTTGAGAATCACTTGCATAGGCTGCTGCAATAATCATTACAAACCCCATGAAACTTTACACTCCAGATTGAAGATCTTCCCCTAGGCTCTTCCACAGGACATAGCTCTCCTTGTCTGTAAACTAAAACGTGTGGTAACAAAAGCTCACATCCGGCGATGCTGAGACAGGTACATGGGAAGTGCTCTTTCAAGGTGGTGAGCTCCCTTCCTTCCTGGTCATGAGAGGACGAACTGTGTGGGGACTCTGTGCGCGGAGAAGAGATCCAGTTGCAGACGGCTGAATTGGTGCTCTGTTGGGTCTCCCCTGGACACTGTCATAGCGTGTTTGTTGAAGGCGGGTCAATGAGGACTTTATTTGGCAGAGGAATTTCGCAGCACACGACAGTACGCATGCACATACACACATATATGCACAAGTTGGAATCAGTGCAGCCCTGCAACCCTGTTAATGGTGAGAACGGAAGTAAACAGTGAAGAGGCAGGGGGTGAAAGGGGGCTGTCACAAAAAGCTGGTTTAATGGTTTAAATTTCACTTGATTAAATTAATTGTTCATTTGTCAAAGCGGAAATGTGTTCCTCGCTTTTGCTGGGGTTTGGTTGGAGTTTGATGGAACTTGACACAGACTGGGTAGTTGCGAAGCACAAACAGCAGGAGTGTTTACACTGCAAATTTTCAAATGTCAGACAGAGTACTCTGAAAAAGTTCAGTCACACGTTTCACAAGAAGTTAAATATTTTCGTAGAGCGCAAGTGGATCGGGGGGGGTGAGTCCGCAAAAGTACTTTCATGTGGTTTTGCTTCACCTCAACTGATTATGTAGATGAAAAAAAAAACCAAATTCAAATTCCTGGGGGTTTCTGACTCTAAAAATGTGTAAATTGCAACAGTTTCAGGTTTTTGTGACATGCAGGTTTGGCCAATAATATTATTTGCTGACATAAATGATCAGAGGTATACTTTCAATATCAGCAGAAGTGCAGAACAACTGAGAACGCACACACAGAAAGGTGCAGAGCAGTTTTAGTCGTTTTTGCAGTTCATCAGTGTTGCTTTTGCTGGAATTTGGCAAATTAATAACTAGAAAGTAGCTGGAGGACCTGTTGTCATGTTGGCATTTTTGAAGCAAAAACTGACCACATTTAGCCAACATGGTTATCACTAAATGCTTGAAAGCACGACTAGCAAGTTGCACAGATGTCTGCTATTTAGTAGGCTAACAGTAACAGACTAATAAAAAACTGAAATTCACTCATAGCATGCATTGTCATTTGTGAGATCAAAACCTGTGTGCTTATGTTGGCACACTTATAACATGGCTACACCCTGCACATCTGGTAGAAACTACCTATAGAGACCATTATGCTATAAAGTTGGACATTTTAACATGAGAATCTGTGGAGATTGCTGAGCCAGCCTTAACCACAAGAGGAAGTGCAGTAGTTGAACTTCTGCTTGGACTTCATTTCTCAGCCCCACAGTTGCCATGAAGCAGTAAAGCGGTGAGCTTGCTGTGCCAAAACTGCAAAAACAGTTTAGAAGTAGATCAAGTTCGGGAGGGGTGAATGCACATTCCACCACCTTTAGCATGCAGCTGACTTGTTGTGGATGCTATGTGATTAGTTAGATTTCTAAACAAAAATACTCCAAGTTGTTAGTTGCTTTATAGTCCTGTGCTCTTGATTTAGCAGATTTGTGGCAAACTGATGTTGTAGGAGCATGGTGAGTATAACTGGAGCTTCCAGGTGCTGAAAAAAACCCCTTTACTAATCAAATCTTTCTGATAATAAACCCACAGAATCTTTTCGCTAAGTAACACTAACAGTGCTTAGATCAGAATGAATTAACCTTTATTATTAACATGAGCACCATTATCCACGTCATAACTGGAAACATCTCAATCATCAATTATCCTTAACTGAGCAAAGACAAAACTAACAAGCAGGATCTGTTTTAGAGCTTTGTTTTTATGTCTGGTCACCATATTTCTACAGAGGGCTGACCATCTGTTTCTAAAATGGTTGCTGTGGCCCAGCAGATGCTGCAGATGTGATTGTTTCTAGCACATCACGAAAACTACACGATTTTCAGTGATTTGATCGGCAGTACACAGACACACGTGCACACTGACAGGCTCCTGCTTTCTGAAATGACACACCTTTTGCTGAAGGAGCGCCTGAAAACCGCGTGTAGCTCCAGATTTGCTTCCCTTGGATGTCAGCTGAGGGCGACAGAGGGAGGTGTTGTCCCCCCTCTCCCGCTTCTTAAGATTTCCCTCAGTCCACAATAAACTTTCATTTTGGGAAGTCGACACACACATACACACACCGCTGGGCTTCTACATCTTGTCCCGCATTGATTCCCCGGGAAAGCTGGACGAGACTTTAACGGAAAGACGGAAAAGAAATATCGGAAGCGCACAGGTGAAGCTCTGTGGAGCGTCTTTTCTTTTCCTTAAAATATCACATTGCTGTTATCTTCTGGAAGGAGAGTCAACGAATTAGAGGCAAGACAATGGCAAAAAGAAGCTTTTTCACTGCTGGTTAATCCCGCATCGTTTCACTGTTTTATTTTTGCTGTCTTGCACTTTTTTACTGTACGCGCGACTCTTCAAGGAACACCTGGGATGGAAAAACTTTATCTGCCTCCTCTGGACTGTAGAAAAAACTCCCAAGAAAGAATGAAGTAACCGCTATGGAGCCGGATAATGCCCCGCACTCCAAACTCAAAACCACTGGAGTCGGGGGGTGAGTCGACATATTCAGAAGTGCACAATGAGCACTTTTCTTTCTCACTTTTCTGAATTAAAGAGGGATTTCTTTTTTTTTTTCCGGGTTCCCCCGAATCCATGTCCTTTCGAGAAAGATGTTGATGTCTAGCAGCGCTGATACAAGCAGTATGTTTTACAGTAGTTGTTTGAAAAAAGCCTTTCTTGGGTTACTAAGACAAATGACTTGAGCTTTTAGAGGTATTTGTTTGAGAAATCGTGCAGAACAGGTGGTGTACTTAATGGCTTGCAGAGATAAGCATGTGGAAACTATTTTCTCTGCTCTTAACATCAGCTCAGTGAAAGCCAGTGTAGTGTGTTGTGCTGTTCTACAAGTTCTGCCTTTGCAGCTTGTATCTGAATGAGCTGCCAAACGATCTGGGACTGATTTAAGGGAAATGTATGAGAGGAGGAGACACTCCTCCTCTTCCTCCTCCTCCTTTTCTCTCCTCTCTGCTGTGCATCTTACTCAGCTGGTTGGCCTGGCTGACACAATGGGAGGAGATGTCCTATAAAAGTCCAGATGTTGCATCACATAAAATCTGCAGGACATACAGGAGGCTTGGTCACAAGTGGCACATACAGTTTCTGCTGCTGCTGCTGTCAGTTTAGCGAGTTTACAGTGAAGGTGGAAGGACTAAAACTTTCTGAAGCTCAAACCAGCATTCGTTGTGCCAGTGGCTGACCAGTGGTTTTGTGGCTCTTTGGAGAACAACCACAAATGTAAGAATTCCTGAAAATGCTTTAATTATAGCACTTGTCACTAAGTGTGTGCCACTTCAAGCAGCACTTGGAGGACATTCACCCAGATTCATCTGCTGCATTTAAAGCCCAAATGATGTGACGCGTGAAAACCTGATATTATCATAAAGACAGCTGAAATTCACACCCATTTGAGATAATTCAGCACCTTTAGAGCAGCTCCATATGAGTAATCAGCATCTCTTTTATCACTAGTCTTGACATATAAATGTCACAGAAAAATCAATGGTGTAAAATTTGCCGTGTGCTGCTTGATGTTGGATAATAAGTGGCACTGTTGGCCTGTGAAAACAGAATTGATCTAAATCTAGTTGAATGATTACACGTCCCTGTGTAGGCTGAGAAAAGCAGCTTTTTCTCACTGCTGGGTTTAGATGAAACCCCTTTTAAAACCCACAGTCTAAAAGTGCTCGGCTAGGCTGCAGTTTGCCTCAGATAAAAGTCAGATGCTAGCGATAAAACACTGACATGTGAAACACTTTTTTTCCCCCCAAAGCATTTGTCTATCTTTTGCTTGGCATTGTGGGTTTTAAGGTGATGTGGTGCATCTTTTTTAAAGATTGTCAGAGGTGGCCTTATGGGAGCACTTACCTGTCTCTGCTGGGCAGTAGCTTATCTGGTCAGGCAGCGAGATAAGCCAGAGCTTGCTCTCTTGAAGCAGATGTTAGACTGTTTGAAAAAGCAAGGGCTGCTGCTGCTGATGCTGCAGCAGCACCTAACATGACTGTGCCAGATGGCTCTCCAGCTAACTTAGTATGTCACTTTGCTTACTTAAACTGGTAATGTATCCTGCAAATTATTTCACATAACATTTTGCATTAAATTGGACTAAGCAAGAATGCGAAAGAGATACATTAAGGGCTCAGATGGCGTTTTTAAGGAATTTATAAGTTTTTTTTATGAAATGTGATTGAAGTGCACCTGAAAGCTGAGTTAATTGTAAAACACAAAAATTACACAAACCTCTAACATCTGACATGTTTCCTTTTGTCTTTGTATTTAGGAGAGTTCTGATTCTTTGGACTTTACTCTGTTGTACCTGCTCTCTAAGGCTAACACAAGCACAAGGTAAGAAACTTTAAAGCAAAGGTGGGTAAATGTCTGTTATACATTTTCATCCAATGTTTTTCTGAGCATGTGGTGTCACAAATGTGCCTTAAAACCACTGAGAAAAAGAAAATTGAAATAAACTAATGAGCTGTAGAAGGCTGGGTAAGTATGTGGCCCTAACGTGGACTTGTTATCGTGCAAACGTTTGTCAGTTTACCACTGTTTATTTGTGAATCGCATAAATCCTGCTCAGCTTTACCTTTATGAGCAGTGCAGTCTGCCAACTACACAGACTGATTCATTTTGTTTACCCATCGCTGGAAACCATATTAAGTTGTGGTTGAATGTGGGACAGCCACATCTTCTAATATAGAAGCAGGAGGTTTAAATACTTATAACTTGCTGAATTTACCAAACCAATTTTAAAGTGGTTTGGTTTCATTGCTAACGTCTCTGTTACAGCGAAAACTGAACTGGTAGCTCAAATGTTGCACACAAAAACAGGTATTCTAATAATGTGCATTCAGATGTGGTTCAGACATTTATTTAGTTGGAAAAAAGATGAACCTGTGGACTTCTCTCATTCTGCAGGAGTTCATTTTTTTGTTTCTAAGCCTCTAAAGCTCAGCAAACCTCATACCCCCTCTTTGATAACTTAATTAAAGTGTTACCTGACCTATCAGCTACACTTTGCAAAGTCTTGTCTGCTTGAAGTACTTTCGCACTTTCATATTGTGACTCACACTCAGCTGTGCCTTCATGTCTGCTGCAGTTAGCTTGCTGTTACACATCTGAGAGGCCATTATCAGCTTGTTGTCTGAGTCTGCTGTCAATCAAAAAATCCGCCAGACTTTTATTCAATCGGCACTCTTCCCAGTTTCTCGATGTCATTTGATAACGTAAGCCACTGTGTTCCCTGATAGCAGTTTCTGGCAGTTTTATCTGAAACTCTGCATGCATCAGATGATATTTTCCTCCTGTGATGACTGAGTGTCTAGAGACCTAGTATTTTATATGTGCGGATGTGTTAATTTGCACACTGTCAGATCCTAACAAGGCACAATTTTGTGCTTGCAAAAGGCTAAAATAGAAAAATTGTTTTGCTGGTACACAACCCGGCAGATTGTTTGGATCATTTGCAAATAGATCACATGGAGCAGTCCTGCAGATATGAAATATCTATGCATGTTTGGATGTTGTTGCCTGTACTTCACAGTCCAGATTTTCTTATTCTACAGCTTTTAGTCTGCATTGTTTTCTACATTTTGACACCAAACACCAGAAGAAATCTTCACTGTCAGTGTGCACAGGCCTTGAAGTTTAGTTCCTACAGTTACACATATATCAGCAGCCTGTGTGTTTTTTTGTAAAAGTGTTCCCGATTGAGGTCAGCCAGAGTGCAGTAATCCCAGAGTAGATATGGGAGTTCATTATGTATGTGTTGATGTAATACCAACCATCTTCTAGATGACAGCCAATCTGTCAATGCCAGACATTGAACCAGCAAACCTTAGTGAAACTGACTGAGCAACTACATGTACTTCTCTTATGAAGTCAGTTAGGAAAGAAGCCTAAGACTGTTTTCAATAATAATCATGATAGTAAATAAAAAAGCATACATTCTGGGTGCAGAACCTCCCACAGTTTTTAATATGGAAGAGTAAAAGTTTAGCCATGGCCAGCTAAACCACTGGTAATATACACTGCCCAGTAGATGGATTATTGTGCCTCATCAAAGGCCAACAAGCTTCTCTCAGATGAGAAATTTAGTGAAAACAAAACCCTTCTTGTACTTGAAGTTCTTAAAAGACATTAATTTTTAGCTCATATGACCAAAAGGATTGTTGACCTCATGCGTAACGAGGCATCCATTCCCATCTGACCATTCACGCACAAATTAGTCCTCTTACAGTAGTGGCAATAGACATATTTGTCTTTAAGGATACTTTACCATTTTTGCAAGGATCACTTTTTCTCTTACTAAGCATTAGATTTTAGTGAGACTTCCACAAATCGTCTTGGACGTATTCACCAAAACTGTACCCGAAGTTGTGGCCGTGGTCACATGCGTCAATTTCTGAACAATGACCTGTGAACTGTGATGGATTGTAAGCATGTTGACCTACTACGTCACTGACGTTCTGGTTCTTCAAAAACAGGCTATGGTTTTTGTTTTTTTTGTAGTCATCCTACAAGTTTTGACCAAAAGGTTCTGAGAACTGTCTTACCATATTTGTATTTGGCAATTCTCACATCAAAAGACATCTTCACTTGCACACATGGACAGTTTTTAGTGACTGCTGTGTTTAGCCACCAGCCAGAAAGAGCCTTTCTGTGAGGAGTTTTCAAAGCTTGCTTGGGTTCTCCACATATTCCAGCCTCTTCCCACTGTCCAAAGACATGTGTGGGTTAGGTAATTAGAAATTCTAAACTGGCTATAAGTATGAATGTGAATGGTTGTCTGTTTCCGTGCAGCCTGTGCAGTGTACCCTGTCTGTCATGCAATGACAGCTGGGATAGGCTCCAATCCCCAATGGATCTCCTCCAGTGTGTTGGAATGGGAAACCACTAGCCTGACTGTTATTTTTAGAAAATGGACAAAGATCCATGAAGGGAAATCTGGTGAGTGGTTGAGGAGCTGAACAAAGATCGTTTATGTCATGAAAAAACTCCTCCGTTTTCAAAGTGCTCTGAGCAGGCGCCAGATGCTACACTGGCATGTGTCACAATTAAGACGGTTTCCTATAAACGCTCCCTCGGATGCCTCAGGATGTTACTGTAGCACTCCCCGTTGACACTCTCACCCCGAGGAATTAATTTTCTGTGCGTAAACTGAAAAATGTTGAGAAAAATGCAGAACATTTCACATATGACACGCTACCTCTGGGCTTGGAAACTGTGGACTCTTCAATGGAAAACTGCTCGTAGCTGGAGACCCAGATCTCATCACAAACGATAGTCACGTGAAATTTAGGTAAGGTTTAAACAGAAGTTGATGTTGCCTCTCAATGCAGGTTTTAGGTCTTTGGTGAAAATGTACAGCACGCAGTATAAGTTGTCAGAGCACCACTTCCTGAGAATGATCTAAAAATAGCAGTCGTGATGAAAACTATCTGGTGATGGCAGAGAAGATGACCTTGAGCTGGAGTTTGTAAAAATGTAAGGATTTTTACATACCTGTTCCCAGAACTTTTTGATCACATCACATAAATGTAAAGAGACATGATTTGTTATTCAATGTTGTTGCTTTTCTTGATGGTATCTATAAAATAGACATTTTTTGTCTCTGCTAGAATATGTTTGCTGTCAAGCTGTTGCAGAAAATACAGTCTACATTAGCAGCATACTAATAGTGTGAACGTATTAATCTTCCCCTGCTTTCTGTGAAAAGTTTTTTGTTGTCTGATACACTTGTACTTTAACTTTGCGTGTCTCCAGGATGTGTCAGACTCAGTTCTCAGTTATTATTTTTTTCAGCTCATCAGGAGGCCACAAAAAGCCAGAGGCAGCCCGCCTACCCGCTTAGATTTAAATATGCAGTGTAAGCCCTGAAAGTACATCACACAATGAAAGAACAATTTTGCTTTCCTCATACCATATTAACAATTCAAATCAGTTCTATATAAGAAATTTGACTGAAGAAGGCTTTTGTTCTTGTTTCACTTACTGTTTGATGTGTCTTTTCCATGTGTGAATTTTTCAGTCGAGCTGACCTCCCGCTGCCGGCACATACTGAGCTGGATTTCCCACCTCCTGGCGGGACTCGTGTCTATACTTGTTTTTCTTCTGCTGAGCCAGAATTTATCACTTAGCGATTTATATTTGCTAAGTGAAAAAGAATGGGTATTTACAATTTCTATGTGAGCTTTTAGTCTAAGAAGATGGGGAAACGTACAGAGAAGATTAATACATAATATATATTTAGCGTGTGCTGATTGGTTTGAGATTTTTCAACCCTACTAATTTAAACAGGAAAAAAAAACTATATTTAGAATCACTGATTACTTAAATTTATGGCTAATGATAGAAAATAATATAACAATATGAAGTCAGTCTGTTTTGATTTGAAGAGTTCAGTCCATTATATTTATAGTCAAAAGAAAAGGCTAATCCATGAAGTCGGGCCTGGAATGAAACAGATAAGTTGGGATTGACATAGTTTAAATAGTGTAGCTGAGATTTGCCAGTTTAATGTGTAGAATGGTGCGAGCTGAGCTATAATGTGGGTATTGAGATCCAAATCTACTCAGTTTTGTTCATCACACGCTGGTTTATATCATAAAGATCCTGCAGTATTATGGTCTGATCATATAAACAAGCACTTGATGATAGTGGGGAGGAAGAACTAATGATAAGAGACCCGTTGATGTGCTGAGATTGTGAGCTGACTTTAACGTCTTGACCTGACTGCCCGAAGTAACGCTGTGCTTGATGTTTGACTTCTAAAGATGAGTAAATGTTATTTTTTGTAAATGCAACATCGAAGTTAAAAGAATAAATAACTGACACAACCTTGATGCTGTTGCTTTAATGGGCCTCGGTTCGTGGTTTGGGACAAGCAGTGTTACTAAATGTATAATATTTCAGCTTTTTCTCTATTTAAATTTTGGTTAAATATAGGTTACAATGGTATTGGTTCATTGAAAGAATGTTTCTGACTCTATATTCTATTCTAATAGGTGGTAAATGGACTGTTTTTTATGTAGCGCTTTTCTACTTGAGCACTCAAAGTGCTTTGTACTGGTTGCATCATTCACACATCTAACACAGTCTTCTAACACTCCAATGCATTGGCGTTAGTTTCTTGCCCAGGGATATTTGGGATGCAGACAGGAGCAGCCATCGATTGAACCACCAACCTTCCGAGAGAAATGGGACACTTTCCCAAGAGTGTACGTTTATCGCAAAGAGTTCTTTAGAAAAAAAAGCACCCGTTTCTTGCTACAATGAAATGTGGATTTAATTAAACTTTAGCACAAAGGTGTGGATCCAATTAGGTGCAATATACAGAATACACAGTGCTGTAATGGATCACTGTTACCCACATTTTCCTCCCTTGAGAAGCAAGTAGCAATTAAAACCCGCAGAAAATACAGCAGTGTGTTTTCATGAGCTTGGGCCCCTGTCAGAGCGATCATCTTTAATCAGCAGACATTTCCAGATAAAGCGAGATAGCATTTCCGTTTCTAATGCACCTCTTAAAAACCCACCACTTTCCTTTCCAGGGACTCGTTCAGCCTCCTTACCCTGAAATTGTTCCAATTAAGCCTGATGTAACGATCACACAATTTCCAGCAATCCCCAAAAGCAAATATGGAAGTGTGACCATATATTGGAAATTTTATGCAGTCTTTTAAAATCGTCTTTGCCTCAGGTTTTTCCATTAGTTGGACTTTAAACTTATGATGCCATGATGGGAATTCACATCTTAATAGATGATCATTTATATTACTGCACTTTTGTTGTTACTTGAATACAGATTGCATTTGAGTAGAATGCTAATAATCAGATTCTTGTGTAAATTTAATTAGCTTATTAATTGCACACAGAATTAGCTGTCCGCTCATTTTTCTTTCTTTCTTTCTTCATTTTTCTTTCTTGTTTCCTTAAAGATGTAGATGTCTTGCAGCAGCTTGGACTTACTGGGCGAAGGACTGGCAGCTCCTCATCTTCAAGCTCTCGACCCATCCATCATGGCATCATCCCCTTCAAGTCAGGCGTTATCCTCACTGAGAGGGCACGCATCCAGGCACCTCTGCGCACTGTTATACCCTCTTCTTACAACCCCTCCAATCTCTCCCTTATCATTAGCCTATCTGTTCATCGCATCAACAACGCTTTTCTTTTCTCAGCTCTGTCGAAGAAAAGAAAAGTTCAGCTCGGAGTGCAGTTTGTACCAGGGAAGATCCTTGTACACGTAGGACAGCAGAGCTCTGTAAGTTTTGACTACGATGTCTACAATGGCCAGTGGCACAGTCTGGCTTTGGATATTCGAGGCCAACAAGTGTTCTTACACACATCTTGTGGTAAGAAAAGCATACATGCAGATTTGCATTCTAAAAAACAGGAGACTCTGGATCCACAGGGCTCCTTCCTGCTGGGCAAAATGGACCACAGCTCGGTGCCATTTGAAGGTGCCATCTGTCAGTTTGACATTTATCCCTCAGCCGAGGCAGCTCATAACTATTGTGATTACATTAAGAAACAATGCAGAGAAGCTGACACTTATCGGCCTGTATTTCCACCACTGCTACCTCTATTTTCCACAGACCCGAACGTTACTGTCACTCACATAACTCCTCTCTCTTTGACGGAGATATCCAAAAAGGCTCGGACACCTAATTTGGCCTTCACCGAGGAAAGCATGAGGACTACAGTTCTTCCTTCAACCGACTCCGTGATGTTAAACAAAACATCTGTGTATATGGCAATGAGTACTCCAAAACCTGGTGCTGTGTCCGTTTCTCCAACAGTTCACCCAGGGCTTGAAAGCCCATCTAGATTTCCTACTCAGTCTGTTACAACATCTCCTGGGATCAACATGACTCCACCGAACCCCAAACCAACCTCACACGCCATAAAAAACACAAAGCAGGCAGATACCAACTCAACACAACCTTCTGGAAAAAGTATACACTTACCTGTTTTTACCAGATCATCAGAGATGAAGCCGGCTCTCCAAAGTACAGCTGCTTCCACGCAGGGGTCTCCTTCAAACGCCTACTTTTCTAATAAAAAGCAGCTAACCACAGTAACTCCAAAGAAACCCGAGCCAAAGGTGACCAGCGTGCTGGATGTCAAGCCCACCTCGCTCACTCCAGTCACTCCAGCTGCAACAGATGGCTTTCAAACATTTGACCTGGAACCGACCCAGTTCTCTGCACTCGCTGGATCACCTGGACTAAAGGGCGAACCAGGACCGCCGGTAAGTGTGTCAGCTCTAAACAAACAACACAAACATTTTGCTGAAATCCGTGAATGTCTGTGTTTGAATTCAAGCATTATTTTTTTTTTTATCTTTGTATTGTTATATTTTAGCTTAGTCTATTAACCCTTTGTTGAACCACAGTGACACATAAGTTCAACAGGTTGTTGCTTCAATAATGGCTTATTTGCTGGTTCACTCTGTGATCTCCAGACCTGCTCTGATGTAAAAACCGATGCTGCTCTTTATTGTGTGGTTTTGTGAATCAGGCAATCACCCAGCGTGTACTGTTCTGATTGTAGAAGTGCTGGTTGTGTTAATGATGGGGAGTTTTTAAAAATCCACTAAATCGTTTTATTTCATGACTTTGATAAATCTCTTGCAAGCAGTGCCAATAAATTTCAAACCTCATTTTTATTTTCAAAGCTATGGTGAAAACAGTCAGGTTCACAGTCGGCATTTGCCAGTCAGTGTTTGTCTTGGTGGAAGGGCTGGCAGTGAGGTGTTAGATTCCTTTGGGAGGGAGTGGGACTGCTCAGAGAATGAATACTTTTAAAGCAGGGTCAAAGGTAAAAAGGGATAAAGCACTTGTGCCCAGTTACCTATTGGGACTAAATATTTGAAGGCCTTATAATATAATATAAATGTTACACTTGCATACAGGGCAATAATAAATACAATTGTATTGTTGTGTTTCTTACTAGTTATGTTGTCTGAACAAGTTGCTGAGTTTGGCTTATAGTCCAATGTAACTTATCTTATGTGCCATTTATTATTATTTTTAAATTCTGATGCCACTCTGCTGGGATACAGCTGACATAAGTGGGCTGCTTACAAGAGTTTCACAAACTTTGTTTTGAAAATGTGGTTATGATAGGCTCAAATATAAAGTATAAATCTAATCTGAAGTGATGATTAGATGATAAAAGAAGGTTTTCATTTTGAAGAACCAGAGTCTATTTGGATCTTGAAGCTTTTGGAGCATTGAGATACATATTGTTTGTCCACATGAATCAGATAAATATACACATATTGCAGAAAAAATAGATAATACAAAGAATACCGATGTCATTGTAAAGTTCAGTGTTTCAGTTAGATAAGTGATCTTTTTTTCATGTTACCCTGTATGAAATTATTTCAACACCGATGTATACAATAATATCATAATTTATTTCATCGTGTAATATTCTCAGGTAAAGACATCCATCCATCGATCTAACGAAAAGTTCTGGATGCCTAACCAAACCAGTGATTGTAAGCAAAATAAACAAATTAAGTGCAAGCGAAATTAATCGGCTAATGAAAACAAAGATTGATAACAGAGTCGAATCTCCTGGCTGGAAAACTTGTCATCTACACTCCTCCAACCTAAATATGTAGACTTTGTCTTTCTAAAATATAACAGTAGTATAACTCTTGAAGTCTGCTATTGCACACTAATGGCAAGGGTTTCACTCTGGTATGACAGCGCTATCTGATGGAATGGCAGTATCTGTCACCCTGGGAGCACATTAAGAATAGCTATCAATTAATATTCTAATTATATAACGGAATATAAATTAGATTGGATATTCAATTGTCAAATGATTAATTGATTGTGAGGGGAAAAAAAAAATCTACAGCGCCAGCAGCAGTCTCTCTCTCTCGAGTGGCACAGAATGCCAGGGTGGCCGGGGGAGTTAATGACATGCGCTGCTCCAAGTGTAAGAGATAAATGATTTCGCTTAATCGAGGAACATATGATAGCGATTAGGGAACGTGGGTGAATGGGTCATAATATTTGTCTGATGTTGTAAATAACGATTCAGTAGCTATCCATGAGCTAAGCTGGATGTTTAGGAGTAGGTTGGAGACATTTGGATAGTTTATTATTGTTTGGTATTGTTTGTTTTGTTTTGGGTTTTTTTAAACAAATTATCATGTGGTTTTTGGAGAATGCTGACACCACTTTTAAGATACATACAGTAATGGTGACAAATGTTACATGATGTCATTTTGTTCTCAGAAGGTCAAATTGGTGGTGACTGTTTGGCCCTTCTGTGCTGCCTGAGCGTAAAGCATCCATGTTTTAGGATTTTTTGCTTCTTTGCGGTGATATTATACTTGAAGCACTGCTTACTGTCATATTTGCTGCTTACCTTTCTACACCAATCAGCTTTTTGACAGATTGAATTAATGTGATACTTTATCAAATTCCTCCCTTTCTGCAAACTGCAGTTTGACTGGTTGGTGGAGGCATACAACTAAAATTTTAGTCATGTTTCAATCTAATGACTTCTCTGAAAACATGAGCTCCAGTACTGCTATGGCACTGACCCTAGCAGCGACTACAGCTGAGTCTACTTATCATGTGTGGACAGCCTGATGGTTGCAATCTAAAGAATCTAAAAGTTGTTGAAAGACATTTGGATTTCCAGAGTGTACGGAGGCTGAAATAGTATAATTATAGCTTGTGGTCTTGGCTGAGACAGACCAAAGTGCTCCATACATCTGACATTATTACAGTAGCCCAATTTCAGCAGGGCTGCCTCGGGCTGTTTTAGGTCTATTTTTTCTTTTCCACTTTAAACTGCTTGAACAATGGGAAAATAAGTAACAATCCTAACATTTCGAGCAAACTCAGGTTCCTCAGATTGACCCCTCATTAAGTTTGACCTTTCGGGGCTTTGCTAATCCATGTATGAAATTGTTTCAAAGCTAGCTGATGCTTATAATTAATGTGATCGGCTGTGACTGGAACCAGCGCCGACCTCCCAACCAGTGCAATGACTCAGAGTTACAGTGTATGCACTTTAGTGGTTTTGGGCTGAAATAACATTGGCTGCAGAGGGAGAGTGCGACATTAGTTTCTAACAAGATATCCTCATGCCTGCCAGCGTCTCAGTGCCCGAGTGCTTTGCAACTTATAGCTAACTTCACCAAGGGACAAAAAAACTCAACATGTTTTTACTAATTGACTCTTGAGCTTGAGTGGCTTTTAAAGGTTTTTCTTTACTTTGAAAACTCCAAACTTGCTGTCTTTTATTATTCAAGAGCATTCAAGACTCTCTTAAAATAACACAAAAATAGGCAGCAGCTTCTATTTCCTCCTCTGTATTTCACTATGACACTGACAACTTCTATATTTTGCTTTTAGGGTCTTCCAGGACTTCCAGGGTTGCCAGGAAAGCCGGGCAAGAGGGGCCCACGGGTGAGCATTTCCCAGTTAATCCAACCAGTGACAAGTTTAGCCACAAATACCTACAATTCTTCTTTCTTCCCCTTCTGGGCTCTTCTACAGTTCCTTTCACGCTCAAATCTCTATAATGCTCTAATGATAGGGTGTTAACACCACTAGATGTTCACCGATGTGGATGACCTTTTGAGTGTTTTGATCAAGCGCTCAGTGGATCACAGAAGATTTTTCAGTCACTTGTTAATTCGCTTTGGCTCTGGGTTTGATCTAGCTGACCTTATGTTTTCAAGGTCTATTTGCAAAGCTTTAGAGCAAGCAAACACAACCTACACATATGTGGGTTAAAGTATAATGGATCACATTATGTAGATATTTAATAGATGCTGAGAAAAATGAAGGTTGCAGCACATTAACAGTACTTAAATTAGGCATGGGTCCTAAGTTAATGTCAGTGAATAGTTCTATTGTATTCCAATGAGTATAAGTCCTCTGGTGCCATGTCTTTAATTTCTAGACTCAGTGTAGCTCGAGAACTGATGGAATCAAATAGAGAAGGTGCAGATGTTATTTTAAGCTCATGTTTTCAGAAGAAATTTAAGAAGTGAAAGAACACCGGGGCATGATTTGTCCTAAGGGATATATTTATTGTTATAATTTCTCTCAAAGACATTGTCATTGATGGGTGTTTGTTTAGTTTCTGACCTGTGAACTACTTCTTCACCACCCATGGATAGAATGAAAGAGGAAACATTTTCAGTGGTGTGATACTGGTCTTAGTTGCTCTTTTTGTTGACCTGCCACTACAGTGTACCTGCAGAGCACTTGTGCATCTAAAGACTTTGCATATCAGCTACCTACTGGAGCCTATGAGACTGCACCCTGCAGTTGGGCCTCAGGGGTGGGTTGTGGAACCCAATCTCTTTAAACAAGGAAGAAAGAGGGCTTTGTCCCCATCTTATTAAAGGCATTTAAGACCCTGTCTGGAGCTCAGTAGCTCTCTCCAGTTGTACTCCATACCCTCTATAGAGCTCATTCATCATCAAGCTCTCGAGACCCAACTATAGGCCACGCTGACTCAGATTGCGAGGGTGCAGTTCAGGTTTTTCAACATTTCCATGAACCGTCCTGGTTTACACGATTAGAGAGGGAATACCAAACGGCTACACGCATGATCTGCAGAAAGCTAACAAGTGGACTCTGATCTAGTAAATCCGCTATAAACATTTGGATTAAAACCGACGTTTGCTGTATTTTATATTTGGTGTTCATTTCCATGTAATTCAAAACATAGTTGCTTTTTTTTGGCCCCATTTTGTGCCCATTTGTCAAAAAAGTTTAAACTTAAAATAACAATGTTTAGTAGGAAAACGAATGACTCAGTGTGGAAACGAGGCCAAGTGTGACTGGGAAGCCTAGTGACTTTGTTTTGGTTGAATTCAAACTCGCCAGAGCAGAATCCAATTTAAACTAATGAGTCTTTACACTGTGTACGGCTAAATTTACAGAATTATCATACAGTTGCCACAGTTAGTCCATTTTTTCAAGAATTTTCTGTCTGAAACATTTTCAGCACTAATTCAAGAGTTATACCTTTCATGCAAGAGATATTTGGAAAAGGCAGAATGTAAGCAACTGCTGATGCAGTTGGCTGTATAAGATGCTGGTCACCTATGGGAAATTAAAAGGCATGGGGAAATAGAGAGTGTGTAAGAGCATTTTCTCAAGTTCAAAGAGCAATCCAATCTTTTGCAGATTAAATATCACCTTCTTTCTGGTCAGATATAAACCAAATGTTCCAGGGAGACACAATATTAAAGAAGCTGCTCTGCTATTGCAGAAAATATGTGAACAGTGTAGCATTTCCGGGAAAGTGTAGTTCTTTTTCCCATCATAAACTTTACAACGTTTGGAATATCGCTGCACTATTAAGGCTTTACCTCTCTGACATCGAGGTGCCATGTCTGACCGAGCAGACAGTCTCACCGCTGCTACCACCCTAAAGCACCTCTTGACACGTGAAAACATCCATGTTCCTTGACACAGCCGTAAACCTGGCAGGGTGCCGAAGATCACCTGGCGCTGAATGTGAGGCTTGAGAGAAGATCAAAGAGGGCTTTGTGCAAACAAACTGACCTGCCGGCGTATAATCAGTATGCAATGCTGGGTTATTGTGAAACGGAGAATATTTGCACAATTGCCTGAAGAATGGCTGATACATTCTGACACAAATCGCAGGGTCAGCAATGGAACTGATTATGCAGGGTACGTGCACCGTATGTAGCCATGACTAAGAGCTAGATTACATTTGCTATTTTTCACACATTCAAGTTAAGAGACACTGACATTCTGAACAGTTTGTTGATCACCGATGAAATGATCCTGAACATTAACAGAAACACTGACCATATGCCAGTGTCACATCAAGAGAATTCAGTCCTAACCACAGACATGTCAAGAAAATGCCAACTCCACACAGACAGGCTCAGTCGGTCACCATTGTTTTCTGTGTGAAACAAGAACCCTGTTTGATGATTGCAAATTAAGTTGTCGCGGCCAGATTAGTCATTGCACAACACCAGCTGCACTGATGACCGTGCCACTGATCTTGGGGAAACAATTAGTGCTCAGTTAGGACCCGAGCTCATAACTCAATAAAATTAATAAGCTAAGATCTTTTAATGTACATTATATTGCATAAGCATCATATAAAAGCCAGTAATTCCGTCCCTGTGCTCCAGAGAAGGCGTTAGCAGGTCTATTCTGGGTTAATGGCCTATAAAACTGCAGCACTCCACGCGCCACTCCTGTAAAAACCTTGCCCCACATCATAAACCTGGTCACAGCGCTGGCACATAGGTACCCTTCATCTGCAGACCTCAGGTGTGTTTGTGTGCTTCTATATCTTATTAATATTCATTATCTTGCGGTTATGTGCTGGTGGTCTCTAAATGACCACTTGTCAGGGCTCATTTTAATAATTAATAATGTGAAGGCACTTTGACAAATGTATGCATTCTACTTATTATTCTTTTCCCTGCTGGGATATCACCCAAACAGCTTGTCATCATTATTAGGCCTCCTTACCTTACGTACTGTGAGAATGTAATTTGTAATACACTATCCTGACCTGTCTTTTTCTCAGTTTCTCTTTCCTTCTTCCTATCTGAAGCTAATGACTTCCATACGTTTTAATATTGAGCTGAAAGGCAGAATGGTCTGACTGGAAGAGAAGGAGGAAATCTGTAGATGAGCTTCTGTTAAGTGTCTCCATATGTCCAGCAGCAAGCGTCTGCTTGGGGAGAGGTCTGGCCAGTTTGAGGGGAACTGTCCGGGCTGTGGACTCTCCACAGTGTGATAATACAGCACGATAAATAACAGAGACAGAAACTGGCTGGATCACTCAACCGTACACTTACACCTTTTGGCCCCTGTCTATTTTACTCAGAGTAATTCAATCCCTCACTTTCACCTCCAGCTTGGGGGGGAAAATGTGTCTCTTCACAACTCATGGAAACTCTTTACAACTCAAAGAACTGGTTGAAGTTACAGTAGCTTCCTGTTCAGGGCCTTTTCAACATGTTTCATTGCTTTCAACTTTGCCGGAGAAGATTTTCCAATGCTCAGCATTTCATCCCCACTCCGCACAAGGTGTGGTGCAGATGAACCGAAGACTCTTCACTTGAAAGCCTCAGGAAGTCGTGGCTTTAATTTTCCAAACATTCTCTTTTTTTGCAGACTGCTTGAATTTTTAATAAGTTCAACTTGAAAAAGAAAACTCCCCTGCTTTGTAGGAGATGGCGCATTTGATAAAATATTTGGCAGAGATAGGTCTTAATACTCTACAGTTTGTGGCACAAAGTTATCACGCAATATGATGTGGGACTGCAGAAAACAGCGGAAAAGTGTAAAGGTGAGGAAAATCACATCCATATCTGGACAAGCAGCCACAGGGCACCCATACTCAAGCAGAGAGGACCTCGTGTCTCACAACACATTGAAATTGTGAACTGCACATCTGTGAATAGCACACATGTAGGACTTCTTTCTTTTGCTGCTTCTTTAATGACTACATTTCCTCTGTGTCATCTTTCATCACACGAATCTCTGTTTTTTAGGGTCCTCCTGGCCCCCATGGAAATCCTGGTCGTCCTGGACTGCCTGGAATGAAGGTACATCTACATTTTAAATAGCAGTGACTACCATGACTTATGCTAGAAGATTATTCATGTTAGTCTATCTAATAAAAAAAACATTAAAAGAGTAAGACTTTTTGATTTAATTCCTCTGCTCTGGGTGTCATGTTTCCATCCACCACATTGAACGTTGGCACTGTTGTTTCATTTTTATACAAGCTACACTTTTGGCACCAACAATTACATTGTTAATAGCTAATAAACAATATCGGACTGAGACAGAAGGTTTTACAAAAAATGATATTTACAACTATTGAAGTGTACCGTGCTATATTCGTCGGATGAGAAACTTGAGTGTTTTTGAGTATTTGGTGTGACCATCAGTTGGCCTTGCTAGCGCTGAATAAAGTATAATTATCCTTCGGCAAAACTGTAACGTGAACCCCTCAGGGATACAAGTACTTGCAGTCAGGCAGGATAGTATAATTAAACTGAAATGAAATGAATGGCAAAACTTTTTATGATGCATAAAACATTTCCTTCATTCTCCATATTCTAACTGAGGATATTTCTTTCTTTTTTCTTAGTCATCCAGTGCTTGTTTGGGATTTTACTTAGTTTGCATGTCTGAGGTCAGATCCTGTTGGCTCCTTCTGCTACTTTGAAAAGCCATTTGTTTCCCTTCAAAAGAGAACAGCAGTTTTAAGTTTCTCTGTCTCAATCATTTGCATGTACTTGACAGCAGCCTGCTCTTCAGCTGATTTCAATTGTCAGCACAGAGGGTTGCTTAGCTCCACAATATGTCAGGCTGCTATCATAAAAGGATCTCCTTGTTTGACTTTGTCGGAATAAAACGGAAATTGCCCATTCTTCACGTCTGTACCTAATCCATTTGAATGCATTCAATTACAGCGTTTTCCAAAGCATAACTCATATCTTGGTTTGGCCTGCTATAACTGTGAGGAAAAAAAAGTCCTATTATATTTTTGTTTGGTCTTATTTTGTAAATATGTGTTATCTGGAACAGAAAACCTGAGCTGGCTCATTTTGACTCATTTGCACACAACCGTCAAACAGCAGACTGTCTGATTTGGCCCCGTTCGCTGCACTTAGAAAAACCGAGCCAGTCAAATGAAAGCGCGCTATGCTGTCTTTTTGTTTGTTTGTATATTTAGATGTAATTATGATAAATTGAAGCAAAAATATTTTCACTTACTCACTACTCTAAGTACCTGACCATTAGGCTTAAAAAATGAAAAGGAAGGAATAGAAAATGGATAAATCAGCAGAAGGTGCTTATGAGGTCTTGAGCTTGCAGAAGTTATTTACTAATTCCACATCTTTTTCCAACCCTTAAACCCTTCAGATAATCTAGTTCAAGGAGAGTGAAAAGACAGTTTGTATATGCGTGTTGCTCCCTGCACTATAAAGAAATCAGTCTGGAGAAATTGCAAGAGGTTATTCAGTGCCAAGTGGTAACTGACACAAACATGCAAGTTCAAATGGGCCGATATACTGTGAAGGAGGGAATTATCCAGTACAAAAAAATCTGTTCTTTTAAAACTATGCATGACTTTCCATCTATGCTCAAATGCTAATGTGCTGTTGCTATTTGCTATAAGAAGTTTACCTCCTTTGAAAACAGGCTTTGGTTGCAAGCTGCAATGTGCATCATAAAACAGGATGATTTATTCCCACACTTTCCACACTTGGAGTCAAATGTAATGTGTTACAGCATTTGCAATCACCTCTTTGATTATAGCCGTACCGTTTGGGTGCTTTATCACATCACACGATTACCACTATCATAACCACTAACACAGGAAATGCTATACTGTGCTTCCACTTGGACATGTTTGCACAAATTACATGGCAGTTCTTTCACTATTAAAATTGAACGCCGAATGCTGACCCAGACCGCACTGACAGGATTCCCACTGCCCGAAAAGGGAGAAGAATGTACACACAGTCACTCCCCATTACTTCTCCCTAGCTTGGTGTAAACTGAGTCACAGGAGGGCATAAATGGACTGCACGGTTGCGTAAATACAACCACCAATAAGTTTAATGAACTTGTTACTCTTTGATTATATAAGTCTGAAAATAAAATTCAAAG
The DNA here is from genome assembly GCF_056152115.1 of Neolamprologus brichardi. Classification (NCBI taxonomy): domain Eukaryota; kingdom Metazoa; phylum Chordata; class Actinopteri; order Cichliformes; family Cichlidae; genus Neolamprologus; species Neolamprologus brichardi. The sequence continues at coordinate 30,628,529 of NC_142115.1, forward strand.
TTCTCTGCACCTTGTGAGGATCAGTGTTGAAATTTGTGCAATAAAAAGCTCTGGCAGACTAGAACATGTTGTACTCGTCATGAAAAATTAATGCTTTCTCTTTTTTATGTTCCAGGGACAAAAAGGAGATCCTGGACTGTCCCCTGGTCAACCCCCAAAAGGACAAAAAGTATACACATTATCACATTTCCTTCCTTAAATCTGTTGGAGTATCCGCAGACATACGCATGTAAATATGTCGATAAACTGAATGTGTCCTCATTTGCCATTTTAGGGAGAACCTGGTGTCACAGGCCCCCCTGGGCTGCCTGGCCAAGACGGACGAAAGGTAAAACGGCTGCTTTGGCTCACAAACTGAAACTGTATGTATTTGTTTGTAAATCCGCCAGGAAGTAATTAATTGCCATCACAGTTTGCGGATTCTCTTCCATATGTATGAAAGTTCATATTCTTGGTTTCTGTCCATTCTTTCTCCTTTCTGACGGTGTTTTCACACATAAATCACACACATCAAGAATGACTGACTCAGTCCTGTATAACGAGGATCCGTAAATCAAATGAACGCTCTTTAGCTCTCTTGCCTTTGAAGGTGGAATCTGTCGGTCTGTGTGGGGCTTTCAGCCAAACATGAATGTTTGAGTTCTTGTTTGGAAAACAGCCTAACATAATGCAGAAGTCAAGGAGCACACCTGTGTTCTAGCTCCCCACTGGCTTGGAAAATGAAATATTTGAATACCAGGCCTGTTACATCATCTGTGTCACAGGCCTAAAATATAATGAAGGCATCTGAGGGGAAAATAAAGATTACCGGGTGAAAAGTTTTACACGGTTTCCTCGGTTGTTATGTCATTCACTCTGGAGAGCAGTACTTCTAAAAAAGTAGGACAACTTATGAATGTGGGTTAGCGCTGTGATCTGGTCTTGTTCGCAATCAGCATTATTTAACGTTCTTTGGATACCACTGCGCTGAGTTATCCTGACAGAGAGTGACGGTTAGCAGAGTGTTTTCTCAGTGGCCTTGTTCATTTTATCTTTGGCCTTTTCCCGAGCCCCTCACAGTAATTGCACATCTCAAGTGGTCTGGCACTTGTCGGGATTTCTTACTATGCACGGTGTAAAAATAAAATGGTAAATCTGATCGTGCTTTTGCATAGAATTTGTTTTACAATAATAGTTTTACATAACTGCAGCACTGTAGGAATGAAGCCTGTCTACGCGACTTCTAGCTAAGTCTTTTCATTGAGTTTCTTAATATTAAGAAAAACGCAGATTGTCACTAGCCTCGCCCTTTAATGGTTGAAGAGCCTGAAATCTTTGGAAATGTGTCAATGAGAAATGTTGATTAGTTTTGGAGGTTGTCCTTGCCAGGGTTTCACCTAATTCTTAATTCCTAACAACAGCAGCTAATGTTAGAAAAATGTTTACTTGCCTTCTGCAGCTATGGCTCATTCCAGTAAACAGCAGACCTCACAGACACTTCTTCCCCCTAATTTCCAAAGCTTCCTCCAGATTCAGTAAGAATAAATCTCAGAAGCTGCCCAGAAACACTGTAGGACCCACAGACTGAAATCCAGATGTATGATATTCATATGGAGTTTTTCAAGGAGGCGACCTGCACTGCCTACTTAGCAGCAGTGAATCTAAATAAAGAATTGAATTAATATGGTGTTGAAATAGTTTGAAGTGTTTACAGGTTACACACTACTTTCAGTCTGGATAAAATGAGACAGAAGAAAGGAAACTTGGCAGAGAGCGTTGGAGATGAGTTACCCGATGGGCTGCTGCAGCAGTAAACAAAGTCATAAAAGCTTATGGAAGAAAATCCACAGACAAAGCTTCTTTTAAATTGCACTTGACAGTATATGATCACACTGCTCCTCTTGTGGGCAGCTCTCAAATTTATACTCTGGTGAAGATAGAAAGAAGTAAAAGCTACATCGGTACAGTAAAAGGTCAGAGAAAGGTCAGGAATCGGATGCCTGAAGAATGCTAATTAAAAAAGGCTGTTACACAATCTGAGAAACCCCTTGTAAGCAACTTTTGTTCTCATTGAGACGCATGCACATACACACAGCCGTGTTCTCACTTGGGACCCAATAATACGAGTGCAATAATGCTTTGGCGGGAGCGCCAGCAGTTTGTTATGCAATCAGACAGGGCTGACTGTGAAAAACCATCTGGTGTGCTCAGTATCCCTCAATTCAGTTTAGTAGTGGGGAAGGCTCCAACTGGAAAAAAAAAGGAAGGCCTCTCCTCGTCTTCTGAGTCATGGAACATGGAGTCATGGGAAAAGCTGATATTCTTTCAGCTGAGTTATGGTAATTGTGGATCTTTGGTAGGTTGAAAGCAGCATCCTTGCGGAGGTTAAATAGCTGTAACAGATCCTCTGTTCTTGTTCTGGTTATAAGTTCAGGTGAGATTCCGGTAACACAAGTTCACGTTAAACTTAAAAGGCCCGTGTCTGTGCAAGAAACTGCTGAGAGCTCTAAAAAGTATTAAAATGCAGTTTGTATCCAGCTAATAAAAACAAAGCAATCAGCTTGGCTCCCCTGAAAGCCACGAGACACCTCATTGCTTGCAGCTGTTCTTGACTTAGACTTTTTTTTTATTATACTAAGCAAGGCAAAACTCCCCATAGTGCACTTTTGTATTACAGTTACGCTGAAATTCCATCACCTGCCTCTGATGAACCTCGAGGGTTGTTCCTTTGTCTGTCTAACCAGCCTGTAAAGCTATGACCTGTCACCGCTTCATGGCCGTTTTCGCTGAGTTTTCTGCTCAGTCCCTTGGCTTTCTGCCAGAAACAGCCTTTCCCGCTGTGGGAAATGTGTAAAGATGTAATGGGAAGGTTGCCTCGGAGTCAACCAGTGGTCTGTAAAATAAGAAGAGCCTCGTGCATTTGTGTGTCAAACCAAAACTCTGCAAAGAGTACTACCGATTCTGAACCTGTGTTCCATTTACACAGCTAGCTCTGATGATGGCACACTGCAACAACACTCAAACTTTTTATTAGGTGTGCACTCCTCCACATTTTTTCCCTTCCTGCACTGCAGCTCCGTATAAAAATATTCTCTTACCTTTATTTGCTGATTTGTCCAAGAAAGAAGCCCAAGGCTTGCCAGGTGGGATTAGGCTTTTTGTTATAATAAAATTAAAAATCTATGGAAAGAACAATGTATTTTTTGTCTGCCAAGTACAATCTGTTACTTAGTCTTCACGCAGCGGAGACGGCGCTGCTGCTTCGCTTCGCCTGTTGGCTGTAGGGTTGATCTGGTGTGAGTTACACTAATTAAAACTGTTTGCTCTTCGTGAACAAGAAGAACTAATGAAGATAATGATACCTTGCCATCTTTTTTTCTCGCACAATGGATTCTGCCATTTTGTGTCACACAATGGATTTCCAGAGAGAGCGGTCCAATTTTTGTTTAGCCCACATACGACACGCATGCACAGATTTCTTTTCCCTATTTTACTGTACTCGGCTGTATTGGCTGTGCTGGAAAGCCCAGACACATTCTTTTGTTCTTCTGTGGCTGCATTGCTTTGGCTCCAGCAGGAGACTCATCTACCCTCGAAAATCCTATCAATTATTTCCATCTCTCAGCACTGTGTGGCTTGTCTGCAGATAAATAGACAAATAATCAGGAGTTTCACAAAACGTGAATATAACAGTGTCTGAGAGAATTATTGTGGCCGATTGGCTGACATCTGGCTTTGATCTGTGCAGAAAATATGAATCTCAGAAAGACAGTTGTCCTTGAAAGCGTGCTTATTTCTTTGTGAGGACCTTTTGAACTAAGACACAATCACAGAGTGCTGGTAAAAGTCAGCTCATGAATGTTCATGAACGAAACTTCAATGCATTACTTTGTCTGCTTGTTTAAAGGATGAGTTCTTACATCACGATGACATAATAAACTTTAGTTTTGTTTAATTGGTTTGTAGCTGTGGGATAGCTCACATTTCGAAGATGTTGCACAAGGCTTTTCTTATTTATTTATTTTTTTCATTTTTTATCAGTTCAAGATGTCAACCTGCCAGCCAGATTTTACGTATCGGCTCCGTGGCTGTCAGTCTCAATCTTTCTCAGCTTTTTAACCCAGACTCATGCTGTCCATTAATACTTACTATCTTTGGACAGCCGATCATTACGGGAAAAAAAACACAGCCAACCAAACAAATAATTATAAAAAAACACACTTTACTTTAAATTCTAACGAAGACTCTTTTTCCAAAAACACAGAAGACAGCAGATCTTTCTTTTTTTGCACAAAAACAAAACAGAATGTCAGCACAAAAAAGTCAAATTACAACTTTAAAATGTGCCCAGCTGCATTATTTTTTCATCGAGTGGCATTTTCCTTCACCGAGGCCAGCATGAACTAAGTAAAGAAACCTTTAAAGTTGACCCTTTACATCGATACTACCACATACCTCAGAGGATGTTTGTGTAGGGAGAATTTTGATGTCCCTTTTTACACTCTGGTGTTTGGTTCGGGAGCGCTTTGCATTGATCTCTTGATGTCGACTTTATTTACTGTACACACAGTTACAAATTTTTTCAGCCTCTGTCTGACTGTGGTTTATTTGTGCTGCTGCTGTCAGGCCAAAACAGCTTGTGGCTAATGACTTTACACTTCAGATAATAAACTTTTTCTCGCCCCAGAGATGACTTCATGTCTTTATTTATTGCCGCAGATCTTGATTGTGAAAAGATTAATATATTTTGTAGCCAGCTGGCAAGCTCATTTAAGATCACAGGGCATGAAGGTGACCATTAATTACCCTTTCGGGTTTTACGCATTACTGCCTAATTGGTTTATTGGTTTAATTAATGCAAGATGATACTGAATTGTTTTGTCAGGGTGCGGCGGTGGCAATGATTAGACTAACCCAAAGCCAAGTAGCTGTGCCACAACAATAAATAAAATGTCATTGTTCTTGTGTAGAAATGGTAAAGAAATGCCTTATGCAGGGTTCACCGGGCAGTACCGCTGATAAGTGGTTTATTAGTTTCACATTTATTACGTTTGCCTGTGCTGTGGAGCCTTTTAAGCTAAGCCTTCCAGGTTTTTATGAAGTCATTTTATTGAACTTTTTTATAGGAAAACAAAGTCAAATTTTCTCGAAGGCAGCTGGAAACTCCTAGCATAATTTAAACCCCTGCAATGTTAACTCAGGCACTCTTGAACGCAAGGTGATAAAAAGAAAAGAAAAAATTTATTGAATTTGACAAGTGACCATTTAACTTTTTCCCTTCCAAGATAAACAGTCTTTTTGCTCCAAGGCACTTAACACTGAACTTCCTTGTGGAATTGTGACTGGAATATTATATGGCACAATCATTTTACTTAGTATTAATTATTAGTATTAACTTTTAACTTGTTGCTTTTTTTGTGTTTTTTTGTCAACAGGGACTAAAAGGATATCCTGGTCCTGCTGGTCTCCCGGGTGAACCTGTGAGTATTTTTTTACAGGAGCATGGTAACCGTTTAATGTCATGTACTGAGAAAAGGTTCGGTTTTCTTAGCCGTCACACAGTGCCCGTTTGATCCTTCAGAATGAAACAGGCGCCTGGTTTGATCATAGTGTCAATATCCAAATAAAGGAGATGGTGTCTGTTATTGTGATGTGAAAAAAGAAAGATTATCACAGGACAGCATAGCATCCTGTGAAAAACGAAATACAAACCACGACCCAGTAGCTTGTAGAAGCACCTTTAGCTGCAATATTTTTGAAGTAATGATCTTCTATATAACTTAATCAGTCACTTATTTTCTTGTGGAGGAATTTTGGCCAAGCTTGGCTGTCAGATAGCTGTCTCAGTTTTGACTCATGAATGTTTTGGTATACAGAGGAGTTCATAGTTGACTTAAACACTGCAAAGCGCCCAGGTCCTGTGGCTGTAAAACAGAACCAGACCATTACTCCACCTCCACTATGTTTGACAGCTGGGGTGAGGCATTTGTGCTGATTTACTGTGTTTGATTTTCACCATATATGACGCTCTGCATTGACACATCTCCACTTTGGTTTCATCTGCCTATAAGTCTTTGTTCTAGACGTCTTGATTTAGATTTGACAGTGCATTTTTGTGATCATTTCTGCTTTTATAAGAAATATGCTTTTATTAAAATATATAATTTTCTAGTAGGGATGTACTGTACTTATTTTTTTTTTATAGAGGTCCATAGAGCCTGTTAAAAGGAGACACAGAGGCTTAACCTATTAACTTAGTACTGGTTTAAATTCAAAGTCAATTTTTTCAAATATTGATTTTAGTTAAACCGATATATATAAATTTTTCAGAGTCTAGTCCATTTACTTTTATACTTGTGACATTTATCATAGCATTTCTATAATATATTTTTTGTCATGTATAATATAAAAAATGTTTCTGTCTGATGGCTGCAGCGTGTGTTAGCTGTTTGCCACAGCATGTTTACTTACCAAGTAAAAGAGCCAAGAGTCTACAGAGACAGTTCCCATAACGCTTAAGAATTTCTATCCATTTATAGTAACAAAACAGGAGAAAGGGAGAGTGACAGAGGAAAAATACTAGTAAAAGAGGCACACCCGGGTTCATTAAAAAAAAATAGCAGTGATTATGTCTTTACACATGGCAACTAGAGATGTTAGATATTAGTCATTTGGGAATCTTGGCAGGAAAATAGTGGGAGTTTTTTGGCAGAGGTGCAAGTAGGCTAAATAGTTTGAAGACTCTAGATCATTCCCCTCCCTAGTCCTTTCCCATCTTCATGAATCTAAAACCTGGGAAATATCTCTTAGAAGACTGCATCCTGTCACAATAAAGGGGAAAAAGGTTTAAAGTTCATTTTTTTCAAGCACTTTTTTCAGATAATGTAAACTGTGTCAAACGTTAAGCTGATAGTGAAATAGTTAACTACATATTTTTCTTAAAACACTTGTAAATGATATGTTTTCATAAATGCAATTTTTATTAGCTAGAAATTTTCACCAACTGCTTATTGACTTATTACTTCCACCTGGAGGTTAACTAAGTGTGGACAATGGGAAGAGTGAGGATTGTAAGAACTAAATATTTTTTTATGTATTGCCCTCTGGAGTTAAGAATGTGTGTAACATCACTTCTATGGCTGTGTACATGTGCTGTGTGTGTGTGGGTGCAATATTTGTAAATAAATTGTAATTAAATATGCCATTTGATAAAGCTTAGTAATTGTGGAAAAATGTCTTGCTCTTCCTTAGCTCAACACTTATTATTTTATCTTAACCCTGTGTTGTGCAATATTTCTTACTTACCATTGGTGTCTGCTTTATTTCGCACCTGTACAGTCTAATGCAAACCAATTAACGGTTATGCTTTAAAGGGCACCTTTTGAATCTCTGTAATGCACTTTTTGCAGTTTCTGCCATCGAGGAGTTAATTATAGCTTTAGCTCTGATGTGCTGGTTAGTGATGGCATTTTACTGGACTGCAGTATATTCTAGAGTGTGTGTAATATTAAGAGGGGCTTCTACAGTGAATGCTGTTTCTCTGATTATGGTTTTTAAGACATTATCCTTCTAGCCTGTCTTAACATATTAATCCAGTTTTCCCAGGAATCTGAAAATGCAGAAACCTCAGTTTTAAATGAATATGGTTAGCTTTAGGAATAGTGTATGAAGGGCCTGTAATTTGCATTCCTTCATTAAGTAATGTAGTAATTTTCTTTTCCCATATTTACAGAATTAAATGTTACTCTCTGATTGATGCATTTCATTTGGTCTCACCACAATGAAGGGATGACGCATGCATTATACAGTGTGTCGATAAGGATAAACATACCAATGCAGAGCTATGCTCACAGTAGTCTTAACAGCATGCAAGCTTGACCACATTATAAAAGCACTTACTGTTGGATTAATTGAATGGTTAGAGTGGCAATGTCTGTAGTGGCGCCTCTTTCCTTAGGCAACTCGACTAAACAATAGGACTCTATTGAAAAGCTCGGAGGTTTTGAATTCCTCTATAGGACCAACTGACTGTTGTTTATTACGGCATAAATATGTCTGCTTACAGTTTTAATTACTCTGTTTCCTAAGTTTCTAGGACTGCAATCAGCGAGGCTGCAGCAGAAATCATTTGTGCACAAAAGAGGCCCTTATTCTAGGAATATTTCCTTTCCTCATCCTCTTTTCCTTCCTTTTCCTGCTTTTTAGTCTCTCGCATTCTTCTAGCACGTATTTCTCTACTGTCTCTGTCTCCACAGGGCGAGCGGGGAGATGATGGAAGCCCTGGGGCAAAAGGCTATCCTGGCAGGCAGGTGCAGTAAATCTAGAGTTGTGGCACTGGTTGAGCAGGGATACACACACATATACATACACACATACACACATAGACACACAGACACGCGTGGAAATAAAACAATAAATGGAGGCCGGCACATCTTTTCTATTGTGAATTCAACTTTTTGAAAAATTAGGGCTGATTTGGGACTTTTGAACAAATCAAATTTCATCTTGTAATTTTTACTTGCTGTCAGAATGATGAATATACTGAGAACTAAAGGGGAGCATTGAATTCTTATGTTTTCTTAAGCAAGGAAATAATAATAATAATAATAATATGTAATAATACTGGATGGTGGCAAAACTATAAAAAAATCTCCACCACCGGCGCCTCAACAAAAAACCCTAATTTGGTAAATCAGAATGAAAAGTGTGTAGCTGCTGATTGAAAAGAAAAATTACCTGTGGTGGAATTTCAGCGATGGACGCCCCTGGTCTTGTGAGAAAATAAAATGTCAAAAGGGTTTCTATCGTAAGCGATACCCTGAAGAAAGAAAAGGTAATAAAAGTGTGACTAATGCCACATGTCCCCAGGTACACATGCACACAATTAAAGCTTCTTCTGTCCTTTAAAACTCTGAGCATTATCCCTTGCTTCACTTCTAGGAGTAGTCTAACTAAAGAAGTCAAAGCTGGGAAGTATTAGAGTTTCTCCACGTTAGAAATCTATTTTTTATTTTTTCTCAGCTTTAAACTCCAAAAACAACTGGTTGGCTATTCCCTCATTTACAACCCTTGAATGTTTAAGATAACTTAGTGTTCAGGCACAGGTCTCTGTGTTTGGCTCTGTGCTTTACTGCACTGACCATACCAAAACTCTGATCCCCTATATGAACTTAGAGATGTGTGGTGGATTAGGTTTTAGCACCCCCTACCATCTGTAGGCTGGGAATCAGGAGGGCTATATGTTTATGTCAAGACTTTACAATTTGCTGTTGGGAGCTCTCTCTGAATGCAGTTGTTTGTAACTACTGAAATATGTTTTTTTAATCTATTACAATTAGGGCTTTCCTGGGCCTGCAGGAAAAATGGGGATAAAAGGGGTGAGGGTAAGTCGATGTTGCAGTTCTTCTGGGTGGTGGTGTTGGGATGTGTGTTTTTGTAAGACTCTCTATGGTACTTTGCAAGTCTTTTGTCATTTCTTCGTGTTTCCTGTTTTTGTCATGCTCCCTCATGTAGCAGCTACTGATGGCCACAGGGGAGAGCGCCATGTTTCTTCTCTGTTGGACCTTCGCTTTTCTTAAATGAGCTGTGAAAATCATGCTAATTTAATTACCTAACCAGTGTGGTTATATAAAACAGCCAGTGTCATAAACACCGCTCATCTTTCCCCGATAATGTGACGATAACGATAACAGATGGTTTTCTTCATATATTTAAAGTATGTTAGAGTCAATACAGTTTTTAGTAATGCTAGCCAGAGATCATAAAACTTTATAGCTGTGCTGCATAATGCATCCAGATGTAAGCTTCTCATTTCATGTCATTGTTATTTCTACTTTTCCACTGAGCAGGTTTGGCACGAAGATCTCCAGAGATCCCTGATGTGAGGGTATGTGCCCTTGGACTACATCGTGGAAGCCAGCACCATGCAGTCCATGGGCATATACACTTGCTTCAAGGTTTGGCTCTTCGAGACCACTCAACTGTAACAAAAACCTTGCAGAGCACTGTTGCAGATGGACCCATCACAGCTGAAGGCTTTATAAAGATTTTTAGACACGTGTCAGTGTTATTGACAGTCCTACACAATGCCCAGCATCTTTGCTCAGTCTCATTATGTCCCCTTATCCACCTTTTGCTTTTCCATCTATCTTCGCCTTATCTGTTCCTCTACTCCATCTTTTATTTATCTCTCCAGGGTCACATTGGCATCCCTGGGCTTTTTGGCTTTCCTGGTCCTGATGGCGAGAGAGTGAGTATTAGAGGCTTTGAGAGAGAATACCCACTGGGCTGCATTATGTCCCAAAAATGATGAAATGGAAATGAGACCCATCTTAGATTTACTTGAATAAAACAAGGGCATTAGATCAAAACACTAAGACCTATCCATTACTCTTGAGTAAAAACAATGAATGCACAATTTTGTATCCAATAAGTTGAGCTTCAAATGTCTTATCTGATGAAATAACCTCACCTCAAGATCCATTTTATAGCTCTTCTGTTTATCAGAAGTTCAGATTTCAACTTTCTCCTGAACACTTCTGAGGATCGTGATGTAATAATATAGCAAACTACAGAACAGCTGTTAAATGGACCCTTTGAGATTGTTTTGTCATCTGCTGATACCAAGCTGAAGGATGGAATTTGAATATTTTATCCCCTCCCCCCCACAGTTGGTAAAATTTCAAGAGCAGAAATGGTGTTCTCTGCTTTCAGTCAATAATTGTGTTCTTGTGAGGAGCATCAAAACGACACACCTCCCGATAGATTGAGTCTTATCGCTGAATGTTGGCCAGGTTTTGAAATGATGTACTCTTCTTCTTATCCATTTCTTTCCTGTTCCTAGGGAATTCCTGGTGTTCATGGGAAGAAGGGCAAGATGGGTAGGCCGGTAAAGTTTTCTCTCAACATACTTCTCAGTTATTAATGTAGCCTTATGGCAATGACAGTGTTTGTGATCTATGGGACCTTACTGCAGTGCAGAGCTACTATAAAGCCCATTAAATGACCATTACTCTGACAGAGAGTTCAGTTCAGTGTGAAACCCCTCCTGGCCTTACTCGTAAATACATATACGAGGCAAAAAAGCTCAGCCTACTACAGTCTGAGAGGAAGCATAGATTCCTTTAGTACATATCAGAAGATTATAATCATATTCCCACTAAGCTTATTGCTAGTTTAATGTTAAAAAAATGCTATCTGTCTATAAATCTCATGATCAGTGCAATTAATTTTCTCTGACTGAAGTTGATTAGGAAACTTTCTGTGTTAAACAGTGTGCTTATTACTGTTCTTGTATTGCGTTAGACTGATAGGCTAATATAATGTGTCAGTTGTGGGTTTGGCCCTCTGGAAGCTCTACCCACAGACGAGAGAGGTCTATCGTCATTGGCGCCTGGAAGCGAATTTCCCGTCCTTCCAAGCTTACATGGAAAATACTAATACTGCACATAACCACTTGTATGAATCACATATTTTTCGCAGGCTTAGTCCGGTTGAACATGATTTTTCAGTCTTGTTATGCTGCAATGGTCAGCGACACATGCCAAGGCCTAAGAGTAAGCCCTTCATTGCCAAGTCATGAGCAAGCCATTTCTCTTCCTCTGTGGTGAAAAGTGAGGTCAGTTTGTGTAAGAAGTTTTTTTTTTTTGTTTTGTTTTCCATCCTGACTCAGCAGCACTGCAAGAGAACCAGACAAGCAAAAGAGCTGGCACATTCTATCAAATGGGAATATGTGTGAAGGAAATTGTCTTTTTGAATTCAGATTTTGAATGACATCGCACTGCTCCCATTTTCTTGTGTCACCCATACAGATAGAATGACTGGCTAGAATTTGCACATAGCTTTGAGAAGAGACTTTCATTGGACAGATCCTATAATTAAATCCTCACTGAGATTTACTGTCGGCACGAGAAAAAAAAGAGTTGCATGTGTTTCTGATCAAAACTGAGAGAGTTATTGATAATTTGGGAGCAGCAAACTTTTCCGTGTTTCTTGTTTTTGCACCAATTACTGTTTATTTCTTGATCCAATTTTCTAAAAAAGGAATGATTGTTTGCCACACAAGCAGCCCTATCTTTGTCATCTGTTTAAGACTCAAGCCCTTTTTGATCTTTCCCTCTGTAGACACGATAAAAGAGACCTCGCCGCAGTTCTGCCATTTATCATTCCCCTAACCCTAACACTCACCTTCTATAGGCAAGTACTGAGGTGTAATGTGCAGCGGGTTGCATGTTGACCTTGGCATACTGACAAGCACACGATGAGCGTGTGGCCTCTTGGCTGCATCACTCCTCTTGTTCTGCCTCTATAATGGAATTACGAGCGCCAAGCGAAAAAAAGAGCACAGTCAGCAATTCCTGGGCCAAGCAGCTTTATTCAGCCATTTAGGCGCGTCCTGGGGGTTTGGTTCGCGGGCTGCTGAGCAATCCCTGCCAGCGCGTGCACACACAGACACTCGTCGCTTGGAAACAGTCAGCCATGGAATTTCCTGCCGTTCTCTGGGGAATGAAACTGCTGGGAGCACATCTGATAACTTGGCCTTACTCTGCAAACTTCCGTTTTGGAAAACCACTTTGTTTATCCCCTGTGTTTGCTGTGATAACTTAACTGACATCCCGTGTGATATCTAAACGCATTCAACATCAAAATGAGCATTTTGAGAGAATGAATATAATAAAGACTCTCTCTCTCTCTATGGTTACATGACGATGCTGTCTCTTTGTGTGCTCAGGGCTTTCTTGGTGACGTTGGAGAGAGGGGACCACCTGGCCCTGATGGGAACCCAGTAAGTGAAAAGATGTGGATTCCTGCACGATTTACTCATGATTGGTGCAATCCATTTCCTCCCATTTGTCCCTGAAGTCCACAATGTTACACCTGACAGAGATTTAATCGGATTTCACATAACGATCACACTGCAGTGTCATTTAGAAGATTACTTACAAAATGCTGTAGTGCAACAAACAGGTGCAATTCATACAAAGTTTAATGTAGCACTTAAATTAAAAAATAGTCTACATCAAGTAACCTAGAGGGATATTTCTGAAAAAGTTTTTAACGCAGTCAAAACTTAAAGCGGGAACATTTTATACTTACTCAGGACTAACCACGAGTCAGATCTTGGCGTTCTCCCTCACTCATCATTATCCATACTGATATGAGGGCACCATCAGCAGTTTCACTCGCCACTCATCTTTCTTTAGCTTGACCCTCACCACTTGTGATCGACTGGGTCAGTGTTAGATTGTGATTGGCTGACCTCTGAGAGTGTCCCCCTGGCTTCATTTCCTCTCTCTCCAGAGAGAAGAGGGGATGTTCCATTTGGCTAAATCCATCTCCTTTCATTCATAAAGAAAGAAAGGAAGCGACAGGAAGGCCACACTGGGCTGTGTGTCATCCATCTCTGTATTGGATGCGTGGCTTGGAGAGGATGTAGGCATAGCATGTGGCTGTGGGCTAGATCGTTTGGGCAACAATCTGCTCTGTGTGTCAAGTGCCAAGTCGCTTACTCAGTGCTAAACTGAGATAGAGTGGAGGAAAACATTTTCTCCGGATAAGGAAAATACTAATCAACAAAACAAATATAGAAACATGCCGCATTCAATCGCATCTCGTACTGACAGCTCTATGCTCCTGAGTGTGCATATGTTGTATCTCTTCTCTCTCTTGTTCTTTCTCCTCTCCATTCCTCCTAGGGTGAGCTGGGAGCTCCTGGCCCATGTGGAGTCCCTGGTCTTATTGTGAGTGTTGTGCAATCCTTGTAACTTATTTCATAAAGTTAAATTTTGTGGTTTATGCACTTTGATTCCTTGTCTGTTGCTCTCTGCTTTTTCCTTTTTCTTCCTCCTAAAATTAGTTCGAAACAACGTTTTTTGTGGAGTATTATTCATTTTCTTTCTTTATGAGCATCTGCTATGAATTTAAAACAACACTTGTTTTGCTATTAACCAAAATGCCTCCAAAGGACGTTGTTTTAAGGCTGTTGGTGTGATTGTTTGCAGGGAGACATGGGCCCTGTTGGCATTATGGGATTACCTGGACCACCAGGACTCAAGGTAAATGTTCCAGTTTCACTGTTTTGCCTCGGTCTGTTTTTGAGGATTTTTAACTATAAGTTGTATGCATTTTGGTATTTTAGTGATTGGCCTTCAAAACGTCCTCCAGTAGAGGCTAGGCTTACATTGGTCAGACATGGTTAGTCTTGGGATTAATTATGCTACAGAATAGATGTTCCTCAAGCGGCAATCTCTGGGCTGAAAATGAAGCCAAGTGGAAGTGCCAAAAATCTCCATTTCTACTAACAGCAAAAAGGGAGTCAGTCCACAGAGATGTATGTAAATGATGGACTGAGCCACCATAACACCAGTTGGTTTTGGATTGTATTTTGAATCCTCAGTGTTAGTGTTTTGGTCATTACTGCTTTAGCTTTGTGGAGCCATAAACAACCCTGTTTAGTCAAGGGTATCAGGTTGTTTTAAGCTAGCTGACACTAGCAATCTAGGTTAGCAAGTTGCATGCATAAGCTCTACCAGTTCAAGACACAGACACCCATTAATACAGACTTAGTGTTGGGGGAAGCCTCGAGTGACCATTAAAGGAACTGGTGGTCAATCCCAATACACTACCATATTAGAAAGGCAAACTAAACTGCATTGGAAAGCATACAGCCTCAAACCAAAACAGTTTCCCCTGTGTAGCTGTGTACGTGTCTGTTTGTTGCACTTGTGCCGTTTATGAATATAGCTTGCTAACTACGTTTGCTTGCTTTTACTTACTTAGCATTTTGCACTCTTAGCAAATGTGGTAACGTTTAGCACCAAAAAATAACTTGGTGTTGTTGAGGCTTCAGAGCACAGAGACACACTTATCTTTCAGGTCTGGCTGTGTCCATGTTTAATACACCCTTGTGAAAAGGGAAACATGACAGCGCTTTTTTTCTTTGCTTCTAAGGGAGTACCTGGAAATACAGGGGAACAAGGACTGAAAGGTGATAAGGTGATCTGCATATGTCTTTCTCAAACTACTACCTTTCTCTACAAAAGAATGGTTAATGTGACAAATCACAAAATTGTATCTCTCTCCTGAGAAAGCTAACATTTACGGCAAAGCTATAAAGCATGTGCTAATCATAGCTCCTTGTTGATAGATTTTTTCTTTTATTAGTATTCACATTATTTTTTATGTTTATTTCTGTTTCCAGGGGGATGTTGGTCTGCCAGGAGAGCCGGGAGAATGTGGATTCCAAGGGGACAAGGTAGATGTATTTTTGTTTGTGCTCAGGTGATGGCGCAGATCATCCATTAATAAGATTATGGATTTAATGGCTGGCTTCTCGTAAATGCATCTGTTTGGGTCCGTGTCAGATTCCCCTCAGCAAGATGATTCACTCCAGATTGCTACCAATTAGACCAGCACAGAGTGTGTCATCTTTGCAACCATTTGTGCATGGATTAACGGGACTTGTTGTAAAGTCTCTTGTACTGCTCTCTTAAAGGGAAGTACAAACCATTTACTATAGCTGTGTACCAGGTTTAGGCACTAAAAGGTAAACAGTCTTTCACAAATGCCTCCAATGTACCAAATAGGCTTTGCACAGTACTTTTGTTTTGATGCATTTGATGCCCCTTTTTGTCTTGTTAACTGGCATTTATGTTACAGGGCAGCCGTGGCTCACGTGGGTTGCCCGGTCCCTGTGGAAAACCTGGACCACAGGTATTTTACCTTCCACATGCTTACTGATTTACAACTATCCATTGTGGATAGTTTCATGCAGGAAAACTCCATTCAGTATAGTTGAAACCTCATTTAGTTAACATCTAACTGGATTGCAGTAATGCCGCCCCCAGAGCCAGTGCACTGAATTGGAATTTCTTTGATTAAAACGACTTAATTAGTGATGTTGCAGTGATCTCTAGACTGAACATTATAACTTTATTTAGAAATAACAGATATTTCTTTTCTCAAGCAAGAAAACGTTTGCTTTGCCTGCTTTGCAATTCAATTATGATGTGAAGGCAGTTTCTCCTTTTTAAACTCTGGATGAGAATTTTGTTCTGAAAGCATAGTGGTGCGCTCAAAGGATCCAGTGAGTCTTAAGATGCTCTCAAGAAAAAAAGGCTGGTCTTCTTGAAGAAAGATGAGCAGAAATCTTCAAACGTATACAAAAGCAAACTTTATGCCCTTATGTGTGTGTGAGAATTTTGGTCTAATCAGGCGCATATAGCTCAACTCTTCAAAGAGTAGCGCACAGGCAAATTCCCAGTGTGAACGCTCTCCGAGCTTTGGCACTTATGCAATCTAAAAGTTTCCTTAATGTTTTCAGTGCTCTCTGATCTGATTTGAGGTTCTTGCATAGAAAACTAAGCCTCATGCTTGCTTGATCTACTATGTGATTTATGCATCTTTCAGCAATGATAACAGTCATTCCAAGGAGCTAAACTCATTCTTCATATCAGGATCTTATCTGATTTCCCCTTGTTTGAGGGATTTGTTGTCTGGTGCAATGAAAATTAAATTTCCTTTATTCTGCATTGACGTAACCTTGAATTGCATAACATGTTTACAGGTGCTAAAGGGCAGGTTTATTATAACTGAAAAAAATGAAGATTGTTTCATTAAAATGCCACATTATGTTGGTTCCACAATCTAGTAAATCTGCAAATTTTAGCTTTGTTGTTGTTGTTTTTACATTTTTAATTCTAATCTTGGTGATAATTGTGTGACATTTTTAAGGGCAAACCTGGTGAGAAGGGCCCTGTTGGTTTACCTGGTCCTCCTGGCCTAGAGGTAGGGATTATAGATACATATAGATTATACTCACATATAAACATTTTATCTAAATACAGGAATTTGAAAAGGTCCTGAGCCAAACCTCATTTCTTTATATTTGCTAGGAAAATGGGTCCAGTGATTTACCGAAACCTGCAAACATAGAAATACACTCAAAAATGGTGTTGAAAGTCAATGTTGTGTATGACCACCTACTCTTTAACACAGCCTGAACTCTCTTGGCCAAGCTTTCTTCTAAATCCTTTAAGTAGCCTTCGGGGATAGCTCTTCAGGCTTCTTGAAGGACATTCAAAGCTCTTCTTTGAATGCTGGCTGCCTTTTGTTCCATTCTCAAGTTTTCAGCTAGTAGCTCTTTGGGAATCAACTTTTTGACCTTTTAGAAACGGGTGTGAATTATGTATTTTTGCAACAGACTGCTGGCAACAAAGTGCCTGAAGATAAAATTTAGAATTTGTTCTTGCTAAGTTGCTAAACACAACAATGGTTCATCTCTTGAGTTAGGTGTTTCATAGGTCAGTGTTAAGTCACTTAACAAATAAAAACAGTCCTCTGAAAATGGTCAGGTATAAGAATTGGACTGAAAATGAGCAAAAAAGCAGCCAATGTCCACAGAAAACTCTAAAAAGTCTTCAGAAAGCCTGGCTAACTATTGATAAATGGACTGGTTCTTGTGGAGTGTTTTTCCACACAAGCACTCAAAGTGCCTTACACAATATGCTTCATTCACACACATTGATATAAGTTTTTTCTTTCTATGTATAAGTGCTTTCAATCTAACATTCACACTTGGAGAGAAACTTGGGGTTCAGGATCTTGCCCGAGGATATTTTAGCCTGCAGACAAGAGCAACCAGAGGTCAAATCACTAACCTTCCCATTAGTAGATGACCTGCTCTACCTCCCGAGCTTTAGCTTTCTCATGACAACTCAGGAATTGCACAATGCTTCCTGGAAACAAAATCTGAAGAAATGAGGAGTTGCTCAAGACTTTTGCTCAGTGCTGTTTATCATTTTAACAGTTTAGAGTAGCATAAACCATTCTACCATATGGTGATATAACTGGGGTTCATTTCTTGTTATTTCTGCAGGGCTTTCCAGGTGACATTGGCCCACCAGGACAAAATGGCCCTGAAGGTCCCAAGGTTAGTAGAACCACATCAGCTCAATTAGAACCACAGAAATTAAGTGAACCCTGAACCTCAGTGTCTCATTAATAGGGAAAACAAGGAACAAGAGGTTTGCCAGGTCCAACAGGAACTTCAGGACTTCAGGTGTGGTTAAATGTAAAAGTTCATTTAAGCTGAAATAAATGTTTCTTTACGTAATGTTGACTTTTTTTTTTTAATTTGTTTTTTTTGGTCAGGGTGATGAGGGACCAGTTGGGCCAGCTGGACCCGCTGGACCCGAGGTGAGTACAACCTAAAACCAGACACAACAATAACAAAGTTGTCATTTAAAACCTCAACACTTACTACGCTCGTGTGTCTCTGCCTAAATTAGCATTGGAGGAGTAACTTTGACCAATTATGGATAGTAAGTCCTTTGGCTGACTGATCTCCTATTGTTTTCCAGATGTTTTCAAAGACTTCCTATTGGACACTCTGTACTCATATTACCAGATTGGTCAGCAAATTGCTGCCTCCCGTCTATCATAAAAAGAACGTGAAAGCAAACAGAGTGTCGTAAACAAAAGAAATTCTTTAAAAAGTATCTAATGATTGCGTCATTTTTTAAGATGAATGCACAAGAAAGATAATTATAAAGATAATTAGATAATTTATTAAATCTATTTAAGAGTGGAGTCAAACAAGTTCCTATTATTGTTTGTTTATCAGTTGACTTCAACAGATGTAGATTTTTTATATCTGAATTGTGACCATTGTTGATAAAGATGCTATTCAAGCCAAATGTGACTTTATAAAAGACAAATAGGATGACTTTGAACTGCTCCACAGTATAAAAAAGTCCACAGTGACCGTCTCGGTCCAAAAATGTGTTTGTTTGGAGTCATCCCAGGCTAAACAATAGAGAAGCCTTTTCCAATAAAACAATCTATTTTTGCAGTGGTAGACTTCAGTCTGCCATCTCCCAAAAGTATAACCCACAAGTGAATATGAAAATACAAACACAAATGACCCAAAGAGTTTTGTGAGTAATAATAAGCCTTTGATGCTAGAAATACCTCTTTATTTTTTGAATCATTAGCTGTCTTAAAGGGGTGTCTTTGTTTTGGCATCAAATGTTGGTTTGTTTTGTGTCGCAGCCTCTTGAGGGAAGCAACACCTTTATACTGGAGATACAGAGTTTATTGTTTGTTGTGTGGAGCTTCAGTACACTTCTCTCTGTCATTTCTGCTTTCTGTTCAGGGCAGGCCGGGGAGGCAGGGATTCCCTGGACTGACGGGCACAGATGGACTCAAGGTCAGACTTAATTGTCATACGTTCACAGACGAACCGCTGTCACCCGTAACTGAACACTCTCTCCCTGGTTTTCTTTTATGATAATGTATCATCTGAATATGTATAAATTAGATGTTAATTCCCTGCTACCACAGGGGAACTGGCCTCTAAGCACATTTCAACTGAATTGCACTAAAAACGAAAGGCATGAATAAGTTTGTGATATGCTAATTGGCTGCTTTGCTGTAGGGTGAGACCGGGATAACTGGCGAGGTCGGAAAGCTTGGCGAGAGGGTAAAGGCTTTTCTCCCTCTCTTTTGCTCGTTTCTGTTTGATGCTCACAGTGTGTGTCTGTTTTGTCAGTGCCCCAGAGCTGTGCAGCCTATTATGAGAATTACAAGTTCATAAGACTAAGAGAAATAAGACACAGTTAAGACAGCATGTTTTCTCTCCCTCAGGGACTGCCTGGTTTTATTGGGCCTGTCGGAGAGATGGGTATCGCGGGAGAAAAGGTTAGCGTGGTCTAAATGTGTCATTCTTTGCTACTGTCACAATTTGTAGTCTCGTTTTGACCTTTTGATATCTTTTCTGTAGTGCTGTATGAAGTGTGCCAGCAAATGCACAAAAATATATTGAACACAATTTTTCAAATAAGTTCTCATGCAAGTAAAATTGCTGTCTTGTGGTTGTGCGCGTGCACCAGCCGATCACCAGTTATAGTTTGAGTAAGATTTGTAATATTTTTCATGTTTCTGTATAAATATGACCTAATTCATCATCAGATATTAACACAAGTCCCAAAAGTAGATGAATTCAACTGAGATAAACATATAAAATTAAATTATTATCAATTTATTTTTTGATGGAAATGATCCAATCATACATTGACCTTTGACTAGCCACATCTAATCAGCTCTCAGTGAGTCCAACTGAACTTGGAATAAATAAAGTTCATATAAATAAATAAATAGTAATGAAATTTAATCTGCTCAACTAAATGATAGTTTTAAAGATGTTCCAGAAATATTGCACTCATAAGAACTGGAGGTACAACCTAAAAAAGTAATCCCACCTGCAATGACCGTTGCCCACATGGAGACATTAAAATTTGCTGGAAGCTTCTTAAATGTGCATATTTGCTAACTTTCTCCATATAATGTAATTGTACATTTCTGATAAAACAAAAGCAACAATTTGAGAGCATTACTTTATTATGTTGTTACTGGGTGTAATTAAATGTTTTGACATATATTTGACTGTTGGATCGGTTGCAGTCCTACTTGTGTTTCCCTAATCGTGGCTTTTGGTACTTCAGGGTGATCGAGGGAACACGGGCGTCCCCGGGCCACCAGGTGAACAGGGGCCGATGGTAAGGAGTAAGTCTGGACCCCATCTCTCATACCAGGGGGCATTCTGTTGTAAAGGGTTGGGGTGTGATAACAGATTTGATTTATCATGCAATAATTATCTAATTAATAAATAGATAATTTATGGCCACCAAGGTTTTGTCACATCTGAGGACTTATTTATGCTTTCTTTGAAAGATTGTATAGATATCATTCAAGTAACGTTGTTTCATCAGGGTCACCCTGGAATACCTGGTGAGATGGGGCCACCTGGACTGCAAGGGATTCCAGTAAGTTTACCATTATTACTATCTGTATCATAGCTGTACAGAAGGTAAACTGTCTTGGTGTGTGTGCATGTGTATGGTGAGGCTATACTAACCTATTGTGCCATCTACACTAACAGACCTTATCTAATCTTTAAAAACGGTGCCCATATGCAGTCTCAGATTGCACTTCTCACCGCACCCAACTACACTGGTGCTATGATGCATTTCTCTTGCTTCTGTAGAGATACTTTCAATTTAGTTTTATTTATAAACTGAGATTTCCTAGAAGATGAAAAAGCAAACCTTACAATATTAGAGAGAGAGAACTCCAACGATCAGGCGATCTTATATGAATAAGCGCCTGGCAACAGTGGGAAGGAAAAACTCCCGTACAACAGGAAGACATCTCTGGTAGAACCAGGCTCAGGGAGGTACAGTACTGTACTGCAACCGTTTGGGGGGTAAGGAGAAAGTGAAGATCAAAATAGAGAGTTTAGGCCTAAACACAAATTACAGGAAAGAGCAGACAAAAGCTAGTTTCATGCAGCAGTGGCGTGCAAATGCATCAAGAGTAAAAAGAGGGGAGTGGAGAAAAAAAATGCTCAGTGCATTGTGGAAAGTCCCCCAACAGCCTGATCTGATAGCATCTTCACAAGATGGTTTAGAGTGACCTGATCTAGCACTAATTATAAGCTTTATTGAAAATAAAGTTCTTAAGCAGAATTTTAAATGTAGATTCCAAACTCGTGGCTGGTTCCACAGGAAAGAGGCCCAATAGCTGAAGACTGCCTCCTGTAGTGGCTACTTTCGGCTGCTGCCGTGTCACAAAGGGTTGCCACAGAAGGTATTTCCACATGTTTGATTTGGCAGTTTTACACCGGATGCCCTTCCCGATGCAACCCCAAAGGGCAGCTAAAGTTTCTGCCTCTTATTCTTTTTTTTTTTGCATTATTTTTTTATAGATTGATTTTCAAAAAGACAAAATGCTGATGGACACTTTGGGACAAACTACAAAACAACACGACACAGAGTTCATACAGAGATTAGAAGAGATGTACGTGGCGTTGTGTGTGGTTAAGTGTGAGAATGTGCTTTTCGGTTTAGTTTGACATCAATGTGATAGAAAGAGAGCAGAAAAAAAAGTCACACAGTAATAGTTCAATATGATTATATGGTGTTGTGTTTTTTAGCAGCCTTTGATGGTTGACAACATATCAAAAAAAAGTGAGGTAGTTGCATCTAAGTCTCCATTTTCAAACTCAGAGAATATTTTTTCATACACATGCAGGGGCCTCCAGGTTCCCGGGGATCTGTTGGTATCAGAGGACCCAAAGGCAGGAGGGTAAGCAAATGGAAGCTATAGTAAACGATGATATCTCCATTATGTGACTCTTAATTGTCTGTTAATAAATAATACACCATAATTATGTTTGCACCCAGCAAATGAAATTAGCATCATGATCCATGTCCAGTAACCTGCTAAAAGGCACCATGGCTGCTAAACAATAGTGTCACTATATCTGTTGAAATGCTAGCCTACACTTCTACAGTCTTACTCAGCCTCTGCCATTACTGTGACTGCTTAAAGCCCTGATTTATTGCAGTTGTAATTTTACATCCCCAGTTGCAGTAACAATAGTTGTTTTTTCTTTTTTTTCCACAATAATGAGAAGATGAACTGTGTAACATTATATCAGCTCTAATTGTCTCTAAAAGATCCAGACATAATGACATCTCTTAAAGTACTTTTCTATAATGCAAAACCACAGATCATTTTAGAAGATAACCTCAGTGAGCCTCCATCTGTATATCTTTCTATATAGAAGATGTAGCAGCTTATCTCAGAATCTTGCTGCATCTGCAGGTTTAAATCTGTCACTGGTGCTTCATTTTTTCCAGCTTTGCATAATAGAATTAAGGAGTTGTAGACTTTAATGGAGGAGTGCAAGATTTTGGACAAAATAAATAATTGATCTAATATGTCATTTTAGCCCCATTTTTACCCCTCAGCCGTTAAAGGCTAATGGGGTATAGTTGTCACCCAGGTGGGCATGGCGGGCGCGTGATGTGGACACCCAAGTTTGTGAATGCAGTAACTTGAGAATAAGGCAATGTAAGATTTTGAATTTGATACCAAAGGCGTAGCTACTAAAAATCTCAGTTGAATTTGAATCTCAGTGACCTCAACCTCAAGATCAAGGGTCAGAGGTCAAGCTTGCTGAAAAACCTTTGACTATGATAACTCGTGAATGAAGCGGTGTAGGAGTTTTAAATGGATGCCATAGGCGTATCATAGTTTGAATCTGTGGCCTTGACCTCTTGGTTGAGGTCAAGGGGTCAAATTTTCTGAAAATCCTGTATATGCGAATAACTTGGCTAACTTTGAAATAACTTTGAAGCCGATACCTCAGGTGCATACATAAGAGGCTGAGGGCTACCACGGGTCGCTGCCAGTATTTTTGTTTTGTTTTGTTTTTTCCAGGTATCTCATGTACTCACCCACTTGGTGGAAAGACTTAATTTGTCCCTAATGATTCATCTCACATGCAAAATATATCCATATGTGACTGCTATACATTTGTGTCTGTTATAGAAATCATTTTTATCCAGTGTTTCAAGTACCTACACACATACAAACATTAAAGTTTTCACAAGCCTGCAGCATCCTGTGAAAACTTGCATATGACTAAGTTTATATCATGATTCAGTAGCTTGTAGAAAAGCTTTTAGCAGCAGTAAATTGAAGTAGTCTTTTTCTATATTATTTTATCAGACTGTCAGTTTTTGAGGGACTTTTGGTACGGAAGCGTTTATGGTCTGAAAAGTTTCCTGGTCCTGTCACTATAAAATAAGTCCAAGCCATCATCCTTCCACCATCATTCTCGATAATTCGTATGAGATGTTGACACGTTGTATTTGACTTTCACCATAAGTGATGCTGGCATTATGACCAAACATCTCCCACAAGGTCTTGTCTGACCAAAGTATATTGTTCCAAAGGTCTTGTGGATTGTTCAGATGCAACTTTGTAGACCTAAGCTGTGCTGCCATGTTCTTTTTATAGAGAAGAGGCTTTCTCTTGGCAGCTCTTCCAAATAAGCCAAAATTCTGTCTTTATGTATTGGTACTGTCGTGAACTTTAACTTTTGTTGTGCTGACTGAGGCCTATTCAGTTTGACATGTAGGGTTGCTTTTTTTTTGCAATTTCTATAAGAATTAGACAGTCTGAATCGGATTTGAGTTTGCTGAAATGTCCACTCCTGGGAATATTGTGACATTATGTCAACATGTAGTCACTTGCTGATCAGTTAGTGAAGGGTGATTTGCAGCACCTGGCTGATACTTTCCTTCTTAATTCCTATGGAAGCAGTAAAGGTGTACTTAGTGTTTCATAGGGCTCTGAAAGAGTGCAGTGAAAACTTCCTTTTTTACATGACTGTAATAAATAGGACTTTTATACATTTTGTTTGCCCTTGTTATGTTGTACTTCTACAGGGTCACAGAGCTCAATGCTTTTATCCTGCCTAATTACTATAAATATAACTAAATTTTCAATCGTCACATTAGGCATTTTAGGTATTTGCAGGTTATTAATTAAAGTAATTTTCTTTCTAGTGATTTGACTGCACCATTTAATTTTTTTTCTTTTTTTAAGAAATAAAGAAAGACTGAGTGCGAGTGAACTTCAAACTAATGTTCCTGTCCCAGTTAAAAGGATGTGAAAACTGATTATCAGTGGAAGGATGGATGGATGCTAAATGTTTGCACTTTAGATGTTCAGTCTGAATAAATAACATAACCAGGGGGTTGGGAAGCGCATCTGTAACCAGAAGGTCGCTGGTTCGATCCCTGGGCTCTCTGTCCTGGTCGTTGTGTCTTTGGGCAAGATACTTTACCCTACCGCCTACTGGTGTTGGCCAGAAGGGCCGATGGCGCGATATGGCAGCCTCGCTTCTGTCAGTCTGCCCCAGGCTACAACTGTAGCTTGCCTCCACCAGTGTGTGAATGAATAGTGGCATTGTAAAGTGCTTTGGGTGCCTTGAAAAGCGCTATATAAATCCAATCCATTATAAATAAGTGAAAAAAATGATTGCAAGTGAAGTTAGATTAGAAATCTAATGAAATTGTATGAATCTGTTTAAAGATTTGTTGGAAACAAGTCAGAGTATCTTGAATTATGATCACTTACTCTCCTATTATGCATCAAGAAAGTGAGACGTGATTAAAAAAATTATTTAAACAGGAAACAGTTAAAATGATTCTACTGACGTGTAAATATTTCTCATTATCAGACAAAACATTATATTTAAGGAAACAGACTTTTTGAGTGAATCTATTAATCTCAATTTCAGTTTCTTATTAAATTAAATGTATATTTTACAACCTGTTTAACACAAGTTTTGAACACAAGCTGCACACAGTTACTACCTCAAAAGGTTTCTCACTCCTAACACTCCTGAGTTTCTGAACAACAGAAAGCATAATTTCATTCTGACAGCTTAATGGAAATAGGATTTAATTATCGCTCTGTATATATTCTACTCTGTCTGTTTGCATTATTTAAGATACTTAGAAAAGGAAAAAGAACTAGAATCACACAGAATCAGTTCTTAAGTGTTGACTAAACAGTTTTGTTCATTTTAAAAGCAAGTATGAATCAGCTAAAGGATTTTTAGCCTTTCCCAAGGCTTCTTCAAAATTACTTTAGTGTGAAGGCAGCACTGCTGTGCGCAGTCTTGGAAAAATGAGGACAAAGTGTTCACAGTGTGGGCACTGTGCAGAGCTAATATCCAGATGCCAACTATTTGCTAAATAGCCACAATCTTTGATGATGTCTCTCCAGTGTGGGCTAAACCATAGTATGCAATCAAACCAGAAGCACTGCCTCCCAGGCTCTGCTAAATGGGAATGACAAAAATGGAGATTAATTGCCCAAAATCATTAACTTTATTTGTTAAACAACATCCCCTTTAGGTCTGTTAAAGGCCAGTGTTTCTCAAACTATTCCTCACCTTTTATTTCTTTGCATAGGGTCCAAGAGGTCCAGATGGCCCAGTGGGAGAGAAAGGATCTACAGGAATAAAGGTGAGCACATGGTCAAAAAAATCAAAGGTGATGCTAGTTACAAGATACGCAGAGTGTGATGTTCAGTTAACGTGTAGGGATTCATTGCTGCTAATATTATTCTGCAGCTGCCTTTGAGGAATGTTTGTCATTAAGTTTCCTGATTACGCACATCAAACATGCTCCATGAAAAACAAATGGCTCAAATTTCTGCAGAGAAAACGACAAATCATGAGAATTTTTTGCAAGAGACTTTGTTCTGAAGACTGTGGTTATTAACTGTTTTTAGCATCTGAAGAATCTTTAGAGGGCACTCTTGTTAAAAAACAAATTTAACAACTGAGTCTTAAATCAAAGAGCATTAAAATATTGATGGTGCTGGTAGAGCTTGTCAGTGAGAAACACTTAAACTCTGGGGGATTTGAAAAAGCTCAGTTAACGGATGGGTTTTCTTTCTTTGCAGGGCCCCGATGGTCCACGAGGAAAATTGGGCCTCCCTGGAGACATGGTGACGAAATTTCTTCTAACAGTAGTATTTTGCATTAGCACGAATCCTGGTTGCATTTGATCATTTAGCCTTCCAGCTTTCTCAGAAATAGCATTTCAGATAAACGGGCACTGTTGATACTGTAGAAGTTCAGTATTTAATGTTGCATGTATATCATGATCATCAGTTTTGGTTCCACTGTGATGGAAGCATGGTGCTGCTCCAGCTGTAATGTCCTCAGCCGGTTCACAGTGTTCTGCAGATTCTTAAATGAGCAAATAATTCATTTTATTACACTTTTTATAATGTGTTAACCATTATTAGTTGAGCAGTGAGCGTTGCAAAAGTTACATGAATAACCTTCCTGTCGTGATCGGGTCAAATCGCCCCGATTTACAACTTAAAACTATTTTGATGTATTACATCTGATTGCCTCAAGGCTTTATGACATCCTCCACACTATGCACTTGAACATATAAAAGTGATGACCCTGGCCCCTGACCCCCTGAATGGCCCACTGAATGACCAAATGAAAGACCCACTGAGCTGAATTTGGTGGTGAAAAATGTTTGTTTTGCTAGTTTAAGAGCTGTTAAAACTGACTGGTCAATGTTGACTGGAAACACTACAGTAAGGGGGTGGGGGTGCACAAAACTGGAGGGATAAAAGTAAAAATACAGTGATGTAAAACTGGTCAAGTAAAGGTAAACACATTTCTTCAAATATAAATCTAAAGTAACTGACAGCAAAGATCGTTTACACTTGCAGCAATTTATTTTAGTACATGCAGCAACAGGTAGGCCCAGCAGTTCAGCGGTGCAAAATCACAATTTGATCTTATCGCGTTAAAAGCATTGGCACTGTGGTGGGAGAAATGCATTTTTTCTTACTGAGGCACCCCCACTCTGGTCGTAGAGACTAAGATAAGAGGAAAAGGAATTGAGGATGTGCGGTTTGGAAAATGAGAAAGGGGCCAAGTTTGGTGTGAATATATACAACAGTTGGTGAGATATGATCTCAGGTTCTGTTTAATATCAGTTGGCTGTAACAGTCTTAAAGCTCCATTAGATCATTTTTGTGAGTCTGGGTTTGAACACAATCAGGTCTGAATTAGGTTTTTTTTTTTTTTTTTAACTTATTGATAATTTTCAATATGACTGTCACTTCAATTATTTGACATGAGAGCTTGGCGGTTCTTACTCTTGGCACCTCCTGGTTATTTGGCAAATACATCAACAGTTATTAGGCATAAGAAAATAATGAAAGCAAAATGCACTCACACAAATTTGGGTCCAGATTCCATATACCAAACTTTACCAAGATAATTTCCTGTTTGTCAGGAAATGGTTGTGGTTCTAGTGGCTATCAGAGATTCCAATGCAAAACGTAGCTGTAACGTCAAACCTAATCGAGGATAGAGAGAAAGTGAACCAAGCCCTGTCCTAATTTTAACACATGGAAACAACACAATTATATCTAACTGGCTACTCACATTTCAAAACCTATTTTCCTGTGTGTGTCATTGTCTGCAGGGAAGACTTGGTGAGCCAGGTGAATCTGGGCCTAAAGGATTTCAAGTAAGTTATTGGGGCTAACAAAGCTTTCTTTTAGGTCAGTGTTGAATTTGTTGTAAGCAATAGTAGTGGATAAGACATAGGTGTGTGTGTGTGTGTGTGTGTGGGGGGGGTTATAGCATTTCAAAATATTTATGAGTACCTGGAGTGTGGGTGTAACAAATGGCTATTATTTTAAGGGTATCCAAGGCCACTCTGGACCTCCAGGAGCCAAAGGACTTGCAGGAGAGCCAGTGAGTTTTAGTACTTTTTTGAAGCTTTAACAATAGCTGCTTTTGTTGGTAACACATTTTTTCTCTGGTGTTCACTCCATGTGGTTCAGATATGCAAAATTTAGCTGTTGCAGAATTTCTTAGAAGATACGTCATAAATCAGTGTCTCATTGTCTACTATAACTCAGAGCTCTGTAGCAGCTACTATGCCCCCTACGTGCCCCTGCATATTTAGAGTGATTTTCTTCATTTTTGACCCTACTTAGGAACTTCTATCCTGTTTGAAAAAGCCTTAGACAGCCTAATCCTCTTTCTCTCATGCTTCCCAAATCTCACAAACACAAGCAGAAAAGTAGTGAGTTGGAGACAAGTTGATTTACACCATCTCCTTCCTCCTTCCCTGGCAGCCTTATTGTGGCCTCATTGTGTCTCTATGACAGCAGCCCAGTTTTTACATCTTTTAGGAGTTTTGGCTCTGTGTTGTGATGGCTGCAGATTAACTTATCTTCACAAATCCAAACTTTCTGCCTATTACTTGTTTCTTTTCACCTTTTCTTTTTACTCTTTTAATGTCACTTTTAGAGGTTTGTCCAAGATTAGAAAATGCTCTTAACCTTTGTATTGACGCTCCTGTTTTTCTTGCCGCAGGGACCAGCAGGGCCACCAGGAACGACTGGGCCACTTGGGGAGATTGGGCCGAGTGTAAGTTGATCACACAGTCTGTGTAAAACCTCCAACTGACTTTTACATTTGGATAGAATAATGAAGCCGTGACTGTTCCTGACAGGGGCTACCAGGGAAGACCGGAGAGAGAGGACCGCCTGGTGATCTTGGAGAGAAGGTGACGAGGATGATGTGTTGTCAGAATTACACTTTTTTTTATTGAATTATAATATCAAAACTGCCTTTGATGATTTAATCGTGTCATTTGTGTCTCCAGAAAGGTCACATTGTTTTAGGTCTACTCTGGGATCATTGAGAAATTGTAATTTATTTGCTTTATGCTTTACAGAAATATATAGTACTGAATACATTTAGACTCATTTTCCCCAAATTATCGATAGCATAAAATGTAAAGAAAATCAAAATACAGTGATTAGCAAGTTACAAAGTATGCAAGTTGGTACAGCAATGGTACAAGACTTTATTTATTTTTATTATTTTAAAGCCTATATGTATCGATCAGCATTAATGGCACCTATGTGTCCATATTACTTGCGCTAAAGCACCCCAATACAATCAGGGATGTCAAGACGATTCCGCTCTTCTTTAAACCAGAGGATGCGGTTTCCAGGATTTCCAAAAA
Source organism: Neolamprologus brichardi (assembly GCF_056152115.1). NCBI lineage: Eukaryota > Metazoa > Chordata > Actinopteri > Cichliformes > Cichlidae > Neolamprologus > Neolamprologus brichardi. The sequence continues at coordinate 30,657,952 of NC_142115.1, forward strand.
GAATCTCAAATCAGGCCACAGGATTTTCCCATCTTTTTTCCATGCACAGTGAGCTCAAGCCCAGGAGGCAGCAGCAGTGTTTCTGGATCTCGTTTATATGGTTATTCTTTTCCCTAATAGTTTTAATTTGCATTTGTACATGTAGAGATGAACAAGGCTCAATGGCAGCGGGTTTCAAAAGTGTTCCTGAGCCCATGCAGGGCTCTGCGCTACAAAATCATGCCTGCTTTTATTGCTGTGCCGCCTGAGAGTCTGAGGCCTTTCATTTCAGAGGCCTTTCAATTCTGGCTTGTCCCTTGCATGCATAGATTTCCATTCATTCTTTGAATATTTTAATGATACTATATATAATAGATCAATTCAGTTTTAGTTATACGGTGCCAATTCACAACAACAGTTGCTTTATATTGTAAAGTTCCAACAATATTGGAGAGAAAATCTCCACAATCAGATGGTTTAGTGAAATCAACAAACACACTAAATCAAGTTTAGTGTGTTTGTTCTCAAATTCTTAAAACACATAAAACAGATCTCAAACTTGTAGTAAAGATAAAACTTGTATAACAAAAAATAGTTATCCAGTTTCCACAGGGTCTCATTTTTCTGAAAATAGTTTTGTACACAGCCAGAAAACACTGTAAATACTTTGGAAAGGAAATATCATGTGACATTATATGTCATATAGTCGAGGTGCAGTGCTCAAGTTAAGAGGGCATCATCATAGTTGAGGGCATACCCAACTATGATGGGTAAGGCTGTGTCTGTCTGTTTAGACTTCTGCTACAGGTCATTCTGTGATGCTATGGATATATATAGCTGAGATTATTTGACCCTGCAGTGCTTCTATGACAAATGTTTTTCCACACAACATATGAGTTCAGAAGGTCTACAACAATTTTTATTTGAGAGGTATCTGTCAGACTAAAGTCCACATGAAATCCGAGACTCAAGGTTTTTCATTACAATATTGCACTGTAATGGGATAAGTGTTACTCCCTTGACCCGTCAGTGGGTTTAATGTTGATGCACAGGAATAACCTACCAGATTTGGACTTATCTACCAAGATAGGTATCGACCTGTAATTGTTCAAAGTTCAAGTTTTAAAAAAGTAACATTAATTCCAAAGCTGTATGAACTGCTTTTTGTATATATGTGACTGTTGTGTTCCTGTATGCTTTTTATCCACTCAGGTTGCTGTCTTGCCATTGTTAATAATTTCACTACTTTTCAGCACAAAAAGTAGTGAGTAGTAGTTTTGTGCTGGCAGATTAAGTTAAGCTATTAGTTAGTTAAGCTTTTGTTTAAAGTTAGTTTTTACTCCCATGATTTACATCGTAGTACCCTTCATAACAGGTGGCACTGATTAAATTTGTCCTGTTGATATCAAAGATTGCATGTTAGACATTGAACACATTGATGGTAGCGTAATGGTCACGCTTCACTGTTTAACAGGGTGACATTGGTTTACCTGGTAGCATCGGCGAACAAGGCTTGATTGGCGAGAGAGTGAGTTTCCCAAGTTTTCTTTCTGTGACGTCTTAATGATTATGATGTACTTGATTTATTTAGTCTGCACCAAAATCGACACAAAGTGCTAAATGTTTGAGTGTGCGATTACATCTGTTTTTGCTTCCATTTCATTACCGTCTTTGTCATCAGGGAGAAATACAACTACAATGTTTTTGTGATTTGTCTGTCAGGGTGAGCCAGGCATTGATGCGGAGGCTGGGCCAAGTGGACCTGATGGTGCCAAGGCAAGTTTTAAAATATAAAAAAAGAGATGTGTATTAACTGTTTTTAATTGTACAGTCATGAGTCCCGGAGTGATTATAAAAACATTTATCAAGTCTTCGGCTAGTAGTTAAATAACTGTTATTAACTTCGACGCTGATTAATTTTATCCTGAAGCCGTCGGCGAACTTTGTGAACTTTCCTGTTTACGGTAGCAGCTTACTGTAATTAGAACAAGTCAAGTATTGTTTGTGAGATATTGGCCTTTGTACAATTGGAGTACATTGTGTTGATGCGCAGGGAAAACAGATAGCAAGCTATTTTAGGAGCTCTGCTGTCTGGCAGATAGTGTGACAGAAAAAAGAGGAAAAGCATAAAAAGTGTGCCTATTCAGCAAAGCCAAAATGTTGGAAGTACGGCTGATGGACCCACAAAGCGCTTTTTGCTCTGTCAACGTGCTAAAATGTGAGCCGAGAACACCGAGGATTAGAAGAATCAACCTGAGATTCTTTTCAGCTTCATGCTGTACAGGACTTTTTCTTCTGTTCAGCGGAGTAAACGACTTTGAGAGGTTTCTGGCCACAGTGCAGCTACCAGAAGAGATTAGCAGCTTTTGCTGTTGTTTGAGGAATGAAAGGGGAGTGAAAATCGGTGCATTGTAGTGGTTTATTGCAGAAATATTATGTAAACCATCAGCAGAAAATCACAAGATTCAACTTTTAGAAACAATGTTTACCAAACTATGTAATTACAATACTTTGACATGGTATGGACCCCATTATATTTGTTTTCACTGAAATGTCTTGCAGTCTTGTCTCGTCAGAGCTACCAGCCAGTATTCTGTTTGAGAAGGTGGCAAAATGTCCCTGACTTTGCCAAATAAACGCTTCTCCTGTATTATAGTGTTATTAGCTCATTTGGCTAAAGTAACAAACTACCAGTCAGAAACTAATCAAACTTACGGACGATGATTACTGATCACCCAAAATCGTTCTCAAGGTTCTGGTCACACTGTACGGGCAGTAACCTGTGAATTGTGATGGATCATGGGCCGATGACTTACACATAAAAATCCTGTAACAGATAACGGAAATACTAAACTGCTGGCATTTAGATTAAAAATAAGGATCACAGCCTCTGATTGTTGTTTCACCATTAGTCAGCATTAGTTCACAATTACATCTTAGAATATGAACATGGTTGTCCTGTGATAAACGGCGAGCAACATATTGGGGAGTCAGACCATACTCTGTAAGTAATTTGTCCTGGAACCTAATGTAAAAGGGCTAGATCAGGAGTAATGAAGGTCACTCTTCATTCCCTGCTAATAAATGTTGACTGATGACTTAATAACAAAGTGTTAATTAAGGGTAAGGGGTAGTGGGGTTGGAGTTTTAAACATGTGTTGATGTTTTAGATGAAGAACATTTTTTGAGTTGTTCTAATTTTATCTTTAAAGAACTTCATGATGTCAGTGCTAGTTAGCACTAATGCAGCCACTCTGGATCAACAGTGGTTGAAGATCGTGGCACGGCTAAGATTATAGTGATTATGATCGTGTTGCCTTTGAAATGGTTACTTTGAAGGCAGGGACCAGATCTGTGACTACTCACAGTTAACTTAATTACTTACATTCAGGGCACAGCCAGAACCTCGTAGATTTGAAACAGTAATTGAGAAATGTCTCCAAGAATACAGCGAGTGCAACACAGTTGCTGCAAAACAATGACATAGATGCTCTGCATCCTTGATTTTATATAGAAATAGAACCAGAATAGAGCCAGTTAAGTCATGCAAACAACATGACATGCATGCACTGAGTTGCAGTCATTGTTGCAGGCTGCCTCCGATTGACTGCAAAATTGAAACTGTGTCTACATTTATAGACAACAATAAATGCAAACCTTTACCAATTTCTCTTCTCTCTTTTTCCTAGTCACAAGGAGGTTGCATTTTATTTTTGCTCTGTGACTGAACCACAAAGGACCATGAAACCTGACAGAACTGTCAGCCTGACTACAGTGCTGGAAAAAAACACTGAAGTTGTTCTCATTTTCCTCTGTTAATAGTGGCATAATAATAATATGCCGTGTTCTCTAAAGTCTAAGTGCGTTTCTTGGGACTCTTCAGTTCAGTCTCGCATTCTAATGAGATACTCATTTGGGATAGTCTGTTTTATTTCTCGTTACTTTACATGAAGAAGCTCCACTATGCCTTTTCCTAAAAAGTACTGTCAGACAGCAAGACGGGTAGACTTTCTTAGAAGACGACATTTCGACTGTAAAAAGTTAGACGGCCAAGAAATTGTCAGTGAAACAAATCTGTCCTCATGATAATTTCTGATGATGTAACATCATATTTACAGCCAAACTTTGTCCTACTTTCTTATGATACTTGATACTCTGGGAGCACAAACACCTTAAAGAACATGTCAAGTCAAAATGACACTTTTATTTATTTATTTTTTTTATCTCTGAAATATTTCCAGTACGGTGTCTGTTCGGTCTAATAAATTAGTCATGCTTTTGTGTCATCCTGGCTTAACGGCTGAAGCTCTATTTAAAAGCTTGAAAACTGCAGCTAGCTCAGAGTGCTGGAGTAAGACTTTTAGACACAGTTAGCTGTACCGCTTGCCTTTTCTGCGCTTAGACATCTGTTACTGTACAGAAATGCTGAATACCATTCAAGATTTTATTTAGTAACCTGAAGCTCACCTCGGAATCAAACTCCTCCGGCTGGTAGACATTAACTCCTTACACTACCAGCAGGCATCTCCATCCGCTGTTGTGCAGGCCTCTCAGTGGGCAGTGTCATTAATGGCTTATAAAACACTGTAACATATTTATTTTGGGCTTGTAAAATACTTTATTGGATACAAATAATGATACTTTGTTCAAATATATGAAGCTATGAATGTTTGTAATTATTGTTACAGTAATCCAGTTTATTCTCACTCAACTGTTAGATCATGATTTTCTTCTTTTTATTTGACTCGTTCCACTCTTCCCAGGGTGAAAAGGGGGATGCTGGTCTTGAGGGCACCACAGGAGACAGGGGTGAATTTGGCCTGAAAGGAAAGGAAGGACCCCCTGGGCCTCCTGGGCTTGTGGGCGTGAGGGTGAGTGTTTTGGCAGCCAGCTCCAAATTTCATTCAGTTCCAGTAAAAAGACAGCTCTTTTGGTCCACTAGAACCCTGTTTGATTTTCTGTTATCAGGGTCAGGAGGGTAAACCTGGCAAAATTGGGGAAAGAGGAAGGCCAGGAGAAAAGGTTTGTCAGTTCACTTGCTTGAAGCTAAATACATCTTTCAATCTTGGATGTCTGTCAATTTACTCTCTTGCACTGGGAGTTAAAATGTTCTCTGCTGTAGTAGTAAACAAACAGTAAGGTCTGTAACCTCAATAAGCACAACACTGAAGGTGCTTGTCAAGTAGAGTTTTAGCATTCGATGTTTGATTTTGACAAACTAACTGCACAACTACTTAGGGCTATTTGTATGCTCAGTGAATAGCTGCTCATTGATGGCCTTTCTCCAGGGGAGCAAAGGTCAACAAGGTCATCTGGGTGAGACTGGGCCAGCCGGTGTGCCGGGAGAGCTAGGATTTGTTGGGCAGAAGGGAGCAAGAGGAACCATTGGACCAGTGGTAAATTCTTTACAGTAGGACTAAAAGACTTAATTAGTGTGTTTGTATATATGGGCTAAATATATATATTTCCAAAGGGTGCTCCAGGGAGAATGGGCCAACATGGAGACCCGGGCATATCAGGTTACCAGGTACGCCTTTGTTTAATTCAAGCATCTAATTGTGGGGTTTTATGAAAAATGAGAGACCTGAGGGGAATATTCAGACAGCCAGGTTTTCATCTTCAAGCTCTGTACAGACTCACATAAAAAGGGATGTTTTTTCACGGGTCATTGCGATGATTCTTGCGTACAAAACGATCCCTATGAGTGGCACCTACTCCAGTCAGAGAATATATGAGATGATGATCTATAAAAAATCTAACAGTTAAGTGTCACACTATTACTGCATATAAGACGGAATAATATCATTAACCTGGGGATTCATCTTATCAAGTAGTAAAATAAACATTTTCATTCAAGTTAATTATTTTATGACTGTATGCACGCTATTGAAGGCCAGTGACACCGTTGGATGCATTCGGATGTTTTTTCTGCTCTTCTTCTGTCTTACAAACATGTCTCACTGTGAAGCTTAAGCTCAGAGCTTGCTGTTCTGAAAGAGGTTGAGTCATAATCGTATTTTCTTGTCATAGGGTCACGCTGGACCAGCAGGCCCACTGGGACCACCCGGGCCAAAAGGTGAAAAGGTACATTCCCAGTCTTATTTACTGCCTCTAATAGGCAGTTGCTCTTTGTGTCTAATGAGCTCTTCCTAACAATGTATGTAGCACATTGTCTTTGAGTGCATGGTCAGGAATGTTTTTTTGGGATACACTTGAACTTCAGTTGTGTCTCTAATTAGTGCTTCCTGTGTCTATCTTGTTGTCCTTGCAATATCCCCAAAGTCATCTCTAATTTGATCAGTGATATGAACTAGGACACGCCCAATTAACTCAGTGTATCAAGTGTATATAATTAGCCAAGCACCTGGACTCTTCTGCACATGATTTCGGCGAGATTAGCCACATAATTTGTGTTTATTTGACAGGAGCAGCATAGAATGTAACTCACTGCACCACAGTTTTAGTGAGATGCTAATTTGCAATTTTTTTAGTCCCTTGGCAGAAGCCATCTGGATGTGGATATTTGTCATTTTCCCTTTGCCAATATCCTAGATATGATGGCTATGCTTGTGCTCTAATTAAATCAATATCATCCAATCCCATGGATGATTGCAAAATTTATGACCGTCAATAGAAAATACTGCAGATAAATACAGATCTGTCACAGTTCTGTTTTTATCATTTTTGCTACAGTACATTTTCGTTCATTTACTTGGCCCCCGCTCAGCCCTAATTATACTTCAGCTTTTTATTTTCCTTTCTGGGCTCTTCAATTATTCATTTCATTTGATACATGCACAGCACATACCTATTAAAATTATACACATATCTTTGGCTATTGTTTAATGAATCTCATAAAGACCCTGGAACAAATATTGGCTCCATTTATGTAAAATGGAATCATTGTGGGTAATAGTGCATGTAATGATTTGCCATCCATATAAAGAGAGCAAGCCATGTGTTTCAAACAAAGCATGCATTGATTTCGCAAAGACCGCTGGATTTAAGGGAAAATCTACTGATTACGGTTGTTTTTTTTTTCTATGTTGCTCAATTAGGGTGAACAGGGAGATGACAGCAAATTAGAAGGTCTCCCAGGTCCTGAAGGTGACAGAGTGAGTTTCCGAGATTTAGCAGTTTTTCAAGTGCTGCTTCTCTGTGTGCTCTTCCTGATTGTTTATTATGTTTTCCAATCTTAATCCAGGGTCGTCCTGGAGACAGAGGGGAGAGAGGAGAACCAGGTGACCCTGGACAGACTGTAAGTAAAGTTAAAAAAAAAGTGATATGCTCCTCTTTTTACATTATTTTTGGTGCAAACGGGGTTAAAATCAGTATTGAAATGAAGAAATAAACATTTTCAGGGTCAAATAGGTTTTGATGGAGCAAGAGGGGAACCTGGTGCCCCTGGCCTTCCTGTAAGTATACTTTTTCTTGTAAACTGTAAAACTCAGTTGTATGAATATTGTGTAAAATTGTCCATAAAAAAAAAACTGCAGATCTTTAAATCAAACACTAATAATCATTTCAGGGGAAACCTGGACCAAAGGGACAACCAGGACTGAAAGGATCCAAAGGTGACCAAGTAAGGACATAAATAGTTGCAAGATTTTACATTTATGAGTAACTTAATCACCTCTTCCAATATTACTGGGATATTATTATTACTGTATTTTCTTTTATGTACCCGTGTCTGAACCTTGACATGAATTCTTTGCGTTTCAGGGTCAGAAAGGAAAATCAGGGGCAAGAGGTGCATCTGGTACCAAAGGGCCACCAGTGAGTTGGACAAACTCCTTGTCTGCTTATATAATGAAACCTTAACCTAAACATTAACATAAAGTTTTCTGATCGTCCAAGGGTCCCGAGGGTTCTACTGGTCCACGTGGGGTTGTTGGGAGGGAGGGACTTGAGGGTCCACCTGGTATGGATGGCCAGCCTGGCATAGATGGAAGTAAAGGCGTTAAGGTGAAGACACTGTCAGTGGTGCATGTTTCATTGAATGAAAAGAAAATATCGCTCATTAATTGCCTCCTGTATTTAGGGGGAGCAAGGAGAAGATGGAAACGTGGGCTTTCCTGGAAAACCTGGGCAGCAGGGTGAAAAGGGTGTAACAGGGCTTCCTGGAAATCAAGGATCCTTTGGTCCAAAGGTGATGATGATGAAATGATGCTTGACAGCTTGCCTGGCTTTGATCATATTCATAAGGAACATGTTAACAGCATAAGAATCTTTATAGACTGCAGTGCAGGCAAAATTGTTGCTGATATTACTCGTAATTGCCAGAAAGCTTTTAATCTGCTATGAATGCCTCCCTCAGCAACATAATGCTGCCTTTATATGTGGAGCCTTATGTAATTTCAAAGGCTGAATGCTGCACAAAGTCTTTATACTGTTTCTCAGAAGATCTACCATCCATTGCAATAATGTCGGGAAGTTTGTGTTGGAAAGTATCAATGAATTGCCACAGTTTTTGTTTGCATGTCCTTGCAAATATTATATAAGATGCAAATATGCAAGACAAACAGAGAGGCTGTATTTATGAGATCTGCAGCATTGGATAGTTTTCGCCTCGCTGCCCCACTCAGGGCATCAAGTTGCATTCTAATTTTGTTATATGTGATGATCTAAACATAAACATGGCAAGTTTTGATGAACTGTAGCTTGGTTCTTCTGCATCTAAATCTAAACCGAATTAAGGGACACCCAAATGAGAAAGCAACAGGCCAGCACAACTGTATTTTAGGTTAGGTTTTGCTACTGATACTTGCTACATGATTAGGGACCACACTAAATGCAATTAGCAGTGCCTTATCACAGAAAACATGAAGTAGGTGCTCGCTGAACTATAGTGACTTCTGTATCTCTATCTATATAGAGGTTATGGCATGGATGTAAAAATTATTCTCGTGTGATTGCATTTCTTCTATAGGGTGAGAAGGGGCTCCCAGGACAAATTGGTCCAGCAGGGAAGAGAGGATCCATTGGCGGGATGGGATTACCAGGAAAACAAGGAGATCAGGGAGTTAAAGGGCAACTGGTGAGGGCTGATTCTTTTTTCTTACAACTCAAATTCCTTTATAGGACAGTATTCTTTTGCTAGGCAATAATATCCATACTTTCCCTTCCTTCTTTTTTATTAGGGGGATACTGGCGAACAAGGATTTCCGGGGGTGTTTGGTCTCTTTGGACCAAAGGTAAGCTTCTACACATTCTCCATTTAGAAGTGATGACCTCAGGCCAACATTTTTGAATAACGTTTTTAACCTTTAGAATAGGCTTATTAAAGTAATTTGTGGGTTTAAGTCACCTTAAGGCTGAAAAACTTTTTTAAAGTTTAAAAGTCTTAAGTTGTCGAGAGCTGCATAATATTATATGATTTTTGGAAATATTAGACATGAAAGCTGTTTGGTATTACTGTAACATGCCTCAGGATGACATCTGCTACACCATAACTTTTACTTACAGCACTGCTGAAGTATATATCATTACAAGCTGAAGAAACAGAATAGGCTCTATTGGAGTCTGAGTCTTTAATTTAAAACCCTGAGAGTGATGTTGGATATTTTCCTGCAGTGGGGAGTTGAACAGGAGTGTCGAGCGCATGAGCTTTGTGCCGGTGCTCGCTAGAGTTTATAATGGTCGTTCTTACTCAGAGGAAATGGGCAAGAATATTTAAAGCATGACAAGTTCTGGAGTGATGTTACGTTTGTAATGTCAACAATATTGATAACTATAATAAGTATAAAATGTAGTGTTTTTGTAATGGCACTTTTTATGGTCAGGGCTTCTGTAAAACACTGTGCTTCAAACCATTTACTCCTTTTTTATATACATATTTAAAAGTAAAACTGTCAGCGCATGTGCTGTTCACCTGTTGGATAAATGTTTGAAATAGCACATCTGTAACAGCACCTCCATGTTTGTGAAACCAAACTTTAGATTTATAAGAATATTCTGCGCTGCTGTGTAAACCGCTTAGCTTTAGATTCCAGACTGCTCGTTTAAAAAAGTAATTTTTAACAACTTACATACTTGAAGAATAACTGTTTCTTAATTTTAAAAGCTGCCTAATTGATGTAGTGTTTGTTTGTACTCTTACCTCTGCAAAAAGAGAGATGCTAACACCTTGAAGCTAAGTTACTTTTTACACAATCTAAGGTAAATCCACACAAAATTTCTAAAGCAACTTTTTAAACGGGATATTAAAAACAGTTTTGTTTGTTTGATAAAATAATCTGCTGATCTGTATAGTGCGGTGAAGTACTATTTTACTGTATTAATATTATAAAATGACTATTATAATAGTAGATGTATAAATTGAATGCACATGGGGCTTTGACACAGACACAATCTTAGACCTGCTTCTTAATGAATTGCACCTAGAGACATTTCTTCAGCAGCTTTAATGGTGATGGAGGAGGACAGTTTAAAACTGGCATATAGCTGTTTACACATATTAACATCAGACAATATCATGAGAATCAAGGTTTCCCATCATCCAGTTTCTCACACAGCTTTGGATGTGTTCTTGCTACTTTAAATAACATGTTTGGTTTAGACCAGTGGTTCTTAACCTTGTTGGAGGTACCGAACCCCACCAGCTTCATATGTGCAGTCACTGAACCCCTCTTTAGTGAAAAATAAAATGTTTTTGAATTTTTTCAAATTCAAGACGTAGATATGTTTTTTACTGGTGCACAAAATGAGCCGTGCATGTCATGGTGGAGGCTCTGCCGAACCCCTGAGATCGACTCACTGAACCCCTAGGGTTCGATCGAACCCAGGTTAAGAACCACTGGTTTAGACAAAGAAATACAAATACTATTGTCTTTTTTTCTTGTGCTTGTTTCTAGGGACCTCCAGGAGACACTGGCCCAGCAGGGATACAGGGACCAAAAGGACCACGTGGTTTAATGGTAAGATGAAGATTAACGGTAGTTTGGCAACTCAGTGCAGTATTTCAGCCACTGTCTGTGCACTGAACTCTCACAAACTGCACACTTGGCATGAAAATTAAGTACCGCTTCGTCAGATGCTACATCATCCGTCCTCAGTCACTTACATGCTTCTGCTTTCCAGGGTATGGAGGGTGCTTTGGGCCCCGTTGGCATCATTGGCCCCAGCGGTCATCCTGTATGTACCTCGTATGTCATCCCATGTGCCAAGCTTTATGTGACTTCTCCCTGGTTTTTTGGCAATGATGGAGTGATCCTTTGTCTTGTTTCTCTCCATCAGGGACCCCAGGGTGACAAAGGAAGTCGAGGGGAGACGGTGCGTGGCGCTGTTTTGATGAATCCTTTTCTGTCTTTACTGTGAGCACAGAATAGGATACTTAGTATGGAGACAGCACACCGCTCAGCCTCCTTTGCCCTCAGGACTTTTCATTTCCTATTGTGTTCCACTGTTTGTTGTTACACTCACAGTGACACTTAGCTGCTGTGGAAATCCTGTCAGGGTGATAAATGTTGGCTGCTTGCTCCTCTCAAGCTTTTTAAGAGGTTTGTTGAGCGCTCATACACAGGGATAATTTGCAACCTCACTCTTAAAATGCCAACAACATTCATGTATGGGTTTGCCGTGTGGAAATAGGATTTGCCGTGTGGAAATAGGATTTCTGAGTGTAGGCTTGCAAAGAAGCAAGAGGGCAATTCAAAATACAGTAGATAAAGACTGTCTGTTGAATTGGTAGCACTAAGATGCCATTACACTGTACAAGATAATAGAATGTCGTCTCTGCACTTATATTGATTGTATTGCTTTCGTCTCTCTAACAGGGGACGCAGGGACCTAGAGTGAGTAATTAATCACATCTGTAGCTTTTACATTACTTTTTTAAAGCATGAAAAGAAATAAATGACCTTAATCACTTTTTATAAAAGCCAAGTTATAAATATTTTGAAGCCTAATGTGTGAATGGAACTTTTTAGGGATCTCCTGGTCCTCGTGGACCACCTGGACCAACCGTGAGTTCTTCTTTTTCTACATTTTAAAAAGGCAGATTTGTGTTTCAGACAATCTGGAGTTGATTTCGATGTTTAATGCGTGTGGGGGGAAATGCCAGGGAAAATGATGTTTAGTTGAAATGGATGACTTGTATTTTCCAGAAAATATAAATTAATTAATTGATGTCTGGCAAAGACAGCATGATTTCGTGGGAGAACAGACTGAGACACACTGAGAGTAAAAAGTAGGAAAACGTGGGATTCCCTTTAAGTCTGCTGGAAAATAATTTGAAGAATAAAAAGTCATTTGTACATCTACACTTTCAACTATAAACATACGGTGCTATTTACGGGATAATCTAACTAGTTACACCTGCTTTTCCCCCCACTGTGATCTAATACAAATAGCTTTTGGCTAGCGGCTTTTCTTTTCTGCATTTGATACGCTTTATTTCCTGCTTTTTCATGCCTCATTTCCTCTGCATTCATGACTGTGTCTTATCTGCACGTTGGGAGAAAATTAAACACCACCACCGACAGGGTCGATCAGGATTTACAGAACTGTTTCATGAACACAAATGCACTAAACGGCTGTTGTTACATAAATGCAGATAAGACAAAATAAGTTGTAATATAACAGGTTTTTTTTCTGTTGTTTTCTAGGGGCGTCCCAGTTCTGCCCTTTCACTTGTAAGTGTGTTTCACCTGTTTTGTTAAACTGGATTTTTCTGGGATTAATCGCATAATGCAAGTTACCTTCATGCCTTGCTACTTTTTTTTTCTGGCAGAGAAATGAAGCCCTCGGTGCTGCTTTTCAAGTCATTATTGATTCCCATGCTGCACTGAGACAAGAGGTTTGTATTGATGGAAACTATGCAGCTAAAGTTAATTGGGTCACTGCAGCAGTACAGAATATAGTCATGACTATCACAGTTTTCAAGAATAGCTACAAATAAACCAACAGTTAACAATGAAATGAAGTTTCATATACTTAAAGACAAATTTCAAAACCTCAAGTGATTTATTTATGTGCAAATCAGAATAATCCGAGCATGGACCTGCCCATGTTAGACCAGGGCAATGAGATATTTAAGACGCTGCAGCATCTCAGCACTCTGATCCAGAGTCTTAAGAACCCGCTGGGAACCCGCGACAATCCTGCCCGAATCTGCAGAGATCTCTACAACTGTGAGCAGAAGATGTATGACGGTGAGGAAATATTTAAACAGGACCATCATTTCTGCGCACATATGGTCCCTGTTTATGTAGTTAAGGGTTGTTCTCCCATTCTTCCTTCATGTTGAAAGGCACTTACTGGATTGATCCAAACCTCGGATGCGTAGCTGACACGATTGAGGTGACGTGCAACTTCACTGGTGGAGGACAAACTTGCCTGAAGCCTCTCACAGTTTCCAAGGTTAGGTTATCTATTTGTATCCATTTGCCTCAGCTAGATACAATATCCTTCAAAATGTAAATACATGTCACTTAGATACAGACAAGATTGCTTTGAATACTATGCAGACGGTGGGTAAGTATCAAATCCACTTGTGTCCTTGTGGAAAATGTTTTCCTCGTGTTGGCTTCAGAAAGATTTCTGAAAAAGTAGAGAGGCTTGGGGTTTAAGATGGGCCATGTGTGTGCATAATGACACTCGTGCAATAAATAAAGGAGCACAGCTGTTCAATTTCTGGCTCTGCACAATAAACTCTAGGACTATTTGGAAAGATCACAGTCGTAGTGAATCTTAAGGCATCGCATTTGGTCTTCAGACTTGGCCAAGTCATCATCAAACACACACTGAGTTGGCAAGTAAATCCTCAGACTCTGAAAATACCCTTTATCCACTGATTCTTTTGTCATTTCAGCTTGAAGATATTGCAACAAAACACCGAATGGCACACAATAACACAAATATGGACTGATCTATTTCCTTGGTAAACTGCGAATATAATAACAGGGTTAGATAGCCACAATTAAGGTACAATCTGTGATCCAGATGTACCTCATTCAGATTCATAGCAGAGCTGCAGTCTGTTATCAACATCCAAACAGATTGTGCTCAAGTCTGTTCATTAGAAAGACTAACAATTGGTTATTTTTAATTGTAAATTAACAATTGTTAGGAGTTGCTATCATTTATCTTAGTTTAACTGCTTTTCTGAACGTACTATAGTACATTTACTGCAAAAATCATGGTCAAAAAGAGTAAATGATGTAAGACACTCAGTATACAGCCAATTAGTTTGTCATAACACCAAGTCGTCCAGATTCTGAACTTGACCTTTTCACCTTTTCACATTTAAATGCATTGAGAAAAATCTACTTACTTTATAGTTGGACACCGGGGTCGGTCGCATCCAGATGAACTTCATCCACCTTTTGAGCACTGAGGCTGTGCAGCACATCATCATTCACTGCCTCAACATGTCTGTGTGGGCAGCAGGGCCTTCCCTGCAACGTTCATCCACAGCTGTAAGCTTCAAGGCCTGGACAGGGGAGAGGATTGGAGCAGGAGACCTCCTGCAGCCGCTCGTACCCAGAGATGACTGCTGGGTATGCGTCGTTACCGTTATGGCACTGAAGTCAACTGAATGCAATACTCAGTACTTTGGTCTTAATTGTATTATTAATGTATGTATTTTTTTTTTGTACAAAGCAAGAAATGTTTATTTTTTTCCTTTTAGGGCAGCGGTCCCAAACCTTTTTTGCACCACGGACCGGTTTATGTCCGACCGGCCTTTAAGGTGTCGCGGATAAATACAACAAAATAAAACCTGCACCGATACCAAAAAAAGAAGATTCATTCATAAGACGGGAAAAGACCCAGGGAAACCGAGTTAATGATAAAAACACTAAAAAAATTAACCTTGAAAACCATAAATTTCACACCCGAGCCTCAACTCTTGCGGTCCGGTACCAAACGACTCACAGATCGGTACCGGTCCGTGGCCCGGAGGTTGGGGACCGCTGTTATAGAGCATCACGTGCTTTAAAGACTTGTGACAAGTTCCTCTAAAAACATAAGTTAATGTTTTAACAGCCAGTTGGTTGTTTCATCAGTTATACAGAGATACTGGTTAACCAAGTTTTTTGTTTAGTTTTTTTCTTTAAGCCTTCATGCTTCACAAAGCTAATCACCTTTTCACCCCAGCTCCATTCTTCAATATTCAACCTAATATTTTGTGGGTTAATGCAGTTTGGTTTGATGTGCTCAAAAAAAGGAATGCAGCATTAGCCTTCTTTCCATAAATCCTGTCCTGGTTACTTTGGATAATCCACAAAACTCTTTGTCAGTAGTTTCTGGAAGGAGCATTTCTTTGGTAGAATTCCAATTAAAATTATTCCCAGTGACGTCTGAGGGTTATCGAGAATAGACTGCTTTTTCAGTGAGGGGCCCAGTTAAATTCCATTTACCTCTTTTTGCACTGGTTTTGAAGACAGTGATGGATATCTGAAAACGAGCTGATAAAATTGTGTCAATATCGAAATGACGCCAGGCGACGGAGAACTGAATCTTTCATGCAATTTTGTGATTATGTCCCATAACGCTATGCAAATCTGGCTTTCAGATCAAGGATGGGCGCTGGCATCAGACGCATTTTATCTTCCAGAGCCAGGATCCAAACTTACTCCCCATAGTGGATGTGCACAACCTCCCAACTGCAGAGCCCGGGGCACACTATCACCTAGAGGTTGGACCTGTGTGCTTCTTATAAATAGCTGTGGCACGCTCCTAAAAGCAGAGACTTCATGGAAGATTTTGGATTAGGGAGAACAGCACTTCAGTGATTTGCAAAAAAGAAAAAAAACACAAAAAAAAACAACCTCCCATTTTTTTTTCTCCCCAAAATATGCTTGGACTGCAGAAACAGGAGGGGCGCCAGATAAAGAAGGCCCGTTGGAATCGCAGAGATAAGACTTCTGGCACTAATCAGCATATGCAACACAATAAGCTCCTTTTGTTAGAGACTTGTTTGTGTGACACAAGACCTGGATGCCCCTTTTGGAAGGAAGTATTATGAACGTCTCATTTCTGTCATCTCTCAGACCACGGTGTATCATAGTTTCTTCACGGTCTGACTTGTATGGAAATACAGAACAGTTCAAATTCAGTTACTCCTTCTTTCAATGTTTAAGTATTATTTAAACATGTATATGTACTGTATATTGTAAGATAAAGTGCAATAGTTATTGTTACACAGCCTTTAAGGATACACGGTATCAATGTCATATCACTCATTCAGGTATAGTGTGCTTCAAGCACACACACACAGTCTCCAGGTAAGTCTTTTTGAGCCTCTATTAACTGTCCAGTGCTATGAGACACCACATTTATGCGGATATCTTCACACAAATAACTGCTGTGGGGTGCCTTAAATGTCAAGGTGGAGCAAAGATTTCTCGTGTGAACTGAAAAAAAAAAGTGTCAAGATGCTACCTCGTTCTGTTCCTCCCATCCCGCAGCAAAACAAGTCGTTGCCTGATATGATCTGGGATGACACAGAGGTGACACCTGGTGCTGCCGCAGTCGACACGCGTGTGATAAACTCTTGTCAGCAAAGCTAGGTCTGTGCTTTTAAAGGGAAGACTGTTACGTATACATACAGGCCAAATTTCTTAAATTATATTTTCAAGGTATTACCATTTTCAATATTCTTTGTATGATTCTGACAAAATAATTTAAGTTTGTCAAAATGTAAATGTATAGCTATGCAACATTTATTATCAGTGGATTCTATTTAAAGATTATTTAAAATCTTCAAACTAGGCACCGTTTTAGGATTGTATTTTATTTTTTTTGTCATTCGGAGGTTTAAAGGTTCTTACTGAAATATGCAATAATGATAACAACTCAGAGGATTTTTTTTTTGTTTTTTTACACTATACAACTCTTAACTACCATGGCACACAAGCTAACAGTGTTTTGGTCTGTACAGACATTTAAGTCTAACGCCTCGATAGGTAATTCGATAAAAAGTCTGAAAGCTTTGTTGATAAGTAGCTTTCCGAGTTTTTCTTCAAAGAAAATTTTCAAACGCAACAAAATAAATGCATTTAAACTGCCTGTTTGTGACACTTTAGTTTCCTTTTGTTCATTTCACACCTGGAAATTTGATGCCGTGCCAGCCACTACTACCATTGTACAGATGAAGGTAAATGGTGTCTGTGATGTCTTTTTTCTCTAGCGGCTTTCATCATCATTTAAATTTTAATGCCATTAGGGGCAATGTTACTGCAGCCTTACGCAATTCAAAAACACAGACAGACTCCAGGTTTAAAAGTGTTATATTAGCAGAGTGCTGTATGGGTGTTGATAAGACCAGATAAGACCATGTTTGTACAGGATGCTGTACATACACGGTCTTATCTCGGGCACATGGCATGACGGCCGCCATCAATTGGCAGGTTGACTCCAGTAATGAAGCTGGCAGCATCAGATGCCAGGAAAGCAATGCTGTGGGCCACTTCTTCCACCTCGCCTGGTCGACCGAGGGCATGGGTCTGCTTACACTTATCAAGAAACTGGTGGTAAAAATATAAAACAATAAGAAAATAATGTATAAAGTTACACTTTTGGTTATGTTGCTAAAAAAAAGTTAAAGAAATAGATCCTCACATTTGAGATGACTTGAGTTGCATGACTGAGATTCTATACATATTTATTCAGCTGAATACAGTAAATATTACCTGGGTATACTGTTCGTCATTTAGTCCCGCTCTCTTGTGGACATCGGTGATGATCACGCCAGGACTGAACAAATAAAATCAGAAATGAATTTTTTCTCCCCATCAGAGTTTTGGACAGTCAAACAGCACAGAATTGAAAGCAGTTTTCACACATGGACTCTCGAAAAAGTTTGGAGAACGAGTTCACGAGTTTGAAGTTGCCTCTTCTTTGTAGCACACAGCAGTAGGTAAATGGACTGATACTTATACAACACCTTTCTATTCAGTTGAGCACTCAAAGCGCTTTCTACTGCAAGTTCCATCCACCCAATCACACACAAAATCACACAGTGCTTTCTAAGCACTTTGTAACAGTGGCGCGCACACTCGTATCTCATAGCATCAGGGGTGCCTAAGAACACTTCGGCACGAGGCTGGATGAGTCAGAGATTGATCTACTGACCGTTCCAACTGGGAAATGACTTGCTGTGCCACCTGAGCCACAGCCGCCCACGGGAGTTGCTTGAGATGTCAAATTCTTTGTTTGGTTTAAACCAGGGTGCTGCGTCGTTAGAGCAGGCAGGAGGCATATGATGCCCACTTTGCCTGTGCTATTTTCACTATTTTCACTTTTATCAGCACTATCCGCAATCTCTGAAAATGTGAAGGGCCGCACTGCACGTTTGAAAAACTTCTTATTAAAAGAAGAATGAGAAATGAATGTGATCCTAAATCTGAACCTGTGCAACGCTAACATGTTTATTGCACTTACCAGACAGAGTTCACTCTAACCTGCTTTGATGCCAGCTCTGAAATTTAAAAAAGTAGTTATATGATGGCCCATTCTTATGTGCCAATGCAAACTTTTATATTGCTGTCCACATGAAGGTAATAAAGAGCTCACCGAGTGCTATGCAACATGTAAACTGATCAATAGCAGCCTTGGACATGCAATAGGCCAACACACCAGGGAACTACAGAGAGAAAAATTACACTTCTTTGAAGATGCTTTATAACACATAAGTTCATAAAGATATTTCATATGGATGGTGCTGTTTAAATATTGCGTCTACATGCAGAGTACCCACTGATCTCTGTCCGTTCACACTGGATACATTGACGATGGAGCCTTTGGTCTTGATCAGGTGCGGTACACAAAGTTGGGTCAGGTGGTATATAGATCTGTAATATATGAACTAAAATTACTTTTTAAAAGTCTTTGAACATTAAATATGCAGTTATGACTCATTATAATAACCAGTGCTTGCTCAGTTAACATCCTGACATCTGTGATTGGCTTCACCATTGTAGTAAAAGCAGTATCTCACCAAGGCCTACATTAATCAGGCTACATCCAGTCTAGACAGCTGATGAATGGTTCTACTGAGATAATGTTCCTGTCGATAATGGCAGCGTTAAATCTGCATTTGCACTGAATTCACTTTTGCTTGTGAATTCCAACCTGTTTTTACAGCACAATAGAATTAATGTAGGACTAAATGGATCCTACATTAGAAGGATTGGCCATCCTAAGTCTGTAAAAAAATAGACTTCAAAAGGAAACCGTGTTCTTATCAATTGTTTAACATTTTATATTTTAACAGCCTCACATTTTCATATATGCAGCTTCATTGTGTCCATGGTGTTAAACACCGAAACAGAACTGCTAAACTGCTCACAAAATAATAAAATATTAACTGTTAAACGTCACATACAGTTTAGAATATTTAAATAAAATAAATCTCATATTCAGTTGTATTCAAATGCAGCATCTTAAAAAAATACCCTCACAGGTTGACAAGTATCATTATTATATAAAGATAATCTTAATATATGAAGAGTGCCATGAAATAAATGATTTCTCTTTCCCAGTTTTATATCTAACCTCTTCTTTAATCAACAACTATATGGCTTTGTGAAACTGACACCAGTACATCTCCTACATAAAGCCAGGTCTCCTACCTCACATTAACGTTCATGACCTTGTCATACTGAGCCAGGTCTGTTGTCTCGATGCTGCCCATTGCCAGTATGCCAGCACTGTTGACCAGCACATCCAGCCGGCCGAAGTGAGCGATAGTTTTCTCCACCGTGCTTTTTACAATCTCCTCATCAGTCAGGTCTCCAGGAACGAGCAGAGGCTGCATGCACACACAACCTTTCATTAAGAACTGGTTTTTAAATTATTTATAAAGTTGACAAAAATGTATGCCTTTAACACTAAAGTAACAGTAAATACAGAACAAACTGTTTTGTTAATGGCACAAATAATGGTCAAGTAATAACAATAGTGGCACCAGCCTTAAAAACTGCTTCTTTACACTCACTAGTTACTTTGTTAGTTACAATGCAAATATCTAATCAGACAGTCTCTGAACATTTAGGCATATAGACGTGGTCGGTAGGACCTGCTAAAGTTTAAAGTGAGCATCAGAATTGTCCTAGTATTTTAGAAACTGTTGATCTACTGGGGGGCTTTTTTCCGCACTCAACCATCTCACAGGTTCACAGAGAAGGGTTCAAAAAGAGAAGATATTCAGTGAGCGGCAGTTCTCTGGGCAAAAAGAACTTGCCAACGCCAGAGGTCAAAGGAGAATGGCCAGACTGCTTGGAGATGATTGTAACTCAAATTACCAGTAATTGCTACTAAGGTATGCAGAAGAGTATTACTAAATGCAACACATCAAACCTTGAAATAGACGGACTACCACAGCAGAAGACCACACAGGGTTCGAGGCTGCTTTGGATGGTAGGCTCAGAATTTGGCGTAAACAACATGAAAGCACAGATCCATCCTGCATAGCATCAAAGGTTCAGGCTGCTGCTGAAGGTGTAATAGTGTTTTCTTGACACACTTTGAACATGAAAATGAGTTTGCACTTTTTTCAAATTGCCCCCAAAATGACCAGAATCCAACAGATGAGCTCTGGCATTGTGGTGAAATGGGAGATTTGTAAAATGGACATGCAGGAGACAAACCTGCAGCAGCTGTCTGACGCGCTCAAGTCAATATGGACCAAAATCTCCAAAATGTTTCTTGTATGTTCTTGCATCTATGCCTTGAAGATTTAAGGCAGTTGTGAAGGCAAACAAGGGGTCCACCCAGCTACTAGTAAGGTGTAACTTACAAAGTATACAGTAAGTAGGTATATGCAACTCTAGTACATGCTTGTTTTTGTAATTCTGATGTAGTTACAAACACTAAAATTGTTTATAATATCACTTCTGCTCATTAAATTGACCTGCTGTTGGTCATTAAATTGACCAACAGCAGGTCAACAACTGGAGGTAACAGGAGGTTGTACCAACCGCTAGAAAATGTATAAAAGTATAATATTTTTATTACAGCATCCAACTTGTGTTTATTCAACTACATTATGGAAGTGTGTGCAGATATATATGAAGCATACTACGTTATGTACCTCGTCGGCTCCACAGTCTGTGCATTCTTTGGCTACTTTGTTGAGGTTTTCCACGTCGCGGCCGTTCAGAGCCAGCAGAGCTCCGAGTTCAGCGAACAGGACGCTCGTACCGGCTCCGATTCCCGAGCTGGCGCCAGTTATCAGGGCCACTTTCCCCTTCAGAGATGACACCTACAATGCACAGCAAAAACACTTCCAAGTCTTTCTCTGAGGTATCTTAACTTGCAGAAATAAGCCCGGGTTTAGTTCATTTTTGTTGCCCTTATTAGCCAGGTCCCTCTTAGAAGTTAACTCAATGAGAGTTTTCGCCTGGACAAAATAAATGAATAATAATAAATACATGACCAAACTCATAAATGAGCCCACGCAAGGCAATAAACTTACTTTAAACGCATCACCTGTAGCCATGATTTCTACCAGGGTCCGCGTGACAGTTGTCGACTATTGATGACGCAATGTGACGCAATATGTCATTTGTAGTTCAAATTAGTTCTTAGGACTACAAGATGTGAAGCGGACTCTCGCGGAAAAGATGCTGCATGTAAAACATATTCTGAAAACATGCTAAAATCAAAAGTATTTTTATTACAAAAGTTTTTTATTTTTATTATTTTTTTAAATACGCAACATTGGCAATTTATTACAGTCCCCTTTAGAGTACTTGAATAAATGGAGAGGAAGCTGTTAAGGACAAAAATCATTTCAAAACTGATTTAAAGCACAGTGTAAAATACGGATACATCCTCGTCTGAAAGGTGAAGCGAACTTCAACCTGTAGTCTTTTTAACGACCAGCAGGAGGCGACTCTTAAAGTTCCAAAAAGACTTGCGTTTAGAGAGAAATCTATGGGGAAACAATCCTCAGCTCCTTTGTTATGTAACCTCAGCAAACACTTTCCCGATAACTTTGGGTTCAACTGTTCGTTTTAGGTTAACTAAGTAAATCATAATCAGTTTGTAAAATATGGTCATTTTTACAACCAGAAACTAAGAAATTTCCATGATATTTTCACTGGTTAACAACATATCATTCACGTGTCAGTAAGAAGTGTGTGGCCTCCTCTGGTCTCCTGTTTAGATCCACCTCTATCTTGTGACATGAGACTTCACTAACCAATGGGTGACATCATGGCGGTTACGTCCATATTTTATTTTTGTTTACAAAGTTTATTGTCTAAAGGAAACAAGACATCCCCCTGATTTATATATATATTTTACATGAAGTTGCAAAATGAGGAACTACACCGTATAAAAAGTTAAGACAATTTAACACTTTGTAGCTTTGAAGTCAGCACCCTGCCCACTGTCTGGGCATGTGAGTGGACTCTCCCGTTCTACAATTTGAAAAGTATTTCGACTTTAGCAAGGCAACAAGCATTGTATCATATGAAAGTGAAAATCTGCTATCCAGCAAAAGGATTAGCATGAATGGTGACATCCTTTATCCGAGTTTCAGTCAGTGGCCGGAACGTCTTTTCATTCACAGGCAGCTTCTCCAGCTCATCCAGTGTTTCCAAGCCGTCTATGATCCTAAATTTTAGAGGGTAAGCAGTCAGCAAATGTTTCAGTTTTACCTGAGGTAACAAAGCCAGTAGGTGGTCACACAATCATAAACCTCTTTTGTTGGCTTGCATAAGATGCTTACTTTCCAAACACTGTGTACTTCATGTCCAGGTGAGGCTGTTTGGCATAGGTGAAGAAAAACTGGGAGCCATTCGTGTTGGGACCATTGTTTGCCATGGAGACCACTCCTCTTACATTATGCTGAAATCAAAAGAACGAAAAAAACATTCCCACAGAATGATACTTGGGTAAAACCAGCTTAAACCAACTAGCTATAGGATTTACTCACTTTTAAGTGTTCACTGAACTCATCCTCAAATTTACGCCCCCACATGCTTGTTCCTCCTTTACCTGTGCCTGGAGGTTTTAATAAGAAAACAAAGATGCAATGAACAGGAAGTTCATTTTATATATTTTTTTGCCACTTCAAAAACAACAATAACATCTGTACCTGTAGGATCTCCGGTCTGAACCATGAAGCCCTTTATATTTCGGTGGAAGACGCAACCATTGTAGAAGCCGCTGGCACACAAAGCAAGAAAGTTCTGCAAAAAAACACCAGCAAAATTAAATGCAAATTCTTGTATTTGTCATGTTTTTAAATTACACTCTTACAAATGTTATTATTACATTTAAAAAAAAAAACTGCAATCTTAAACACCTTCATCGCCCTTAAGAATTGACTATCTTTATTTCCCTGACAGAATACAATCATTTCTGAGTCTAGATTGTAAAGAACTTTATCTGCCAGAGGTGACCACATCACACCTCTTCCATCTTCATTGCAGACAGTATATCTTAGAACTGAGTTTTTAAATTGAGTTTTAAGGCTCTTTGTAGTCTTGGGCCATGCTGCAAAGTAATTCCGACACATCAGGTGCACACAAATCTGTATAAAGTCTGAAATCGGGTCAGTAACGTCTTAGAAATGTCCTACATCAGTTCAATCATTCATTTTATTTGATTTATCAATAATCATCATCATTTACACCTGCATTCAATTCAGAACTGGCACGCCTTTGGACTGTGGGAGGAATCTGATAGACCCATGCACACACACACAGGAACATGCAAACTTCATACAGAAAGCCCCCAAATTGCATTTTAGCGTACTCTCGTACTACAACAACACAAGATCCAAGTGGGTTAGGATAAACTCCATCCCACCTACGACCCTGAATTAGTGGAAGAAAATAAATCGAGTGCTGGATCGTCTTACTTTTTCACGTAAAGATCCATTAAATGTAAGGAGTGTTAAAATAAAAGGCTTGATTGCTAGGGAGAGTTAGGGTGAGAAATACATTTACCTCACATGCCCTCGGTGTGCGCTCACAGAACAATTCAATTTTAATGTCTCCTAGATCTGTGTGAAGTGTAACAGCCTGCAAAATAGACAAGAACATCAAAAACATCAGGAAGACAAGGAAATTCTCCTGAACTTCAACTTCAACTACTTGACTAGCTTAGCCTGCTATCGCAAAGAACTACATTATTACACAATGCTTTAAGTGACTCGTAGCCTGTTTAGAACCGTTATAACGTAATATTAGGAAACAACCTCAATTTGACAAATAGCGACTGTAAATGCGACAATGAAACTCACCATTTCAAATGCTGCGTCTGTGAACAAGTGTGTCGAAGAAACATGTCCGTGTAGGGATGGGTATCCAGCGGTGAATGGTTCCGCAAGGAATTTTCACAAACAAAACGAGAGGCGCAGATTTAAAAAAAAAAAAAAAAAAAAAAAAAAGAGTCACTGGCACTAACAGTGAGGGGAGGGACATTTTGCTGACATGGTTTGGGCGTGGTTGTCCAGTTTCTGGAAATGGTCCTCGTAAAAAATTGTTCATGAGTGATCCCCTTTATCCTATGATGAAGGATTTTTGTAAAGGTGGGAGTGGTATCTTCCTGCATGACAATAGCTTTGCCCATGAGGGCATAATGGCTCAGTCACTAATGGCTCAGTCACACTAGAGTACAAATAGGATAGCCTAGTCATTGTGACAAGGAAATTTCAATTTGTAGAAGGTTTGGTCATGCCACTGTCTCCAACCTCTGTTTGAACGTGTGTGACTGTAGCATGATATGGGTCTTTGCAGCCACTATAAGGTCAGTTGAACACCTACAGTATGAGAGATGTTATACTGGTATATATCAACCAGTGCCAGGGGTTCCATAGTGTGGTGGTTTACACATTTGCACACCGGTCAGTATCTGTATCTGCACACTTGCACATCAAGCTAAACCTTTATGTAATTGTTTAACCCTTCTGTGAGGACGCTATTAAGGCATAGGCAGAGCACAAAGCAGAGTTGAAGGTTTTTAAGATATATGGCACGTCAAGATTTAAAGGGGCTCTTTATAATGTCAGATAAAAACGAGCTAAACTACAGCATCGCCTCTAATGAAAATTGAGTATTCAAGGTTTGGGTTTACGACATGTTCTCCGTGCTGGTGTAAAACACCTGAGAACAGATTAGTTCATAAAATCTTCAGAGTAAATTTCATTAGCACTACAGTGAGCAATTTCTGGAAAAAGTTTGTGTCAAAAGCCCAACAGACACCAAGACAAATGTGGCTTACTTCATTTGTTTATTTTACTGGAGTCAGTGGTGTACAAGACATGAAGAGAAACATGTTCAAACACACTCAACGTCAGTACTGATGCATTGATGATGTTCCTTTGGCAAAAAACAAAACAAAACAAAACAAAACAAAACTGCACAAAACCAAGTGTGTCAAGATAACACGTCTGAGAGAAACAGAGAAAGATGGAAAATTATTTTGTACCCAAATTAAACATTTTAAGAGGAAAAAAGACAAATTAAAAATAGAAAACAGAAACCAAGGGGTAAGGAAGTCCCATTATTCAGACAAACTACTTGGGCTTTATCTATTGCTCACAATAAAGACACAATTCAGACATGAGATGTTTGACAAAAACACAAGCAAGGTCAAATAAAGTGGTGTCTCCTTGAAAATACAGATACACTTAGTTTCAATTTAGCAGTTAATATTAAATACACAAAACTAAAAAATAATGTATAGAAATTTGATATAAAAATGTTATCACAACTGTTTAAATTATTACCAGAAATAATAATAAAAAAATAATACCGTAATAATAATAATAGGCAATCAACTAAAAAAAAAGTGAGTACTGGCTGCTTTCCTGAGAAATTTAGTTCTACAATAATCCTAACAGATATCAAAATTAAAATAATAAAATTAGTCTAATAATAAAAATGAAAAAAAGAAAGATTAACAGTGACTAAGACAAAAACATGTTTATTTAATGTTACTACACTATGCACTGACCACTTATTTACAGTACTGATTGCAACAAATCACTCAGAGGTGATGACATGATGTCTCTTTTAAATGGAATAGTCGATTGTCTACTAAATAGGTGTATTGCTAATGTGTTTGTGGGTGTCATTCAAAATGCTCCACTAAAGACCAAAATTCATCTCTTTTTTTCCTTTTTAATATTTCTATGTAAAAGCTTAAGCGTAAACTTAAATTTAATCTCGTGGCTGGCAGTCATTCAGGTAAACCGTCCCACACTGGAAAATGCCTAAAACAGGTTTTTCTATGTGCATACAATAACTTGTACACTATTGTTTGCAACACCTAAAAGTAAGTTCTGAGAGAAGTGCTATAGTGCAAAAGCATCCTTTAAGCACAACAATCTCTAATCTACTTAATGTGAAAATGTCACCATGTCTTTAGTAAAACCAATGTGACAAAAGGAATACAAATGCACATTAGAAATCTATATCGTTACTACCAATACAGCTTAAATAAATGTAATACTGCACAACATAGCATAGTCAAACATATCACGGTTATAGATGCGCATAGCTGAAATGTTTTCTATTATGTATATTGCTTCAGTCAATCTTTATTAGAACAGGAATTGTATTTTTCTAGGGTAAATACAAGAATTCCTGTTGTGTGTTGTGCTGCATCAGAACTGTGGATCAATAACAGATTCCACATTTTTAGCTTTGTCTTGGTCACTGTGTCAAAACAAAAATACAGAACAGTCACTCTCAATTGAGCAAAAACAAGTAAACCTTTACCTAAAAATCTCTCTTTCTTAATTAAAAACTAGTGAAGGTTAAATATGCCTTTAAATGTGAGAAATAAAGTTTATATTTTGAGAAAAGTAATGCACTAGTTACTTCCAATTAAGTCTGATTATTGATTTAAAAAACAAAACAAAAAAACATATCTTTTCTTTTCCTTAACAGGAACTCGTTTCTGCAAGAAATACATCTGGTACTAAAACAAAGACAGGTATAAAAACAACAAACAAATAAAACCGTTCCCCAAAACGTCAATGACAAAGTAGCTTATCTGACACCCGATCCATCACAACTCAGAGGTTATTGCCCATAAAACAACAAATGACCTTGATCTTGAGCATAATTTAGGTGAAGATTCATTGGGTGATTGTGTGTGCAAGCTTGATTATATTGTGACTAATACTGTCTTGTGAATGAACAATGCACCATGGATGCCTGGCATAAGCTCAATGGTCTTTTGGACAGATGAGCTTTTAAAAAAAACCCAAATAAAATAAATAAATAATAATAAAACAGTAATAATAAACTACACTTTGTGCATCTTCAGTAACCAAAATCTAAACTCAACAGCTAGGTACAGCCTTGTAGAAGTTTTACCGGACATGTTAAATTAAGGAAACTATGACAACAAAAGCTCCATCACTATCTGGGGTTTACTATTATGGTGCACTTTGAAAAACTAACAATTTTCATTTGACCAGACAACAGAAATATAAAAATCAATGCATGACAATGAGAGGAGAAAATAAGGCAACTAATCTGATCAACTTGTAAGATTTACTTCATTTTCTTTTCATTTAATTGGAATGTAGATTGATTCTGTAGCAGTAAAATTTCAAATTTCTTTACTACTAGATTTTTAATATCAGCAGAAAACAGTAAAAGAGACTTTTATCCTCACCTCAGTGAGTAATATGTAACATTTCCAACACTTAACATTTAGGATGTGAGTTTTCTCACACATAGGTGAGCAGCTTCTTCACTGAACATTGCACACTAATGCAGTCCAGTAATAATAAAGTAACAGAATTTGAGTCCTATCAAGGTAGAAAATAAAATATTACAATGTTATAGTAACAAAGTAAAATGAGTAACATAGGGCTAGGTGCTTAAAAATACATTTAAAGACATGATGACGTGTCTGGTCTTTCTTATTTGTAGCTATTGAGCTATCATTGCTTATCACCAGTGATTCTTTTTACATCTGTTACAAAAAAAAGAAGCCCCAATCTCATTTAAGCCTCTACGTTTGACAGACATATTACAAATACTTTCAGGCTCCATTTGAATTTCACCACTGTCATTCTGTATAAACTTAATCTGAATTCCTGTGAAGCAGACATTACTCATCTCATTCAAAATCTTTAAGCATTCCCCCGCATTTTATTTTGTTGTGTGCAAGTTATTGCAAACATATCATATACTTATTTTGTGAAAATGTTATTTTCCATTAAAGATATACTAGCAGTAAGGTTTGGGTATTATGATAAGCTTCACTAATGCCATTTTAATGCTAGTGCAATAAGTGATATGCAGCAGAATAATTACTTTTCCTTAAGCACTAGGTCAAACACACATCTTTCCATAGAAAGAGGGAACCGAACCCTCCATTCTGCCAAATTGTCCATTCTAGTATCAAAAGATGATCAGCCAACCAACCAACAAAAAGCCCTTTAGCGCTACAATACTAACAGTGTCCTCAATGGCCTTCTTCTTCCCACTTTGTAAACCACCTTTAGGTACAAGGCTCTCAGTATAATCATACTCCACTCATCTATAGTTATTACTGTTTTGTTAAGTCATACTATCATATCACTCTTAATAGTGTCTTTGTAACTCAAAACAGGTGATTATTGTCTATATACAGAAATAAAGATGTCTTGGAAGTAATTTTGCCATCTCATTGTGCCTTCAAACCAAACCGGAACACCTGACAAAATATTTTAATGTATTAAACCTTATTTTTTTTTAGTATTGATCAGTGGCATACGCCGTCTTCTATACCATAATAGAGAGGCATAAAAATGTAAACACAAGATTCAAACTACATTATTGCTAAAAAAAAAAAAGCATCATTACTGAATTATAATGTAAAGGCCTGAGAAGTTTTTTGTGAAGGAATTAATAAATCAAATAGACTAAGAAGACAGCCAGAAACTGCCAGGATTTTGGTTCTACCTCGCACTGGTTCTTGATGCCCAAACTTAGAAACGGCACAATGCAGCAGGAATACTGCCTGTTATGGCAAGCCTCTGGGACCAACTTGTAGGTCCAGAGCCAGTAGATCAGTATCTGTACTTGCAGATGCAAACCTGTTTTTTAAGCTTGTTCTTTGTCCGCTTTCCACAACTGTTCCTTGACCTCTGTGGGCAGTGTGTTGAACAAGTCCTCTTCCACCACAAGACCGGTTCTCTTCAGCTGTCGGCACTCTCCAAGTTCCACCGGCAGACACTCTAGGCGATTTCCTCTAAGCTCTAGTTGTGTCAATGCAGTCAACTCTCCAAATCGTGATGGTAGAGACTGCAGGCAATTGTTTCCCAAGTTCAAAGTGCGAAGCTTCTTGCACTGGAACAGTTCATTAGGCAGGTTCTCAATCTGTATTTTAAAGAACAAGGAATTTTCCATTGGGAAAGAAAAGGAAAGAAATTATGACTTGTAAGTTCATTTATTGTTTTATCAGCAAATAAACAATACAAATAAAGCATTATGGATAAACTCCAATCTATAATTAGGATAATATTAAAATGGTTGGAAACTATGCTTATTACATCACTTACCCTATTGGCTGTCACTGCCAGGTATTGAAGATTTTGGAGGAAGCCAATATCTGTTGGGATATAGGTTAGGTTGTTATGGCTCAAATCCAAGATGCGCAGCTTGCGGCAATAGAACAGCTGACTGGGGATCTTCTCAATCTTGTTTCTGTTCAGGTACAGCTTCTCCAGGTTGTTCAGGGTGCCAATCTGAATAGGAATGTAGGCAATCTGGTTGTACCAGAGCTTAAGGCAGACCAACCGATGAAGATGCTGGAAGCTGATGATCTCCTCAATGGTTTTCAGGTTGTTATCCTTCAGGTCAATCTCTTGCAAGTTGTGTAAACTGAAGATTGAGTGTGGTATGCGTTCAAGATCACAGCGAATAAGCTCTAGTTCTGTCAGATTTACCATCTTTTTTAGACTATTGAGCACCATGAGCTTGGTTCCTTCATTATTGATAGACAATTTCTGGAGGTGCATGCCCACATCAGTGACCACTTGAGGTAGCTTGGTGAGATTGCTCTTCAGACGAAGCACTTTGAGTCTCTTGAGCTCCCGGAGCCCATCAATGACGATGTAAGGGTTGTTCTCAGCACTGAGATTCCCTGTCAGATGAAGCTCACTGAGATTCTTCAAACTGTAGATCCATAAGGGGATTTCTTTGATGTCGGTGAACTTGATATGCAGAGACTTTAAATTTTCACGCAAAAAAGCCAAAGCTGGAGCTTCTATTTTGGCTGGGGTGTGATAAAGCCACATCTCTCGCAGGTTAACCAGCTGAGCAATGATTGGGGGAATGGTCACATCTGGGATTAGCTCCAGTTTAAGAACCTCCAACTCCATCAGATCAAACACTGTATCTGGAATGCCACTAAGCATGAAAAGGTGCAACTCCAACTTCTCCTGAGAATTCTTAGTTATCCTCTGCCTGAGTTTGTCCAGTGTCCACTCGTTGTTGAGGTTGAGTTGCCTCAGCTTATTTTCGCTTACTTCTGAGAGGAACACGGCAAAGCGTTTTGAGTACAGAGGATCATACTGATCTATCATGTGCAACATGAATGCAAAGTCATTCTTCACATCAGGTATGTCACTGTAGCTGCTCTCTTCCCGGATTGACTCAAAGGAGTACTTCTTTAGGGAGCGCCGAAGCATCCAGCAAAGCGTGTACATGCAGATCAAACCGTACACCACCACTAAACTAATGTAGAAACATGCTAAGATTTTAAAAAGTGTGGCGAGTGGGTGAGCACAACGGTACACGCTGTAACCAGTCAGGCTCTCAATATTTACAGAACAGTCAACACTAAATTGAATATCATGCACATAATACCCTGTGTAGCAGATTATCAAAATAAACTTGATGACTTTGATAATAGTCTGGCGTATGTACAGTCTGTACACAATGTCTCCTTCTTCCACGTGTATGCGGAACTTCTTCACTTTTTCAAACAGAGCTTTTGCCTGTTCACCCTCCTTCTTGTCCAAAACTCCTGTTTCCGTTCTATCTACAATGCCCTGCTCAAAGCGTGTTTTTGTCCTTTGAAGCATAGGAACACTTGCTTCAACATCCTCACTTATTACAGATTCCTTGTGGTCCATCGAGCCATTCATTTTCATTGGTTTTGGGTCACTTTCTTCAACCACTGTCTCTGATAGTGCCCTTGTTGTCCATGGAGAATCGAAGCATTTTAGCAAGATAGATACAAAGTGTTCTAGTTTGGAGCTAGTCCGTGGAAACTTGAACCAAAAGTTGCTGCAAGCTAGAAAAATAAGGGTGTGGAGTAATACTAGGTAGGGGAAATACTTGGCAAACCAGTGCAATGTATTTTCATAGCAGACAGCATCAACATAATTGTACTGGTGGCGGTCCAAATCATACTGGATCCCTTTGGGCACTGATGATGTGATGCTTGAATTGAAGTTCCTCTTGCAGGTTTCATTGACCACCCATTTGCAGGGCAAGCAGATCATCTTGTCCTGGGTGACCTGTAGTGTTCCCCCAAAAACAGAAATCATGAGCATGACAATGGAGATATAGTCGGTGAAGACATCCCACCAAGGTTTCAGGATGCGGTATGCTGGCTGTGTGTCCACAAAGTACCGCAGCTCGGTGATGGGGATCATGGTTTATCTATGGGAACATAGAGAATGTAGACAGTGATGTATTGAATTAACGACCCCTGTCAAACATCAGAACAATACAGAAATGTCTGTTTACAAATTAAACGCTCCTTCCCTGTAATGCTTAAGCAACCTTTGCCTAAACGACGACACAAAACCTAGCAGAGAAATCAATGCTATAATTCTAACTAACAAGGGCACACATCAGAACACTAACCATGGTTAATTTGAAGGCTGTCAGGAGTAATGAATAGCGATTGTGACAAAGACTTTGGTGTTTAACTTTACTTAACTTTATGTTATTGATTTACCTATTGTTAAGCAGACTCAATTAATCTTGCTTTCAAAGGACTTTCATACCAGACAAGCCATTTCAAATGTTAGGGTTAAATGTCAATCAATAAAATATAAAGTAAATTTATCAAGATTAAGGTGAAGTGTTAATGGGCTGCCTATGTTAAGAAAAAAAACCAGAGTCAGTGCAAAGAAACAGCTGCCTTCAATATGTATGCAGGGTGTAAACGTGATTAATGACTAAGTTAGGTAGGCAGTAATTTCACACTTGTTAATCGTTAGAGGTTGTATTATTACTGTTCATCAGCAGTAATAAATTCCACTTCTCTATTCTGATGCTGATTATAACACAAAATCTGAATACCAAAACTAAAACAGGCAGAACAACAGCCACCTCAAGGCACTTTACATTGTAAGATAAAGACCCTACAATAATACAGTGATGAGACAACATGAGATTCATCCATCTGTTTAACATGGGGTTTGGAGCCAATTGATGAGCGAGGGTTTTCAATGCATATTAAAAGATTTTGGCACTCAAGTTCAGAAACATTTGAATTTAATTGTATGTGCAATGTAATTTACGAGAGCATGAGTAAGTCACAAAATGACTTCTTTTAAGGGAACACAGTATCGCTTAAGTATCCTTGGAAAACACACTGAAGACAAGTTGCCCACTCACTCATGCTTTTTACATTAGATCAAAAGTGCGGTATGGATGTGCGTGTGCTTGAGTGAATGAGACTTGTAAGAAAGCATTCTGAGGGTTCAAATTGAGTAGAAAAGCACTATATAAGTACCAGTTCATGTATCATTAAAATGTGTAGCCAACCTCAAAAGGTGAATTTTGAATAGTTACCCACAGATTTAAATTGTTCTTATGGTGGGGTGGCCATGAATACATTCACTGAACAAAGCACATACACATGTTAATGTAATAACCATTGCTAAGTAATTAAACAGAAACTCGACTTTTATTACTCATTCATTTACATCACAACTGTGGTGATATAACAGATAGTGGAGTTGCTCATAATCCAGCATGTGAGACAATTTCACACTGGATGGAAGATACACGCAGACAGCCTTAGTAAGCTGCTGAGGACACAGTCATCAAAATTAAAAATGAATTAATTTTGTTACATATTTACTCGCTGAAGAAAGGAATTCCTTACACTGCTCATTATATAACTTTTGCATTATTAACAAGGTGGTATGACATAATGTACGCTGTCACATTACCATGAGTTAACAACATAAACCTTATGCTACAGTCCCGCAAAATGACACAAACCCATACTCTATCAAGGGCACACTCAAGATGTTTCTTTTAGTATGTAGGTATTAACACAAAGGTGACAGTAAGATGATTAAGCCAGCCCAAGGAGGATCCAAAGAGAAAAATGCTGTAGCCAAAGCAATACTACTTTGGAGGCTATAGCGTTATAAGCCCGACTGCTAATTACTAGTAACTTGTGAGCATATGAAAATGCCAAAACAGGTAATCCAACACTTTTTTTATTAAACCCTTTGAATCATCGTTTAACATCGTTCTGATTTCTTTGCTATTAGTTTTGTATTGGTTGTACTAATACTAATACCAATATTTGGTGATTCAAAAAAATCTGATCTTGTCTGATACAATTTGTCCTTCAGAAAGAAGAAACATGAATAGATTAGTCAAACTCCAATGTAAAGTAATATCTCCTCAAAAATTTTAGATCACACAAAGTGAAGTCAGCTGATTAACACACAATGAATTCATCATCCAAATATAACTGACAAACTTATGAAACACAAGTAATGACATACCAGACATGATTACACAGACATGTATGTCTGAGTAAATACGTGTATGTATGTATGTATGAATGTATATATGTATGTATGTATTTGCAATTAGAACAAAAATGCATTGCAGGAAAATTTTGTTCCAATACTAGGATATATCACCTTCCTTATGATGAATGTTTGAGAAAAGTGAAAAACAGACACACAAACATACAGAGACTCTTTCCTTTAGTAGGTAGGTAATGCATTGTCTGGGGGATATTGCTGGACCAGCCAAAGTCATGCACTGCCTTAAAAAAATCCAAAATAAAAAAGCCACATAATACATAGCTTATGTAAAATGATAGGTTAACAATGTCCTATTAGGTATGAAAATTTGTTTTACTTACAAATTCTAATTGTAAAGCACAAGTCCTCCATACATAAACAGCCAAGAGCAATCCACAACTAATCTCCCTTTCCTCTGCTGTACATCAGAGCCAGATAAAGCCCTCTAAATTGCCACACCCAGCATGAAAGCTCGAGAAGTCACTCTTCTTAAGAAGATGTTCCGTTTTGGCTTGTTTAACCCAAACAACGTGACCGCCAGAGGAGCCACCTTGCTCCCCTGCTCTCTATTCTTAGTGGTTTCCGTTAATAATACCCAGAGTATTGTC
Organism: Neolamprologus brichardi; assembly: GCF_056152115.1. Lineage (NCBI taxonomy): Eukaryota > Metazoa > Chordata > Actinopteri > Cichliformes > Cichlidae > Neolamprologus > Neolamprologus brichardi. The sequence goes on from NC_142115.1 coordinate 30,692,236, forward strand.
TGTGGGGGCCTTGAGAAGTACCTCCCTCGACCTTCAGGAAGAGATCCTGTTTACCTTATAGAAGCTGCTGTCTCCAACAAGTGTCTCTCTGGAATACTCTACCGTCAGCTTTTGCAACCTCCCAAAAACACACACACACACACACACAACAAGAATCAAGACCTGGCATTCATCACAGCGCTTGTACTTTGGTAGGAAACTGTAATGACAAACAGTCGAGACGCCTAGTCTGATTGTTGGCCAAATAAGCATATTTAGACTGGCCGGTGATCAGAGAATCTTTTTTTCTTCACACAGCTAGCAGCTGTTGTATTGCGACCGCCTGTATGGATGGACGATGAAGCAGCAACAAGTACTCTTAGTCAGTAAACTCACAAGTTTGGAGGTGTTATCTGTGCTCCAGTGCCTGATGATGTCCCTGGCGGACTAGCCACTCACTGAATATCCAGAACTCTTCATGAAGCATTGCCTCTTTTATCAGAACGCAGTTGAATCTGAAAGAGAAAAAAAACCCAACCCACTTGGTATGAAAATGCAGTCAGACTTTCTGAAAAAGGCAATTAAAGTTACAAAAGCGTGCATTAAGTGATGTTTTAAGCTGATGCTTTTTAAATGAGTGATTATTTATTATAATAATAATAAAAATAAGCTAGTTTGAATTTGTTTTCGTCACCGCTCATAACCATAACATGGGATGCCTTTGTCATCTAGCTAGCTGAGCAAGCTACTCAACATAAAGTTAAACCCGGGTGCTTTTTTTCTTTACATGTGCCCTTAAATAACACGAAACGCTGTTTTTAAGGGCGTGAACTAGAATCTGACAACAACCAGCTTATTTGTCAATACCGACCACGAATAAAGGCATTTTGTTGTTAAGACATGTTCGCAAACAAAGCTATACTGTTCAGCTAGTGAGCTAAGCTAGCTACATGCAGACCAGGGGTTCTTGTTATCGTTACATCCTCGGCAAAAGCCGCACCTAAAACGACACTAGTACACTACTTACAAACACTGAAAATTTTGTGAGGTGTTCAGCTTACTTCAATTGGTGTGCTGCGTCCAAAACTAAGGATACTTTATCAATAGTTCCTTACAAATTGCGTTTGCTGTTGCCAGCTAGCTGTTGGTTTTCCATCGAGAACTCGAAACCCACCGTGCGGCGGCAGTGTGACAGTATTACAAAACGTAGAAGAAGAACGCTCTTCTTCGTTTGTTTTTCCGGGAAGAGATGTGTTTTGGCAGCGAACATTTTGTGTATTTATTGAGTTCACGACAGCGAGTAGTGCATTTTAATTCCAGAAATGTTGTCTGTCAACTCTTTGAGGATTGTTGGCTCATCCCGGGCTGTACTGCACTCAAGCTGGCTAACCACCAACCGAGTGCTTGTTTCTAAAGCTGTTACATGTACAGCTTACTGTATGTCTACCAGCCTCCACAGGAAGGGCACATGGCACAGCAACATGAACTTCAGAGCACCCAGAAAGGGGAGAGAGCTGTTTTACTTCACTTATCAATCCGCTTCACCCAGGAATTTCTGCACAAGTCAAATTAAATTGAACTGTTGGAACTGTAAGCATCTTCTTGACAAAAGACCTGCATTTTTCTGCGTGTCATGCAAAGCAGTGCAGCCCCCAGTAGAAGGGACATCCTACTTCAAGATCATGGATTGGTGAGTTTCTTGTTTACCTTAACATATGACACCATCTTAAAAAGTTTTCCAAATGAATCCAGTCCATTCATTTTATCATGCGTTACCTTTTTCAGTGACTACACATTCACACTGGACACACAAAAGCTGCAGAAAACATACTTGCAGCTCCAGCGGTCTCTTCATCCAGACAACTTCAGCCAGAAATCTGTGGTAGGCAGGGGGAATGTAAGGGGAATAGAGATCTGCTGACTGAGATGGTCTGTGAGTCAGAGAACACTTTCCTTTCTATTAGTCGCCCTGTGACACAGGAAATTGGGTCTGACCCCTTCTCCCCATTTGTCCACTTGTGTGTGCATTTTTGTTTTGTCATGATAATTCATTGTGACTTGGCCATGGGAGTAACTCTGGGCAAAGTAAGAAAGATGGGCTTGTTAAAAGACACTGACAAATGTAGGGCCTGGTTAGGGAACTTGGTCTGTTTTAAGCTACTAAGCAAGCTCAATTCATAGGAAGCAAATTTAAGGAGTTGTAGATGTGTAGATGAACAAGCATTTGTTTCTCAAGGGAAAGAAAAAAGGGGTATAAAATTGGGAAAAATGGAAAAGGTGTATAAATGGACAAATCTAGTAATATAAACAGCTTTACATGTTGAATTGCATCAGTGTAGCTGAAGGGATTCATGGCTGCTTATTTCAGCTATGAAAACCAGGAGGCAACTCCAGTAAGCCAACATGACTTTATGTTATTTATGCTGATAATTAAACTAGTGCTTTTCCTGCTGTGAAATGTAAAAGTGCCTACTAGGACCTGCGTTCCAAAACATTTTATATTATAACTGCAAAATCCAAAATAAGAAAAACAGAGGTATATTAAATATATTAAATATTTATACAGGTTAAGAAAGCAAAAGTTAACTTTGGTTTAGAAAGTTTTCATTCAATTACTCATCTTGCCTTATTAATGGACACTTTGTAACTCCTACCAGGATAAAAGGTTTCATCACAAGCTGCTAAATTGTGACTTAGGAGTCTATTTGGATAGATTAGGGAAAGTAAGTAGCTGAGATTGTTCCCCTGAAAATAATAGAGTGAAAATAGGGGGTAAGATCTTGTGACTATTAAGATGTTAATATGCAGAGTATTTTCTTTATTAGTCAAATAAATTTGGACGGTTTGGCTTAATAAGATCACTGAAACAATTACTTCATTGTCAAAACAGTCCTGATTGTGTTTGTGTATATTGACCCATTATATAAACTCTAATTACACTAAGGAAGGTCCATGTCACCGTCTTTTTAATTTGGCCTCTGTACACCACCAAGGTAGATTTAAGATGTTTAAAACTGTCAAAATTACACTGAAATGCAAACTTTTAACTTTGATTCAGTGGGTTTAATACAAAGTATTGCATTACCCGCTTTGGCATTTTCAGATGCTCCTAATTGGACAGTTGATTGACAATCACAGTCATGGTGAGGCTGAGGTTGATTCCTTGTGTATTTTATGAAACTTTATGTAGATATAATATCTGACATTCATTTAAAGTTTTGAACTAATATCTAGTGGATTTTCACTGGAGTTCTTAATATGATGTCAGATTGCTGCGAGTAAATAGGGTCACCATAATACTGAAAAAAGAAAAGGAAAAATTAGGAAAGCACTGGCCAGCTGAATAACACCAAAAGCCCTGATGGACCAATATAAGGCAACTATAGTAGATGGATTACAACAAGACAACGCCAACAAAACACTGGTTACACTCAAGAACAAGGAAGTCATAATAGGAAGAGAAATGGCTCATCATCTGCCAAACATGGTAGATGCAGTGTTATGGGAGGGACATAATATGCCCCACAAGTGTTTACTGATCAAGCGGCCGCTACCAGAAGCAGCAGGATGTATAATTCAAGTGTAGTTTCTGCTCACGTTCACCCGAATACAGCAAATCAGACAGCACATAACAGATAAGCATACTGCAAACGCAACCCAAGAACTTCTCAAGGCAAAAGAATGGGATAATCTTCAATGGCCAAGTGAGTCACCCGATCTCAACATAGAAGAGCATGCTTTTCAGTAAATGAAGATAAAACGGAAAGGAGAGACGTACAAACAAGCAGGGAGTGAGTAGTTAAGACTAGCAGAGGGTCTCAATGGGAGAAACAGCATTTGGTGATGTCCGTGTTTTCTGGACTTCAGGCAGTCATCAGAAGAGAATTTCTGTCCACGTATTAAAAATCGTTCTCATATTTAAAGTTATATCATCAGTTTTCCAAATTTTTTTGTGCCTTTGTTTAATCTAAAATCCACTGCAGTGGTGTACAGTAGCACCGCAGTATTTTTGTTTTGTTAGTTTTTTCCCCCCAGCTACAAATAGGATGATATTGTCTATTGCTCTGGAAGAGTTTTGACAAGTTGAAGAAAAATGACACAATTTTGCTGTGATGTCATCAGGGGTATTTCAGCTTGTGCTGAGAGATGGCAAATTTAGAGTTTGAAAGATAAAGATATGTACCAAGTGGAGAGGATATCTTGGAAAAAACTATCACTTGCAATATTTTTGGAGATTTAGCCATAAAAAAGCCAGGAAATGTCACTCTGTGACATACTTTTTTTTTTTTTTTTTTTGTCCATCAAAAATTAATAAGGAGCAGTATGTAGGACTAAGGCTGGGATTCTGTTCCCTTTAGACGAGCACACAGAATGCAGCTAACTTTAAGGTTATATAATTGTATAGCTTTGGTTGTTCATTTGTTTAAATTTTTTGCTTTAAAATCCAATTAGCTTTCATTTAGTTTCTAGATTGTTGTTTTCTAAATTTCAGAATATTTAGTTGTAATTAATTTTTTGTCAGTTATATTTAAAGGATATTTAACAGGTAGCAAATTTCTGATGTAATTAAGTTATGTAAATATCCCAGACTCAGCAAATATACGAACCAGTGCCTTCTCATGCTTGATGTTTTGACAAACTCAGCCAAATTGAGTCTGACAATGACAAATGTACAGGTAAAATCGCATAGTGGCTGGGCAGAGAAGTTCCACAGGCAAAATAAATGGTAGGTTATGTAACTGCAGAAGGCAGAACACCTATATTAGTGTCATCGAGCACAGAGGGTGTAGTTTGCAACAACTACCCCTCACCTTACTGTTTGTTTGTTTTTTTTAGGGGGGGGGGGGCTGGGTTTGCATCATATTTTTAGCTGAGCATACACCAGTGTGCAAACACTAATTTAATACTGAATGTTCTTTTCTTACAATAAATCCTGTACAATGGACATTTAAGAGTTCCATAACTTTGTGAGGTACATACTAAACCACTAGAGATCTTTTTTCCATGAAATAGACAATAAAAGGAAAGCAGTTTAATTTAGGAACGAAGTCTGATGTTTTCTTAATCTTTGCTTTTGTAAATTGTCACTTCCTTTAGTGAAAAAAAGAATTTTGTGTCAGGTTTGAGGTTCCTGCCAAATCTTATTGAGCCCACAGCTCATTTACGGTGAGACTGTAAGGGTGATCACTTGCCTAACAATTTCACATAAAGAAATAAGGCTTGTCCCAGTGCATCCGTTTTAATGTGTTAGATGTTATTTTACAATGTGGTAAATAGTGTTAAAGCTCCCCATTTTCCATTTCCCCCCTTGTAGATCATTAAGAGAAATGTCTGGCAGTTTACGAGAATAAGCATTATGAATGCAAGATGGAGAGGAGATGTATTGCTTTGGGTGTAATTTATTCTGTACACTCAGGTGGAAACGCGAAAGGCAGAATGTTGTCATGATATGATATGAAAGCTAAACTCATATTCAGCAGAATGTGAGAGAGGAGAGGTCGCCTAAATTGTTTCTTTATACACAACCTGTCAAATATTGTACTGAATCTGTTTTATTTATCACCACCTCTGGTCATTTTTTTCTTAATTAGACATCTTCCACCCTCAGGGGTTTGCATCATATATAGAAAAGTCATTACTTATATGAGGCAGCCACCTACTGCATTGGTTGTTATTAGAGAAACAGCCTCACACGATGGGCCCATGGGTCAGAGCTTCCGACTATTGATTTTCACCAGAGCCGACAGACCTGATAGCTGCAAAATGTTCTCAGATCTGCCAACCATTTCGGAGCTCTCACCCCCGCTCCCACCCAAACCTCACATCTTGTTTCCGCGCATTTGTCATGTCAAACTCGCACCTGCATCTCCTGAAGGGTCCCAAACTGCTTGACTGCAAGAGTTGATGCATGTCATACAGATAATTATCAGTATCATAAAGGTTTTTGACAATGCTATAGATTGCGATTGCAAAGTGTAAAATCACTCACATTTTCTGTGAATATTGTAAAGGTTCATTCTTTCAAATCCATAGAAATACAAATAAAAACAAAACATTATAATACAGTCTTTCTTTTCCTTTTTAATAAATGATTTTGGATTGAACTTGCTATGCTTAGAAATAATCCTAACACAACACATCCTTCTTTTGCAGAAAGAACAGGAGTATTCAGAAGGGCAGTCTGCTCTCGTTAACAAAGCATACCGCACTCTGCTTAAGCCTTTGAGTCGTGGTCTTTATATGGTGAGTTTCAAATCTCTGATTTAACTTGTAGCAAAATTCGTAATTACAAGGTCTGTCTGTGTGATCACATGTTCGTCACCATTTGGCAGTCAAGACTGGTGTCTTACATCTAAAGGAGCAACCTTTGACAGATTCCCATCATATGTTTCAGCTGGAACTAGAGGGAATGAATATAGAAGAGGGCACAGACTCTGGAGCTGATTCAAATTTTCTAATCAAGCTGATGGAGATTAATGAGGCCCTCGATGAAGCACAGACTCCAGAAGAGGCCATTATGATTGGCCGAGATATAAAAGGTAAACAAGTTGTTATTTTAACATTACTTAAGTAGATTTCTAGCAAGCCGTTTGCCTAATGTAGCAAAAGTGGATGTATAAAATGCATTTTTCTGCATGTCAGATGTATCTACTTCAGTCTCAATCATCAATTATTAAAGTGTGAGACGAGAATCACTTAATGGCTGAGCTGCACACATGCTTGATTTTAAGGGTTAAGGTTGCAATCCCTTAGATTTCAGCTCTGGTCTATCTGGAAACACCTGTGGTTTCCATAGTAACCTCAAGTGCAGTGTAGCACTACATCTAACACTCCTCAAGGAGCTACTCTTGTCAGATATACAACAGAGAAGCAAGGGATTTACCCATTTTCACAGCAACCAAACAGACCAGCACTGGTGGAGTGCATATGTAGGCAGATTGAATCCAAGGTGAGAATGACACGAACAATGAAATATAGTAAATGAAAAGGTCATTAAACACTGAATACACAGTAATTACTCTGAATCATTAATGCAGAATAAATACTAAAAATGAACAGGATAAAAAAAAAAAAACTGGATTATGGAAGAATGTACTCGTGTCCCAGGAGTGTGAGCAGCTTTGAATTTCTCATTGTGATTCAAAACTGCTCACGCTGAAGGTGTCACAAGAAAAACATTTTTAAATGTCAATTGTAGTGCAAAACGCTCAGCATAATGTATGTCTGTTTGCTACTGCAAGCGGCTTTATACATGGCAGACAGCAGTCTCCACATGCCGCTTTCTATTAGTCCTTAAAGACAATGTCCCTATACAATTGTTTTGGATTTTTCAAACAGAGCCAGTTGCTGGTTGATGGAGCAGATACAATTGTGTGCCTTCAGATTCAATTCAGTGTAGCTCGCATCATGCCGCATGTGGCAGAACTTGCAGATTTTGATGAGTTTTTATTGAGCTTAAGGATGATTAAAATTTAACCTTGTCTCTGAAGAGGACAAATCATAGGATATTAGGAAATGTGCTTGTCCAATGGGAACAGTTTCACTGGCTACAGTAATTTTCAATTTGCCCCCAATTTTACATAACAAATGACCCATTACATTACAGAAACAGTCATAATTGCCTCCCAGTAAAGTCAGTACGTGACAGACTTACCTATGTGTATAGAATCTGTACAGTTTCTAAGTAGATCTCTTCACTGTGAATAAACAGCACCACGTGTGGGGTATGTTGTAAACACGTGCAGATATAGAACTTGCCTTTTCCTTACCTGCAGGAAAACTGGCAGACTTGACAGTGCATATAGATGCTGCTCTTCGTAAAGGTAATAATATTCAGATGCTGCTTTGAAACAGTGTCTACTCCTCCCACTCATTCCTCTTTGTGTGTTTTGTAATCGAGTTGAAGCTTCCCTTTAAGTCACTGAGTGAGTCATTGATTAAACCTCCTTTTTCACCCTCTTTCTTTCTTTTTCAGGAGAGCTACAGGCTGCCAAAGCAATACTTGTCCACATGAAATACTATGCAAACATTGAAGAGAAAGTAAAGGAAAAACTTTCAGAATTCCTGTAGTTTTCTCACTATTTAAACCACTTTATGAAACATTTTTGACACTTTGTGCAATTCTATACAGAACATCTTAATCTATTGTACATTTATCTTGGGAGCATGTAATGCTATTTTTAAAGCTAAATAATAAAACTTTACTTGTAATGCATTATCTACAGTTGCATTAATGGTAATAATTGCTTTTTTTCAAATGAAAAACTATAGATATGTATCTGTAATTGGATGAGTACAATATCTCCCTTGAATTCCGCTAATTTCACAAGCCTAATCGTATCAACTTGTACCTAATATGTCATTAAATATGACAGAGATCTATAATTGGCTCTGATTAAAATGCTGCTCTGAGTGTTTATATGATTATCCTGCCTATCAGTTCAGCTTTTTGTCATGTGGGGCTCACACATAGACGAACGATCCCCACACAGTTCCTCGGAGTACCTTTAGGTGGAGACATAACACCTTAACAATCATGAAGAAAACCAATACTTGGTGTACAAGCCAGATATAGGACCAGAAGGAAGCCCTTAATTGAGGCGGACAACCTTATGAATTATTAATGGTTGTTTCACATGTCGCTTTAATGCTATGATAATCAGGATGACCCCCACTGAATGACGATTATTTGATGAACCTAAGATTCCTGCTCTGTCATTTATAGCTCATAAAATTAATGTAAATAGCCCCTGCACACCTGTGCCAGCAGCGTACTGGTACATGCATCAGAATGCAAATTCATGCACCTTCACATACACATGCTTTCATTTTTCATTTTTTTTTAATGTAATAGAGAAAAATCCTCATAATTTTGTAATTACAAATGGGAGTTCAAATCACATGTAGAAAGATACTGATAGAGATGTAACTACTCTGGCATATGTGGTGAGGCACTTCATCTGAGAGAGCCATTAGATCACATGTCCTGTGAAAAATATCATTTGAGATATACTAGGATCACACATTAAACTGTATGTGTATGAGTAGTTTTACTCTTTTTTTCTGTGTGTGACAGTCCTCCGGAACATCCTACTGTAACACATCCTGACTGGTGGTTTATCAAGTCTGGAACAACAGTGTCATACGTCTGAGGCTGTTTGGGTTTTTTAAAGTATGGCGAAGCAGTTTCCTTAATGCACATGGATAGACAATGAATTAAACAGCAACTACGGTGCCTTTAAATTAATGAGAAAATGTGATCGACTAACAGGGAGGCCACTGCTGTCTCCCAGAAGTTGCTGAAATTGAGTTTGAAAGAGAAGAAAGAAGGGGGAAAAACTCACTACAGGCGAGCTGTGAAATTGACTTGGATGGGATGGCTTGGCAAAGGACCTAGGTACATGTGACCACTGTGCAGCTTCTGGAATGAGTTAGGTCAGCTTCAGGCGCACTACATAATGTGCTGCTGCTGATGGAGTGTTTACTAGTTATGTTGCACTGGTTTAATCCAACTGTTATATTGAGGTCTACATGACCCAGGACATAGAATTCCCCTTAGTTACTGTAATGGTTGTACATCTGGCAAAATAAGCTTTTTGGATTTCAAGATTTCGATGACATGGGAAGATACCGCTGTTATGTGTGGTCACTAAATATGAAGTTCCAGCCTGTAGCTGGTCAGCTTAACTAAAGGTTTTCAAGAAAAAAGTAGTGCAAACTTGGCATCTCCCAGGTATTTGTCTGATCAATTTTTTAAAGAAAATTTTTAAGCATTGTTCAGTTATCTAATCTAGAATCACCAGTCACATGTGACACAGTTTTATATATATATTTTAAATTCAGAATTGTGAATTCTACCTTTTTTGTTTTTGTGAAATTCTCTCACATTTAAAATTTTAAGACCCATGTCTCTTTTTTCATATCTCTGAATTAGCATATTGGGGTAAAAGAAGAATAGCTATCCTGGTTTTGTCCCAAAGAAATACAATTAGCTCGCCATCGCCTTTTACTTCGGCCCTCAGTGTTTTAATCCTCAGAAAATACCAGTGTACAGTTTAACTAGATGATATGTTCTGGATATGTACTTGCACAGTGACAGCACATAGACTGTTACTTTGATTCGATTCCAAAGCAACAGAAGGCAATGTGTCTCTTTTCTCCCCCAAATTTATGCAAGTAAAGTTAACTGGCTCCTGGCTATAGTTTAATACTTAAAGGATGCACATACAAGCAGTGTTGGTCAAGTTACTTGAAAAAAGTAATCAGTAACTAATTACTGATTACTTCCCCCAAAAAGTAATCCCATTACTTTACTGATTACTTATTTTCAAAAGTAATTAATTACTTAGTTACTTAGTTACTTTTTAAAAACATGATTTACTTCCTGAATAGGAGCTAAAGTGATAGATCTTTCAGCCTAATTCTACTTTTTCTACATAATCCATCATACAAAATGTAATCAAATGGAAAAGTCCCTTTTTAAAACTTGTTTTATTAGTTTTAATCTTTTAACTTTATGCATGAAGCAAAAATTTAATTATATGCAACATTCTCTGACTGGAAGAAATTTGTTTAATATTTAAACTTATCTTCTGCACATTCCAGCACATAAAATATTTTTTTGTGTCTGTGTGTTAACACTCACTCTTTCAAATAGATGCAAGTAAAACACAGCAGAAAATAAATAAAGTCAAAGACTCAGCGGTCCTTTTGCTCTATTTTCACCTGTAAAGCAGGAATAGGGTGGGCGGAGGTTTACCCTGGTGTAGGTGTGCCACAGCGGTCAGTGGAAGAATCCACGAGTTTCTCTGTGAATTTCCCATTACGTCATAGCGCACTCGGTGTTTGCTCGGAAGTTTAAGGGTTTTTTTCCCTGTAAAAAGAAGTTTTCTTCCTAAGCACAACGGACACTAATTTTTTTGTCACTTTTTATGGAATCAAACTCAAAGTAAGATCAGTACTTCCACGCTTTAAACGCTGCACGCTCATACTCTCTCCCGCACTCGATATGTGATCCATTGTTGATCTGCACACAGCTGTTTTCACACACGTGGCACGTCACTGTCATGAGACATTCTCGCAAAAAAAATCACGGTTTTAGTAACGCAGTAACGCAGCGTTCCTACGGGAAAGTAACGGTAATCTAATTACCGTTTTTGCAATAGTAATCCCTTACAAGTAACGAGTAAAGTCTGCATAAGAGTGATATAAATCTTCTTGTCAAACTCTTAGCAAGAAAGCAGATGTGTACATCCCAAAATTTCAAAATATTCTTTAAATTCTGTTGCAGTAATAATGAGATGCGTAATAAAAAGTAATACTTTTGCTGATCTAAAGTTGTATGATAGGCGATGCTTATTTTGTATTCCAGGCAAGTGTTTCACTTGATTTTAGAATATCAAAAGCCTCTAAAATTGTGACTAATACTGGTTGTAGTCAGAGCGTAATTCATCTCCATATTAGCTTAGCATAAATATCACAACACGATTAATATATCACAATGTTGTCATAATCCCATTAAACTGCAAAGGTAGTGAGCCACTGCAGCACTTTTGACTGAAACCTACTGGAAAAATCCCTCATTACATAATCTTTGGCTTGCAACAAGGGAGTATAAACACCCAATGATTCCATATAGACCTTCAGCTATGGATGTAAACAGTCAGCAGATAAAGGTCTGAGTGACAAAGGTCAAAACCAGTAGAGGATGACTCACTGGAGCAATGCTCTTTTCTGCTCACAGCTGAGCAGAAGTCTTTATGATCCTCACCCCTCTGCTTAGCTTCTGTGTGACTCATCTGCTGAGTGTCAGTCCCATCATCCCACAGACACCTCAAGCCTGCTGCGTGTATCCTACTTGTGTCTCACAAAGTAGTAATACCATTATAATCTACCACCATTAGGCTTTCTTCCCACTCTCAATTTAGTGTGTTTTCTGTTGTTTGCCTCATTCTTTTAATAACTGGAGTCTTTGTGTCATAAAAGAGAGTCTCTAAGCTATAGCTTGCTTAAAACATGCTGCTCTATAAAATGTTCTCTTTGAATATTTGGATCGGGACTGTCTACACTTACTGGCCACTTCATTAGGTGCATCTGCACAACTGCTTGTTCATGCAAATATCTAATCAGCGATGTAAGAAGATATACAGATGTCTCTGAATGCTTCGCCTATTGAACCTTCGAGCAGATGGTTTATGTCAGTTAAGAACAGGAAACTGAGGATACAGTTTGCATGAGCTCACCAAAGCTGGACAAGTGCAGATTGGAAAAATGTTGCCTAATCTGATTAGTCCACTGCGACATTTGGTGGAAGGGTCAGAATTTGGCATAAACAACATAAAAACATGGATCCATCCTGCCTAGTATCAGTAGTTCAGGCTACTACTAGTGGTGTAATAGTGTGAGAGAATGGCTACTTTGAACATTTTGGGCCACTTAGTAGCAATTGAGCATCATTTAAAAGCCATAGTCAACTATATTGTTGCTGCCCATGTCTATCCATTTGTGACCACGGGGTATCCGTCTTGTAATGGCTGCTTTCAGCAGGGTAACACGCCACGTCACAAAGCTCAAAATCATCTCAAACTGGTTTCAAGCTGGTGAATAGGACATTAAGTTGTCTGTACTCAAATGGCCCCCACAAGCAGCAGATCTCAATCTAACATCTTTGGGATGTGGTGAAAAGGGAGATTCACATCATCGATGCTATCATGTCAATATGGATCCAAATCTATGCGGAAATATTTCCAGAAACGTATTGAGCCTGTGCCAAAAATGGGTCTAACCCAAACAAGCAAGGTGTATGCAATAAAGTAGGTGTCAAGTGTAAATTAATTATATAATCATTATGTTATAACTTTCATATTGCTTACTTGCACACACACATTAACCTTTCAGAATACTCATTTAAATGTACAAAGAATGTTATTTATTTTGAGTGGATGGAAGCCGTCATTAGTGACAAGTAGATATAATTTCTTTTTTCTGTAGTACACAGTAAGTACTTTCCCTATGTACTGCTAAATGGGATGGAGGAGGAGATCAATGAGATCAGAATCATAAGGGCATTCATACAATGTAAATCACCTTTCAACATATATCATGAAAATGTCCTTGCAAACGCCAAAAGCACACTGCAGTGAATCAGCACTGATGATACCAGAGTTCTGCCTGCCAGTGTTATCCAATGCTCTGTATGTTCGCCAATGTTTGTCTCCATCAAGAGACCACACATAGCTAAAATAAAAACAATACTAATACTCTGTCATAGAGTATATCAGCTAAACTGTTAACTCTCCTGGCTTTAAACTAACAAAGGAAGGTGGACATTTATATGTTGCACTTATTGTACTGATGTGTATACATCAGTCAGGTATAATGCTAATTGTGAGGCTAAGATGGTCTATTTTTTAAACACACTGTTAATTACATGAGAGTTTTTTTTATTGTATATAGTATAAAATGGCTAGTTTCTGTATTCAAGCTTGGGTCCAGTGAGGGACTTGTAATACCAATTGCAGAGACCCTGTTGGTGGGTTAAACACTGATAATAATTTTTCACACTCTGTGGTGTATGAAATTCTAATTTCAAATGTCCTTTGTTAAATAGGTACTTTATGATTCCAATCTCATCTTCCATCCTTTCAAACTCTGTTTAAAATTCATGCAAAGACTGAGAAAAGATTTGTGCCTGTCACCACCGACTTAGGTTCCACTGATTGCATTGAAGTTTTCTGTATAATTGTTGTGTTTTTGGTTTTGTTATTTTCTGTCTAAAACTATCTTTTTTTTGTTGTTATCGGTGCATTTTGCACATCAGAGCCCGTCTGCGACCCTGAACTGAATAAGTAGTTACAAGGATGCATGAATGGACAAAGCGCTGTAGAATTTTTCTGAAGCAATGTAAAAAGTTGAAACACAACAGCTCAAGAAATGAAATTCCTGAAGTCAGTATTTTACACAAAGTACCCACGAACTATGAAGCACAGCAGTAATGTTCTGTTTTATCTGAACTTGCACCAGCATTTTATATTAAACATGAGCAACAGAAGTTCGTAGCACGATACAAATACTGTAATAATATTTTTTCCCTCTGCTTTTTAAATATGTGGAAAGCTTGCATCACCTTCCTCATTGATTGTCTCAGTTTTCTGCTCATTGTTCCATTTTATCTTCAGCTTTTATGGCAAATCGGTTCATTGAAACTTTGGATGTGATATCTCACACAGCCTAGATTCCCTTGCTTTTCCTCATTGAATGTAATTATAAGTTAAATCAGAACACACTTTGACAATAACTGCCTTTGTTCTCAGCTACGTGTTTGTGGGGAGAATTCCCAGAGGTGTGATCCTTGCTGCAGCAGACTAAGCTTTTGATATAGGCCCTGCCGGGAGATTTCTGGTGGGATCTGTGCTCTCCTCAGCAATATGAGGGAAAAGCTCGAGCATTTAGACACAGTGTTTTTGTGTGTTTGTGCACACATAGTTGTATGTGTATCTTCAAATCCCTCTGACTTCTAAGAATGGGGTATCAGCTTGCCAAAAAGCAGCAGTCAAGTAATCCCCTTATCAACTGCCCTGTGAAGGACCTCTTGTCACACGTATTCCTTCAAATGATTTTTGGTTTGATGGGGTGCATTGCACCTGTCAAATACACGTGCTTCGTCTCATTGCAATTTCTTTTTTAAACGATTCACACAACTTAGATTAGCCTAGTCTCCCGCTGGTGCATATTAGGTTTGTCTTGTTAATTAGCTACACAATTTGTGAACCAGTCAACATGGTCTGTAGAAAACTTTGCTAGTAATTGGGTCACCATAACCTAGCTGAAATGGAAAGGTGTGATCTTTCTAGTAAAGTGCTTATACAGGAAGCTTGTTTCAAACTGCACATTCGTCATATCCCATATGTTACAGCTGCATTTTCTTACCCCTAAACGTGTGGGTATGCAAAAACAGAAGAAGAAGACACAATGCATCTACAAAGTCAAATAAGCCAATAAAAACAAATATCAAATATCTGCTATGTTTACAACATTTCTCCCACTCAGATGAGAAATCTCAGTGGAAAAAGTGAGACCCGCTTTTAATTAAACATCTGTGAAGCAGGAGGCTGCATGTGGATCTGCAAGTTAAGAGAAATTTTTAGGCGCACGGCTGTCCCATTGAAACACCAGGAGATATTCCTTCAGAAGGCTCCTTTGTGGCTCTTGAGTTGGGAAAGCCTTTGAAGGAAAAGAAACAGGGGTTTTAAACAAGGTGTATGCATGTGGATGCACAGATCAGCCATTCACTTTCAGCTGAGTGCAGAGCAAAACACTTGCCTCTGGTGAGATCGCTCTCCTCACCTTATCTCCTGTCGTACACTGCAGACACTTCCTGCTGCCTATCTTACAGCAATCACATTGTCCTCGGTTCAGATCTAGCCTGTTAGTTTCTCATCTCAACTGAATACCATAGGCAGTATTGTGTTTCGTTACCTAACCGAGCTCTGGATTCCCTCCTGACAACTCAAGTGGCTTAAAATCTTTACCGAGCTGTGAAAACTAAGAAATGCACTCTTTGAACTGATTTTATGTGGTACACGGCACTCAAAAATCTGTCAAAAAATGTTCTAGTGCAACTTTGGTAAGCTACGAAGCCGCACCGCTTGATGGATTGTTGGAGCATTACGGCTACCATAGTCAGGAGCCTCGCAGAGGAATCCGGGTCCAAAACTCCGTCCGCTTCAGGTCCCAAAGTCAAACGAACACTGCAGCATCACTGAGAGTTAAAAACTGTCTAATTCTTTCATCTTTAATAAAATGATCAATGTTGCTGCTTTAACAGGTGTAACAATGAAGTTTAACATCCAGGCATCCATGAAAACAGAATGTAGTAAATTTAATGAAGTTAGAAGTTAGCAGAAAGTTAGCTCGCTAGTTTCTACCTAAACATGATATACCATGTTCTGAAAGAGAGATTTGTCAAAAAATTTAAATGTACAGCTCTGCTATCACTTCCAACATAAATGAAGACAGGAAACTAAACAGCATGAGTCTGTAGAGTTACTGAAGTTGGACTACCTTGGTATATAATGATGTGCTATGTGATCGCTAGCGACATAGCTATGTTAGCATAACATAAACAGTGAAGCTGGAGAATGAATGCTAACTTTTTTCAGTGTTGCCAACTCCTCAGTAAGGAAAATCACTATTGGCTGTCCTAAAAGTCGCTAGAAGTCGCTAAATGACGTCTAATTTGCATAATTGGTCCTGCATATGTAATTGTATCAGTAGCTGTAGCTGTAGTAGAGAGACATAATATCGTGGAAGAGACAAAGTGATTTAAAAAACACCCTAAAAGCATTTAGAATATATATAATATTTTTAGAACTACAAATTAAAATTTTCTTTCTCTTTTCTTATTATTGTTTTCAGTAATTCCAACCCTCCTCCTTTATCCGGACTTGGGACCGGCAAAAGTGACCCAAAATAGGCACTCTGGCGGAGTAACTTTTTTTTGTGTGTGTCTTTTTAAGTAATTTTAAACCTTGTCATCCACAAAAAGTAACAGTAAAAGAAGAACATTTTTAACCATTATCAATCAAAATGGACATAGCAGCCAGCCAGTGGCTTTGCTCATGCGGGATTAATTTGTAGTTTGTAGCATAGGGGTGAATATCTCCTACTCTGACATCAGCTGGGGGCGACTGCTGCATGAGGACTACTTGCCGCCTATAGTATTTAGTATTTATTACTTAACTATATAACCATGTTAAGTTGAAATGGTGAACTATGACCACAGTTAAATGATCATAATGGTTGTTTGTTACTTCCTTCTAAAACAACATGTTGAAGTTTCCACTTTAAAATGATTTCTTTTCAAACACACTCTATTCACAACATCAAACAGTTGGAGTTCGAAAGCTCCATTTTAAAATTATCATACCGCCGACTTTCATCACATTCTTCACACCACATTAGGCCACTGTTACAACTATATACTATAACAATATACGCTGTTTTTACATGGATAAGAAAACTGAGCAGTGTTATGGTTTCTGTTTAAGAAAATGGCTCTACACATCATAGAGTCCTCGTTGTCACTTCTTCGTAAAATTGAACTGAAGTGAAAGCATTTATTGTAAATAGCCCAACCTTTTATAGATTGTAAGCTGCATTGTTGAGGCTCGGTAAGCTTCCCCAGACAGTGTGAATGCTAATGTGCAATCTTCAAGTTAAAAGACATCACACTGAGGCTCAGCTTTACTGCGTGTGGGCCAGCCAAGATTCATTTTCGAGGGGAAGGAAGACAAGATGATTGCATTGTAGTGCAGGTACAAACCAATTCTGTGCTTTGAAAACAAAATTCTGTCACTGACTTTTATTACTATGCAGGAATTCAGCCAGATCCCTGCACCTGTGGCAGTATTATTGCCTTGACTCAATATTGCCCCTCCGTCTCAACACATTCTCCTGCTTTTTCATATAGCGGAAGAACATTTGCAGTCACCGGCAAATAATAATTTGTAAGGCTTTGCTTTCTAAACAAACAAAAGAAGCAACAGTCGCCTCTTCGCTTTTGCTGCTGATATCTCCCATAATGATGACTCTTTTCGCTCCATGCATCCTACCAAGTTCAACAACGAGCTAACCTTTTTCTACTGCAGCTGTTTCTATGACAACGCAAGCCCCTGCTGCAACTTTAAAGCGTGATAAACACAAAAGCCAGATAATGGATTTGATCGATCTCGTTACTCTCCATGGGAGTGATATCAAGACTGATAGGGGTATTTCTGCTAACAGGCAAGATCAAAAGGTGATGTTTTGCTCTACTTACCAATTTGCCGCAGTTGATTATTTATGAACAGCCTGTTAGGGTTATCGCAGGATTTCTTTAAACTGTCATTTTGTTTTGAGTGTGAATACATCACGACGTTTAGCAGAATGTTTACAATAATATGCTAATATCCAAGTAGATTTATTTCTCGGGCAGAGATGCAGACCTTCCTGTCCACGGTAGGAAAACATAGCTGCATTAGTGCCAGCAGCAGTTATTGAATTGTGTGCTATATGAAGCTCTGGTCACTGGAAGAAAACCTTGGGCTTTTCACTGACTTGCTTTCTTCATTGCATTTGACAGGACAGTGTCCACATAAATCAATCCTGTTGCCAGCTCAAAGACCTTTGAGAAAGTATTGTGTCATTGACCCTTGGGCTTCAGTGCCCCTTCGGTTAAAAACGGAAGAATATGTTGTCCACTTTACTGGTGCCGTAAGCTGTAAAGTCACTGCTGTTGTAATCCAGACTCTGGGGAAAAAAAGCGCAACACGTGATGATGTGTGGCACAACGATGATGCACGCTCCTCAGTTTGAGTCTCTTGCCAATCATCCGAGTGGAGTGAAATTAATCACTCTCAGGGCTGTCAGTTGGCGTCAGCCAGGAGACATTTATCTTTGAACCCATGTCAGTAATTTGGCAATAACGGTTCCTTTGATTAATTCACTGCCTGAATCTCTGCCAGGAGAGCAGGAGTTCACAGACAGTGACAGATTGATGATGCTTGTATCCTGTAATTCTGTGGCCCTCAAACTTTACAGTGATTAGGCTTGTGTAAAAAAAAAAAGAAGACAATACAGATAAATGTCATATACTAAACTACACTTATCATGATTTACTGTATATGAAACACTGCCTGAGTGCAGACACATCTAAGGTGGGTTGTCAGTGTGGATGTTTGTTGGAACCGCTGTGTTGTTAGACAGTTTCAGCTGATTTCAGGCTAGTTATAGAGCAGTGCTGCGGATTGCTTTCCAGCACTGGCTGACTGTGTCCCCAGATCAGCTTTAGTCATGCTGCTTAAGCAAAAGTGTTGACACATCTCAAGCTAACAAAGTTCATTTGAGCATGCACCGAAAAGATTCCTCTAGGAAGGGAAGACACAATACTTTGTCGAACCTGAAAGAGAAAGCGCTCATTCAGCAGGTGTCGTTGCACATATTGCCACCATCTCTTGATTTGTCATTTGGACAAACTTGATGTTCACTTCAATGGCTCTCGAGGGGTTTGCCTGAGAGGTAAACAACGCTCTAAGGATATCTTATTCTTTTTCATTTGACAGCTCAGAATGCAATCCCAGGTTTCCCAGGCATTATTTATTTATTTATTTTTCAGATTTCCACACAACCTTTCTTTAACAGGCTAAATGGAAATTAATGACTGTTATCTTCCACACTGTTGAATCTATTAGTGGGAAACACTTAGCATCACGTGTGTTATTATTTTAATTCATCTACATGTCAAGATGAAAAATTGCCATCTTTACTGAATTTAATTGGTATCCTGAATTAAAAAAAAATGTTTTTAGTGTCAAATTGGAATTATTCATAAGAAAATCAAACATAAAATACATAAAAAAGTAAACCCTCCATGGACCACTTGTCAAAATGACTAATGCGATAAAGCCAGTGTTTTAGAACAATCTAACAGCTCTCAAAGAACAATGAGCCAAAGTTGTTTGGTAACTGGACAGATACATATAGATGAATGGAAGTCATGTGGCAAAGACTGCAGGAAATAAAGCCAGTCTCGATTTAACAAGTACAGTAGCCGGCTATATCTGACTTGTTTGTCAGATAGAGACAGCTACTGTTTCCAAAGTGAGTTCGTAGCTGCATTTTTGACAGTGTAGGTCGTGGGAAATTGTTTCTTTGCCAGCTGGTGGTCTCATCTGGCTTATCAATTTCTCCATGGATCTTTCTTCATCTCTCGCTTCTTGCAGTCATCTTTCCTCCGTAACATCTCAATAAAATGTGTGCTTATTTCTTTTCTCTCACCTGTTCATTTTCTGCTTGACTGTTTAGACAAATATAATCTTCTACCTATCCATCATTTACACGAACTCCTGCTGCGGGGTTGACTAGTGTGACTCCGTGTGTTTTCTAGGCCTGACAAATACTTGCCAGTTGATGGGGGGAAATATTTTGAAGTCTTGAAACTATGTAGTGTGTGTGGGTGATGTATTTCACTCTATATTTCATTCAAGTGTAGGTTTCCGGCTGTAGCCATGGAAAGACAACCGCACTGTGACCCCTCCCTTGGTAATACCTTATTAAAGTTAATTCTGTAATTTAATGTAATGGAATAGCTGTAATTGGATTAGTATAATTTACAGCCATTATGCTTATCTTCACAGCTCTCCCTGAAATCTCTTAAATGTTCTTCTTACTGATGTACGTTCTTACACTGGTTAGTCCCCTGGCAGAGCGATTGCAAGAGGTCTAGCAAGCATATCATCCTCACATTCAAGTGTAGATGCGCAGTAACCATTAAAATCACAGATAGTGACCTTATATACTGTTCTGGAAAGGGAACACTTTATAAAAAAGAAATGACAAAAAAAGAGGTTCTATTTCACGACTGGTGACTTTTTCAAAATACATAAAGAGCTCTGAATGGCTGCACAGCTGCTAACTACTACTCCATCTTTGGCATGCCCCCTTGGCTGATTCCAGCTGCCTGCTGAAGGAATTAAGGAGATTTGGAGAGCCTGGGCAGATGTAACAGCTGAGTTGACGTTAGCCTGCATGGGACAACATACTGCTCAGATAGAGAGAAATGCTCTGCACTAGTAACCGGGAGGCTTAAGGATGTCGCTCGCTTCATTATGTCCCAGACAAGCTTTCTGACTTGCAAGCCAAAGTGTATTTTCTGCCCGCTGCCCACGTGGATTTTAAGGCATGGAGATAGAGGACTGGTGTGTGCAGGTGCGAAAACCCGCTAGACCTGCAAAATTTGACCACCTGAGATGACTTCAGGGAAACTAGCTGCCAGCTTAGCAGCATGTAAGTAGGATGCAAATTAGGTGAAGCTCTGGAAAAAAAAAACTTCTCTTTCATGTTACTCATCCCAGAAATAAGCAACAAATTTAAACTGAAGAATTTAATCAACTGTTGGCAGGTTTCAGAACCAGGTTTTACGTTCTACTCACACATGCTGCCTATCAGGATGCTGCGCAAATGGAATGACTATTCGGTCTCTGTAAGATATGTGATGTGCCCCTAGGCCTCAAGACCCATTTCCTGTTAGGTTGCTTAGCTTTGGGATTGATGCTGAACCCTGGATTGGTGTGACAGCTCACCTACATATAGTCTCTCTTTCTCCCTCTCTCAGTGTGATTGGTTGCTTGCTTTATTTTCTGTTTACTTATACACTGAGTGCATATCTAAATTTGTTTCATTTTTAATAACTAGACTTAATGAAAAAGCAAATATCCAAATTTTGTCCTGTCCTTTGATCTGTCTTGCTCTTTGATGGACAATTGTTCGATATTCCACGTACCACACCCTACGAAGTTACTACAAATGCCATAGTAAGTAATTTATTGTGCCCAAAAGTTTCAAAGTTTTGCAACAAAGTCATAATAGGAAATGATAAATGAAGTCATCTCTCTTAGCAGTCTGTTTTTTTTGTTTTTTTTACCCATGACAGATTTGTTTATTTTCCTTAATTTGTGGCTGTGTGAGAACAACTTGTACTGCACCAGTATATGTGAACAGGAACATTAAATATTAATCAAGGTTAAGGGGCCCAATGTCTGATTGTGAGAATGCAAGAGAATTAAATTTGTTCCAGTTTATGAACTCAAAGTGTTTGCTCGCTGCTCTTTCAGCTCTTCTGGGATAGTGAACAAAATGATGCAAGCTCTCACCTGCTCTCCATAAAAATTTCAGTGATCAAGCACATCTTTAATAATTTCATCCCTGTGGACTTTCATATGTATGGAAAGCATACGAATTAGGAATGTTTCAAGGCTGGCTGGGAGCATCATTTTTATCACACGATTACACATATTCACTTAACCCCCTGTATCCCAAAACAGTGACGTTTCCATGTGTCTTCTATTTGTATTATCTTTACTTATGATGCTAAATACACTATAATCAACAGGATTTACGAAGAGCTTATTGACTCTTCATTATTGTATCTACATTATGTTCAATCCAGTTTATTTTCGCCACTTACAACTTTGTTATAGAACTGTAATGTTACATTTGTTGGAATTTCTGCTTTCATGTTGGTCAGATCTCTTTACCTTGATAAATAACATATAAATTAAAGTCACTTTGCCAAAAACTGATTGCAGCTTCTGCCTTGGGATAAAAATGATCTCACTGGCTTAGAGAGACTTGATAACATTCATGACAGATATGTTTGAGATATTCAACAAGTCATATTAAACAGTTCAAATACCTACAATTATTTTTTGGCATATAACGGAAATCACTTTATCACACAAAACTAGCATTTTCTGTTTCACCACAATGACCACAGCTGACAGGCAAAAATAATAATACAAAATACTTTGTAACATATTTGAATAATATCATCACTTAGCAATACATCACAAATAAAAAACACATATGTAACAATTAAATATATTGCAATATTTTATGTTTTTACGTGAGTCGCCTGTAGGCTTTCAGATCACTGAGTGACCTTAGAATGCTAGGTCAACATACTCACTGGTATTATGATGCATTCAATGAGTCAGTGAAGCTCGTCCTCGTTATTGAGGATTTCCAAAACTTTAACATAGGTGTTACTGAAACACGGGCTAGAAAGACATGATGAAAACATAAATCTTAAATGGTCTTATATAATTTTAAACACATATTTGCAATATTTTAATTAAAAATGCTTTATTATTGACACTTTACAGGTGTTTTTAAACTATACGCTTGAGCTATTTAGAGTGTTTATCAGATTTTCCATTTCTTTCAGAGTTCTCAGAAATCTGAATGTTTTTTTTGTGATCAACATTTTATTGATTCAAAAGGGGTTGGGGGGGGGGGGGGGGGTTGAGGGTACAGACATATGCAGCACAACTGTAAACTGCAGTAGCAAAGCAAACATTAGTCACAAGGCATAGGGACAGCAAAGAAAAAACACAAAAACACAAAGTTAAAACCAATTATTGCCTCTTCCAGGAGATAACACTGGACGAGAAGATTTTCCACGCTTCAACAGTCGTGGGTCGAGCTTTATTTAATTTTGCTGTGGTATGCTCAAAACCAATAACACGGATAAGACATCGTCTCCAGAATGATTCCATACAAATGTCAGGACTGAACCATTGCTTCGTAATAGTCTTCTTTGCGGATGTGAATCCAGCGAACAACATTTTGCATTGTATTTGTTTCAAGGAGAAGAAATCTGAATGTTTGATGTTGTGTTCTATAACAATTAACATTATAGACTGCAACAGCTGCAATAGCCTGACTAATGACTGACCAGCAGATCTGTACGTCACTTGTTCAAGTGGTTGTTTTTAAAAGTGAAATTACAAAAACAGTTGGTATAAAGATCTGCAGGTGGTGATGAATTCAACATTTTGTCACAGAACAGTTAATGAGCTCTCTGCAAAAAGGACTGCGTGTATAACAAACTATTTCCATCTGTGCTCGCTGTGCTACTGTTACTGATACTGATTGCATCTTGATTAAGCATTGATTGGCTTATTTCCCTGTTCCATACATGATTCAAATTCATCAGACCTCCAAAGCTGCTTAATGTTGCATCTAGCAGTAGATAACTTAAATCCACCTCTGAAGAAGGAATTACAACATCACTGACAAATCTCTTCACTACACCGCACCCTAAACCCGTCTCAAACTCTACAGGGATTGCCGACTCAAAAAGTCAAATAATAGAAAAAACGGTTTTCGCATTAGCAATATATAATCAAGTAATTAAAACAAAAATCTCATAAATCGACCATATGATCATACGAAGATGATCACATAAATTTAATTAAAAATGCTTCAGTAACTAATAAAAATATTCTGAGTTTAGCCTTCTGTATAGTAAACCTCATGAATGGGATGCCTTCAAATACCGATGCTACTATAGGAATTTCTATTTTTATTTTAAAACAAAGTTTCAGGCAGTAAAAGAGAGTTTTTAAAGCATAGTCCTCTGCAGATATATTATGGTTGTTTTCTGCTATAGTAGCAGTAAAGACATACTTATTGCTACCTTCAAGGGATAGTTTGGGTCTCTAATAAGTTTGTTTGTTTTGCTGTGGACTGGAAGTCTTTTCTCTTGCTCTAAAACTCGGCTCAGTATCACTGTTAATAAATAAAATTAACGTATTAGGGCTATTTTCACAGTTTTTCGTTTCTAGTTTCACTTGCCTTTCTAACAAGTACTTGAAGCACTTTAATATTCAGAAACTTAAGTGCTATTGAGCTGGAATCCAAGGACTTTTGCGATTGATCAGAATAGTGCTGTTAATTTTTGTTATCCGCCTAAAATTACCCATCAATTCCTTTGATGCACAAATTAAACAAACAGAACTGCAAAAGCTAATTAAAAATCAAATGCTGCATTTCAACATGAGACCTTGTATGATGAGATAAAGGCAAAAAAAATCTGAGACTGCAGTTGTTGCATAATTATTGCTGGTGAGATCCCTGCAGGCTGAAATGTTTAATCATACAAACAAAACATCTGCTTTCCCTTCACATTCTTCTCTCGGCTCTAACACCTCTTGCTCTAACACTGTTTTATTTCATATATTCACAATTATTTTAGCCCGCTTCACGGATCAGGCGATTACCACGGTATCGTGCCGGTGTCCCTGGATGCAGTGCTGACCTTAACTTCCATTGTTTGGTGGATTAATCTGCCAGCAGGTCATGTTTCTGCCTTCCCTTTTGCTCCAGCTACACAGTGTTAACAGTGCATCAGACTGGGCAGCACTGTCACCATTTCTTTAGGCTATATTGTGATGATTCAAATGAGTGAGCCATTGGGAAATGGCTCATGTTCCATGACCCTGTGAGGAGAAGAGCGAGTGGGTTGAAAGTGCAGGCTTTCTGAAAGACAGGTGCCCTAAAAGCCCACATAGCATCTCTAGATGTGTAAATAAATTTTAGAAACGATTTGACAGAGCCATCTTTATAATTGTCTTTAGGCTCCGCTTTGCAGCTAGCCATGTCTATAGTATGACTTGTAAAAATAGAATCTATTTAATATAAATAAAACAACAAGAGCTGTTAGGCTGTTTTCATGAGTAAAACCTCCAACAATGATCCAGTTCTCCATCTCTTGTTTGGACAGCCCTGTTAGGCATTCAGGCTGTTAAGAGCACTGTGAAAACATGAAAAACACTTAGTCCTTGTGAGCAAGGATCTGCTGTTTACAAAATGCCTGTGCTTTTAAGGATGCTGCGTGTTTTTCTTCCTTTGACTTAGAAAAGCTTTGGGGAAAAAAGGTCCAAGGAGCCAAGAGCAACACTCTGATCTTCTCCATTTAAATCCTTAAAAGGGCACCTTTGCTCAATGTGTTTATTACGCCTCTTTTTTATGTTTGACTTTATGAACATATTCAACTCTTTTCTCCTCCTATGACTCTAGTTGGCTGGGCAGGCAGCCACAACACAGCCAACGAATTCACAGTCAGGACCACATCACTAGGCTGGTATCCCTCCCACTGAGAGCCTGAGGTTTGCCATGAGCCTGACCCATCACACACTCAAGAAGAAGCGGCAGTGCCAAAGAGTTTATAGAAGTCCACATGGGAGATGCCTGAGGAGAAATTACCAGTCCTACTCCTCCTCTGTGCTTTTGTACATGCTGCCTATCTTCTCTTTCCCTGCACTCTCCTACACTGTACAGGCGTGGCTGGGGCCCCCACAGGGACCCATTTGCCTTCTATAAAGCCTATTGCTATGGAAATAGTGTGTAATTTCAGGGGCCGTTAACAGTGTGAGTGCGGGCGTGCATATAGAGCACTACTATCATCACACTGGAGCCGAAGATCACCCAGGGCAGAATCTCATATTTGTTGCTCCTTTGCTAGTCTTTGCCCCGCCAACATGACATGCATCGCTTGATGCTAGCAGAATAAGGAATGGATAAGCTGGGGAGTGGGCATCTGGGGAAGGGAGATGAGAGGTGGATTGACTGAGAGGGAAATTTGAGTAGGAGACGGCAGTTCTGAGCATCTGTGTCACAGAGAAAAAGAGAGTGTTTAGAAACAGAGAAGATTGGAATATTATATGAGAGATGGAATAATCAAAAGAAAGAGTGAAAGGGATAGTGGAATGGGATTTGAAGAGAGAGGAGCCTAAATCAATATTTATACTGTGAGGCGAGACAATTCTGAAGCAGTAATTAAATTGGTGTGTCATATTTCATTTCATTACTAGGCAAGCTTGCATGCAAATGATCCAAAAGGCCTCGTTTTCAAGTGGATTTCATTTCTTTTATGACAGCAAATAGAATTGTGCAGCCAGAGAAAAATATAATACTAAAATACTACTTCAGTATTCATGAGCCTATTGTTGGGAACTTGGGGACCATTCAGCTGCAATTCAGTAGGGGGTGGGGGGTGCAGTCACTGCAAAGCGTTTACACTCACACGAGGGACTAGGTGGGGGAAGCAAATCAATTTGAATGATGATTAGTGAAATGAGGCAATGCTGTCGGTGATTGGAAACACGGTCTGATTCCCAACATCGCCTCCCCTCCTCCCTTCTCTGGAGTCAGGAAAACTGAATAAAACATATCAAAGTAAATGTTGCACTGAGGCACTGCTTGTGCAGATATTTTGGGTCAGACGCAGCCGCCTTTAATCATTCAGTAGCTACATACCCCTTGTCAATTAGACAAATATGATAGTTTACAATTTGAATTATCTACTTCCTGACTGAATTGGCTAGTTATCTTATCCGGGAAATTGGAAGCATGACTGCTGAAGGTGACCAGACTTCTATAAACCTCGGAACCAGTATTTACAGTATGTATTAGTTTCAGGTGCCTGCCTCCCTATTGCAGTGCTCTGCACTTTTGACAAATGGAATTTTGGGGGCAACAACAAAACACAGCTGTGCTCTGTGTAGCCAATTAAAAGTTTCCCTTCCACCTCTTTCCCTCTCAGTATTGGCTATTCTTTTTCAGTTTCAACTCTATGGTGCAAGAAAAGGGATCAAAAGATAGAAGAGGACATCCAAAGCACAGCATCAGTGATTTTTTTTAAGTAACCAAAATTGCTTTTCTGTACCTTTTTCAATTCTTACCCCAGTCTATTCAGCCTCCCGTGAGGGGGGGAAAAACAAAATCACCCTGACCTATGTGTACTTGCAGAGGCACTAAATGGCAAGGGATGGAAAGCCTCTGGAGTGGTGCCATGTTCAGAGCACAGGTTCTGCCAATGGCATCTGAAGTGCTGCCAATGGGAAACACAACATTAACGTCTATAGCGGTGGAAAGAACAACAGCTGCTTATGTTGTGTATTCCTTTGCCAGCGCCCATAGGGGGAAAAAAAGGATGTCAGATATGAAGGTGCTTGTGAAAACTTCTGGAATTTTTGTGTTTGTGTCTGCTTCTTTACATGCAAGAGGTGCATGTAGGAAACACAGTATTAACAGGCACAGAAAATAACAATCCATAAGGCAGTGGTAGAGAATTTATTTACAATTTTGGAATAAGGACAAGCAAAAGACATGCATTTATGCATTTTTAAAATCTTGAAATTAAACGTATTGGAGTATTACTGAGAAACGGAATACTCTTTAAAACTATTACATGGTCATATCACTCCATGTGTTATATTAGTGGACTGTTACTAACATTTAAAATACAATTAAACTTTTTGTACTGTACCTTGTCAAAGTATAGAATAAACTATATGGTTTAGTGATAGGAATACACACTATTCTAATACTAGATATTTCAATACAATACAATAATATTTAATCTGAAAACTTAATTAGATAACATTTTAAGAACAAGAAGATAGATGATAGATAATTTAGACATGTTTTTCGGCAGACAAGTTTAGAGAGCTAGAAAGTAACAGGAACCCTAATAACCGAGGCCAGTTGATGCTGGTGGAAGTTAACATACTCGAAAAATGAGGTAAAAAAAGTTAATCCTTGTAACAACACCAATACCCTGAGGGATAATCACTCTGCTGGTGTTTCGACAAGCTGATAACACTTCATGCATGGCTTGTTGCTTTGTCAGGAGCGGCCAGCCGGAAGAGTGACACATCTTCTCATTAATGTGAAGAACATATGTGAAAGCACACAGCTGCTAGACACGAGGTCTGGTGCGTGGTCGCCCTCGGCAAACGCTCCGCTGTTTGCTGGTACAGCTGAGACTGAGCAAGAAGCTTGAGCACTCACTGTGACACTGCAGGGTGAAACACAGAAGTCTTAATTTCTCCATAAAAAGCTTTAATGACATGCAGCCAAAAAAAAAATTAAAAATTAAAAAAAATAAATTAATCATTAAAATTTTCTACTAGCCTCCTTTTTTGTACTCACGAAGGGCTGCTGCTTTACTGAGTGGCAGACACAAAAACAACTGACAGTCATTCATATTCATTTATTCGTGTGAGTGATCGTTGCTTAATGGCAATCGTATGTCTTTGAACAGTGGGAGGAAATAGGGTGAACATGAGCGTACAATCTCCCATACCCTCGTTTTTTGAGCCACCATGACAACGAAACTCCTAAAAACCATAAATGTAATATTAGCATTTTTCACTCACATTCGGGCAGTCAAACTCTAGATGGCACTGGAGACCCAGTGGTGTGTTTCCCCCTGTGTTTACGTGTGTGTGTGTGTGTGTGTGTGTATAGCATGTGTGCGTGTAAATGTGTGTGCATGAAAGCACGTCTGTGTCTGCATCTGTGAGTATGCCTCCCAGATTCAATTATTCATCATTTCCAGTGCAAATATGGTTTGGCTTTTCCACGTCTCTTCGTTTTTTCTTCTTCCAGTTTTGTTTATTATTTATTATGCCGAGACTCACAATGTTTGGGTAGAATAGAAAGCCGGATAGCAATAATGTCACTGCGTGGGTGTTATAATTATGTTCAGATGCAAATATAGGAAAAGGTACAGGCCGAGTATTGCAGAGTACCCGGTGCTGGCTAGTCAGACACATTTGTTTGCCTTGCGTCGCACAGATAGCCAGCATCTGCAGACTGCATTACTCCACCAATAATCGGCAGACATGATTCTCAAATACCGGATCTGTGTCTGTGTTGAAATCTGCCAATATATCACGCAGCATGTTCCCACACTACACCATGGTAACGACTCAATTTGCTCTCTCCATTCATGTTTTTTTCTTTCCGTGAAGGGGATTTCGCATGTAAAGAATTATTCATAATGACATATTGACTTTGGAAAGAGGCTTCCTATCTATGTAAAATTCATGAGTCACTCAGCACCCATGGTAAATACATTTATTGATCGTCATGCCTAGCATTAGATCTTGAGGACACACTGAGCGATTTATGGTGCCTTCCAGCCACAACATGAAAAATGTTGTGGTTGTGCCACTGTTATGATTATGACTCAGGTTTTTGAGCTGATACTCATAAACATTATACGAATATTTGCAGTGAGCTTTCCAAATTTCTTCAAAATTGTAGCAGGATGTAGGGTTGGAGTAATTAAAAAAAAAAAATGTTCACAGAGAAGAAAAATTGCAAAACACTTTATTCAAGTGGAGGTAGTTTGCTCATTTTCAGTCTCTGTTGCTAGATGATCAAGAGGTCTCAGCAAGCATCGTTCAGCAATGCTGGAATTTGCACATGAATCCACTGTAACATAATTTAGTCCATATTAAATTATTTTGTGATTCTCTCACAAATGAAAATCCATCTTCATTAAATATTTAGAATGATTAAATATGTGGAATGTTGTGAACATGGCTGTTTCCTATGGTGAAAAAAAGGTTATATAAACAGGGTTATTAAATAAAAGCAGTCCAACAATGATGAAAACATGCTTCACAATTGACACCCACGAGCCAACAGCAGGGTGTCCATTAATACTAATCTGTTAGCTTATGAAACCAAGGCTGAAACAGCATTAATAATTAAGCCAATTATAGTCACAAAGTAACCCTGGATTCACCTTGAATGTTGTTGCTTAAGAATTTTGGAGGTTGGAGGATAGGTTCCCAGTCGAACACAGACAAACAGAAATTCACACTAATATTCACACCTATGACCAGCTTGCTATTGCAAGTTAACCTAACTGTGGGAGGAGTATCCGGAGAGATCCCACAGAAAGGCCCCAGTCAACCGGTGGGTAGCTCTGAGGCAACAGCGCTAACCACTGCACCACTGTGCTACACTCTATGGTTTTACTCTGATATTAATTCAAGTGTGCAACATCGAGTTTTCTGCTTGGTCAAAATTGAAGTTACAGTTACAGTCATGGACATGACTTCTACTTGGGAAATTCTATGAAAATCAGTTGATTCAGTTTTCTTTTGGTCCACCACATGGTTCTAATCTAAGCAATGATATTTAGATTCAGATATTTAGATATATAATCCCCACACATCACACCCGATACTAACCGTGATCTCCACATTTTTTCTCTCAGCTACCGTTGATGTTATGCTTTTTGTTTTTTAAGTGGGGAAATATCTTCAAATGCTCATAAAATAAATCTGCTAGCAAACTTTCAGGGTCAAGCACAGTGTTACTGTTGCAGCAGTTGAAAAATGGGGCCACTTCACTTGATTGCTTGGTGAATTGTTGGAACTGGGTGGTGTGAATGTGTGAGTGAATGATTGTCTGCCTTCCTGCCTTAGCTTTGTGAATGAAAGCCAACCTGTCCAAGGTGCGCCGCATCTCTTCGCCAATGTCAGCTGGGATACGTTCCATCTAAAACCCACATGCCTTCAAAATAAATGGATTTGGGGAGATTTGCAATGATTTCTTCCAAGAGCTATTTATTGGTTGACATGCTGTACAAAAAAGCTCATTTTATGCAAACCATACTGTGGTTGATAGGGTTAGGATGATTCAAAGCACCCCAATACTGGCTACTCCCTTTATTAATCAGCTTGTACATATACTTATTATGAACTTATTTTGGATATATGGATGTCATTTATAGCAAAAAGGGAAACACTTTCCTTAGTCCAAGCTCTGGATTTTGATTTGTTCACATTTAAAAGTTTCTATTTCTTGTAAAGTTTTTGTGCTATTTGGAAACTCTTAAGGGCAACATAAAATACTTCTTTTGGAATCTGTCCTCAGGTGCCTGAAAAACTTGAGTTATCCCTTTTTATAAAGTTCTTTAACAGGCTGTGTATAGACACATACACAAGCATGATAACTAAGTCGACTGCTGAATCGTCTGAAGAGATAAGGTGTCAAAGGTTCTAATCTGCCAACTCAAGGCAAAGTAAAGCAAACCCTTTGCTGTTTTTTTCTTCTTCTATCGCTCATGCAACTCTCTGCTTGCTGGCAGGCAGATACATGACCCGGCCAAAGCCGTGGGGAAGGAGAGAGGCAGAGAAGATGGCAACCAGCCAAGGAAATGTAAGTTCCTGTTTTTTTTGGTCATGGTTGGCATTGCTACATGGAGGCTTGAGATAAGATGGGAGCCAGGATTTTTGCTTAAGACTAAAAGAGGGAGGGATTGTAAAGGAAAAGGGGAGGAGACAGAGGAAGATAAGAGAAGAAGAAACAGAAGAAGGGGAAGAGAGCCCATGCTTAAGCAACAAAACAAGACGGGAGAGATAGATTTAGAGGGAAGAGCAGATAAAGCGGAGGGAAGGGACTGTTGGGATGTAGAAAGAGGCCGAGTGAGAGGAAAGAAAAAAATCCAAACGCAGAATGTTTAAGCTGACTGCTTTGTTCAAAAACAGAAGGATTTTGACGAAAGATGTGATCCCCCTGCACTTTCAGATCTTCTGCTATTTTCACTTACATCAAGTTCATATATTTGCACCTTACACTATCAGGTAATGATAAATATTTATCAAAATAATTCCAGTTTTAGTAGAATTTGGAAAATTCTGGATGTATATCAGTTTATCAATCAAACCACCCTCCTTTAGCATTAATTTTAAATAGACCAATGGAAATTAATGTGCATTTTCTTTACTAATGCATCTTGTTTATGGAATGACAATAAAGAACATTAAGAGAGAGCTGAGGAAAAGGTTCCACTCCTGGCAAACTCTATGAAGCCAGTGGGACAGATAATTGCAGTGTCGATTAGATGCAATGTCTTACTGTGGAAGCTCCCAGTGAGGCTCTCTGGGAAGGAAGGTTTACTTTGAATGATGCTCATTAGAAAATCATGCAAAGAGAAAAAAATTCAAGCACTAACCAGATTTCCCCCCCCTGGAAATCTCAGTTTTGTTCTCGAAATAACAAAATTCTAGAGAAAAAGTATTAAAGCCTTAGAGGTGGTTGGAATACAAAGAAGAGAACCATTGTATTGAGATTTGAAATATGTCATCTTGTTGTCCTAAGAGAGTTCAGCCTGTATTGGTAACTGTGAGTGCTGTCTGCCAGAGACTGAAACAAGAGAAAAGAGTTTGTTCCTCCCTGTTATCATAGTTAATGGAGCAGCTCCAGGCTGTACATCGATGTGACAATGCAGATTAGAGTTTCAGCACTGTGGTTCTGAAGCTTTAGAGGAAAGTTTTTCTAAAACTCTGCATGAACTTTCCAGGGCCAATAGAGTAACACACATGAATTTTCAAAATGAGTCTCTCTTCCATTTCAGAAGGCTCCAGCATGGGGTGAAAAAATCTCTTTATAATGTTATCTGGGTGTGCGAAGTAACAACGCTGCTGAAGAAGATTGAGAAATCCCTTGACAGTATTTTGCAGTTCCTCTGACAGTCATCAGTGTACCCTGAGACTATAGTAATGCTGTTGACATCCTATACTGACACTGTCACATGAGTTGCAGTGCTGACAGGAAATGTCATTTGCTCCTGCCGAGCCTCTCTTTGGGTCAGGGCATCTTTAGTATGTCTGTCACAAGAGGAAAATTACAGTGGCCAATTGGCATAGAAGATATACGTTTTCTGCACATGTTTGCTATTTCTTTTTTTTACTCACATCGTGATTGTCTGGGGTTGCAGGATTGGAACCTGAATGTAGACTCTGAGATTAAATAAAAGCCAACCTTTTATTATAGCTTGTACAAAATCCACAGAATGCAGAAGTCTATAGGAAAATTAAAACAGAATCCAAAGCAGCCTTCAACACATTACGAGGAAAACAGTGGAAAAGGACTACAGATACCGGAACAAGGAACACAAGCAAACTATGGCTTTAACTACACTCAGACACAGAGGGCAATCAGGCACGGATGGAAACATATTGGTAACACAAGTGAACATAGTCCAGATAATGAGACATGGAAGGAAGTGAAGGTGAACACAAAACATAAGCGACAAGATAACTACGAAAATAAAACAGGAAACCCAGAACAAGAGAACATGTAACACAGACACTGAGACAGTAAGACATAGGGAACACAGAGGAGACACGATAAACTGAAACTCGAGGAATCAAATATAAATAAAACTGTATCCATGAACAGAAACTAGATTGTAAACGGTGGCAAAACCAAGATGAAGAAAACCTGAGAGTAACATCGTCACAAACAGGAAGTGTCCGCTAGGTGTAAAAGAATGCAAGCTCAAAAATCCAAAAACAATTAAAAAACAGAAAAGATAAAGGCCAAACTCAAAATGTTGGGCTGAAATCCCAGAACCACAATAATGATTAATGTCAAAATGATGATTTTAATAGGAGTGTTTTCACAGGTGAACAAGACACCTTTTAAAAATCATCTCTATCCTATTCAGTTTAATCAGTCTACTGTTATTTGCCTTTATCCTTTATTTGTATCCTCATATAATCTAATTTTGGAGAAACTATCTTATTGATAAGAGCAGTCAAAGCTAATAAAAATCAAAGTAATCAGCTAAGGCAATCAGGTCCACTTATTGAAATTGACTACTGTCTGTTGCGGCTGATTCTAATCTCGACTGTCAACAACAAATGCCCTGACCGTCTCCATCTTGAGTGCTTAAATTAAGTGACTAAACCTTTCTGTGGCTGTAGTAACACGATGTTATCGTCCTCTTTCCTTTCAGATGGGATGAATGGAGCATAATCTTGTTTTTGCCTTATTAGGGGAAAAAAAGTGTCATTTTCGACTCCATAACTCCATATTTGTTGCTCACAGAGCAAATAATATCACGGATTGAAACGTTGTTAACTTTGCCTGTGATTTATCATTTACTACACACTTGTCAGCCATTGTGCTGTCGTGTGGTTTTTTTTTGTATGTCAGTGTGGACAAGCACAGATTGATGCTTAGGTAAGACCCCCAGGCAAACTGAAGCTTCCATTGAACATTGTGTCATGTCTGCCCATCTTTTCTTCCCCACCTGTCTATCCATCCCGCGTCATCCTCATTTCTTCTTAATTTGCATAATTGCTGGAAAAAAACTGTAAAATACCGCATTGTGTTGCATTATTATAAGTAATGTGATATCACTGTAACACACCCAGCCCTAATATCCAGCAAATACTGAATGTTATTCAGTATAACATTATAATAGATGATTTAATCGATCACTGACTACAATTACATACACACAATAATGGCTATTATCAACCCCGGAAAAGCAATAGTATAATTAAGCTGTTAACATAATCCTCCACACTGACAGCTCCCTGTAATAATCCTGTGCATGTGAGTGAAGTGTGTAGCTTGTGAGAGAGCGGCAGGAATTCGAGTTTTGTGAAATAGAAAGGACACAAATGGGTTCTGATCCTGCTGCTATCAAATTTTACCCCCAAAATAATTACGGGGATGACTTGCAGGAGAACAAAGGCTTCTATTTTCTGTGACTTTCTATCAGAGCTGTTCTGACACCATGTCTACCTTCCCTACTTCTGTTAAACTGCCACCTGCACTGCATTTACACTTGTCCAAATTGAACCACAGCCACATTTTTTTTTTTTTTGCAACATCTGCAATATATGCCATGTGACTCTGCTAACCATCTGGACCTGCCTAGCAACATGGGAATGAACACCTGTACAACATCATGAAATTCAGCTCTCACAGTGTTTTTGCTGAGACTGTTAGAGAGCTATTAGCTTGATTCAACTCAAAGTTGGGCTGAAGTAGATTTCTTCACATTAAAACATGCATTTGTAATTTTGCATTAACACAACAAGAAATTAAAGAACACGTTTATCAAGCAGCATGGTGGCACGGTGGTTAGCGCTGTTGCCGCACAGCAAGAAGGTCCTGAGTTCAATTCCACCATCAGGCCGGGGTCTTTCTGTGTGGAGTTTGCATGTTCTCCCCGTGTTTGTGTGGGTTCCCTCCGGGTACTCCGGCTTCCTCCCACCGTCCAAAGACATGCAGCTTGTGGGGATAGGTTAATTGGATAATCCAAATTGCCACTAGGTGTGAATATGCGAGTGAATGTGAGTGCGAATGGTTGTCTGTCCTTGTGTGTTGGCCCTGCGACAGACTGGCGACCTGTCCAGGGTGTACCCCACCTCTCGCCCTATGACAGCTGGGATAGGCTCCAGCGCCCCCCGCGACCCTGAAAAGGATAAGCGGAAGCGGATGGATGGATGTTTATCAAGCGTATGCACCAATCCTCATCTTATTATTCATTTGTAAGCTGTATGTGAACTGTAAAAGGAGCTACACAGTCCTGATTCAAATGACGATTATCCTCCAATTCTGTAACTCTACTCTGTTAGTGCATGTCTTTTAGCTTTTTGGCTTGTCCTTACATTACCTCTTTGTGCACCCCAGCTGTCTTCTTATTACCTTCATTCTGATTCTTTGAAGTCTCTTGCATGAACACTCAGCACCTGGTTTGAGCTGCATGAGCAGGGGGCTAGGGGGCAAGGAGGCCTGCAGTCTGGAGGCCTGTCACAGACCTTTCTGGCAGTGTGGAGAGGGAGCAAAGTGAGTGAGTGCCATGCAGCTGCTTCCAGGATCACTGACTCTATGACTGTTGGCGTAGAGTGAACAGCCTGTTGTGGGAGTAGATTTCCTCTGTGTCTGGGGGTTTTCTCTGTCTCTGCTTTTCTTTCTTTCTTTTGTCTGAGCTGGGTAATGAGCACTGCTGGCGAGAGAGACAGTCAATGCAATTGTGTGCGTGCATGTGTCTCTCTGAGCGATTGGTGATTGCCTGAATATAAATTGGATGTGCTCATTCACCTAAATCAAGGCCACATGCTTGGACCCACAGTCAAGTGGTATGGGTGCAATGAAGCGTTGTACTGTATCTGCCACTCAGCTTAAGAAATAAAGCCGGCCACTTTCCCTGGCCTACATGAAATACTCAGGGTAACCTTCAAAGACTGTTGTTGTAAACTGACTTCATGACTGACCTGATTCTTAAAGGTTTTGTTATTTTCATGTGGAGTTCATTTTTCTCATGAAAGGAAAGCTGGCATTGTTCTTACAGTTGGCCTAATTTCCTGCATCTCACATATACAATTAAATATAAGGTTATTCACAAGGTTTTATGATTTTGATGTAAGTGTAATTGTTGGTGCAGTTTTGTGCACTATATATATATGTGTGTGTGTGTGTGTGTGTGTGTGTGTGTGTGTGTGTGTGTGTGTGTGTGTGTCAGAGAGAGAGAGAAAGAGTGAAAGCCTGGGTTAACAAAGACAAAGCTAATTCAAAGAAAGCTTGGATATGCTGAGCTTGCTTTGTAGTACACACCTCAAGTGGGTTTCTAAGGCTGACAAAGTCTGGGACTAAGCCCAAACCATCTGGGGCTGAGGGCAGGGCGTGCAAATGTAGGCCAAGAAAAAGAAAAAGAAAACCATTCATTTTAAGTCAGCATTAATTTTGATCCCATGCTCATATTTGTACTGAGGTTTTTTCACAGCACATTTTGAGCACATTGCTCAAGAGCTGTCCACCATGTCAGACCTGATACAACCACTGATTGCTGTTTTAAGATGTGTATTCCCTGACTAGTTAGTTCCTGGAGGTTGTTGTTTCTCACGCTGTAAACTCTGATGTAAAGACAGTGATGCACCAAAAGCCTGATGATTACTCTGGCTTCTAGCAAATTGCACACTTGCTAACTACATGGCTGAGCGGTAGTAAAAGTTTATAAAGTGCAAAGAAAATTGGAAATGGAAAAGGGCTACCTTCAAAGAAAAAATGTGCGTCAGTATTGCAGTTAAAATGCTTCAAAATATGTGCACTTTTTACTCTGAAGTCACGGTTTGGATATTCAGTTTATTCAGTACAGAGTAGCTGGCCAGTAATTGTAGACAAGTCTGTCACTTCCTTTCTAACTATGAGAACTGCTTTTTGACAACAGGTTGGGGAATACACATTTTTCCCCAGGTGGTTCCTGGATGGCTGCAGATTAATCTATTGGTCTATGTGACTGGGACCTTATTTACCAGATTTCTAACTGTCACTGTGATTTTCATATGTCGAAAAATGGTGGACAAGTTTATGTCACATGATTATTCGACATGTGTCTGCAAAGCCTCAGTAGTTTAACAACTGTATCTTGCTGCCCACAGACGTAAATATAACAAGCAAACTCCACCAAGGAAGCTCACAGTCTGGGGAGTATTTACGTTTGAGGGAATAGTATTGTATTTTGTATATATTCATTTTGTTTTCTTTCTTAATTCATTGCAGAATTAAAATAAATGAAAAAAAAAAATCATTTTGACTATAACAATTATGTATTTATGTGAATATAGTAGACATTTAGCAATAATTTCACTATTTAGTAAATTTGTTTAAATGCTTAATAGTAAAGTGAAAAATGTTCAGAAGTTTATTTTGTATTCAGATTATTATTTATTTACTAGGTGCAACGATACACAAAATTCACGGTTCGG
The DNA here is from genome assembly GCF_056152115.1 of Neolamprologus brichardi. Lineage (NCBI taxonomy): Eukaryota > Metazoa > Chordata > Actinopteri > Cichliformes > Cichlidae > Neolamprologus > Neolamprologus brichardi. The sequence continues at coordinate 30,729,909 of NC_142115.1, forward strand.
TTCGGTTCGATACTTTGGTGTCACGGTTCGATATTTTTTCAATACAAAAAAAATGTTCATGCCTTTTTAATTTGTCATTTATTAAAATTATAAATATATATTTTAACTCAAAAGAACAGTTTTTAAAGTTTTAAATTTAATGTAATAAAAAAAAATCTCTCTGATGGAGAAATCACTCATCTTTGGAAAAGAGAGTTTATTACAGAGAAATGGCTCTTTCCAAAATAAAAGCTATACTATACGCTTCTTCTGGGGTATATTCTCAGCAGCATATTAAACATCAGGTCCCCATAAGGAGACTCACGTGCTAACGGCTGTCTAAATGACTCGGGAAAAGTTTGTAGCATGTGTGCTTGATGTTTTTGTCTGCTTCCACTTGTCTTTGCACTAGGATGATGTCGGAGTAAATGTGCAGTCATATTTGTTGTGTTCCCACTATTGCTGTCAGCGTTAATCTGAAATGACGTTAACGCCACAACACGGCAAATCTCCGTTAACGAGCTACCGCGGATCGCCCAGTGCGTACACGTTAACGAGCTAACTGCGCTAACACACTAGTTCCCACCAATGTAATTGAGAATTGCGTGGCACATCCGACATACTGTTTTACTTTTGTCCATGACGCGCTTACCTTCAGGGTCATACGTCACAAAACCAAAATAGTTCCAAACGCCAGCTCTGAATGAGGGTGGGGGAGGTTCAATTTGCCATGTTGCAAGGAGAGCTTAACTTCTGTCTCGCTAGCTTGCCCTGCGCTCAGTGAATCTCTGTTCGACTACTCCGCCTAGGCTGCACTGTCGAGCGCAGATCCACTGAGCGCTCAACACAGACAGCATCATCAGAAGGAAAGTTGATAAAATAAATTAAAAATGTTGTATTGTTCGATACATATGCGTACCGAACCGAAAGTACTGTATCGAACGGTTCAATATCGATACGAGTATTGTTGCACCCCTATTATTTACATCTTTATAACCTTCTACTGCAATGTACGTAACAAAGTCATAATAAAGTGAAGCAATAGCAATAAGAAACATTGTTTTAAATAGCTCTATCTAGCATTATTATCACTTTGATCTTCAGATTAATTTTTTTTGAATTTTTTAATCTTTATACTGTACTCTGTATATTTTCAACATATACACCACACTTGTAAGAATCATAGTTTTTAAATTGACATTTTTTGTCAATTTTAAAACCAATAAATCATTTAGTTGACTTTGAGAACCTCGTTGCCAAAATTAAATGGATTGTTTATATCACCACACTCTATAATCTTACAAAGTTTTATCAGAATTCTTTCAAAACTTTTTGAGCTATTGTGTTTACAGACCCAATGACACGCACACACGGAAATGCTACTGAAAGCAAGACCTCCGTGGCAAAGGTAATAAATGCCTGTCAAGATCACTTCCCTTGGTAGTTCCTGATGTCTCCAGGAACACATGATGACACATAAACAAGCATATATTTCACAGGGTGAAAACAGCACTAACCCCGCTGTCCAGTGAAGTATGCATGGCTTTCCAGTCGACAGTCTCTGCCAAGTTCCTGCTGACCCTCAATCGATCCATTTATTGGAGAAAATCTGATTTCACTCCTTTCCTAGTTTTAACATAAAACATGATGTGGAACTTGTCAGCAATTATGAAATACAGAAAAAGGGCCAGGAAACATTGCAAGACTAAGTAATTTGCCACTGACTTTAAAATCATGTATTGACAAGCTGCGTAACCATTTGCTCTTCTGTGTCAAACCGAATCAGCTTCTGTAAACGGCGATGGTATGGTTACTTTGAATAATACATTACTACATGTTCTGTTTACTAATAATGTGCAGTGACTACAAAGTGGGGCCAAAATGAAAAAAAGATAAGAAGATCTCCACAACAGCAGCAATGTAACCATTTTGCATAAAAATAGCATTTTATTTCTTATGTCTCCGCTGAACATTTCTTTTGAAATAAATCATGTCAGAAATATTAAAAGCCGTGTAGGAGTTTTTGCATATCTCAGCACATTTGAGCTTTTTGTGGCATGGTTAAATATTGGACTGAATGCATAATACAGACACGAAGTGGGGAAAGATATGAATCCATCGTGTCTTTCTGTCCCCCCTTCAGTGTTTTATTTTTCATTCTTTATTTTTTTTAACTGATATATGATGTACCAGTGGAGCTGAAGAAAGACAATGATAATTCATGTATATTATCAGTTATAGTGTCATTTTAGGGTATATTTTAGCTTATATTTATTAAAAGCTTGAACTAATCAATGTCAAGACAGTGATCAGTGTTTAATAGTAATGGAAAATGTATGAAATCTACCCTGATCAGACTAAAACAAAGACTAAAAATACACAAACATATGTGGAAATGCTAAAACAATCTATTTAAGGTGTACACATTATCTACTCTGTACAAAAAAGACACTTATTCCATTTAATATATGCTCATTAAAATCAGATTTGTTTAAACTACACGCAAAGTGGCAAAATGTAAGGCAAAACTACTGCTTAGTCATACATAGATATTCATGTCACTGATGTAAAACAAATCACAATAATTAGTTTAATAATAATAATAATAATAATTAGTTTAATCTTAATAATTTATTAATCACTAAGACATATAAGGTAAAACGACTCTTTGATACTTTATTACCTTTTTATTTAATAGTCCTGACTGATTAATCACAAGATAGGGAGGCGTTCGGATGCAGCCACTGAAATACTGTCTCAGGTTCACGGCTTTGAAACAGCTCAAATGACACTCTGAACTTGTGTTCTGTCTTTCATTACTCTTTGCATTGTGGCCTGGTGTACCATTTTCAAAAGGGCAAAGAGAGAAGGAGTGAGAGCTGACCTATGCTGTAGGCCAGCTGCTTGTAAATAGACACACTGCTGTTGTCCTTCAGTAGAGAGACTTTCTCACTAGTGTAATTCATCTACGCTGTTCTCTGATTTACGAAGTGTCGCTTGCAGACAGTCAGGGTGGTGCCTTTATCTCTACCTTGTCTGGGTAAATGAATTCCAAATGGCACGCTGCCCAGTTATTTGTCAGTGCATTTGTTATCGCTGACAACCACAACCCCCCTTTAAACAAATATAAATCTGTGGAAAACAATCGCTGAGCAAGATGCAGCGTAACCTTTTGAAATATCACGCTGGCCATCAGTTTCCGTAGCAGATCATTTCCCCCCACTACACACGAAACATGAAAGTAATGGCTGCACGAGTTGTCTTAGGAACTATTCTCCCCTGCTTTGTTTTCTAAAGTCAGTAACTGGAATTATGACAGGATAAGTATGCTAGTATCATTAGACCGCGGGAGCTGCTCAGGGGTCCAATGACACAAGTAGTGTAGCTACAGCAATAACAGTAGTACGTCTGAGATGCCGCTTCCACACAACACATGCAGACATGTGATGGAAGAACATTTGTTATGCAGAAGATTGAAGTTGAAACTAGTCTGTGGAAAAGCACATTTTATTTAGAGGCTGTGAAAAAGAGAAGAAATGACAAGTGAATTTTCATACGCACTCTTGAGTATAGTTACACGAGGGTTGACAGGGGGCTGAGCTGCCTGCATGTCTGTAATTGCTTGTTGGTTCATAGCGAGGACGTAATAAAGTGAGAAATGCTCGCAGGGTGTAAAACAAAACAAGAAAATCTCTTACAGCTAGCTGAGGCTTCCACTGACAGACTAACATGAGTCTGATTCTTTACAAAACATTTCATAATTGATGCCAAAGCGATGCCATAAATTCAGAGATTGAATCTCACTGGCTTGGCTAATACCTTCACTTTTTCTAGTTGTACAAAAGTTCCATACATTATTATAACATTTGCTGCAGCATCCACCTATAGGCTCTGGTACTGGTTTACATTAAATACTGAAACTAGCATTGGAGACCATAAACCCATGAAGAAAGTGTTTACTGAGGTAATAAATTTGAGTGAGAAATTGGCTGACTTATTTTACAAACCAAAGGAATCATAGCCTGCTTATCATTTACTTCACTTTTCTGTCATGATCCTGGGTCTTATGACCCAGTGTTTTGAGTTTTAGTTCTTTTGATGTTTAGTGTTTGTTTAAGCTTATTAGGTTTCTTATGTTCATTTGCTTTTTAGCTCCCTCTTGTGTTTTCAACCCCTGTGAAGTCTCCCTTGCCCTTCGTGTGTTTCATGTCTGTGTGTCTTATGTTGTCATGTCTGCCTCTCATGTTTCCTGTTTTATTTTGAAGAGATCTTGTGTTCCTGTGTTTATTGTGTTTAGTTTTACTCTTCCACTGTGACATCATTATGTTCATGTGTGTCAGCTGTCCCCCATGTGTTCCCACTTCTCTCATTAGCCTACTGTCTGTGCGTTCTCATTCAGTCTTCGTCGGATCGTCTGTGTTGTTCCCATGTCAAGTCCTGCGTTCAGGTTTTCATATATATATATATATATATATATATATAGATATGCGCTCATCTTCATTGGCATGTTTAGAGTTTTGTTTGTTTTTCTGCCAGGGTTTTTCATAGTTTGTGCTTCCTTTCTAGTTTACCCAGTTTAGGTTATTGCTTAGTTTGCATTGTTTTTGCCCTTTTATTTTGTACTGTTCTGTCTGCCTTAATAAACAGCTCATCAGTTAAGTTTGAGTTTTAGAATGTCTGCACCTGGGTCCACTCTTCACACTCCACGCAGTTTGCCTCGGCAAACTGTGACATTTTCAGACATAGTGGCTAATTCTATCTTTTATATATCATCTGTTGTATCATCGGCCCTCTCTCATTCATAAGTTAAGCGTTATTGCTAGTGGTATGAACATTTGGCTGCTGTGTTTGTCATGGTGGATTGTTATCTTGCTCAGACACACCTGCATAACATGTTGTGTTTACTTGAAGATATCTAGATGAGTCATCCTGGAAAATAGTTATGGTTAAAATAGGCTGAGGTTAGAGGTTTAAGTTAATGCCAAGGTTAGAGTGTTCACCTTTGCACAGATATTAACAAACAGTAAGCAGAGACATGCCTTGGAGTATTATGTGAAAAGCAAAACAGAAAATGCAAAGTATTAACATGTAAGATGACTCGAACCTGGTGTGTTACTTTTGTGCCACGTCATACACAATATTTTTTTCTCACCAAGCTTCAGGTCTCTGTTAAAATTACTACAGTCAGTCTCTGCAACAATGGAAAATCATGTAGAATAAAAGTCCTACTCGCAACGGATTTTCAATTTATTAGTGCCACTTTAGCGACCATTTGTTGTTGATCCGTCATCAAGAATGACAATATGCTGGAGATTCTTGAAATGAGCAGCTGCAGGATTTAATAACAAATGCTGACAGGTCAGCACACCCCACGTTCTCACAAATATATCCAGGTAAATATAAACAGAGAGGAGATAAAGCAGCCTAAGCCCTTAAGAAGAACACTTCAGGGGGTGAGAGGAGGTGGAACTAATCTTATGGTGAGGGTGGGCTGGGGGAGCTGAGTGTAAGGGAACATCATTCATGGGTGGACACAGATGACACAGAGATGTGAGGACAGCAGAGGCCGTGAGACAGGTTTGCAGATAACAGTGCGGCGGGCAGATGCCGCTATGTTTGCTTTTGCTATCATGTCACTCTTTAAAGCCATATGCTGCAGCGTTGTGCTTTCTTGGTTGTTGCATCATACCAAATCCTAGAGATGGAAGTTAGTGATCAAACACAACAACATCAATGGCACACTCACCCAAAGCTAGGACTGCCTTGATGTGCGAAGTATAAGCTGTAACATCTTATATAAGCAACAATTCTCTCCCCCCCATCCTCTCATCATTATCAAAGAATCAGAATTCTGTCTATTTAAAAATGCAAAAGAACAGAAAATAGCTCAGACTGATTGATGGGACCTCACTGAAACAGACACAATTAGACGTAATTAAATCTCGCAAAGCCTATGCTGTTTGCCAATTGCTCATTGGGAGATGATTCTGTTTGCCAAGGGGCCTTGGTAATGTTGCACAAAACTCTTAGTCAAACAAAAGAAAGCCCTAATCCCTCTCTTCTTATATAGTGGGCTATTCATCCGAATTCCATTTCTGACTCAAACAGATTTTATTTACAGCAAAACCAAATGGCAGAAACAAATTGACGGCAGAGCAGGGATGATAAATAATTCAGCAACTTCTTGATAGGCATTTATCAGTTTTTTTCAACAGCCCCCATTCTCCTTGGGTTATCTCCAGCCTTATTAGTGCTATTGTTGAATTTCAGGATTCATTCTGCCTCGTGAGGATACACCTTGACCTTGCCTAATGTGCAAAAAAACAGAGCTGACTTCCAGCAGTTTTTGACCGGGGTATTTGGACATTCATGTATTCATCTCCAGAGGAGTCCAGATGCTGAGATACTGTTTTTTTTCTTCTTCTTTTTTTATGAAAACGGCCTCATGCCGGGAACAGACAGTGACTGGCTGGTGCTCAGTCTAATCCAAAGCAACTAAAAAGAGTAAACAAGCTGAGACATGGGGTACTTCTAGCAACACCACTCAAAATACAACAGGCAGCAAAGCTGAAACTAAGAGCTGAACTGAGAGGTTCAAAGCTTTTTTGAGGTCTCCTTAGGTCAAGCTTTTCTCTAAAACTGTGATGTTTTGCCTCAATAAATCAAATGTTTACACTTTAGCTATGGTGCTATAACCCAATGCTCTCCAACCCGAGGGATGTTCATGTGGCGGTGGGGAGCGGGGATGTGAGTTTTGAAATTGCTCACCGTCTTTTACTGCCATTAGTTCTACTTCATCCTTTGTTTCTTGTCAGTTTTCAGCAAAGCCTGTGTTCAATTATCCAATTACTCAACGGGTACCGTTACTCCACTGCTTCCATTTGTGCCTTTGTACTTTTAGTTTAGCATTCTAGCTGTTTTCTTGTATCTCCTGTGTATGACCTTCCCAATTTTTGACTGTTGCTTTTACTGATCCATGTAAATTTCAGCATCATTGGAGTTTTGGACTGCTTTGAATCTGCCTTATTATGATGATATCTTGTGGACCAAGCTGTTAAGATTGAGAAAAATTAAATAAAATAATATAAATAGAAAATAATGAGTTTAAAGAGTGTGTGAAAACACTAGGTGTCAAATGAACAGAGACGTCTTAAATTAAATTAATCCTACTTAATGTAGTATTTGATGAAAACTATTTATTAAAAATATTGATTATAATGGATACCAAGTGACAGCTGTAATGTGTCTGGATTGAAATAAAGGTAAAGACAAATAACTGCTATGATTTGCCTGCCTCACTGACAATTAAAATGCGGATTCTTATACCACTGAGGTCATCCTTGTCTCCCATGCACTTGAAACTTGAGGCAATGATTTAAATCTCTTCTGTCAATGAAGATCAAACTCACTCTGAGAATATTTGTGGCTCTCTGGATTGGTTTCTAACCTCTGGTCCTGGAGAGGAGCATTTATTCCAAACAAACCCTCCAAGCTGTTTTATCTGGCACTCCCGGAAACTGCCACCACTAATCAGAATGTAAGTACTGTGTGGATGGGCACACTTCCTACTGCGCCTGTTGATGCAGATCAAGTGGCCGGATGTGATCTAGAGACGTGGACAAAGTCTGCCTACATGTCCTTGACTGTCAGCACGTGCTGTCTCTGTGAAATCACATTTTTCTTTGTGGCCACTATAAAAAAGCAAAAAAAAACCAAACCCCCAAACCCTCAGGTTTTTAACAGATGTAAATAAGGCAACATAGACAGAGGCAACACTGAACAATCTCCATATTCAAAACATGTCTGCTAATTATCCAGCTATCCCTCAGGCTATAATCAATCAAACAGGCTCATTGAATTGCAAGTGAACGCTAGACTTATTCCTCTTCCTCTGCAAGAATGCAATTCTTGTTTCATGTATTAAGGAAGACTATATTTACCATATGAAACTTAAACATTCATACTTCACAGCTCATTTCAAAGCTGACCCAGAGTACCTCCGACCTGTTTAGAACGCAAACTATAGTTGATGCCAATTTTGTGGGAGAAAATTAAAGCAAGCCGTCGCACAAATTAAAGTTAGGTTCCAATGTTGATTGTATTTTAACTTAACAAGGCCAAGGCTTTCAGATAGCCAGGCAATTTCATTAAGTCTGTTTTTGAACAGAATGGAAATGGAGGAGCCGGTCTTTAACACTCGGCCCTCATAATTGACTGAAATAGAGCTGAACGTTTAAGAATTGTCCCTTGGCCCCCTCAGACCAAATATCGCTGTGCAATGCCGAGTAATTAAGAAACACTGATTGCCGTTTTAATGACTTCCTTCCAGTGCTCAATATATTGGCACTGGGCAAGGGACGCCGTGTCTCTCTCAGTGTGTGTGCGTGCGTGAATGCGTGTGCAGGTCCGAGTATAAATCGGCTATTTTGACAGACTCTCTGGGGAGTCGAGGTGTCATTCTCAACCCATTATCAAACCGGATCCTTTTCATTCCCAGTGTCCACACCTCTCACTCACGGCACACACACACACACAACCACACACACAGTGATCCACAGATGTAAAGTGAAACCATTTTACCGAGGCTATTACGATGACCGGTTATTGATAAAAACATTAAGAATGAACAGGTGTCTTACCGGCGTATGGTAATCACTCTCAGTCTTCTCGATTACTGTGCTTACTTTTATTTGACACAACTTGTGTAAAATCTGAAACCTGAAAATATGTGACTCTCCAACTTAGACACCCCTGGGTGCTGAGCCGGTGCAACTTTCAGATGCAACACCAGCGTGTCTGATAATTGCTGTCAGACTGGCAACATCACTTTTCTAAGGTAGCAGGAAACTAATAGTGTTGCTCCTAGAAACTGAGACAGGTAACCTAAATTCAGCATTTTGCTTTAGCTTTGTTGGGTATTTTTTTTTTACATTTGGGCACTTAGTTTCAACAATTTGCAACAAAAGTTCTTTGTACTCGGTATTACACAAAATAGTCCGAGACAGCCTCTTAGTTTAAAATAGCTGGGGTGCAGAAGAAAAAAAAAAGAGGTATCAGCAAACAGACTTTGTTTGCAGTGCTGTCTACTGGCAAAACCAATGATGCCATGCATGAACAGAAAAAAGTGCAAACAATACAGAAAATCTGACTATACTCACCAAAAATCAGTCTACAGCATATCACAAAAAAAATCACATAAATTCCATTTGTTTTTCAAAGAAATCAGTATGTTTAGATGTTTTAACTCAACAACACCGTTTAATATAAATTGTACAAACATAGACACATTAAAAGCTAAAAGAAACACCTGAATAACTGGAGGTTTTTTTGCAATTCACAGTTACAAGTCTTAGATCACAAGAGAAATGCAGTAAAGTGTGCTACTAGCACAAACCCATCAGATTAAATGGCCATAAAATGTACTGATGGGGGTGTTTATGCAGACAGAAGTGTTATTTTCGCTTTGATTAATGATAACATGCTTAAGATATGCAATCTAAGTTTTTCCCACTATCGTCGGGCACTGCTGTTGACATGTAACATATGAAAAATGTAAAGTACTTTCTCCCCTCTCGAGCTGACCCATCTGCGCATATTCAAATGTGATATTTTGGTTGCTAAATATAATGCTGTGCTGATGTTTAACCACGCTTTGCTAGAAATTGTGTTAATTGCCTCAAATCAATACCTTTCCAACGCCCTTGCAAGACGTTTTACCTTTTTTCTCACTTTCCTCACACATTTGAAAAAGGATGTTTTTGCGCTGAAATCATTAGACACCCACGGTGAATTCTAAAAGAAAAAAAAAAAGATGATCTAAAAACACGCGCATAGTCTGAGTGGAGACTTAATGGGGCTTTAAATAACTACTGTACTTCTTTGCTTTCCAACATCTGGTAACACAGAGGTGGAACATTGCACCTCTCTTGTTGTAACCGTGCTGTCAACAGAGCAGCTGCGCCTCAAACCTCGCCAGTTTCAAGTGATATTTACTCATATTGCAGAAAACTGTGCCAACAGTCCCGAGACAGATTGTGTTCTTCTTTGCTTGGTACATTACATTAGCCTTGATGAGCGAGTTAGTGGGGAGCTTTAGTGGAGTAGGCACCGGTGGGATCAGGAGCAATTCGCAAGAATTATCAACCACTGTTTTACTTTCATTATCACACCTCTGTCGCTAGTGTATTGCGTGCTGCTCAGTGGTCCTGGCTTATTCAAATAAATATGCAGCTGAGGTAGATGATGCTGGAGCTCTGCTGAAAATTAACAGCCTCCCGTAGTCTGCAGTCTAACCTAATCACAGAGTATAATGCAGTGTGCCGTGTCGTTCGTCAACTCCCCAATGGGGGTCGTTCTTAGTGGAGAATAGTTTGGATTTCTAATACAGGGTTTAGGAGCGAGAGTGTATTATAGGCCTTAACATTTGGAATTATGTTAAACAGCTACAGAAAAAAGTGTTAAGATAAAATAGAATTAAATATTTGAGAGGTCAGAATATCTAAACATCTATCCATACTGTTGTATTAATTACTATTGCAAATGCTCACAAATAGGCAAGGCAAGTTTATTTATATAGCACAATTCAACAACAAGGTGATTCAAAGTGCTTTACAGAGACGTTAAAAAACAAAAACAATAAAAAGCATGATTTAAAATTGATTAAAAAAAACAGTAGATAAAATCAGAGCAGTAGATAAAATCAGTAGTTAAAATATAAGTTTTGAAATTTAAGCTTAAAAGTGTGGATTTGGTGTTTTATTCAAATGCAGCTGAGAATAGGTGAGTCTTCAACCTGGATTCAAATAAACTGAGTGTTACAGCTGATCTGAGGCTTTCTGGGAGTTTGTTCCAGATATATGGAGCATAAAAGCTGAATGCAGCTTCTTCGTGTCTGGTTCTGACTCTGGGAACTGATAAAAAAACGGATCCAGCTGACCTGAAAGATCTGGAAGGTTCATACTAGAAGACTAACGTTTCCTACTACTGAATTTAAACAGAAAAAATAGTAAACTTAAACATTTGTTCAGGAAATGATTTAGACTTACTAAAAGCAAAGTAAATAAGAGAAGTCTGACAGTTCTGCAAAGGTCAGGGCTGCTAAACCTGAGGATCTCTATTGTATGTAGATAATTTAACTCACCCATCTCAGTGGAACAGAGGTAAATTGTGATTAATGGTTTGTCCCTGAACCATCTCCTCTCTCTGTGTAAGAAATAATGGACTAAATAATTAACAAAGTAACCACTGTTGTGACACATGCCTAAAGCACACGCAGCAGGAGGATCCTAGAAAGCTGTAGTGATTCTGTAACGTAGATCCTCAGTGGAAAGTGAAATTAAGTTGGAATGAAAATGGCACAGTTAAGATATGTCAAAAATGTGGAAAACAAGCAGAAAAACACACTGAGCAGTTACACAAAATTTTGTCTTTATTGCGCAATAGCATTCTTGGGTTTCAAACATGAACTCGTTTTAGAAGATTTATTCATTTATTATATTCTTAATAAATTAAGAAAGCTTTGAGAAGACTTCAGTCACTGAAGAAACGTGTGCTTGTTTTTTATGCAGTAAATGAATATATAACAAATACAGACGCCACATAATTTGAAAAGTCTACATTTTGAGTTTTTTTCTGAGACAGGCAGGTGTAACAAACAGTTTTCGAATTCAGTCAGAGATTCGGTCGCCAAGTCAGAACTATGATCAAACAGTAGGAGTTTGGGTACACAGATGAGGAGATTGCATTCTTGCTTGCACCATTTCTTTTGTAGTCTTGCAGTAATATTATCATTAGTGTTAGAGGTTATTTGCCCCCGAGTCAAACAAAGGCAAACTCCTTAAGAACACTCTCTTCGCTTTACATAACAGCAAACTAAGATGACAGAACAACATACCCGACTGCTGGAGTGTTGCTTCCCTTAAGCAAAGTTTGCACTGAACTCCATTCATCTGAGTTGCATGCTTGAAAGGATTCCTTGCAATGAGATCTATTAGGACAGGTTAGCATCACAGTCAAAGTACTTTTCAGTCCCCTGGAGTGAGGGTCATTATGCTGTATCGCCACTAATTCAAGTATCCTCGATCAGTGCTAAGCAAGACGTTGCTTATTTTGGAGCAGCACATTCCTCGAGGCTAGCTCAAAGTGTCATTTGCCAGGATCTTAACAGGATTCTCCTCAGCTATCTGTGAACTCTCAGGGGAGCCAGACATCTTTTGAGCCTGATCTATTTCTTTATAATGTCTGAATTTTTCTTAGTGGCCATGACTCACTGGAATTAAACAAGACCAACCTCTGCAACACTTGTGCGCCATTTATCTGGGTCACACTGATAAGCTCAATCTGCTCTTCATTTCAGAATGGAGAAACTGGAAATTAGTTATGTGCTGTGAACACAGCAAATGAAAATATACAATGACAGCTTATGCCGACTGGTGGTAAAGCGAGCACACGACAAATCATGAACAGCTAGTCTTTGCTTTTGTTTTCTTACCATTTTAAGATTCCATTCACTCCTGTAATGCACCACATGGAGGAAAAAGCTCACAACTGCACTGGCTGATGAGAGTGCCCTTTCAGGGGAAGCCTCTGGAGGTATTCATTTTTCACACCAGCATTACGCTGCTACCTAATCCAATATTAGCAAATTGGATGACTAATGATTCATATTGGAAGTAATTGAAAATCAGTACTTTCTTGCACCTTTTTCTCAAAATCTAATTAGCAAACCTTTCATATTAAGAACTGAACAAATATCTCCCCCTCTCCCAACCCTCCCCCCCTAAAAAAGGAACCCCCCCCCCCCCCCCCCCCCCCACCTCAGTCTTAATGGGCAGTTTTTAAATATTCCATCTTCTCCAACTTTGGAACACATATGCACTAAAATCACACATTTTCAACACTGCATGCATCGGGACAACGTGAATACAAGCAGAGTAGGAGAATGGATAAAAGGAAAGGGAGGATAAAGGGAGGTAAAGGAAGAGACGGAGAAAAGGAGAGCAAAGAAAGAACAAACGCCAGGGTAGAGACTGCGGCACAAGATTCTCCTGAGGGAGCCACAGAGATGGGTTGGAAGACAAATCAGGGCCACAGAGGTGATTTTGCAGCTGCACTTCTTCTTTCTCTGCCTTACCTTGTTCTGCCATCTCTCCTTTAGAATGCTATATTCCAGCTAGGCTGGTTGTGACTGGAATTACCAGAACCTGCTTGTTTATCTACAGAATCACTATTCATGGCATACCTAGAACCCTGGGTGTGCGGCAACTTTATTCCTGTATATCTTGATGAAGGGCAGAGTCACTCAGCCTTGACGCATTTGTCACGAAGCTGATCGAACAATGACATCAAGCTGTGCTGGATAAATTGGAATCCTACTGGGTCTAAGCTGGAGACCAGCGCACACACTGTCTGGGAAAAAATACTCAACCTCACAACTAGGCTGGTATCTCATTAAGTTATGTCCATCATGAGCCTATTCTGAGAGCAATAGTTAGACTCACTTTCTACTAAAAATACACATTATTACCTCGGGGAATAGGGAATGGGGTGCCTCACAGAATTTAAAAAAACAAAACAAAAAAACGGGTAAAAATGTGCTTGAGAAGTGAATTTGATTAAAGTGAACTCCTACTAGTTAATCTATCCTGATGCCACCACAAGAGGAATTAAATGGTTCACTCTAAGGCGTCCTCTCAGACTGCAGAGGATGATATGCTGCAGTTGTCAGTAATCAGAACAGAAGCTGGTGATGCAGGGGAAAAAAAGGGAATGGAGGGAAACAATGAGATGGAAGACGCTGTTAGAAAAAGCTTATTGACCTTGAGTAATGTTGATCAGGTCATTTTTAAAAACAGGCATGGCGCACCTCAGACAGGAGTTTCTTAAATACGATGCTGCCGCCGCTAAGTTCAAAGTGACAGCGTTTGTATAATCTTAGTGTAGAATCGTTGTGGGCGTGTCCCAACGTTGCTTTACTGCTGCTGAATTCTTAATTGCAACTTCTGCCCTCCTTTTTCGCAGGGTATGATACATGACTAGCAAGAAGCAGAGCTGAGGCGTCCGCATCAACAACAAAGGCGACATCGAGTCAAAGAAGTTGCATCATTTTGAAGCCTTTGTTTAAAAACCAGTCTGATCATATGTGCTGCGTTTTTTTGGGTTTTTTTACTGGGGGCGGGGGGGGGGGGGGGGGGGGGGGGGGTTAAAGCGTGGGAGGGCCTTAGCTCCCAGCACAAGTTAAAAGGGTGAGGAACGCATGGAAAAGACGAGAGAGCAGGCATAGCGAAGACAAGGCTTTCACTGGTGCAGAATCAGGGAAGGATACCGGCCCTTAGGGAGATATGGTAGTGCCGCAATGACATTTTTAGGGCAGCTGCAAGAGTTGCAGATGAGTATCAGATGTTATCCATTACTGCCTGGGAAACATTATTAAAAAACCAAAACATACAACAACAACAAAGGGCTATGTATAAATAAGGAGGAGAAAAACAAAGCAAAGATTTTTGAATAATAAAATACTGGATATAAATACACGCAAATAACTTGCTTTTGCGAGGCTGTTTACTGTGTATCAGGATGTGGCATGCAGACCGCCCTGCAATGATGTTTATGATGAGCATTTATGACTGAAAATACATTTGTTAATAAGAATCGGACAGTATTTAAAAGTACATATTTATCACTTAATGCTAATGCAGTGTAAGATGTTTCTTTTTCTTGTCTCGTTGCTTTTATGACCCCCTCAATACTCCCGAGGCATGCTTTCTTGCATGAATAAACAATAGAGGTGAATGAGCAAACATTTTCATTGCACCGTGCTGTTAAAAGTTGAAAATGAATGCACTGCCAGAAAGGCTGTCTTGTTTATGTGATGCATGCTCTTTTACCCTCAAAATCACACTACCTCCTTTGCTGCTTTCACCTCTGTGCAACATGAACTGATTCTGTACTCTCATCTGTGCTATCATTTATATATATTTTCTGGACTGTGAGTCCTATTTCCACATTTTTACATGCACAAGTGCTAAGTGTTGACCTGCTAATCACTGGAAATTCAGGCGAACTTATCACAAAAATGGCATATGTGTGAGTTACACAGATTAATATTTTCCATCCCTCAGACTGAGGCAGCTCAAATAGTTTCATACTCTCAGCTATTTGCAGCAAATCAGCCACCAATACAGAGATTCGGCATAGGAGTATCAGTGTAATATTCATGCTTAAACATGAACTTTAATGAAGTCAAAAACCTTGTGGGAGAGGGGGAAAAAAAGTACCGTTTCTGTTAAGAAAGGCAACTAATTCTTTCATCTTCTTCTGACATACTTTGACTTCAATCCCTTGCTTTGTCATTGCAATTTCACTAAGTTTCTGACTTTGTTCCGCAGGCAACTGACTCAAACAACTACTTTTACTGTTCATATGAGCAATAGTTGTGTGAAGTGAGATTGGGCTCCTCAGCATGACCATTTTTTGTCCCTTGGCTCTTGGACCCCTTGTAGGTCGCCGGGAAAAGCAGGAGATATGAACACGGTGACGATGGACAGTTTTAATACACCGGCACATGCCCTTTGGGGAGTCAAGTGGTTGCCCCTGCAGATATTATGAGTGGCGAAATGAAGCACATCCATTTCCTACAGCCTGAAGGATGACATGTGGCAACTGGGGCCTCTGATGGGATTTAGTTGTTGCCCTTTTTGTTGTACAAATTCCCAGTGATTAACAGAACAAAATGAATGTGCGAATCCCAATCCCCTTCGTGCTCGTGAGCCGTGACTATCGATTTCATCCTTACAGTCACTGTGACTTTGATTATTCTTGCTTACAGCACATCGGATGATACAATAACAAGAGAGTGCTGCTATTAAACTGAAATAATGGTTGCTATAGGAGAGTCGTTATGACTGCGACTGTTTGTCATTTCAGATTGCTGCTCAACAGAGAGGACTGCGAGTTGGCCAGGTAACTGATAAAAATGATTAGCTAGAGGACTGGCAGCAAACATCAGTGGAAATGCAGAGAGTGCACTTCACATTCATGATGTGATTTTCTCAAAACTGCTTCCCCGTCCAAAGGCTGATCCTTGTCAGGCTTAGAAGAAAAATGTGAACGCACACATGTTGCCGTGCAAAAAACCCAATGCCACACACACTCACACATGCACATGCACTCATATAAAACTCGTTGGGACTGCATTTAGAGCATTTGGTTAAATACAGCCTTTTCCTATTGCAGCGGCTGTCTCCCCCAGGATAAGATGATGCATAATCAACGCCCTGCTGTGGTTCACAGCCATCACATTGCAACTGCTCCTCCTGCGGCAGTGGTTTCCTTGCTCCAACACTCAAGAGGCAGAAGAAACAGTACACAGATGTATCCAATTAACACCTGCTCCAGTGGTTCACCGCCTTTATTTCGGTTTGCATATTCCATCTCGAAGCCTCGTCTGCAACTTGCCAACACCTCTTCTAGTTCTGCAGACTCACCGCTGAAGAGTTCTTGGATCTCGGCAGATTTGGGTTAGACATGGGAGGAAAGAGTGCTGTGTTGCATCATGGGTCTACGTGGGCTTTAGAATAAATACAGAAGGTGAATAGAGACCTTTAATCTTTGTGATATAATGTTTTTTTATTTGTAATATCCTGTTCCGGCTACACTGAAATGTACCTGCATGTATTCGATGTGGTCCATTTTGAATCAAGCTACTTATTCGTAAAGATCAAACTTGTTTCTCACTGTTGTCTGCTTCTCTTTACATCAACCTTCTCCTTTAATAAGAGAAATCAATAACATTCACCTCATTAGTGCACTTCATAAAAACAGCATCACATTCTCAGCAGACTGTTTGCCTTTGCAGTTCTTGTTAGATTAAAAAAAATATTCACACATCAAACTAAAAGAAGGCAATTTTTTCTTTGAATGAGTCTCCGGTGAACAGACAAGTAAGTAAATGATGCAGGGTTTGTAGCTACATCGGGGATCATTTGCATCCCGTTGCCCCTCGTGCCCCGCTATGTGCACAGTGGCATTGGTGCATTGGTGGACGCGGTGCCTTTAATAACAGCAAACCTTTTAGCACAGCAGTCTTATGTAACTGTAACAAAGGGCTATGTTCCGCTTTTGTTGTTATCTTGGATCACTGACAACGTCAAGACACATCTTCTTAATGAAGCAGTGAAAAGCGCAGTTTTGTTGGTCTTCGGTTTTAACAATAGACTCTGAAAGTGTGCACATCTGTTTGGTGTACAACTCTTATCTCAAAATTGCAGGGAAGGACAAAGTTATGATATCGTGATTATTATAATTTTCAATATTTAATGTGACCCCAAGTCAAAGTGGCACCATAAACCCATTAGACTGAAACTACTGCTACATTAATGTTTAATGTGCGCATATTGTTTTGATCACTAAAGTAATCTATTCATCAATAATTAGCTAATTCAAATTTCAGGTTGTGAAAAACATGAATGAATATATATGAGATCACCTATTCATCATTTTCAAAACCAAATTTAAACCCCAATTCTCACAATTCATATTTTTTTCTTCCATAAAGCAAAGTTTCGGTTTCTCCACTCACTGGTTTGGCATTCATAGGGACTAAATTATAACACAAAAATACAATATTTAAGAAGTCGTAATCTGTGTTTTCTATTTTCTATTTTTCTATTGTAGAAAAAGGCATAGTTTCATTCTAGAGGTCTGGCATCTTGTGGTTTTATTCTCTCCTTTCATTTCACTTTTATTATTGGATAGTCATGATTTGAATGGAAGAAATGAAAAACAGCATCACTGGGAGCACAGAACTGTGAATTCACATGCTGCCTTTGCCCTGTCATTTTCCCTCATGCTGGTTTTCAATTAAGAACTGTCAATGACTCATATCAGCAGTAATCCCTTTAACATGCAGTTGACTGAATGTGCCCAGTCGATACCTTCATTCTTAGTCATCTTGGCTATTCTAAGGACAGCAGAAGTCTCTTGTGTTTACCTCTCACAGAAGATTGGCCTCTGATCTTCAAATCCCTTGTTTAGCTAAAGTGGCCCTCTCGGGACTGCGGCAAGCAGGGGATGAAGCGACACAGAGTGATGGAGCGACAGAGAAATTCAGAGAGGGCAGCCGACCGAGAGAATTGTGAGGTTGTAAAGAAGAAGAATGATAGATAAATGAGTGATAGGGATGGGAAGATGAGAAAAAGAGATATTCAGAGAGAGAAATGGGAGAGGTAGGAGGGAGAAAACCTTTTAGGATGAGGCAGTCTTTCCTCCCACCACTCCTTCCTCTCCTTCTTGTCTTGCAGGCCTGATTGAACCTCCGTGGTTGAACTCATCAGGTATTCACAAAGCCCCTTCTCTGACGCCCACCATCCCAGTGCTTTCTGTCATGGATGCAATGAGAGGCTTAGGTCCTTTGTGGATCACTATCCCTGTCATATTTTGTGATGACACCACCTTCCACTTTAGCTGGGGGTGGTTGGAATCAACTAGGAGGGAAAAAGAGGGGTTTTGATAGATGTTGTGTTTTTCCGTACCACAATGTGTATTCTTGTGGCAAGGTTAAGTCAGCTGGATTCACACCTGAGTTTTAGTGATGTGGGAAAACGACATTGGAGTGACAAAGATTTGAGGTTTGGTTGTGAGCAAACAAGCGAATGCACAGAGCGAGGTGCAGTGAGATTTGACAACATTTCTTCTTATTTTTCAAAAGGATGAATACTGTTTTTATTTGTATTTTACCTGCTTATCTGCTGAGATGCCAACTGTTATCTCGATTATTTCTCCCTGCCTCTCTCTACCTATACTTACTTTACTTACTTTAATTTTCTTTTTCTATGTCAATTTTATGCCTTACCGATTGTTAGGAAGATAGCAGAACCTACCTACATATCATTTCCAAATGAAAGCCAATGGGTGGGGCTATTATATATAGACACTGCTGCAACACAGCTAGCAGCAGTGGACAGTGAAGAAAAGCAATGGGGGGCAATCAATAATCTAGTAATAAGGGCTCAGAGCAGGATGGTCATGTGAGGGAAGGGAACCTGTAGCAAGCGGAAAGGGAGATGTGAACACGAAAAGTGAGAGAGAAATGGATGTGATACCAGGTCATGCATGATATATGGTGGTTAAATGTGTGCATTCACACAGCTATATGCAGGAATTGTGCCAGTGACACACGAAAGCTGGACTATTGATCGTTGTTTTCCGTATCACCTCGGAGAAGCTGGCAGCCACCACAGATGTACTATACAGCACAGTTGTTAGCTCCTCCATGCCCCGAGGTACAGCAACCCAAACACACAACCCTGACACCGTGAAACCCTCCTGGGCTTTGCAGACTACTTCTTCCTGTCAAGCTTCTGCTTATCGACCTGAACAAAGAAGTCAGTGGCCTTATCTTAAATTGCCTTGAGTTTAATACCTGTGCACTCATCTTGCAAAACTACTCCTCTCGTACATCTACAAACCTATTTAAGGGTTGGTTAACCCAAATTATTTTGTTTACCCTGGTTTAAAGCCAAAGAGAAACCTTATCAAAGCTTTATACAGAGCCAGTTATTGAGGCTAACTACACTATCAAGTCTTTTATTTAGAGAAGGTCGTGCTCATGTGAAAGTGCCAAAAATTAAATGTAACTCAGTCTCTCTACTATTGAACACATCTACTTTCAAGATCTTCTGCTATGGATGGTAAACAAAAACACACAAACCTGTCTTAAATTGGTCCCTAGTTCAGCAGGTCATGAATCAATCTATGGTGAATTGGATTTCAGGCACTAATTAGGCTCTTGTTTCATCGAGCAGTGGGACACTGATGAGTCGATGACCTGCGTCACATTTATTTTAAAGCACTGTGGTAATGATGTCCCATTAACAACAGTACTCCCTAGAGTTAGGTAGACCATAGTGCAAAGAGTCATTAAAATATTTAAAATGAAGCTTTAAAAATACCAATATTAAATCCTCAAGGAATACACACAGCCTTTGCACAAGGGTGTCACCACTGTAAGCACAACTGCATCTAACAAAACTAATGAATAAGCTTGCTTCACATAAGCTAATTATCACAATTTGGCCATTATATTTCTTCAGAGAAATGCTGAACAGTCAGTCATACATGGCTGTACTCAAACTGCTAATGAACACCGAACAGAAATAAAAAAAAAAATCTTTAGAAAAATCATCTTCATTTTTTTAGGGGGAGTTCACATCTCTGTTGGTCAAGAGTCAAATGTCACACATCTGCTGAGAGACTTACTTTTCTATGGGCATTGCAAGTGTGGCAGTCACTATACTGGAGTATGTTAATAACGGCAGTAATGAGATTGAGCATATGTATGCAGACAAATAGTGTTCCTCTGGAGGAAAATTTTCAAATTAATCAATTGATCTATGTTATCTTAGAGTCTTCTTAATGGTTCTCTAGGCCTCCCTGCAATATTTCTCTCAAGAAACTGTACGATAGTAGAGTGATAATTGTCTTTACATTACAATTGCCTCACATTATATTGGAGATTATGTATCGGAATTTCAGGAGCAGGACCACGCCTCCTAACATGTTCCTTCTGGTTGTCATCTATATAGGTTCCCCAAGTTCTGCAAGCTGTTCATTCTCCGTTACGTGCCCCACCCACCCTCCCTCCTTGTTCTCAATTCTTTAACTTCTTCCCTCCTATTTAGTACATGTGGATCTGCCAGGCCCGGGAGCCGTCGCCAGTCCCCTTCAAGGCCTTCCCCAAACCGCAGCTCAGTTCATGTCCAAGCATTCACTTTTACCTACTAAAATGCTGTCAAACCTAAAATGAGGACGTGCGCCCAGCTAGTGAAACATATTATATTGAAGACAGGACACCATTTTCTTATTAAGGCATTTCATATTATGAATTGTTACTACGCTAGGCTATTAAGATATTTTCTTGGCATACTTTGATCCCCTTAGTACCAACTGAGCGTCATCATTTTAGGCCAGGCCACTTAGGTCAAGGTCAGCCTACCTTGACCTTGACCAATGTGGCTGACCATGTCGATCCCTTTTTATTACTAAAGTGTACCCTTCTTCTGATGGCCTCTTCCAGCAGGGCAACACACCACATCACAAAGCCTGGTTCTGCTGGAGGTTTCTTCCTGTTAAAAGGGAGTTTATCCTTCCCACTGATGTCAAAGCGCTTGCTCACAGGGGGTCATATGATTGTTGGGTTTCTCTGTATGTATCATTGTAGGGTCTACCTTACAATATAAAGCACCTTGAGGCAACTGTTGTTGTAATTTGACACTGTATAAATACAAATGAACTGAATTAAAATGGCCTTTGTAGTAACTAGATCTCAATCCATCGTGACTACAAATCTGTAGCAACTGAATGATGCTATCATATCAATAAGGATATGAGGAATTTTTCCAACAGCATCTTGAATCAATGCCACAAAAAATTTATGCCGTTCTTAAGGCAAAATGTCCAACACTCTACTAGTAAGAAGTAACAGTCTGTCATCTTTCCCTTAAAAAAGCTGTAGCTGATTAATTAACATCAAATGCATTATTTGCCACAGAGCTTTTGTGATGGAGAACCTTAGTTGGACATGCTGTAGTCACTGTATTCTACACAAATTGTTTTTGCAAATAGCTGTTGAAAATCTGTTGCTTGAAAGAGTTTCAGGTCGTCACAGAGAGCACTGTCTCAGTAATGGACCCTAACTGACACAAAAACGCCAGCTTGCCTTAATCAAATGAGGCAAACCCGCTGAGCGAAGCAAAGTTGGGTGCCAGTTCAAAAGATTAAGATTGGCTTTTTGAATGCACTGAATACAAAATTGTTTGTGTACCATTTTGTCTAGAATTTTTACTAACAGAAGATGCAATCATTTAATTTAGCCAAAATCTTATATAACACAGTCTCTTACACTGTGTGCCTCCCACCAGTTGACAGCTTCACCTTATCTTCACTGAACAGTTTCAATAAAGCACAGATCTGTTGCCAATGAAAACCCTGCTTTAGTTTAAGTAATCATCATTCAAAGTTCTGTTTTATTCAGAGTTTAGAGAAGACAGATTGGCACAAAAGATACTTAATTTCAATTTCTTCTGAATACTCTGTACTTAGAAATCTCCTCAGAAAGCTATTCACTGGCAATAATCGAAGCTTTAACTGGACCACCAATAATTTCAAACTTGAGTGAAATTATTGGTGAGAAACTGCATTAATATTAGTGCATTCAAGAAGTAGTCATGAAGGATACTCAAAAAATATTGTTATTAGTTGTTGGATACTGACTTGCCAGTATATTCAACAATACTGTAAAGGCAAGCAAATGGCAGGGAAAAGCAAGGTCTATAAAATATCTGAAAAAGGCTAACTGGAAAACTTGCATGTGGAAATACAAATCTAGGACATTATAGAGAAACATGAATAAATATAGCGGAAGACTTATTAACTGAGTGGGAACAGGCGTGGAGAAAACTGGAGGGAAAAACGACACTGTCAGAGAATAACATAACGTACAGTTAGGTCAATCATTTTTTGGACATAAACACACATTATTCTAGTTTTAGTACACCAAATTAAATAATTATGCTGTCCTCGCCCTGAGTTTCCGAGTTTTCAACAGGTATAGTGAGATAAGGATGCTTCAATAACCAGACTTATTTTCCTTTTTCTGCTGATTTATTGAAGAATGGCCTCTGACCATTGCCTTGTCTTTGACCATTGTAAAACTTCAAACATACAAAATATTGTATTAGCTAACTAACGTTGCAAATTAGCTTGTTGCACGGTTACTGCAAGCTAACAAGATAAAACGTTCATACTCACTTAAACATGCAAATTATCATACCAATTTTTAAGCAAAACAAAGAGACAATTATTATTTTGTCATCACTCATACTTACGGACAAATCTCGTCCAAAGCAACAACATTTTAAGGTCCATATCAGCATAAAACAATAATACTTCGGAATTACATTCAGCCATCTTGGATTTTCCGCTTCCTCTATTTTTTCTCTTTTTCCAAAGTAATCAAAACAATAATACAGAGCAGCCACTAGAGGAAGCTCTAGGGCAGTTGACAAAACTGTATTATAGAGCTTAACTTATAAAAGGTAAACAATAATCAAATATATTATTGAATTGGAGACTTTCAATTTCATTTCAAGGAATTTTACAAAGACTTTGTATGAATTGTTTAGGAATTACAAGCATTGACATATATAGATAGTTCCCAATTTTCAAAGACTCCAGTTAATTAATTATTTAACAAGGACTGTCACATTTCTGAATGAAAATCATTTGCAGCCAATGACTGCCTGAAGTTTAGAACTCATTGACCTTACCAAATGCTCTCTGTCAAATGCTTCCCCCTTGCCAGGCCTTTACTGCAGCCACTTTCAGTTGTTCAGTTGCCCTCTGGATTAGTTTTAAAGTTAATAACTGAAAAGCATGATCTATTGGGTTGAGATCAGGTGGTGACATGGCTATTGTTGAAAATCCCATTTATTCCCCTTGTGAAACTCTTGGGTTGCTTTTGCAGAATGTTTTGGGTCTCTATGTATTTACACTGTGAAGCACCATGCGATCACTTTTGCAGCATTTGGCTATCAATCATCCCTAACCATTAGCAGACTGGTTGCACTGGCAGCCATGATTGCAAATACCACATCCTTGATCATGTGAATCATGACCTGTTTCTCGTCTTCTCCATACATTTGGTAAATGGTCTGGTTCTTATATAGTGCTTTTCTACTCTATATGAGCACTCAAAGCATTTTCATACATGCCTCACTAACCGATTTATACAAGCACTTTGTACTACACTGAAGTGCTTTCTATCTAACGTTCACACACATTAATATTCAGACACATGCATCTGAGAGCAACTTGGGGTTCAGTATCTTGCCTAAAGATACTTAGGCATGCAGACTGGACTGACTCCAACCACCAGCCTTCCGATTAGTAGATATCCTGAGCTACAGCCACCACAAAGCATACAGCACCTGGTATTCCCAGGTGGTTTCCCATCAAAGTACTAACCAGGCTCAACTGTGCTTAGCTTCAGAGATCTAACAAGACAAAGTGTGTTCAGAGTGGTATGGCATTTCTTCTTTCCATCACTCTGGTACAAGGTAATTTTGGTTTTAGCTGTCCAATTTTGTTTTGTTTTTTTTGTAACTGTGCAGGTGTTTTCTGACAAACTCCCAACAACCAATGGCTTGCATGATGTTGTAAACTATATTTTTCCATTCATGACAATACAAGTGGGTGGTATAGTGGTCTAGGGGGCCAGATCCACCAGCCAGCTGGAACCTGTCTGTTTGTATTTTCACAGTGTGTGTTGTTAACACATACTCTATATTGCCAAAACACATCTTTTGGTGTAGCAGAGCTGGCCATGGCATTCATTCTTTTTTACAGGGGGCATGAAATTCTACACATATAAAGGCTAACCACTGAGTCCTGCTCTCAAAAACTGGCATAGATGTAACACCGTCTGTGAAGCTGGATTTAAGAAATAAGTGCTTATAGTTAAAGTTTTAAAAACCTGTTTAGCGCCATCTTATTTCAGTACGAAACGTGACATCATGTGGTTGGTTGGCTGGTTGGTTGCGGCTAATAGACTTACATTAGTTTATCTTAGCTAACTAGTGACAGAATTGATAAATGACTCAAACAGGAAAATCCAGCTTTTAACCGCAAAAAAAGATGATGGCCTCCGAGTTGCACTGATATCTCTTTGGACCCACACTATAAAAGTAAAAATTAAATACTGTGAATCAACTTCAGATATTACATCTTTTTTGTCATGATGTAAGTAAGTAAGTAAAATGGATTTTACAGGAGCAAGGAAGGGAGTATCATAAATGGCTCAAGAACCCTTTCAGGCAGATTTATTGAACAATATTGTGCCTTAAACTGTATCATTTGCGTCAGACTTTTTTTTTCTTTAAAAACAATAATTACCTGGTTGAAAATTCTCGCAATGAAATGAATGCATTTTCCACTGAAATGTTTAACTACTGGGTATAAAATGTGTAACCATCTCATTTTCAGTGTTTGTGCAATGCTGATAGGTTTAGACATTACACTTGTTTATTGGAAAAGAGCTGACAAAAAGGTGTGATGTGAAAATTCAGATTCAGTTTCAAGTTTAGACATTCAACTCAGATTTTTGGTATACACAGAACATCATTTGACTTTTATCAGATAAATTATTTTTGTGATGAACACACAAACACATCAGTCTGCACAATGAAGGATGAACATTTTATTTTTATTCAAACTTAGATGAAATACATAACAAACAACAGTAAAAAATATGCACAAATACTTTCAAGTTGTAAAAATTTCTCTTTAGATTGCATAGTATAAATATTTTAATTAGATCAAATGTCACTGAGTTATTCATGCAAGTAACTGACTATCATGTAAGACAGAAAATCTAATTACTGACAGGACATGAAATACTAAAGTGATAAAGTAAATATTAATATGTGCTGCAAAATGTGTTGCCAAGCTAATTATGGCTATAATTACACCCACTATTATTTGTTATTAACTGTAATTCACTGCAAGCATTTTGGGTGGTTTTGGGCATATTTTTGGCAGATTAGTATGCATCAATGGCTTCTTTGTTAAGTTTTATTTCTAGAAGAATAGAAATAAGCAAGCCAATGTTCAAACATTTTTTTATTTGAGCCCTCACATCAGTCTCTTCATGATTTTATGTTCTTCTGCTTGTTTTATTCTCTTTCTAATATTCACTGATGGACTTACATACTTACATAGATTTAGAAATAAGAATTACTCATCCATGTAAGTCTCAGAAAAAAAATGACTGAAAGTACAACTGCTATATCTGATATTACATAAGGGTCTATAGTCTGGAGTACAGTTACACAAATTATTATTTCATAATAATTTCATATTATTTCAACACAATCATAGCTAATCTCCCTCTGAATCCTTTTTCTGGGCTTAATAGTGTGTCACATTGACTTTTCATTCCCACCCTGCTGTCTGGAGCTCCATCTGCAAGATGAGTCACATCAAATCAAAATCCACTGGCTCACTAACTGGTATTCAGTGGTTTCCTTCAGATACACAGGGAGACACAGACAGGGGTCATTCAATCATCAGGTGCAAACAAGTCTGCAGCTCCTTTCATTGCAAGCGCAGATTTGATGGCTATGTCCAATCTAAAGTGGCAGGACTGTTTGGGTTCATACCATGCTATTGATCAAGTGTAATTGTCTTCCAAGTCTTCAAGCATTGTTAACTCCCTTTCTCTGTCCGCTCATTAACTGTGTTCTTTGCTTTCTAGTTCATCTCCTGTCTTCAGATCACTTTTCTCCATTATAAGAAACTGTTGTCGTGGGGGGGG
Organism: Neolamprologus brichardi; assembly: GCF_056152115.1. Taxonomy (NCBI): domain Eukaryota; kingdom Metazoa; phylum Chordata; class Actinopteri; order Cichliformes; family Cichlidae; genus Neolamprologus; species Neolamprologus brichardi. Next base: position 30,756,256 of record NC_142115.1, read on the forward strand.
GGGGGGGTCACTTAATGTTTCCATTTACAGATGGCTGAGTTTAGAACAGCAGCAAATTCATTGGCATTGAAAGTAAATGAGAAAAATGGTTTCTTTGGAGGGTTCGTTCTCGTAGAGACAAGTAAATATAAGACCATCGGCCACACACAAATAATGATGCAGGAGCATTTTGGGACCAATCAAAATTACCATGAATCAAGACGAAACAAATTTCGTTTTCTATACATCACTTTGTAGACAATTACTGCCAATACTTTATAAAAAGCCACTTGTTACTGTTTTTGTTTTTGATCAGAGAGCTTTTTTTTTAAAGTTTAAAATAACCCAAAACAACCAACATGTTTCAAAAGGCTCAAATTTTTCTTTGAATGCAATTGTCCATGGTTCTAGTTTGTGTCGTGCTTTTTACGGTTTCACTACTACTAGGAAATGTGCATAGGGAATGCACTTTTTTTTTATAGTGAGCTGTGGCTGCAGGGGACACCAACCAGTCTCTGGACCTCTGTTACTGAGGCCTAAAAACAGTGATATTACTGCCTTGTTTTGAAAATCATCCTGTATAACAGAGAAAGCCTAGGACAAGTGGACTGACTCATGAGGGTCCACAAAATGACAACACAAACGTGTGGATCGATAAACAAAATTACAGCAGAAGGTTTTTGATACAAGTTACATCATGTTGATGTGCAATCCTTAAACCTCTCCTTTGTAGAGCCCTGTGCTTATTTGCTCACTTTAACCACCCAGTCTTTTCTATAACCTCTTAAGCCCCAATGCCTAAACGATCTCCTGCCTTTTGCCTGGAGGCATTGGGGCTTAAAAGGATAAGGTTGTTTGTCCCTTTTATGATTTTTTGAATGGAATTACTACAAATTATATTCTAAAACTAATGTAACATTCATGTTAAGTATGGAATCAAGGAAATTATCAGAGTCTGGACAGGATGGGCTGTTTTCTCTATTTTTTCTCTCCAGACAGATTGGTGAGCAGATCTTGTCTCTGATTCTGCCTCCCTATTTTGCCTTTCTTGTGTTGTAGCACATAAAGCACTTAACTGTAGTACACGCTGTCTAAATCTGCAATTTGGGTCCAGAAATACTTTAACCGTGACAGGAATCAACCAAACCAGGACCCAAATAGAATAGAATAGAATTCGAATAGAATTCAACTTTATTGTCATTGCACATGCACAGACAAAAAATACATATCAATTACCTGGATCACCTGTTGAGAATGAAAAAAGAGAAAACAAGCAAAAAAAGAGAAAGCAATATAATAAACAACATCATCGATGACCTCTGTAAATATATCAGTAAATACTAAATATTGAATATTATTGTGCAGCACGTAGGATCGACAGCGCACAGTGTGCTTTGAGGTAGGAGCCAAAAAGGGTGTAGTTTGTGTGTGTATGAGCACCCGTGTGTACACCTGTGAGCATGAGCGCACTTGTATTTAAATGGTTCCTTCATGTAATGATCCGCTACAGGGTGTGGGGAGCCAGATTCCCGTCCTCCAGGGCATGAAGCAGGTATGGAGGAGATCCAGGCTCCAGACATCCAGAGGCCCTCAGAGCACAAGAGACCAAGGAAGACCAACAGAGGGGCAACCGTGCCACTCTCCCGGAAAGAGCTGAGGAAAGCCCCAGATGAGGGGTCACTCAGCAGCCACGGAGCAAAAGCCCGGGGGAGGGGGGGGGGGGGGGGGGGGGGGTTTGCAGTGACGTGCCCGTGAGCTCCGCCGGCAGCTAGCTGTGCCAGAGTGACCAAGCCCCAGGCCGAGAGGGCCCGACAAGCAGCCACCGGGAGTGAGCCGGTGCGTACCTGGACGCCCATCCCTGGACACAAAGAACCACCAATACACCTCTCTGAGGGCGTCTGCCACTGGCAGGGGGAGTGGTGGGGGGAGATAGGCCTTCATACCTTGGAGGACCTGAGATGTCCCCAGAGAGGTGGCATCTGACATATAGGCACAGACAAACAGGCACACACAGATACAAACATCCATTCCCACCCTCATGCTCTCATATGCAATTACTCAGCACTCACCCAACGTGGAGACAGACATAAATAGACACTGTACACAATCACACTCCCCAAGCCTACTCTATACCCCAGGTCTAGGTACCCTTGCCCCTGGAGGGGGAAACTGCACCCAGACCCAGGTAGTGTTACCCTTTTCCCTGGGGTGGAGAGAAGCAGACCACCTCAACTCCACAGCAGCAGGGAGGCCCCACATTCCAGACCCCAATCGGACGGCCAACTCCTCCTCCCAGCCCCCCCGCCCCAAAAGTCAACAGAGAACGGGGGTGTGTGAAGACTCCAAACCTCCCTCTGCCTGCGCATATGTAGTGTTGATGCATGTGTGTTCAAAGGTCCATTTAAAACCCAGGATGGCATGGAGCTACCTGCCAGAGAGCAGCAGGTAAGGGCATAGCCCCTCCTGATAGCCCTCAATGTATATGTGTATTTAAAATTGAGAGGTGGGCAGTGGCCTTGATGTACACCTTGATGGTCTTCTGGGTGCCGTGTAGCGTGCCCACCCCCAAGTTCCTATATGTATGTGTTATGAGAGTGTGAGTAATGTGAATGTCTAAGTTGTGGGATAAAATTGAGGCACAGGCAGCCAGATGGGGACAGAGGGGGGGGGGGGGGGGGGGGGATGCCTCCCCTGCACCCTGGTGACACACCTTTACCCCAAGGCCCTGCATGTGTGGGTGATTGTGGTGGAGCAGGAAGAGGGAGGCAGCTGGAGACGGGGAGGGAAGGAAGGGACGGGCAAGTGGCCCCTCCCTGGGGCTAGCTCCCCCGCTGATCCCAATAATCACCCTCATACTCTGCAACCCACCAGGGCAAAGGGGCCCAGGCCCATCCCGACCGGGGCCCAGTTTAGCAGCGCCGCCCAGCCCCACAGAGCCCGGGACAGCCCACCCGACCCCATCACAGTCCACACTGAATTTACTGACAGCGAACAATGACGTGCAAAAACAGTTCCCAACAAAGCATTTGCCTTCGTGACACTCCGCGCAGTGAATTCTTGTCTTGATCCGTGGTGTGATAAACAATTCCTGATGCTGTATTTACAAATAGTGCTCAGCTCTCTCTACACTCTCCTCACAGGTTTCCTGGCAGAAAAAGACATGATGATTAGTTAACTTCTCACAGACAAAAACCAAAGACAGGTTTACCTTAGTGAGCCAGAGTTTTACTGACTGTGTCACTCAACAATCTGACGTTGACTGAAGCTCAGCCTCTCTGTTAAATAGTGAGTTCCTAATAAGGTTCATCAACAGCAGGTGAGTTTGATTGTTGTCAGGTGTGGCTGCTTTCAGGGCGGGAAAATGCTCCAAGTTGCACATAAACCGGAACACTGAGACACACACACACACACACACACACAAACACACAAATGCACATAGAGGGAAAAAAGGGACAGGGAGTGAACCATGAGATGAAAAAAGAAATGAAAAGGCAGGCTGACTGGCGAGGACCGGAAAGCACTGTTATGTTTTAATAATATTGTATCAATTCACAACAACAATTGCCTTAATGTGCTTTACATTCTAAGATAAAGACCCTAGAATATTAGAATGATATTAGAAGAAACCCCAGCGGTCACACTACCCCCTGTGAGCAACTTGGCGACAGTGGCAAGTAGGGATGGGTATCGAAAACCGGTTCTTGTTGAGAACCGGTTCCCACTGTTTCAATTCCTTGGAATTGTTTGCCATTTTTGCAAACGATTCTCTTATCAATTCCAGTCGCCCCGAATGACGTCACCACGTTGCGGAGCGTCATTTACCTGGCAGGAAATATGGCGGCTCAAACGCTCAAAAGTTTGATTATACTTTATGAGAACGGATGACAACAGGGCAACTTGCAATACTTGCAAAGTAGATATTTCATTTAAGGGAGGAAACACTACGAATATGCAAAAGCATTTGCTCACAAATCACACGATAACCTTAAATAAATGTCGTGTTTTTAATTCCGCTCCGGACTCGTGAATCTCAACCCAGCAGCAGCGGTAACGTTTACACGTCCTCTCCCGTTAATGCGGCAGGTAAATAATCAACTAACAGTGCATATTATGTTAGCGCAATCTGCCTTATTACAAAACCTGCCATTACTGTGCATTTAGGTGACCATGATGAGACAGACAGAGTCTGGCTCAGATGCTGGCAGTTCTCGTTGCAGTCTACCGGTAGCGTCTCCTTTCAGGCCAGGATAGACGAATGTCACCGAGCAGAGACTCAGTTTGTGGTCAAAGGCTTGCACCCATTTGCCACAGCAGATGCCCCGATTTTCGGTAAGTGAATGTGTTTAATTGTAGGCAGGGACATTATTGGATATTCTTGTGTAATTGCTACAGAATAATTTATCTTATACTTTGTTATTGCTAGTGAAGAATATTTATTTTATTATTTTACATTTATAATTTTTTTTTCCTGGGGACCCTGTGACACCCCATTAAAGAGCCATAGGCTTGATCTGTTAAGATCTCACTGTTGGGTTTGTAAGGCCATGTTACTCCTAAATTTCTATCTTGTTCAACGAGAAGATATAAAACAAAGTTCTAAGCTTTTCGACCTTAGTGTTCTCCTTTTTTAAAAAGAATCGATAAGAGAATCGATAAAGAATCGAATCGTTAAACAGAATCGAAAATGGAATCGGAATCATGAAAATCTTATCAATACCCATCCCTACTGGCAAGGAAAAATTCCCTTTCAACAGAATGAAACCTCTGGCAGAACCAACTCCACCGTCTGCTGCGACTGAATGGGTGTGAAGGGAAAGAGAAGAGAGAGACACAGGACAAAATACAGTATTAGTTGTGTTACCATTTGATACTGCATTATTAATGACAGTTGACTGCTGACTTTTGCTGTTTTCATTTTATTTTTTATCACCGACTAAGTTTTTTGGAGAGTAATAAATGCAAGTAAATGTTTAAAACCCGGGAAACATGTATACTTTTTTAATATACACATATAAGACGACTGGTTTAAATAAGAGGCCATGCAGAGCAGCAAGCCACACACAGTGTTTGTCTACTTAAAAGCCGAACCTTATAATTTATTAACCAGTGAAGAAGTCTTTTGTGCATAGGAAATAAAGACGAAATTGGGGCTCTGAGATTTTTCTCTCTTAAACTGATCCCTTCATGTAAACTCTGCATCCACAGACGCCCAGTTTTGTTTGAGCATGTGCAGGATTTAGTACCAAAAGAAAGAAGCATTTGAGTTGCTGACATTAATAACAACCATGTTCATAGTAAAAAGGGAGCGATTGAAAAATTATTTCCTGGCAGGTGAGTTTAATCAATTTCAAAAGAAGTGGGAAAGAGGAAATACTTCAGAAAAAATGTTCAGTTAAGCTTGACCCAAATTCAGTTCTATTCAAGATTATTTATAAAGAACCAGCTCAAAGCAACAGTCATCTCTGGCCACTTTTATTGTAAGATCTATCAATTTGAACCCAATGATTCCCTATGAGCAAGCACCATTTACAAAGCTGAATCAGAGCCAAGTAATTCACAGAATGCAATGAATTTAAAAGGGGTTTCTCTCAGTGACTCTCAGGCAATATATAACAACTCACTGAAGTACAAAAAAAAAAACATTTTGGCAAAAGGACTTATTGGATTTATTCATGAAAATGTTTCAGTTTTCCTTTCCCCACCATGTATCACCACATATTCAGCATTCAGTGAGAAGTTCAGGACACTGAAGCCTTTACAGTACAAAGCGCCTTAGAACTCAACTAATTTGATTTCCTACAGAAGACGAGGTAGCATCCTCTCACCTCCGTGTCAGCCTTCAAGGTGACAAATATTTGCAAATGTTTTCAAGAGAGGAATGAAATTATTAGGAGTTTGACACAAACAAGCTGTGAGCACCTCATGGCATCTTGTCACCTTGAATTGATAGGGTAAACATGTTAACAAAAAGCTGCTTATTTACACGTCCAGGAAACACATAATCAGTGATTTGAAGCTGTGTTTTTGTCCACTTGCTGAGTGTAAGTCAAACTGTCTCTCATTCCCTCAGCTCTCTTTTAGTTCTTACTCATTCAAGAGAATAATATGTTTTTCTAAAGCTGTTAAATGCCGCAGTGTGCTCACCAGCTAATTGTTGACTTTGTCTGTCATGCCATTTGTTGTTGGGCAGGTAGTGAACAGTGGGCGTATCATAGGCTTTTTGCTGAAAACAGCTGCCTGCTGAGGCCTAAAGTGACACTGCTGTGAGCAATGAGAGTAAACCAAAACAGTAAGGTTGCAGCTGGCAAAACTAAAAGACTTCAACAAAACACAGGCTACAACTTTGTCACAAATTTTCATTTGTTTCTTAAAAATATAACTGGATTGCAATTATGTGTTGACAGGTAATTCTTTTTTTGTCTTTCCACTGGGGAAAACCTGTGATGGTTATGTGGTATGGTAGCAAAACTCTAATCTGATTGTCTCTGTCTTCAGTAAACATTTTCACTTTTAAATTCACTGTGCTCCACCCTCATCTGGGACCATTTTTAATTTACATGTAAATGAAGTTATATAATAGATCACAATACATTTAATTTTGAATAGTCTGTCTTAGTTTTGACAAAATCAGCAAAAATAACAAACAAAAAAACAATCTTGGGGAATAGGAGCTAATTGAAACTACGAATCAAGTTTGAATAAATGGTGTGTTTAACTGCACTGTATTGTGCCCTGTACAAAGTAAAACTCTAATTATTAATATTTAACATTGATATTATTGGCATAACAAAATCTAGAAATAAGTTATTTCAGTTAAAGTGATACTCCACTGATTTAAAGGAGACATCTTTTATTTATTTATTTAAATTATTATTATTTTTGCATGTCATAATGTAAACGACAGAGTTCGCACCTCTTAATTCCCCTCTTTTATTCCTTATACTCTGTAGTAACTTATTTTCTGTAGTATGTTAATGCTGTCCTACATTTCTTTCACAAGCTGCTGGTGTTTTGTGATAAAGAGACTCAGCTGTATGGGGGGTGCTTGGCTTTTTCTAGTCTGCTGACTAACCAGAATGTTGTTCTGTTAGCTAACCTCGAGTAAATGGCAAGCATTCTCCTGCGCCTTTGTTTGTTGCCCCTTTTATTGTTTGTTTTTTGCTGTTGCTTACTCTCTCACTGAGAATAATCCGCTATTATACATCTATAAAACTGAACGCTCTGTGCCAAAAAGAGGCTCTCAGAGACTGCTGTCATCATATCCCCACTTGATATGAGTTAAGTTACCAAAATTTGCTATTTTCACTGTAAAAATGGCTTACTGATTGCTCAGAAATTTAGAATAGACTTTATTTCACTACATCTGATGTGTTGAAAAATGTCACGAGCTATTAGTCAGTCTGGACTAAATGCCCAATTTATAGTTTGCTTAACCCAAATGGTGCTTTGACAGATTTGTGCAGTTTCTGTTCTTTTTCTTCTTCTCCTCATTCATCTTACATCTCACCCTATCACTTGTATACTCCTCTGTCACCAGCCCTTTACACGTCGCTCCAGTCATCTTTCGTTCGATATATTCACTTCCCTGCTCTGCAAATGTGCAATCTCAGCCTTGCCGCTCTATATCTCTCTTCAAACAGACCCAGTGAAAATCTTAACATCTTCAACTCTGCCACTACCAGTACAGCCTCCTGTATGGAGTACATTTTAGGACATCCTCGGGTTTCAGGGAACAATCAGACATCAGGTCAAATTTGCTCAGATGTCAAACCACAGACAAAAATGCATCACGGTCTCAGAAAAAATGGCATCAGACGACACAATCTCTGTGTCACGGTCCTGGGTCATTTTGACCCAGCATTTTCAGTTCTTAGTATTCCTTTGTATTATGGTTTGTATTCTGATCCTTTTGTCATGCTTTGTTTATTAGTATTATTCTATGTTTCAGTTATTCTTTGTGAGGGATTAGTTCTTAGGTTGTGTCTCTCGTTTAGTATAAGTTCAGTTCAGTGTCAAGTCTGTTTCTTGTTTCCTGTTTTATTGTGAAAGGTTGTGCCTCATCTCAGTGTGTCTAGCTTTGCTCCCCGTGTCTCGTTAGCCCAAACCCTCCCAGCTGTGTCTTCCTCCTGTTTTCCATTCCCTGATTACTCCCTTGTGTATATAAGCCCTGTGTTTTCCTGTGTTTCAGTCCTCGGTTCCTCTTTTCAGACTTTTGTTTGTCTTTTGGTGAGTTTAGTTAGTATGAGGTTTTTCCCAGCAATAAAGCTGCGCTTTAAGTTTCACTTCCGTATCTGAGTTCTGCATTTTGGGTCCACCACTCCTGCTTGCCTGTCTGCCACACAGCCAACCATGACACTCTAAGACATAGGTGTCAAACTCTGGCCCGCGAAGCCATACCAAATTAGTATTAGAGCTGGCCTACTGGTATTATACAGCTAATATATATATATTGTTTAGTATTAAGCTTTGCTTGTTCCATATTCAGTTTTTCAGCAAACGTGTTTGAGTCCATAAGAAAAGATTCATTCTTATATCTGGAGGAATAAATATATTTCAATAATATTAACGTTAGCCCGCGACTTTGTTCCAGTTTTGAATTTTGGCCCACTGTGCATTTGAGTTTGACACCCCTGCTCTAAGAGAAGCTTCCTGCCAGCTGAATTGTTTTCCAAATACGTCATTAATGTGCAACAGTGGCAGAACATGGCTATGTCCAAATGCAGGACCTGCATGCTACTAAGGCTGCATTTGACCTGATGCCGTTTCTTCTGAGACTTAGTCTGATATCATTTTTTTCTGAGACCACATCGTCTGATGCTGTTTTCTTTCTGAGACCTTTTAGTCTGAGGCCATTTAATGAGAAGTCTGATGGATTTTTCAATGAAATGTGATGCTTTTTTGTCTGTGGTCTGACGTCTGAGGTTGTTTGATCTCCTGTCTGACTATTTTTTTTTTTTTTTTTTTTTTTTTTTTTTGGAGACTTGAGGATGTCGTAAAATGTACGCGGTACTCCTGTCTTTTTGTCAGTGCCAACGACTCTAAACCATTCATCGCAGCAGGGCTAAAGATTTTAAAACAGCCACTTGGTGATGGAACCAACAGCAGCTGCCAGCTCTCAGGACACACACAGAACAAAATCCAGACACCATGATCTAAAATATGGCCAGGGCTGTAAAACTGCCATCGTATGACCATTCCTTTTCATTCTTGCTGCTTGTCTTCTGTCACCACTAACTCTGGTCCTCGTCTCCGCTCATTCCACCCTGTCTGTATTCTCTTGTTCACCGCCCACTTCTTTGGATGGTTGAGCCCAACTTGTACACCTTCACCTCCTCTCCTTCCTGCATCCTCGCTGTTACGTCTGCATCTCACATTTCACACGCATGTATTGTGTCTACCTTCTACTGACTTTTTATTTTTCTTCTCTCCAGAGCATACCTCCACTTTACCAGGCTTTCTTTGAACTGCTCCCTGCTCTCATTACACGTCACAGTGCCATCTACAAACATCAAAGTTCACAGAAACACCTGCTTAAAGTCATGTGTCAACCTGTCCATCCCTGTCGTAATCCAACCCCCACCTTAAAACCATCCATTAGTCTTGCTGCCCTAATACATGTCCTGCATCACCCTCAAATACCACTGCCACTCCTGACTTCAACACGCAGCACCACCATTCCTCTCTTAGCACCCTGTCAAATGCTTTCTCTTAATCCACACAAACAGAGCAACTCTTTCTGACCTTTATATTTCTTCATCCACACTCTCAATATACTCCATATTGTTTTTTCTTGGCACAAAGCTATATTCCTGCTTGCTGATTATAACCTCTCTTCTTAACCTAGCGTCAGTAACTCTTTTTCATATCATGGCTCTTCCATTTTATCACCTTGTAGTTCTTACAGTTTTGCACAACTGTTCTTGACAACTGGTGCCAGTGCATTTCTTTTCCATTCCTCAGGCATCTTTAAATCCACTGCCCTATCTAATAGACTTCTCCATATCTCCACAGGAATGCCATCAGGACCAACCATATTTCCACCCTTCAGCTCTTCATAGTTCCCCAGATTTCTCTGTTTTCTTTTTATTACTGAAGGGTCTTCATCTTACAATATTAAGAGCCTTGAGGCAATTGTTGTGAATTGATTTTATATACAGTAAATACAACTGAGCTGAACTGAACTTCCACATGATCAATCCTCTGTACTTCCTGAGGGGAGGAAGACGAGGCAAAAAACATACTGTGGAAGATAGTTGTTTACTTGTCTTTATTTCAAAAGTTATTCTGCGGGCTACCATCTGATGCTGGCTAGCTACATTCTTGACACCACCCTCTAGTCTCCTATTACCTTCATTTTGCACCTGCAATGATAGACTGGTTGTTTAAAGGTTAATTAAAGGATAAACATAAAATTAAATTATAATCACAGAGTGAAAAGGGAGGCTAAGGAAGTGTATGGTTTAATGCCGGATATAACAAATTGCTGCTATGTGCAGTGTCCCTAATTTTCTCAGACATGACAAAGAAGATAGCAACATTAAGATAGCAACAGCAAAAAGTTGAGTTCGATGTTGGTGGGTGACGTCACAGTAGTTATTTCTATCTTTTATATGCAGTCTGCTTTTAACCCAGGTAAAGTAAAGCTGAAGTCATAAATAGTGAGTGCTCACAGGGACGAGCCAATAGACAAGCAGTCAAACAAATGGTGTATGATTGGACAATCTCCATTTTCCCAATTTATTAGTAGAGAGACGCTATTATAAAGGAAAATGCTCTGCCAAACCACTGCAGGCAGTTTATTGAGGACCAAATGACAGATTTAAAGTAAATTTCAAGTTAGGGTTTACATAAATGTGTATTTATGTAATTGTTTTACTGACTGTCAAATGCTCAGAAAATGAACATTTTTGCAGTTTCAGGGTCAGGGTTGCAGTTTGCATAAATATGATTTCATGAACCACTGTATGTTGAATAGTTTAAATTTTCACTTATATGCTTGTGACCATTTCTTTAGCTTTTTATTGTCCTAAGAAATAATGATTAATTTGGCTGCAAATCATTTGAATTCAGCTGGTGGAAGCTGCTGTCCATTTCAGGCACTCAGAAGTGACTGCTGATTGAGTATAGAAACTGACCCCTGATTACTTGATTTGCTGTGCTTTGCTGTGAAAAGCAATCTCTTCATTACTCCAAAATTGTCAGCATCATCGAAGGAGCTTTGCAGACTTTTCATTTAAACAGGAAAATACTCTGATCTCTGTAATTCTAGTTTAATAAGGTAAAATTAAAATGAAAACCTTTGACAAATATCGTCTTCCATTGCTAGGAGAAAAATTCATTTTCACATTACTCACGTATCAACTCTTTCTTTGTCATTACTGACAGTTCAAACATTTCTTTTGTCTTTGTCTATCTTGTATTCTTTGTGAGGAAAACAAACAGTTACTGTGCAGGCTTGATAAATATTCATCCCAGCCAAAATTATATTTTTCGAGTTTGATTCTCTTCCAATGCACATCTCTACACAGATCTAAAAAAAGTTGGGATCAACTGCATAATTGTCTGTTTTCAGAACTGCTCAGGTGAAGCTTTGAATTTTCGGTCTCAGCCTGTCAGGTTCCACAGCAGCATGAAGTTGTAGGCTTTTACTTGCCATTGAACCATTCTCTGAAACTACTGCTGCTCTCAGCAGGGGGACAGAGGTAAAAAGAGGTGAGGGGAACAGTAACAGCTTTCAGTTTCATATTTGAACTATGAGCCTTGTAAACAATCCCCTAAGCATGTAGTGTGACATTTGCACACCACTGAGATACATGCAGGGCAAAAAAGTGCCCTGTGTTGACCTCTTGCTTATCTCTTCTAGACTATAATGGAATTAAAAATCCTTTTTTGACATTCAAATATATATACTTTTTGTTGTGATGTTGCTGCCTGTGGCAATTACAATGACACAATAGCAATATTATATCTGCAGGGGTTTCGATAGGCTTAATGATTAGTGACCATGAGTAAATGTTGCCAGTTTCCTATACCAAATACTTTCATTAAATCCAGTCTCTTCAAAAGGGACTGGCACCATTTTCTAAGAGCTTAATGAGAGTGTGTCACATGAGGTTTAAATCTGAAACCCAGAAAAAAAATACTGTTTTATGGGATATTTTTAAGGAACATTATATTATCCCTTCATTAGGCATTTTTGTTGGGATTCATTCTAATTACCTTACAGTATTTGTTGCAGTTGCCTAGCCATAGCAGTTGAGAAAATGTGACTTTAATGTTTGTGTCATTATAGGAAACTATAACTCAGGGGGTGATCAGTTATTTAAGCTGCGTTGTGTTTCACAAAAAGAGGCTCATTAAGCTAGTAAACGACATCATGCCTTTTTTAACTTATCTGTAAAAATCCTGACAGAGGCAAAACTGCCCAGAAATGTGTGTTCTTCTCACAAAGTTTTTATGCTGTGAAAGTCATTTTGGTTTCCTTGTCTATGAATAACATACAGTCCCAGAGCTTACAATGGTTTCCATTTAGCAATGTGACTTCCTCTACACCTCGGCACAGCGCACTTTACTGTGTCACCAAGACCATTTAAAGTAACACCAAATCGTACTCATGGGCATTGTTGGGAGCTGAGTTTTCTTCTGCACCTTCAGGGAATGAAAACTGCAATGCAAAAAGAGCTGTCTGCCCGCATCTGTACAACTGTCACTGAGCTACAGGGAGAGGTGGAAAAGAGAACAAACGTCAGAGGTTACCAAACAGAAAGGTCAAAATGAATTTTTTTCACAATAGAGCCAAATGGTGTTGGCATTGTATGCTATGGGGAGTTTAGTTTGACTAAATTAAAGGTCTGTCATAACATGAGGACAAACGCTCTTGCAAGTATGAAGATATATTCATATCTTGCAGTGGTGAACTTCCACAATGCACATCCATGATTAGAAGTGGGAAGTGACAAAGTAAAAATACTTCATCACAGTGCTTAAGTAGAATTTTCAGGATCTGAACTTCACTTGATTATTTCTTTTTCTGCTAGTGTTTTCTTTTTTAAAATCTTTTACACAAGTATTTCTCTTTTTTACTTCTTGGATTTCCAAAACAGCCTTGTTAGTATTGAATTTGAGACATATTATTTCAAGCCATTCTGCGCCTTCCAGACACCAAACTGATTTAAACAAAACGTGTGAACAATAAGTCTTAAAAGATAATCTCATTCATGTATCCATCAGTGCTAATTTATGCATTATTTAATCTACTATACTCAGAAGTTAAACTAGCCCAGAATGATGTGGAATGCCGGTTTTGGTCTGGATCTCAATAAGTTGAAGTTATGGTACATCAGTATCTAGCTAGTGCTATACAAGAGGCGAGAGCATTAAAGGACTAACGCTTACGTTTTTTAAAGTTATAGGTAATTTTAAATGCAACGTTAATAATAGCTCGACAAATACCAGCAAACACACAAATTATTCCAGTGGCATCTGCAACTGTGGAGTTTGGACTGTTATTATTATATAGTTATTGTTAGCTAAGTATAAAACTGGTTTATTCCCCTGTGGAAGGAAATAATGTCAGGTAATTTAACTCTGAGAAAAATGTAAGAAAGAATATTATATAGAAAGGTAAGAACTTATTGACATTTACAAGGCTTACATGTGATGTCCTGAGTCAATTTACAGTTTTTAATATATATCAGATCCAAGGGCGTAGATTTGGCATGGACGGAGGGGACATGTCCCCACCAATATCCAGCAATTATTGAATTGTCCCCACCAATAATTTGATCTCTTCGAGTAAAGAAAAACAAGAAAAAAACGATCTGTCAACGTCTCATTCACCCAGTGGTGCAGAAAGACTTAAATTACGTTCTCTACTGGAGTCCAACGTCATGTGACAAATATGGCCAATGTGATTGGCTGTGCCTTTCAGGGAGCTCTGTTTAGTTTTAGCAGCGGCAAGCCTGCGCTGCGAGGACCTGCAAGGAGGAGAGGAGGATGGCAGCAAAAAGGAAGAACCTGGATATAAGAAAGTATTTTTCAAAGAAACCTGTAAGTCACTTAAAGTCAAGTTCACTCATAAAATGTGTCCGTCACAATAACGTTACAGGCTATGCTAGGCTTTGGCCCACATCAGTCTAAAATTGTATGTAACCATGAATAACCTAACTGCACACCAGGCAGCAGTATTAGTTCTCCCAGTCTCAGAGTAGCATTTCTAATTTTGATTGAAACTGTCAGAGAAAACGGCAGCCTCGAGCAAGCCAGGATATTAGTTTACAGAGGCTGTTAGAATTATGTCTAATGTTAAATGTTGGTGACACAGAAATTTCATCCCAATGGCACTGACATATTCATAGGTCATAGTCATGATTTTGCAAATATTCCACCTTGTAGTGCAGTTTGCACAAATTGTTTTAAAAATGCACTCACCCTGCAAACATTACTGATGAGTCAAGATCTGCACAAAGTGACAGAAACACTGAAGCAGCTCCACATTTTATTCTTATTGTCATGTATGTCCTATTTGTCAGGTGACAGAAGAACCAACACAAAGCTCAGAGAGTAATGGTGACACAAGATCACAGGTGGAATTGGATGATGACCTGGTGGTTCATTACTGTATTTGAAGCACATGTGTGACTGCATGTATTTGGAATGTCTCACTGTTATTTATCAGGTGACAAAGGCAGCTCTGCCAAGTTGTAGCTCGGACAGAGGTGACGAGGCAAGGTCACAGGTGACTGACTGATGATTTGGTGCTATAGATTAACTAGTATTTATTATCATGACAATTGTTAGGCTGCTGATGTAAATTGATTCATTAGTGTATATTTGACAAAGAATCTGAATTGACATGTCTCACTTTTTATATGGAATATGGCTGAAGTAAACTAAAGTCTAAAATACTTAGTCATTTGTTTAATAGTAATTTAACATTATATAATTCACATATAAAACTATGAATTGTAATTTTAAAAAAGCATGTGGAATAGCATATGTAGGCAAGTATATTTCTCCTTTCTTTTAATCAAGAGGCAAACAGGGCAGGGTTCGGTGGTTGAATCATCCGTCCCCATCAATTCCAAAACCAAATCTACGCCCTTGATCAGATCTATACATGCTGCTACAAAAGAATTGTATACTAGTTTTGTGTTATAGGGGATATAATAAAATACAAGACATTTTAGTGCACTTTAGTTGCAGTGCTGTGGTAAGGTTTCCAGTAATGCTCAATCCTGGACTAGTGGTTGGTGTTAGACAGTACTAGACATAAATTTAAATTTAAACTGATGATTGGAATGGGAATCGAGATCCGGTTTCTAATACTTCAGTTTCTTGAAATTATTAGTCTCCTTGCCTATCCATTCTACTTACAGGATCCAATTGCACATGCGCTACAATCAGCTGATTTCAGTTCAGGTGCTGGAGGATGAAAATAGTGGTGCAGTCTACAGTGTGGATAATGACATTACTTTTATTTTTATTGCGCAAAAGGACGAGAGTGCAATGGTAAAATGCAAGCTGCATCCAAGACAACAACAAAGCAATAAACACAACTGCATTATGATACCAACAAAACTGCTCTTTTCAAGCATCTGCACAGGCAGCATGCTAATGGTAAGCTAGTCAAGAACTCAGAGGGAATTTAAAGTTGAGCGAATGCTGACCACAGCCCAGCAGACAGACCCTGAAATTCAACAAGTAACAATTGAATGAGCAGTCAGGCTGCATCTTCCATTTCTACCTGTTCATGTTTCTAAAGTAGAACCACAGTGACAATCGCTTCAAAGTCTCTTTGTGCTGCTTTTCATCTTTCCTTTGTGCTGTCTGTTTTGTGTTCAAGAGAAAGATCATACGTGTGTCATCATTGTGTTGGTATGTGGGACTGTAACCTTAGGTTTATATAATTAACTGGTAATTATGAAACAACGTGTTTCAAGTCCTTTTTACAGAGAAACGAGAAAGTAATGTAAGGACTAGCCTTAGTAGCTGTTATTTCTTTGTTAAGATGCCTAGCGATGGTGGTGACTGTTCAAGCTAAGCCTGTGAGAATCAATAAGCGACTCGATGAGGAATTGAATCAATAGGTAATATCAATAATAGATTTAAAATTAAATTCTTATTAATTCCCATTCCTACTGATGATTCACTCAATAACTTCATACGGTATAGGTGTTAGAAATCTTGTTTAATTTAGCTGGGCTAATTCACAAACAGGAGTGAATCTCAGAATAATAGCTGCACAGTTCAGCTGACCACAGCCTGTACACAGAGAAAAGCTGCTGGATTACATAAGAGAAATTAATGTGACATATCTCTAATTCTCTCCACACTGCACTGCTCCACCTGATATTAGGCTTCCCCCACCAACTAAATCCCACTTTTATGCCTGACGATAGTCATTTTTCTATTTAGGTCTCCATGCATAATCACCCATCTACAATGCAGGCTGAAATTTTAAAACTACGCTGACATTAAACAAAGAAATTTAAGGCAGTGATTAAAGGGAATGCATGGGTTTGGATGTCATTGCAGTACCAACAAAATCAACAAGTAGACTTTTAGTTTGTTTGTCTACCACTGGAGTCACAGGCTACTTTGGTAAGAACCACCTCTTTGAGGGCCAAAGATGAGCAGCAATGACGGGCACTTTTCCTGTAATGCAGCAGTCTGCAGGCCTTGATTTGTAGAAGTCTGTGTGGCAATTTTGCTAGAGTGGATGGCAGGTTCAGGCAGGGCACATCCAGGTGATATGGACTGTCAGGCAAGCAGAGATTGGCAGGAAGCAGGTCTTGGTCCTTGAAATGTTGATGTTTATTTAGAGTCTCAATTCTTACTTTGTTTAACTATGCTAGGTTTTGAAATCAGATGTGAAAATTTAACATGTTCACAAATAATAAACTAAATAAAAATAAGCTAAATGTTTTCAGATACCAAAAACAACATGAAAGTATTCTAATTTAATTTAAAGAAAAACTAAAACATCAACAACAACAATCAACGAAAACTCAAATGAACCCAGTTACGAATTTTAGCTGATTGAATCTGAAACTCGGGTTGCTACATCACAATAGGCTTTATTTATAAAAATGAATAGCCACTGTGATTGTCATGCCAGCCACTGGTTTGTGATGTCCTCAATTTCAAGATTTTGAATTACATTAGTCCTGCTCAAATGTCTGTGATTAGCTAATAACAGCTCATACCATAAAGCATACATTATTTATTTTACTTTCAAATGGGAAATTTGTTGCGTACTTACCCTTCAACATGAATTGCCATGAGATACAACAATTAAGAATAAACTGTAAAAACAACTGTATAAGAGGGAAGAGACTGGACAAGAACTAAGAAAGCAAAGACATTGGATAGTTGGGGTCAGTGCTTTTCATCACATTGGTCTGCCTAAACCACAGCTCAGTGCTCGAGGTTTGGTTTAAGGTTTTCATGTAATTTTGGACTCAACATCTTATGTTCTTTATTTAAGAAATGAACTCTTTTCTACATTGAGTATAATTCTGTTCTTTTCATCATTACGGAAGAAATAGAAAGGAAAAATGAACTACAACATGAAATTAACTTCGCGTTCTTGTGATTAAAACATAAAACATTCAAATATTTACATTTCACTAAATGGTTCATTCAATATCACGTTTGATTAACCAGAGTGTCAGCATTGAATTAGCTATTTAACTTGAGGGATATTCTTAGTCAGTTTAATGTTTTTCAAAAGAATCACAGCTATATAAAAACTATTGTCCAAAGGTAACAAAGTAATTTTACCATGTGTCAAATTATATATAATGAATAATATTTCAGAAACTCTGAGATTCACATACTAAATTAACAAATGTGTAACATATTGTTTATTGAAATAAGTGCAGTGTAATCTTGTTGTGTTTATGGTGACATCTTGATGCATTCTCAATCATCCAGGCAAGTAAATTTCCAAAGGTTCATTCTGTTCATTTGGACGTAGCGTATTCAGTGGGAGAAACGTTTCATAATCATCATGAAGGAACTGCCCTTCTAGCCCATTGTTTCTTCAGTGGGCTGGTTTCAGTCACTATGGAAATGTACTGTTTATAAGATTGGGGAAACCTGCAGTCAGCTGAGACTGAAGAAGTCACTTGGATGAGTGACGAAATGTTTCTCCCACTGAAAACGCTACGTCCAGATGAACAGAATCAATCTTTGGATATTTATGATGACAGATAGCTCCTGTGATGGAGGTTTGCAGTCCCACAGATGAATGAAAAGGTTGATCAAGTCATGAAGTAGAAGAATTTGAAATTAAAGCACAGTCTAATTTTTCTGCTCTCATTGCTGATTATCTGAAGTTTCCCAAATTCTGTTGCAATTCATGCAATTCAAACTAAGGGTGTATATGGCTTTATGAGCAGAGGGAAAACTTGGAAGATGAAGGTGTTTCATATTAACATATGTTGTTATATGTTTGCTACACTTATTAAGAAAACCATCTGGCAAAAGTTAAAGGTGGACAGGCTGGGTACAAGGGTGGCTGGCCGTGTGATTACTTTTCTCAGCAAGTTGTGTAAAGGTTTAGAATTTCAAATTGATCAGATGACCATTACTAACTCTAGGAACATATCATTTCTTTGTTTTTGTCAACTTCTTTGTACTTTTTTGGGTTGATGTCAGCTTTACTCCTTTATTCATTTGTTTGGTAAATGCTGGAAGTTGAAGGGGAGGATGTTAGCTTTCACAAATGAGGGAAAAAAGACCTCGTATGCTTTATAACATTACACAACTTGCACGTATTCGAGATACAGCTACAGTTTTAGTTAGAGCTGAAGGGTGTGAAATGTCTAAGCTTGGGATATGTGGAAACCTGTGTCATTAAAGCTACTGCTGGATGGTCATTAAATCCTTCTCTTCCTTGTAGAGCTGCCCGTTTGTTAAAATGGATTATATTGTCTTCTGCTCTTCTATTTTTCTTTACTTAAAACTACCGGACCTAAGTGAAGTGAGTAGTTAAAACAAAGTACTATAATTGATTATCTATGAATGATTAGTAAAGTAACATAATTACCTTTTTACATATTAACACATTTAGAATTATTATTTGCATTATCAGTTAAACTGTCTAACAGTGCTAAACACAGTGCTTGTCGCCTATTGACACCTCCACTCACAACCTTGCACTGTGGTTTTCTCAGTGGTGAAAAGCTCGCATTGTGAAATTGCCTCTTCCTCGGGGAGCTATTCAATCACTCCAGGCTCCAGCCCACAACAAAACGGGCCATCCACTGAGGGAGAAAACTAATGTACAATTCTGCCCATTTGCCATGGAGGCCAAGGAAAGAAAAATCTCCCTTTCAGAGACAATAAATGGGCTGCTTCCTGGGTTATGGGTGCTCCAATGAGTTGATTAACTTCACAAGGACAAAAGGAAACTTTCTGCTGACCAATTTCTGTGATTGGTGGCAAGCCAAATGACATGTTAGAGGAGCGATGGGTTTCAAGGCACCACTCATCTCTTCAAACGAGACTTGTGAATTAAATCAAATTGAGGACATGCATAGGAATAACTGACTACCACTTTGGGAAGCCATGTACACAGACAACTCGACTTAGTGTCTTCATTAGATGGGCTGTCTGAAAAACATAGCTGATTGGCTCTGTGTGCTCTTGCATAGTGGCCCTGTTATTAATTATGAATACACTTGCTGGTGAGACCACACTATGTCCGACCGGCCAGAGCTGAGATAATGACAAGTGAGGTCAAAATATAAAACTCTACCTGCCCACATTTGTATTCTGGTCACTGACTTTAGGCCAGGCTTGCAAGCATAAGGTCAGGATAATAAATGTACAGAGCTGTGAAATATTTCTTCCACAACTGGTGCTTGTAGACTTCTTTTTTTCCATGTCTTTGTTTTAATGAGGATTAATATCTATATCAACTGAGGACATCTTTTTAACTCATATGTCTTGGATTGGCAAAAAGCAAGAGTTAATTGGCAGTAATAAAAATGACATCAAAATCTAACTGAAAAGAATCTTATCAGGTGAAAATGTATGAATGAGAGCATGCAGAAGACCTCAGTCCAACCTAATCTCCCAGCAATTTCAGAAGACATACCTTTGCAATCCAGTGCTGCCTTTCATATGGCCTTTGACTGAAGGTTTTATAAGCCTGACAAACAAAACAACTGTTTTGCTTAAGATTCATACCTGTTAGCCCCCCCCCCCACCAAAAAAAACAAAAAAAACAAAAAAAACAAAGGAATAAATCCATGGGTCAAATGATAGTCAACAGGTAATTGATAGGCATTACTGAGATTAAAAACATAATCAATTTCAAGTCCTACTTGCATATTGGATGCTTTTTAATTTGGATTGACCAAGAAGCAGTGGAGGTAAGTTGCAGCTGTGATCTTAAATACAAAGTTAAGAATGACTCAGAGTCTGGCTTTTTCTCGCTGTGCCAGTTAATGGAAAAAGCCCAATTAGCCTGACCTTATATGCATGCAAATGGCAGTGAAGCATTTTGTTCATTGAAGGAAACAGAGTTGTTTTTAACTCTTTTTAAGAACTGACACCAAGACAGGCCTCTGCTAAGATTATTAATTTTATTGCAAAGACAATTAAATGGTTTTAGTGCTTTTATCTTCTCCGTCCTTTGAACAAAGTTCTATTTCATATGCCCTTGAGCACTTGTCTTCAGTTCATTTATAGTGTATACATAATGCTCCAATTAATCTAACCTCTTTTATATGAATTCAGCAATACCTTTGACCTAACTATGTCCATACTGAATCTACTGTTTGGTGCCATATACGTTTGTTGACATGAAAGACTGTTGGTGGTCATTAGAAGGCTTTTTCATCTACTCAGCTTCCTCACTTCCACCATTTTTGTCAGTGAGCCACGACCCAAGGGTAGTAATAACTGTTCAGTTTGCTGCTGGCTGTCTGCTCATGTCTTAACAGATGGCAGGGGAGTGATGGTTCCACTGCTTCTTTGGGACCAGTGACTAAGTTCCTCCAAAGGCTGGGATTTTGTCCTTCTCATGTGGGAGAATGTCAACATTGGGAGTCTGCTACGAAAAATGCCAGTGCCCAGTGTCATTGTCCTCCTACCCTCTGACCGTGTGTCCTATGACTGCGGCGGACTCAAAAAGAGCTGTATTTTTGAAAACGGTTTCTATTCTGCTTGATGTTCAAGCTGCACTAGCATGAAAATGGTGAAGTAAAGGGGTGTACAACTCCTCTTACTTTCAAGACCAGTGTGTTAAAGTTGGAAACCTTTAGTAATTTGCTTCCTCTTTGCAGCATCCCAGCCTAAAAAATGTGTGCTTTTTATTGATCCTCAGCTCTAAGAGGGCGTGATAATACTGATAATTTGGACTCTGCTGAATCTCATTATTTGTACTTTGCACCACAAAGGGAAGGGTCAAGTGACAGATTGATTAAAAACAGCAACGTATAACTTCTATCACTTGACATTTTCTCAACTTCAGCAGGGAGCGGGAGATTTCTCTTTTGGTCTTTCTCTGGGTAAATAATCGGATCAGATAATAATCGGATTGTAAGATTACTTTTTGATTAGCCAGCTGTTCAACACCAACATCTGATTCCAGAATGAAGCCTGTACAAACTGTGCCCATCAGTAAATCAGGCTTACACATACAGTGAGATATTGCTGGCCGGTAAGTGAAAGGATGAACCCTTGCAGTCAATAATTTTTAGAGTTCCTTTTGTCCGTTTATTCAAGGCTTAGTGGGTACAGTGAAATACAACAAAATACCAGGCTACATTCAAGCAACAGAGATGCAACACAGTGTAGATATTACTGCACAAATCAGCCGAAAAACTCTGAATGACCTTTTTTATATAGCCTGTTCGCTTTGAAAGCATTAGTGTTGCCATAAAATTATCAAGTAATGACAGCTTGGAGTTGAACTAAAAAATAAAATATTCTACAATCTTCACAATAGATTTTGTATGAAAAAAATGGGGCGTCACTCTGAATGTAATGCCAAGCATTCATTTGTGAAGTTCCTGTTTTGAAACCTCAACTTACATATTCATCATCTTCTTCTTTTCTTTTTATTTTCAAAACAGACATCATGCTCAAATGCCAGTGATTGGTGTTGTGGAAGTTTTCCACTTAAATAAAGCCTGCAGACGAGCGGTGAGCGGTAGCTAACATTCTTTAATCCAAACACACAAAGAACATACAACCAAGCTTGTGGAGAGTCTACATGACCACGGGGCAGGGTCAGCAGAGTCTCACTGAGCCTAGCATGGCTCTCAGTTAATCAGACTGTGGACTTAAATGAATTTTGTTTTCAATAGCTTATGCAATCCTAATTTATCATGTCACAGTAGTAAACCACTATACTGTTTGTATTATTCAAGCATGCGTTTGCCTCTCCAGTTCTGATTCCTATTGTGTTGTCACTGTAAAACAAGCATTACCATTAACAGTGTGAACAGGTTGATTATGAGTACAGTCACTGAAGTCTGTTTCGTAATATGATCCCTATAGATTAAGTGCATCATCTACAGCATGCCATTGTGCACTGTGCACGAATGGCAAAAATCCACTGTCAATGATCCACTCATGGATGTTGGGATGTGAAGCATGCTTGTATGATGATCATTATATACTCACCCACATATACATATACACATATATATATATATATATATATATATATATACACATATATATATATATATATACATATATATATATATATATATATATATATATACATATACATATATATACATATATACATATATATATACATATACATATACATATATACATATACATATACATATATACATATACATATATATATATATATATATATATATATATATATATATATATTAGGGGTGCAACGATACACAAAATTCACGGTTCGGTTCGGTTCGATACTTTGGTGTCACGGTTCGATATTTTTTCGATACAAAAAAAATGTTCATGCCTTTTTATTAATTTGTCATTTATTAAATTTTCACGGCACATTCTGCACCACATCTCTGTGCGTTCATCATTTGTTTGAAGCCAGCTCACCTCCTGCAACCACTTTTCCGAGAATACGTGCTTCTTTTGTGGTTCGGACTCCTGACATTTCTTTGGAGGTGGAGGAACATCACAGTAATTGCTTAAAGGAGCTTCTTCGACATCTTTAAGAGTTCTAAACAAATGTCTGTCCTCCTCCTGAAAATCTTATGTACGCAAACACGCGTTGCAACTTCTTATCTTGTGCGCGTTTTTTATTTTGACAGCGAATGCGCACCTGCGGACCACTTATGTGTAGACCTGGTTATTTAGCTCGTCATATTGCAGCCACAGAAATTCTTTTGTCCATGAAACCATAAAGCTGCACTTTCTTTTTTCCTTATAGTCTGATTTGTCATAACTTTTCCGTTTTGTGGTAAGCTTTTCTTTGGCTGTCACTTCTTCACGCTGACCTGTCTTATTTGGCTCAGCAGAACTAAAATATATATCCTGCTGCTTTTACACACGCACTTACATAACGCTCAGCGATTCTCTGCGCGATCAACCTCTCACATGTTTAAGCTGCGGGAGATTTCACTTGTCATGTTTGCATAGTAAGCTAACGATTGATAAGACGATGTCAGAGGAATTGGTGCGCAAATTATCATCACTCACCAATCAGTACTGTCGCTCTCTATACACAGTTCACGCGATTGCAAAGTGAAAGCAAAAAACAAGCGCAAATTCAAACGCGATTTCAATATGTCACATATTGACAGTGGCCGATGCCAATGACATAATTACCCAGCTACATTTCCGAAAGAATGCAAAAGCATTGACATATAGTTTTCCTTCCTACGATAGGCCGACGGGCAGGGCAGAGATAGATTTTGGTAGCCCGACTGGAAAAAAGCCCCAGGACGTCGGGCTAGCGATTTTGCGAGCCCTGTATCTGATTGAGGAATCACTCATCTTTGGAAAAGAGAGTTTATTATGGAGAAATGTCTCTTTCCAAAATAAAAGCTATACTATACGCTTCTTCTGGGCTATATTCTCAGCAGCATATTAAACATATCAGGTCCCCATAAGGAGAATCATGTGCTAACAGCTGTCTAAATGACTCGGGTAAAGTTTGTAGCATGCCTGCTTGTTTTTGTCTGCTTCCACTTGTCTTTGCACTAGGATGATGTCGGAGTAAATGTGCAGTCATATTGGTTGTGTTCCCACTAGTGCTGTCAGCGTTAATCTGAAATGACATTAACGTCACAACACGGCAAATCTCCGTTAACGAGCTACCGCGGATCGCCTCATGAGTGGGGCTGGAAGACGTCAACACATTAACGAGCTAACTGCGCTAACACACTAGTTCCCACCAATTGAGCATTGCTTGCACATCCAACATACTGTTTTACTTTTGTCCATGATGCGCTTACCTTCAGGGTCATACATCACATGAAAACCAAAATAGTTCCAAACGCCAGATCTGAATGAGGGTGGGGGAGGTTCAATTTGCCATGTTGCAACTAGCCTAGCTTCTGTCTCGCTAGCTTGCCCTGCGCTCAGTGAATCTGTGTTCGACTACTCCGCCTAGGCTGCACTGTCGAGCGCAGATCCACTGAGCGCTCAACACAGATAGCATCGTCAGAAGGAAAGTTGATAAAATAAATTAAAAATGTTGTATCGTTCGATACATATGCGTACCGAACCGAAAGCACTGTATCGAACGGTTCGATATCGATACGAGTATCGTTGCACCCCTAATATATATATATATATATATCATGAAAAGGACTCTTCTATTACTCTACAATGATGCCAGTTTGTGTGTTAGGTGTTTAAGATTACATAATCCATTAGTGCTCACTTCTATTCAGCATGAACACATCACATGATGGATGAGGAGGAAAACGGGACATGTTGAAGACAGAAGTGGACTCTGCAGTTTTTCCATGGCTTGACTGGAAGCAAACCCAGGCTGTGGCACACCAAAAATTAACAATTTCAAGAGCAGTATGCATTTGTCTGCCCATGATTCACCAGGGTTCACCAGCTGACACTTCTTAACAGAGATACTGACACCTTGGCTTGTTTTTAGCTTTTCTCTGAAATCAGGTTGTCTGGCTGGCATCCAGAACTCACATTTTGGATCTTACAACCAAAGAAGATGCCTTCCACATTGGTATTTGAACTTTGCTAAACTGTTTTAAACATTTTTTTAATGCTTAATTAATAAATTAAACATTTTGGCATGCTCTACAGAGTTTATCGGTATATTGTGGTATCACGACTGCGTCTAGTTACAAGCAGATCAAAGAACACTTCTGACCACATCTAACCTCACTCCATTAGGAAGGGAATTACACATAAAATATTAAACCAGAGAAAGCAATGAAACACTGGTTTCCATCTTATAATATGTAGTTACCCTTTCCGTGGCATTTTGTAGCAGTAACTTGACTTACTACACAAGCACAAGTACTTCGACATGAGAAGCATATCTTTTCAGCCCTGAAAGAGGCTCATTGTCTTTTATTCACACACCTGCCTATTATTTTAATAATCCTTTGCTTTCCTTAAATTGCTTTGCTGATTGAATTGTCTTGTGAACACCAGAGAATAATGAAAGCTGTTTGATATAGGGCTTTAGTTTTTTTCTTTGAAAAAGTCAAACAACAGCTCTCACTTATCATACCAAGCAAGATGTCCTCAGTCCTTGGACATCATAAAGGCCCGCTATTCATGCTTGAAGTTGATTCTCTTTCCATTTTACTAAATTTGCCAAGCTGCAGTGATTTACTACTCTTTTCAAAACCATGCGCCTTGGACTCCCATCTCATCAATCTCTAGTCACTGGTCAAAAATCCACACACAAACTATTTTTCATGCCACTGTGATCTTACTTTATATTGCACTAAAAGATAAAGGGGACTGCAGGACCCTCTCAAAAAGTTTAATAAAATCACAAATGAATGTTAATGAAATATTCTAGGATCCATATTATTATGACTTCTTTGGTAGAGCGGAAACAAATTGCCTATATTGCAGCAATCTATCCTGGTAGTCTTAGTGTCAGCCTGCAGGAGGGAACCAGGAAATGGATATTCAGTTTCCCAGGAGCATCACAGCTGTGGATTAATTAGGGAGCATGGCTCAGAATGGCATAAACTGGACTGGCAGAGTTACCTGCTGGGGCCCGGGCTTCCATGCTGATCTCCTCTGAGGATAACATAACCTTTACCTGAAGAAGGCATAAAGACTTAACTCTAAAAGGCAAACAGCCAGCAACCTGTCACTTGTGTTTAGCATTTTTGACAACTACAAAATAACTGGAAGCCAAGCCAAAATCTTGAAGTACAATAGCAGTGTTGTTCATTATCATATAAGGTTTTTGTGCCTGTTGCTATTTTTTATGTTCTTTCCTATTTTAGTTAGAAAATAAATATATAATTGTATAATCAATATATATTTATATAAACAAATCACATTCCGTGTGTGATTAGTTGTCTTGTTTTGCTGTCTTTGTTTGTTTTCTGGCATTGAGATTGTCTTATCCATCTTGATGTATTTCACCTGTGGCTTGTTGGCCTTCCTCTTTCACTCTGTTTAGTTGGTGCGTTCTCCTCCTTTGTTGGTTAATTTGTGTTTTCTGGCTGTGTATTCTGAATCTCTCCCCATTGTATTGAGTTTCTTTTTTTGTATTTTTCCCTTCATTATTCTTTGAACTGCCTTTGTTTAATTTTCATTTGGATTTGTACCTGCTTTTCTTAAATTCTCTGGCATTCTTGTTTATTTCTAATCCAGGCACTGTTATTACGACTAAAGTTGCATTTTGTTTATTTATTATGCCTGTCACCTTGGTGCTTTTTAGTCTTCCAACTTATGCTTTCTCGTCACGCCTCTTGTCTATCATGGAGTATATTCCAGTCCCTTAAATTCACCTTGGGCAGTATGAAGATAACAGAGGCTTTCGGAGGAGGCTAAAGCAAAAAAATACAGGTGTATTATATGTCAGTTTCTTTTATCAAGCAGTATGACTAAATGACACATCTCAACTTGTCATACTAAATTGACATTGCCTAAGCCCAGGATTTCTCAGGTGGTAGATTCACCACCTCAGTGATGAAAATGAAAGGCATTGTTTTGTCTTGCGTTTGGGTTCGTACGTTCCTAAGTCCTGCATAAAGTAAATATAGTCCCTGATAGCCATATGTCTACATGTGAAACAAATCAATTAACAAATCCAATGAAACTGGGATTTGGTTAAAGCAGATAAAGCAGATGGTGGTTGTCAGGACACCTGATTAAAAACTGAACAATACTGGCAGTTGTTTTCAATGATTTCTTAATATGCAGTATTACCCTTCTCATTGGGTAGGAAATAATGTTCACCTATAAAGCACTGCTGGGTTAAAATATCTATATGGTCTAATACATTTGGTATATTTTGGCATTCAGAAGAACTGCCCTCTGTGTTAGTCCATTCAGTGAAAATGTCAGGGCACACAAAACATTTTATAAATATCCTAAACTGCTCTCTAGGTTTCTTTTGAGGTAGCAGCAATGCAAATGAATGAAGAGCTTTACCTGTGAAATGGGGAAAATGGCATGTCACGTGGAACCTGGAGATTACTGATAGAAAACAGAAAATGATATAGATATTCAGTGCTCACAATCTAAATAACACAGTTATTAATCTGTACATGTATTATCAAACCCTAAAAATCTGTTGTCGTTACAGATTACTATTAGAAATTTGTGGTTTCATAATTCATTAATGACAGTGACTAGGGGAACTTACTAGGACTGTACACAATTGAGCTCTCAAGCATGCATCTGTTTACCAAATATTTTGTTTCAGAAGGATGGTTATGCTATGTATGCTAGAGTATTGTACTCTGATAGCGACTGGGAACCGAATCCCAATATATAGCTTTAAGATTAACTTTGTGATTAATTATTTGATGATCGTCTGATTACCTTGGTAACATAGGAGCCTCGACCTGGACATTTGTGGACTATGCTTAAAAGCTTGAGCGACATTGGCAAACCCTGCCAATTCTCTGTGTGTGGAGTATACACATGCATATAAAAGATACTAGATAGAATTCAAGCCACAAATGAGAAAGTTCAAGGACAATTATCAATATTTCTTTTGGTAAAGGTAAAATTGAAAGAGCAGTTTAAAAAGAAATAAAGGACTTAGAAAATGTATCAATATTTACTCAACAGGCAAGTGGTGAATGAAGCACCTTTATATAGTGCTTTACTAGATTTAGTAGACACTTGAAATTCTCATCTTATCAATGGACGAAAAACTACTAATTCCTCCATTTGTAAAATGCTCAACAGTAATTGGGTGGTTATCTTAAGAGGACCATCATCTATTTACATCATGTTTCTTCCCCTGAATAAACATAAATAATCTCCCATATGAGTTTGAGTATACAGTGTAATACTGTAACAACCTAACACAACCTAACAACCTTTCATTACTTGACAAAAAAATAGAAAAAGAGATTGTTTTTGATGTTGTTAGTTTCTTGAACTTTTCTTTTTGCAAAGAAAAATTCAGCACACAGAAAAACACTTCAAACAACCCAATGTTAAACTGTGTGTGTCTTAGACAGTTGAAATCATTGAATTGATACAATCATTTACACCTAGACTTTAAGAGATCCGTGGGACACTATGATAGATAAAAGACGAAGTTGAAGTATATAAACATATCCCATATTTGGGAAATTTTTCCATTACAGCGGTTGAGATGATTATGAAACAAAAGTAATTATGAAATAATCATCTAAATAATATTGCACAACCATCAAAGTATTTCTGTAATTGGCATGTCCCAGAGTTGTACTGAATTTTGAAGTGTACAAGGTCAACAAGAATGGCGACCACACAGTCACAAACGGAGCTTTAGTTAGACAGAACAGTGCCCAAGCTCACATTTTACAAAACGTCTGCTAGTATCCAGTATTTATGGTAGATGTGCTCACTGATATGTCCTGTAGCTTCTTCCTCAGAAGCAGCAGCATTGCAGCTTACTGTCTCGATGGCAGTAAGTTCTCTGCAGCATATAAATAACTGCAATTTCTACTCCCAGGTCTACAAACTACAGAGGGTCAAGCAATATTTTCACCTGCACCGTCAGGTGGTCCAAGACTACTTTCTCCAAAGCCTTCATCACATGTTTGTGAAGACAACTGGTCACGTTTAGCTCAACTTTCTTCAGTACAAGAACCAGGCTGGGTATTTTCCATAACACTCGTATCTTATCTTGGATCTTAAGTATCTTAAGACTCGGGTGATAAACTTGAGTCAAGATCAGAGATGGGTCCTCAGAACTTTAGGATTCTGATTAATAAACAGAGTTCATATAAATGCTCATGCCCAAACTAGAAGAAACACGTGCATGCAAAAAATATTGATTTCTGTAATAACCCTGTGACAAAACAAGTAGGCTTTCTTTTCTACTCCTCAGTTATTTCTGCCTCTATGTTACAAGAGCAGCAGGCTTTACATAATGTGTTGAAATAATAAGCATAATGTTATTTGAAATAAACATATTGTGCAACACAGTAGTGGAGGAAACTTAATCACCAGCTTGACTGCATTCAAATCATAACAACATAGCCATTCCACAAACACCATATGACTCCTGAACTTAATCTAAAAACAAATCAGGGAGTATCTGATTATGCTGGAGGTCTGGCTTTGCATTTCAATTATAGGAACACAAGTGGTTAGGTTGTTCTGCAGTGAGTACAGTAGTACAGATTGCTGCCAAAAGCTGACTTGTGAAGAGAGGGTATGGAAAAGGACAAGCAACAGAGTATATGAATAGAAATAAAATAATGTGTTGTTGTTGTTGACTATGGTACTATTTTATCAGATTGATTTAGAATTCTGTTTAACAGGGGCCACATGGGGTGTGTGTAAATGGGTCAGCTGGTGACAAAGATTTTCACCAAGAGTATGAGCATGAAAATCTTTTCTTTTTCTGGTTTCATGTTATATTGCTGCCAGTTTAGGGATGTTGATCACTAAAAAATAATATATAATAAAAAATACAAGAGAAGTGAGCAGCTGTGGTTCGTGACATGAAAATAAATTTAGAAAAATCAAAGACATAAATAAAACTAAACACTTCTGGAAGACGATATGACATGTGAGAAACAATGCAGAAAACATTGCATATATATAATCTCAGTTTGGCAAGTATATGTATGCATATATGTGTATACATATGTATTTTAATATATTTTAGACCTTGTCTTATCAAGGCAAAAGTCATTCTTAATTTCAGATGTTTTCTATTACACGGCATGCTTTGCAAGTAAAACTTGTGATTTATGACGACATATAAACTGTATGTGAAAAATCTTAGGCAAACAGCTTTGAATTACAAACTTCTATCATTTGAAGCTGTATTACATGTGAAGACTTTAAAAGACAAAAAAAGGTAAAAGGCAGACAGGATTAAATTACAAAAATGTAATTACAAAAATTATTTTCAGTAATTTTAACAATCAGATGTTAAAGAACAATGCACAGCAGATCTGAAATTACAAATGTAAAGAGTGGCTCATTTCCATCATGTATCTCAGTAAGCAGTGACAGAGAATTGGTATCACTTATACACTCTCGTTTCCTTTTAGATGTAAAAATATACAGTGAAATAAAATAAAGTGATGACAGAAAGAGCTCATGTAGCAATGACATCCTGAACAAAAACAACCTATGCAAAAAAATTTATAAAACTTCTTTGTCGACTCTTCTCCGTGACTCTTTTTGACTATGTAATGTAATGCCAAAGGCATCTCAACAGCTGGAGGCAGTTGAGATGTCTGCCTTATATAAAATGTCAATAGAAACTTTCTATAGACAACAAAGCTCCTTACCATACATACCAAATCCAGCAACCAAACACTGTATGCTGAGCAGAAGGAAGGAGGCCGAGGACTAGTGAGTGTCAGAACCACTATTCAGGATGAAATAATAAAGATCACGTGAATACCTCAGGCAGCAGAAACCCAAGAAGGAAGAGAAGCAAGAAGAGGAACCATCATGGTTGGCAGTGGCTGGTAGGGTTGAGAAATTCTACCGTTGGCTGCACAAAGCTGGACTGAAGGACAGCACAGAGCATATGAACAAGCTCTAAGCCCAAGATCCATAGAGGCTGGGGTTTACCACAACTGGTAAGACCTTAGGGGCAGATTGTGCAAACATGCCCCAAACCTGCTCGGCCCACTGTCAAGCAATGGCTCACAACCTTGGCCAGCCGCTTGAAGAGGTATACCAACGAGATACAAGGCAGGAGAATAAGCCAGCTGTTCTCCACAGCACTACCCAAGGTCTACTCTCAGTAGCAGGAGACCAATATGAGAACAGCACCACCAAGGCTGGAGACTGAGCAATACTGGAAGAGCATCTGGTAGAAGGATGCAACCCATAACGGCAATGCTCAGTGTCTAGTGGATCTAAGAGTAAACCACAGTAACTTCCCTGAACAAGGTCCGGTAACCATTGCAGTGGCATGAGCGCCTGGCAGTACAAATGTACCAGCTGCTAGTTGACATCCACAATGGCTAACTGAAGTCAGTCAGTCATGATCCCCAAGGACCCCCAGAAGGTACTGGTCCCATCCAGCTACCGGCCAATAACCTGCCTCAGCACCACATGGAAGCTCCTGTCAGGCATCATAGCGGCTAAGAGGAATGGGCACATGGGTTAATACATGAGTAGGGCACAGGTTGTTTTTGTTCAGGATGTCATTGCTACATGAGCTCTTTCTGTCATCACTTCATTATTTTCACTGTATACAGAAACATCTATGTCGAGTACAGCCTGGGAGTCCCGAGTCAAAATGGGAGACGCCCCCTGGGGTGGTTGAGAATGACCAAGCTAAGATCCTGTGGGACTTCCAGATACAGATGGACAAAATGGTGATGGCTAACCAACCGGACATAGTAGTGGTGGACAAGCAGAGGAAGATGCACATAGTGATAGACGTAGCAATACCAAATGACAGGAACATCAGGACGAAAGAACAAAAGAAGCCGGAAAATTACCAAGGGCTCAGAGAAGAGCTCAAGAAGATGTGGAGGGTGAAGGTAACAGTGGTCCCAGTGGAGCTCGGTGCAGTGACCCCCAAGTTAGGCAAGTGGCTCCATCAGATCCCAGAAACAACATCCGAGATCTCTGTTCAGAAGAGCCCAGTCCTAAGAATAGCAAAGATACTGCACAGGACCCTCAAACTCCCAGGCCTCAAGTAGAGGACCCGAGCTTTT
Source organism: Neolamprologus brichardi (assembly GCF_056152115.1). Lineage (NCBI taxonomy): Eukaryota > Metazoa > Chordata > Actinopteri > Cichliformes > Cichlidae > Neolamprologus > Neolamprologus brichardi. The sequence continues at coordinate 30,788,514 of NC_142115.1, forward strand.
TTCTTTTTAGCTGCAGTAACAGGAAATATATAGCAAACACCCTGTGCACAATGGTCTTCTGGTGTATTGTTAAAACCATACAATAATATCAGTTACACTAAACCACAATTCTCATACAAACACACACACAACCTGTAAGCCAGGAGAAAATCCTCTCTATATGAAAAGATGACCTGACCACTGGCTTGTTAATGGCTCCAAAGAGCAACTATGTCATGAGCTCAGTTTCATTGACATAAATCAGACAAATTTCGTATCAGCTTAAATCTGTAAATATGGATTTTTACTGCATATTACTCAGTACCTTTGAGGTTGTATTACAAGAGCTATCATAATCTGCAGTAATACCGCACATCAGTCAGCTTACAATTTATCCGCAAGCTTTTAATAGTCCAAACTTTGCTCTGCTGTCATTCTTCTGCACTAAATGTACCAGGAAATACAGGATGATAATGATGAATATGACCCTCTTTTAAATCAATGCATTCATCTCTCTGTGAGAATCCTACTGAGACCTGTCACCTAAGAATGCATTATGAATTAGGATTCATAAATAATTGGTGAGAAAACAGTGTGGGGGTAACCGCATGAGGATTGAGAATGATAAGTTCAAGAAAACCAAGGAAAAAAATTTCACCCTGACACCGCATACTGTGTGAAAATAGCCTTTTGAGAATGCAGCTAATTCAGAGCATTGATACCTGCCGTTCAGTCCCATTTGGAGTAATTGTTAATTGATAACAACAGATTCTTACATGTGACACTGGAAATAAGACACTGCACATAAATTAGCAGTTCATCTTGGCAGAATCCAGATTGTAAATGTCTCTGCAGTGTAACACCACCAACATCACCAACTGCCTTCTTGTAAACAAAGCCATGATGCATACCCTGCCATATGCTGCCAGAGTTGATGGCTGAACCAGTGAGGCAAGGGTAATGAATGTGCCAGACAGAAGTGGAGCAGAGATCCAGGTCAGGGTGTCTGTTTAGAGGCACATCAGGACCAGCTCCGCACAGCATCTCTCCTCATAAATGTGGTAGAATATATTAGCTTAATGAAAAAGCAAGGCATGCACTGACTGTAAATTTGCCAGCAGTTCCCACCAGCAAAAAGACACTGCATGGTGATAAAGTGTTGTCTTCCAGGGTGTATGAGGGTCCCATAAAAGGGGCTGAGTTTGTGTAATTGATATCATATATCCAATCTCATACTTCTAGGATGCTGGCGTTAAATTACTCCGCTTTTCTTTTCCTTTTTTCAGCTGATAGGCTGATAGGCACTTGCCTGAAGACAGGCACCACAGCTAATTCTTTTATTGTAAAACATTTTGTTCTGAAAAAGCCTTAGGTAAATTGTTATAAAATATTGAGTCAGTTGCCTTAAATGTCTGTACTTTGACTTTGGAAGAAATCCAGAGGAAAAAGAACCCATTTGCACTTATCATTATATTTGATGTTTGGTTCAAAAAAGATTTTACAATCTAGATAGAATGAAAGAAAATACCTTTAAAATAGAACTAATATTTTTGTGGTGTGATACTCAATACACCTTTAATAAACTCTATTTTTTTAGTGCCTAGAGAAACGATTAAGTGTCATTGGTGTCTGAAAACATCTATTTCTTCCACAGTAATCCTTTCAAAGAAAAGTGTGTGACATTTATATATTTCAAACTCACGGCTTTGAGGGAACGCGACAGTATAATGCATTGCTTGCCCAATACAGCTTGACATTGCAATCCCCTTGCTGTTGAGTCCTAAATTCGCCCAGCAAAGTTTTCCCAAACCAAAAAGTCGGCCGCTTTTTTTTTTTTCTTTTTTCATTAGACAGCACGTCTGCACTTTGATCCTCAAGACTTACAGAGTTCAAAAGCTGCATGAAATGGTGTTGTATTCCCTTTGAAGTGGCATCTATTTTAGGTAACATTTGACTCTCAAACATTTGAAAAACATTTCCAGTCATATTTCAGTGATAAATTCCTTATTATTTTTGAAATGCTACATATGCTTGTACTTTCAGTACATACAAGTTGAAAAATAAAAAATAATATTATTGTAACTTGTACTCTTTTGCATTGTAACAAGAAGCATTGTTGGTGCTGTCAGAGGAAGGCCTCTCAAGATGATGGATGAACTCAAACAGCGAGTTGGTCAAGATAAAAACAAAGGCTGTTTTTACAGATTCTGATTAATTTGCACTTAGGGTTTACACACAAGTGTTGGTTTTACGCACTACAGCAGTGATGATCAGTGATGATTTGTCTTCGGCAGCTAATTGTCACTTTTGCTCATCAGCCACTGAAGCGATAAATTAAGATGGCTGCCAGAATTGGTGACAAGACAGCTGTTCGTATTTGGATCTTGTGTTATTCCTTTCGTTATTCCTTCAGTTTGAACAGGCATTTCTCTTATTCAGTAGGGAGTCCTTCCCACCAAGCTGCAACTTTCTAATGATCCCTCAGTGGAGCCAGAAGTTCACTCTTCTCATTGTGAAATTGTACAGCTTGCTAGCTAGTATTGCACTTCCACACTTAAGGTATATGCTTGTGACTACCGTTTATTGTAGCTGTATTTGCAAACCGGAATATTACATGAGTAAATCATATTAAAGGAATGTATTGTACATCTCTACAGCTTATTTATATTGGATGTGAAGATGTGGGACAGTTGTGACAAGGAATTAATGCTGCATAATTCAATGTGTGACCCTAAAAAAAGGTTTAAAAGAGTAAAAATTACATTTTACAGAAATTAAATAAGTAAAGTAACAGTTTTACTCAAAACAAACAGACAAACCTAAAGGGAATACCCAATTAGTCACCCTCTGTAAATGTTTGGTCAGGACTCCATGATTACAGTAGTATTTCAGAATAATACTTTATTATTAGTATAACACTATACTACTAATAAAAAAATATTCAGATTATCAGCCACAAGATTTATACATGGTAGGTATATATGGTATGGTGTGTACACTAATACGCCATTTAATATTATTATATTAAGCAGTATTTGGCTCCAATAGTACGTGATAACAAAGTGACATTTTTTTTAATCACACAATTAATTAATTATGTAGAATTAGAAACTTATTAGAAACAGTTTACGTTTTATCATCATTTGTTTTTAAAGAAAGGCAAAGCCTGGTGGTTTTGCATTTGCAGGTTTACAAAATCGGTAAACATTGAATTTTGTCAAGTCGCAGCTTTATAATACTAATCGAGGAGGTAATTACTTTTCTTTATTAAATGTTCTCTGTGTTTTATCTAGGTACTTCATTAGCCAGTGAATAGGCATCCCAATACTATGTTTAGGCCACTTACTCTTAAACAGTCTATTTGTTTAGCAGGAATTTTTTACATTTCTTATCACATTAATAAAATCCACCGAGTTTCCACTTTAACCACATATTGCGAAAGCCTGAATTTAAAGCTTGATAAAGTTCAAGCTGTGTATAGGATATTATTTCAGAAATGTCTTTGTGATGGATACTTGTTTACAGCAAAATGCTGCATCTCAATTTTTCTATATATTAACTGAGGCCAGTTGCCTTGACATGCATTTGAAACACTAAAAGAGAGTAGAGCTGCAGATCTGCTGTCCACAGCATCTCTGAGCAAAAACAACTTAATGGTCTATTCACAAGCTGATGCACGACCTTGTCTTCTGTGTACTCAGAAATTCAAAATACAGCTGGAATCGCCCTTAAAAGCCAAAGGGATGGCTTTTCCATTAAAAGCGGAGTGACACTGGTTTTATGTTTTTCTCCGTCCTTTGTTATACTCTCTGCAAGGGCACAGAGCTCTTCACCAATGTTACAAGTGGATTAAAAAATCTTTTTGTGAGCACTTCCCACATATCAGTATGAGTCACTATGTTGTTTCATACTGGAACTGGTTTTTGATTTCAATCGTGCAATTGGGTAGAATTTTCACAGATTGGATTTTGAAACCTTTCCCGTCTCCTGTTAGTTTGATTTGTGATATAAATTTCTGTTATGACATTTTGTGATCATGCAGTCTTTTAAATCTCCTAGCAGACTGCTGGCATACAGACTGTCACCGTGATATCTGTGAGTGTTATTTGTTAGTGTTGCTGGCTGTTTGTGTACACATTTAAGGCAGCTGACACTTTAAGTCATTTCTGCCCACACACTAACCCTAAGGTAACATGTGGCATTACGATTAAAGAACATCCAAGCCTATCACCTAAACACATCCTCACACCTAAACGATAGAATAGGTTAATTGCTCGCTACTGCTGCCAAGCGCTCGCACATAGGGAAATGCAGTATTTTTCTCTGAAGAAAAAATACTGCAAGTAAGAAAGTCATTTTGTTGACTGAACCCAATCAAAAGCAGCTGAAAACTCAAACTGACTTCACAATAGCTTTATTCACTTGACACAAAGAGCATAAGCAGTTATTTAAAACCTAACTTTATGTTTGCTTGTTTTTTTTTATTATGACCTCAGGCTGATCTTCCTTTCCATCCATCCATCTTCTTCTACTTATCCAGGGCCGGGTCGCGGGGGCAGCAGCCTAAGCAGAGAAGCCCAGATCCCTCTCCCTGGCCACCTCCTCAAGCTTGTCCCTGGGTACACCAAGGCGTTCCAGGGCCAGCCGAGAGATATAATCTTTCCAGCGTGTCCTGAGTCTGCCCCGGGGCTTCCTCCTGGTGGGACATGCCCAGAACACGTTACCCAGGAGGCATCCTTATCAGATGCCTGAACCACCTCAGCTGGCTCTTTTCAATGTGGAGGAGCAGCGGCTCTACTCTGAGCCCCTTCTGGATGGCCAAACTTCTTATCCTATCTCTAAGGGAGAGGCCAGCCACCCTTTGGAGGAAGCTGATCTTCCCATTCAGTGTAATTATATGAGTATTATACTTTACTGTGCAAAAGTCTTGACCCACCTCTCATTTCTTTACATTTTGCTTTGAAGGATCCAGACTTTCTTGTAATTTTTTTAAGTATTCTTGAGCCATAGTTAGTAGTAGAAAGCAGTTAGAAAGTAGTAGCCTTTCAGAGCATTGTTTGTTTGTTTGTTTATGTTTTTGTGCAATTTTTTAACACTGGCTGCTTTTCCAATCATTTCAGTCCAGTCCTTGTACCATTTTCTGGGGAATTTTACTTAGTATAGGATCATAATTACCACTTATCAAAAACACATAATTTCTTTGCAACACTACCATTCATGGATTGGCGTCTCTACTCTAGCACCCAAACCTCAAAATTATTGAATCATAATGTGATCATGTTAAAGGGGAGGAACAAAAGGCAGCCAACATCCATACAAAAGCATGTCAAATATGTGTTTAATGTAACAGACAATGCAAAAAACAAACAAACAAAAAAAAAACCCTGCAACTTTCACCAATTATTACAACAAAATCAGATTATTTCGGGAGACTTCCAAATTAAGGCAAAACATCGCATATCCATTAAAAATGGGCAACCATCCCTTGTATTATGACAATTAAAGCTCCATGTAGGCATTTCAGGATCCAGCATTAGTTAAATGAAGTCACTGTCAGAAAAATGACATTAAAAAAAACAACAAAATGAGCAGATGTTCAACCCAATTATATGCAACTCCATTTCAGTCTATCACGCTGCGCTTTTTTGTTCTGAAAAATGCACTGCCAGCTTTGGTCTGCCAAGTCTCTGTAGTGTAAAATAAAATAAATGAGCCAATAAATAAATGTAAACAGCTGACATACATTGATGATATTTTAGAGAATTTGTACTCATATAATTTGCTTGAATAACTTGCCAGCTTGGCCCTAAAAATGTATACCACACCATTAGATTTTGAACATGGCAGGTCATTCAAGGATACCGCCCCTTGAGATGTGGGATCTAATTTTTTAGGATTTCTTTTTTATTAACTTGTAAGATGAAGAAATTGTGTGTCTACGTGTGTGTGTGGTGGTGGGTGTGGGGGTAACAGCCTTCGTCTTGAGTTAACCTTTAAAAAGCAGTTACTGAACATTAGCTACCAGTGACACACTATTACAGATTAATCCACAGGCACTCGTACACAGAGCTAATGTGCGTTTTGATGGTTTTGAAATGCCTGATGGTAGATCAAACCGCTGTGGGTGCAATTTTTTCAAACTAAAAAAGCAATGGGTTGTTTCCACTATAAAAAACCTGACTGAAGCAAAACAGCCATTCTTAGCCTTGATGACAACCTTGCCCACTATTTGCAGTTCCTTAAGGTAGTCACTTGAAATGTTTTAAGTTCAAGTCTGATTATACGATATGTCTGAATCAGCTGTTTTAAGGAAGCATCGCTTGCTTATGATCCACAAAAACAACAGATGACATTATCATTAAAACAACAGCAATGGTATAAACTTTGAACAGCTGTGAAGAATCATAGCTTTAAATGTAATCAAAGCTACTCATACTTTTTATTTGAATTGGAAGGTGGTACAAATTTCCATTTAGACAAAGAAGACATATCTCAGTCCTGTGTCCCCCTTAATGTCAGCTGGGATAGACTTCAGTTCCTCTGCGGCTCTTGTTAGATAAGTGGTTAAGAAAGTGGATGATAGAAAGACAGATCTGATATTATTATTTTATTGGTGCTGTTATGAGTTCCGACTCATCCTTTAGTCTTCACGATGATGCAATGTGATCAGAATGAAGTCGTTTAATGGATCAGTGTGTATGACAAGAGGTTTAGAAGGTTGGGAAAGTACAGAATCAAATCTAAATGTCATAAATTAAAACAATGCTTTAAAAATAGTTTAAAACATAAATATGTTTTTTTTATGCTTTGGCTGATAATTACCAGTAAGTAACAAGCAGGGGGGCAAGTAAAATAGGATGTGCAAGAGAAAAGCTATTTTATTCTTTTTCGGTTAGAAAGCTAGTTGTTATTTAAATAGTGAAAAAAACAAAAGTCACTGGTGAAAGTGCAACTGGGTTGTAATACAGTATTAACCACTGCTATCTGGGAAAATAAGTTAAATTACCCACTTAACTTGAGTGTGAGCCCAGTCAGGAGGGAACACACCCCAACCATTAGCCTCCATCTAACAAATTGCAGCTTTGGCACTTTGTACCAATATATTAATTTGAGCCTCAGAGAAGAGGAAGGCTTTTGTTTTAAAACATAAGTGTCGGTGAAGACGGGAAGACATATGTAACTAACATGAAGTCATTAATAATGCAGAATACCAGTAAGAGGTGAACTGAAAATCTCCAGAACTGTTCACTTGTTTTTGCATTTCATATCCCACTTTGCCACCTCACAGCAGGGTTTTGCTGCCACGTTCAGTTCTACCTCCAAGTGCAATAAACCAATTAAGGCAGTCCAATTAAAACCCAATTCCAGCTGAGACCAGCATGCCGTGTGCCTAATGGATATGTTGTAATTAGCTCCAGAGAGAGAGACCTCGGGGATGCACCTCTCTGAATTGTTACTTGCACATATACACAAAAAATACTGTATTTCATCATTTATCCGAGGCATATGCTACTACACCTCACAAAGTATTGATCTGGATAAAAAGTTTGGAGCAAACACTTGCCTCTTTGCAACGTCACGCAGGAAAAGCTGTCACAGTGTCTAAGCTGTAACACTGTAATTGGCTCTCTCATATGCACCCACATCCTATTAAGACATAAGAATGTCTGTATACACTGCTTGCGTGCGCGCACACATACACACACACACACACACACACACACACACACATCCGTGCATGCACACACATCTTCAGTCACTATTCCAAGAGGAGACAGCACAGAGAGCTCAAAAGGAAGGGAAAAAAGCCTCTTATTTACACCATTCTCCAAGGGCTGTGACTCTTTATGAGGACAGATGATTTTAATGGATGCACTATATGTGTTCTTGGCACACTCAAGGCTGTTTAACAGGAGCAGCCAAATGGAGGCGAAAATTACATTTTCACCTTTCACATATGTGTTGCACTAAATGATGAGTATTGATTTGACGGTTTATGTAGCACTACCTGGACAATATCCATGATAATAAATCCCCTCGGGGCTATAACCACAATTTTAGTCTCATATTCATCTCGGGCCTAATGCAGGGGTCAGGTTTGAATGAGCGGGGGGAATAATTGAGATGATTACAGCCAAATGCGGGCAAAAACAAACAACACATGCATCATGCTGATTGGATGCAGAATGATTGCGAGAATTCTTTGTGCTGTAGTGTGCGTCACACGATCAGTTATGATTTATTGATCATCTTTCTTGTAGTGCATAATGCAATTGCCTTTTATTGCTTTACGTAGACCAGAGCTAATAAAACATTTTGACAGTCTACGTGAAAGGTCTGGTTAAAGTGCTGTAAGATAAAGAAGTATGTGACAGCTCAGAGAGAAGAAACTTTTGTTACACTGGAATTATAAATGTATCACTTTGTTCTGTTCTTGCACATGTGTATTTGCATATGTCACATGTCAAAATATATTTTTCGTACGGCACTACTAAAACTTATTCAGAAGAAAGGAACAATTAGATTTTTAACCAGTTACAGCAGTGCTTTAATTAGGCAGAACACATAAAATTTGCTTTCTAATCTAATGTAATCTAAAGCATTTCTTCGTATCTGTCTACCTTCCAAAAGCATTAAAAGCAAGTCATTTCTGTGATGTGACAAATTTCAGGTTAAGGATCAGTTTTTAATTCACACCTTGTGGTATGGGTTAAAATGACTTCCCTTTCTCGGCATAGTTCATTAATAAACATTTTGTTAAGATTAGAAAATCACTGATCGTGATTACAGGTGTTAAGGTTCAGTGCTGTTATTCTGTCCAGCAATAGAAAGCAAAAGACAGTAACATGAATTTATTTGCTTAAATTCACAGGAAACTTACACAATCAAGTTGTTCACATTTCTTTTTTATTTTTAACTGCTAATATTCAGAATTGGATTTTGATAATTAACCTTTTCATTGATGATGAGTCTGCACCTCAAACATAACTATTTAAACCCAGCACAGGTAGAATAACCTGAGAGGAAGAAAGTAAGAGTGATATGTTGTGAGTCATTTCTGGCATCATTTATGTTCAAGGTGCATAGGCGTGAAAGTGAGTTGCCATATAGATATGATGGTTTCATATAACATAAATTTGAGTGTAGTATAGTGTAATCTAATATACTTGCATTTATATAGCACTTTTCTAGTCATACCCATCACTCAAAGCACTCAAAGTAACATGTGCTCTTTTATTAACCACACCCCCAATCTTTACATAACGTCAGCGAATATTTAATTATTATTTCTTGTCTGGTCTGGAGTAACGCTATATTGCGCATAGCACCAGAAATAAAGAATTAAAAAATGCTGCAACAACAGAGAGCTCGATCTAACCCATGCAAGCCAAAAATCTTCCGGCACCACCACAGGCAACCCAAATTTGAATGTCTTTTTTGTTTTACCAGTACAACTTAACATGTATTGAAACAAAACATATTTACACTCAAGAGACACTTTATTGGGTACACCGGTTCAAATGCTCTTTAAACATCAGTTCAGAAAAGGCAGCAGCTTAGTACATTTAGGAATGTTCAAGACAACCTGTTGAAGTTCAAACTGAGATTCAGGATGAGAAATCTAGTAAGATAACTTTCAGCTGTTCAAAAGAGAAACTAAAGGAGGAAATGGAGGAACAAAAAAGTTTAAACACACCTTTAGGATCTTTAACAAAGAGAAAAAAGAGTTTGCTGATTTTAGTTTTTTGACAATCCCTGCCATTTCTTTCCATTCCATGTATCTGCAATGTATGGAAGCTCAAGAGAGGGATGAGGAGGCAGATGAGAAGCAAGAGACTGAGTGATGCATTGGTATATAGGGTCCTTTCATTTCTCAGGGAGATGACGCTGGAGACACACAGCAGTCAGGCCTGGGATGCTGAGCTTGGGAAAGGCTTGACAGCAGAGCCCTGGGCAACTAAGAGGAGTGTATCCTCTTCTATAGTGCCATGAGAGCAACAGAAGAGTGTAAGTACAGATAGAGGAGTGAAATGAGACGAAAAACAGAGAGAGGGAGAGATGGGAAAGAGTTAGTAGGGTGGCTTCAAAAGAACTGTGGTGTGAGGAAACGAAAGAAGGAGGGAGGAATGAAGGGAGAGAGGGGACTGTGTTCTGCAGCCATCTGGCCCGTTCAGTGATCCAGAACGTTGACACTGGCAGCTGAAGAAGGAGAGAGGAAGGGGAGTAGGGGAGCAGAGGAGTCCTCGGTCCTGTGTCTGAAGAGAGAAGTCTGTTTGTATTGCTTTAATCTTATTCGCAGTGGTATATACGCACGCTCACATATACACAAAGGCATTAATAGTGCTCTTCAAAAAATAATAGGTGGCTTTTCTTAATCTCATCCAAAACTGTAGAAGTGCATCCAGGGATAGACTTTGCCAGATAAGTGACACATTCCTCATCATATATACCACAAGCTGATCTGATCTCTCAGCTTGCAGGAACTTAACCATACAGGTGCAGACAATGCCTCAGGCTGAAACATGAAAGTATATTTTATAAAGAGCTTAAAAGAATTCAATGAATGGGCAGCAGTGTGATAAAGCTAAACTGCAATGGGCATATATAAAAAGATTTTGTACTGTATATGGCATAAGAGAGTAGATAACAGCAACAGCAACAGTGGGATTAAGAAAGCTTTCGTGCAACAGAAAAAGTTGCCAAACGATTTCGCAACTAATTTGTTTTGTCATTCAAAATGTATTATTCCACAGTGGTAAATAAGGATTTATCCTGGTTAAATTTTTGAAATGAGATAAGACTAGTAATTAGGATTTTGTTTGGTAAGATAGCCCCAGTTGTCCATGCGGCTTAGTGCTTAGCTGAGGCCAGATTCAGCACTGACACACAGGACCAGGAAAAAGGTGGCATATCTGGCCCAAACAGATGGCATGTGTATGCCTGCATGAATGAACACACATAAGCAGACACGTTCCAACTATTCACACACATACGCACGAGAGCAGACTATATGAGGAGATAATGTTGTTCAAAGACTATTTGCGGCCAAGTGTGAATGGAAAGATGGAAGAAAAAGAAAATCGGTGTTAAGCAAAACACCTGGAATAAGTGTAACCTCCTACAATGCTTACACTGAATTATGCGTGATAACACCTCATATAAGCCCAACGGGATGTATTATGATTACACTATGATGAACGCACAGAAAGTAGCCATTAAAAAATACCGACAATCATGATAAGAATACTGTAAAGAAAATACGGCTGATCTCTAAATGGAAATTCTTGTCAGGGCTAATTGTTGAATTATTTGTTGATGTTGCAGAATAATGTCCAGTCATGTGGGTGGTTGCTAAATTGAATGGTGCCTGAATTTTAAATCCTATTTCACGGATGAGTACAAATTCAAAACATGCCATCTCGTGGTTTTTCGTCTATTTAAATGTATCCTGTGCATTGAGGAGAGAGTTTCACCTAAATTACAATGATCTCACATTTAATAAATTACCTCAAAAAATGTCACAGGAATAATTAACAGGTGCAAGAAAAGGACTGCATTGTGACTGAAGGTACATGGAAAATGAAAGTTTTGCCAATCAAACTATTACCAAAGGTCTTGGTATAAAATCTCAAGGACTGAAAATCAATTGGCAACTATTTCCATTCACCAAGTAGTTGCACTGCTGTTCAAATTCTAAAAGAAAAGTGAATGAATGAGATGCTCATAACCTTTGACTTTGTGTTAATAACTCATGTTCTCTGAGTTGCATTTGGGATGCTCCAAAGGTCCCTGCATGACAGAGTCATCCTCAGTGTCTACTGTAACAGAGAGAGCCAGTGCAGTATTTTAGTAATGTCAGTATTTTTATTAAAAGCCTGTGGCTTAGAAACAATTTACGGAACCCTGAGGGAAATGTCTTTTCTTCTGAAAACTCTTGGGGTTCAGCCAAAAGAGAATCTACCAGAAATGTTAGAACTGCAGCTAATAACCGCTACTAAGTTAATGTCAAAGCAACAACTGTGACTGAAGATTTCTAAAAATTTTGTCCCTGTGCTCAAACTGTGAAGTATTTTAGTTTGGGTGGGATGTTTTTCAGAGCTCTGCTAACAATGTTTACCCCTTTGTAGATAATGTAAGTAGTTCAGATGCGCAAAAAGCTAGGTTTACCATTAATGAGTGGAGTGCAATGACTTTTACAGAAGAGCAAGTGAACTACCCAACCTCCCCACTCACCAAGCATGTTGATGATCAATTCAGCTGTTTGCTACATTATTAAGATAAATGGACCAGACTCAAGGAGAGAAATTCACGATTTTTATTTTAAGTATGTGTTAAGTAAATTCACATGATATAATGCAAACAACTATATTTTTCAATGATTTTCAGAATATTTACCATAAAGTGACAATAGGTAGAATTACCTCACTATTAACAACATGCATTAAGGTCTGAGGCACATGTTTGCAATGTTCACTATCACTGCAGCGCATCCAGGGGCCTGCATGGACTGTGGTTGGTCATATGCCAGACATTTTACCCTGGATGCCATCCAAAATGTCATGAAGATCAGGAAATGCTCCTGATTTAAATTCCATAGATCCAGTAGCAACAAAAAGAAGCACACATCTTGCATTCGCATTAGAAATGTGAAGGCAAGACACTGACAAGTCCCAAATTACATAGATCAAGTTTAAGAAATACAAATGAAGTACACACAGGAAACTTTGCCCCTCATGTGTTGCACAGAGAGGCACAAATAAGCTTTTTCGTTAAATAGCATTACATGTTGTATAGTGTGGAATGGATACTGTATTATGATTACTGCTGCATTAGTGTGTTGCATTGTGTGTAGATTTTAAAGTTTATGTTCATTTTAACTATATAGGTGTATACTGGTGAGAAATAAAATCTATATATATAAATATTGGGACCCACACCCAGTTTCACACCTTGGCTCAGGCGATTAGAGGATCATCAGGGGGTCCTTTTGTCCCTCTGTGGGGGGAAACTCCCACTAGGTTTAAATCTGGGACTCCCCACCATTTGACCTTAAAACTGAAGAAGCTTCTCGGATGAGAGGTGAAACGTCTTCAAGCAACTTAAAGAAGTCCAGACGCTTTTCTTTGCAAGCTCCTTTGACTACGATGACCTGGACTGAGAACCTTCACAGACATATATATATATAAATAAATATATTCTTCCAATATTAGCTTGATGTGCAAACCACTTACTTCTTAGTGGTTTTGAAGAATTTTCTACCAAAATCTTTCAAGTTATCACAAATACGCAACATAATCAGTCTCAGCAATAAATGGTTTCACTGAATGGGTATGAAAGCGTCGTTAGACAAATGTATAGTAAAGAGGAAGGATTGAACTGAACAAAACATTTCTCCTGACTCAAGAACAAATACATCAAATTTGTATAGTACTTAAAAACAGAACTCAAATAAATGAACGTTACACCTCCAGTGGAAATTCATCAGAGATTTAGCGCTGAGAAAAACTCTGCTGATATAATAATTGAATGTGACCTCATTGACTCCAAGTGGTGATAAATTGAAAGAATATGAAACATCATAGTGGTGGAATTAGCAAAGCAATTGGTTCCACTCAGCATACTATCAACAAAGCGGATTTCTCATATGTGCTAATATCCAAATGTCTGGTGGTGCTTGCATATGTTGAAATTGACTGTTTAATGGTTCCGTCTCAATGAGCTGAATCTTCTCTGTTGCTAAAACATGCTCACCCTAACCCCTAGTTTGCATCTTTGCAATTAGCAGAAAAGAACTTATTTATTGAGACAAATTGAACTGCAATTTGCTTTTTTGATTTGCTTGTTCCAGCACTTACTGCGTAGGGAGATTTGAACAAAATCATTTTCCAAAATGCAAATACAATTCCCATATTTATCTATGCATGTTTAGAATTATGCATACAATATCAAAAATCAAATCAAAATCAGCTCAACAAGCACTTATTTGTTCCTAGTCCCTGCATCAAGGATCCCAAGATCATCCACCATGTCTGTGAAGGTTCTCAGTCTTCCAGGTCATCGTAGTCTAAGGAGCTTGGAAAGAAAGGCATCTGGACTTCTTTAAGTTGCTTGAAGACATTTCACCTCTCATCCGAGAAGCTTAGGTCAAATGGTGGAAAGTCCCAGATTTAAGCCCTATGGGAGTGTACCCTCAAGAGGGACAATGGAACCCCTAATGATCCTCTACCTAATCACACGAGCCAAGGTGTGAAAGTGGGTGTAGGTCACAATCAGCCAAGCTTTCGGGTGAGCTCATTGTAAAACCTAGCCCCACCCTATCATGTGATTCCCTGAGGTCAAAAGGCCCAGGAGTCTGGGAATTATTCTGGGGATTATCCACAATGTGCACCCACAAACATATTATGCATAAAGGCTCTTAATCAAGCTAACTTCCAGATAAAACAGCCACTGCTGTTACAAAAGGACAGCAAAATTAGAAACTCTGTCCAAACAGATAATATAACATTCTTAACAGGACAGGATCCTGTACTGAACTGTGAGGACATATGTTACTTTCACTTTCTTGTTTTTTGGAGGGTTTTTTTCACAGCTTGTTTTTGATGGCCATGAACAAATCAAAACTATTTAAGGCTTTAAGGCAGATTATTATTATTATTATTATTATTATTATTATTATTATTATTGATCAGGTTTTGGTGTACTATGTGGAGAAAGAGTGATAATTGGCCTTTACCTCTGATAATTTGTTTTGAATTGCCTTATTTGAAGCTAGTTATTTTCTGTAAGGACAACACAAATAGATCCACAATGCTTGTATGACCTTTCATATCCGACATGGTGCTGTACTACGCTGTCACTAGCACTGCTAGGCTTTTCCTTTTATTTTGCCTTTTCTGCTCATGTGGGATCAGTCTGTCTTTGTGCATGCAGGTTGGCAGCTCTCAGCCATGTTCACCACCCCTGAAGGAGAAGAAAGCCTGTCCCAAAGTCGCTGAAGCGGATTAGTCGGTCCTCTCTCTCGCTGTCTCGCTCCCTCTACCCCCACCACCTCCATATTTAAACATTTTGGTTGGACTAGGACTGTGAAACAACAACAAGCTTATAGGGTTGTTAAAACTTTACGTATTCTTTGAGGTGACTGAGGCCCAGTTCTGAATTTTAAATATTCCTAAATTTTTCAGATATAATAATAATAATAATAATAATAATAATAATAATAGCAATAAATACTATCTGAATCTGAAAGCTGTACACCATGAGGTGGATCAGAGAAATACAAGTCTAACTTAATTAAAAACACAACTAAGCTTAAACTAAAAACATTGGCTAGTCAAATCTGCACTGTAATTAACAAATTAACAAACCAAAAATTTAAACCTAATTTTCCATGCTTTATTGGGTTAAGTCTCTGGGGTCCAGGGTATAATTAGCTGTTGTTGACTACTTTTGTTTTTATCTTTATCTTTAACATTTAAGAACTATTTACATTGTTTAGGATCCTTTTTTTCAGAACAACCTCATGTCTGAATTTTCAGTTTTTGTGTTTTTCATTTTGATACACTGTTATAACACAATTGATCTAAAATAACACAAGAAACAAACTCTGAGTAGGAAAAAGTTATATTTTTTTTATTGTAAACCAAAAAGATGTTTAGTGAATCATTTTCACACCTTGAAATGCAAATGTAAATTGTTAATTTAAACTACCACAGCTACCACAACTAAGGTAGTTGGAGTAGGCAACGTTAATTTTTTAAAAAGAACTTACTTCCAGATGTTTGTTTAGGTTGGAGGTGGAGTCTTTTAATGCTGAGAGCAGCTTTGTTGCTGTTTGCATTGCACGGTCAGATTTCGTGCGTCCCTTTCTTCTGTAAATGTGAAGTGGTGTTGGAATTTCCAAGTAAGAAATGCATTCCTACCTGTGCACTGCTGGCTCTGTTGTGCTGGCTCCAGGTCCATTGTGTAACTGACATCAACATTAACAGGACACTTACATTAGAGCCTCTTATTTTGTTTGGGTTTCCAGCAGTGCGTGGAATTACCATCATTAGAGAGGGGGATAGAGAGGGGATAGCCTAACATATGAAATAGGAAATGACCGCTGTGTAATTATTTGTCTATTTATTTCGACAAAGTAACTGTATTCTAATTACAGTTTTTTCTGAATGCTTAAACCCTAACTGTGATACTTATAGCACAATTTCTAAAACTATTAATACTTATAGCAAAACCACTCACTGAGTTTGCAAAACTAAAAGCACAAACACTGCTTTGCACTCAGTTTGCCATTTTGTAACACACACTTTGCAAACCTGTAGCTACAATCCACTGCACAGCACTCTTTTTGCAGAACTGTAAACACAACTCACTGCTTTACACTCAATTTCCAAATGATCAACGCACTCCTAGCAAAACTATACACGTTTAAGGCCATTATTTACACTATTTTGCCAACTGTCTGGCACACTGTCACATGTGAAAACCTTTTTAGATAATTAGTTCACTTTGCAATCAGCCTAAGCACTATAATACAGGTAAGCTCTGTGTGTGGAGTACAATGGAGGGAGCAGAAAGAGTGAGAAGTAGAGGAGGCTGAGGAAGAGGACGTGGAGGTGAAGAAGTAGGAAGAAGAGGACGACAAGGACAAGGAGGAGCAAGAGGAGGATGAGGAGGGGGAGAGGAGGACGAGGAGTGTGTGTGAATAAACACCAGTACTTGAAGTTTGGATCTCTCTATGCTTACGGATCTATGACAAAAGTATGAGCTCAAACTGACATAGCCTACCTTGTGCACAGAGAACGCAAAAGCCAGATGTGTTTTTTATTCATACCATCAGTGTGTAGTTGGTGCATTGTGTGCTTATTACAGTTTTTTTACAGCCGCTAGGACACATTTCTCAATACTTAGGTCACTTTTGCAAAACTCTTCACACAATTCTCCTAACTGACCTTCAGCTTGGCAAAGCAGTTCATTTCACATTCAAAATGCACTACAACTACCAAAACACTTTATTCAGGTCTCAAATAAATTCATTCTTCCAGAACACTAGCAAAGGTTGATAGCCGACAAACACACTTTGTCACCCACAAAACAATGACCTAAAAACCACTAACAACATGTAGCATTACACAGTGTTTTCTTGTGTAAAACAAGGACACATCTCTGTTTATAATTTCAATATATGTTACTGGAATGAATCAGACATCATGCAGAATTCGTTAATATTTGTTTATGTATTTTTATTTTTTTGCACTAAGTAATCCCAAAATACAAGAATTTGTATACACACCATCCACTGATACACATACAATAGTAATGCTAAGCTACTCGGTCTTCTCCATTTGGCCACAGGTTCTCATCCACATCACATCTTATGTCATCTAGGGCAATACACCTAGGAAAGAATCTTTTTTAGATTTTTAGATTTAAAATATGTTTCAATAAAATATTGCTGTTGAATTTTGCTGTCCTATTCAGTTTTGCATTATGTTATTGTTTTGACCATAAGTTTAACAGTTTTGAAAACAGTATGTAAGTACATGCAAAATGTCCTGTACGTACAAAGATTTTTGGCAGTTGTTGTGTCTGAGTGAGAAAATAATTCATGAAATTTGAGAGATGTAGTCATTGAATGCATTTTGTGCCAAAACAATGATAACTGATCCTCAGTTTAGCCCACATAGACTTCTGTTGTGCTCACTGTGTGAGGAGTTTTGCAAAAGTGACCTAAGTATTGAGAAATGTGTCCTAGCGTCTGTAAAAAACTGTAATATGATGGCTTGTGTTAACTGTTGGATATGAAAATTCCATTTTTACAAAGGTGTGGAGAGTTACAGTTTTTTCTGAATGCTTAAACCCTAACTGTGATTCTTATAGCACAATTTCTAAAACTATTAATACTTATAGCAAAACCACTCACTGAGTTTGCAAAACTAAAAGCACAAACACTGCTTTGCACTCAGTTTGCCGTTTTGTAACACACACTTTGCAAACCTGTAGCTACAATCCACTGCACAGCACTCTTTTTGCAGAACTGTAAACACAACTCACTGCTTTACACTCAATTTCCAAATGATCAACGCACTCCTAGCAAAACTATACACATTTAAGGCCATTATTTACACTATTTTGCCAACTGTCTGGCACACTGTCACATGTGAAAACTTTTTTAGATAATTAGTTCACTTTGCAATCAGCCTAAGCACTATAAACAGGCCACAGGTAAGCTGTCTATGTGGAGTACAATGGAGGGAGCAGTAAGAGTGAGAAGAGTGAGAATCAGAGGAGGCCGAGGGAGAGGACGTGGAGGTGAAGAAGTTGGAGGAAGAGGACGTGGAGGTGAAGAAGTTGGAGGAAGAGGACATGGAGGTGAAGAAGCAAGAGGGTTAGAGGAAGTTAGAGGAAGAGGACAAGGAGGAGCAAGAAGAGGACGAGGAGGGGAAACAGGAAGGGTAAGAAGAGTAAGAAACAGAATAACTGATGACATCAGAGCTACAATAGTGGACCATGTCATCAACCATGGGATGACCCTGAGGGAAGCTGGCCAACGGGTTCAGCCTAAACTGAGCCGCTACACTGTGGCCAGTGTTGGGAAGGTTACTTTTAAAATGTATTCCATTACAGATTACAGAATACATGCCCCGAAATGTATTCTGTAACGTATTCCGTTACGTTACTCAATGAGAGTAACGTATTCTGAATACTTTGGATTACTTAATATATTATCATGCTGTTTACAACTACATGAATGTACTATTGCTGTGATTTATCACTGTTACTGAAGGTCCGTGGCTCCGAACCGTAGTAAAGGGACCTCTGGCTAATACGGTGGGTTCCGTGTCGGCTCGTAGCTGAAAACTAGCTTTACTTTGTTGTCTGGGTCAACTTTGCTTGTGAGAGACAGAGAGAGGCGTTGAAAGGCTGCTCCAACGGAACTTATTGTTTTTGGAGGAAAACACGAACACGGTGTACAGTCGAGTCTTAATAGCTTACTTACAACTGGGCTCGTCAGGCTCTCTTCTTGGCTGCAGTGGTTATTATTATATTTACATGCTTCCAGCTCCTGTTTTTGCTCGATGACAGCTCGTACTTTTCCTTTTTCTCCCTCCCTCGCTCACAGACACATAACGTGTATGGCAGTCCATTCTCCCTGCAGCACGGACTACACTGCCTATGATGCTACATTCTTTAGAGCTATACCTGTCGCATTCTGCCTATTAGCTTAGCACAACAACAACAACAGGCGCTCTCTCACCCAGGAAACACGCAGAGAGAGAGTGTCACCCTGTAACCATGGCAACCGTAACGCTGCCGCCTGGAACAACAGAACGTAGCTGTCAAACAAAACCCAAACAGTCCTGACCCGCCACAATATGAAACAGGGAAGTACCGCCGTGTAATCCATTTATTTCAACAAAGTAACTGTATTCTAAATACCACCTTTTTAAACGGTAACTGTAACGGAATACAGTTACTCATATTTTGTATTTTAAATACGTAACGGCGGTACATGTATTCCGTTACTCCCCAACACTGACTGTGGCAAGCATCGTTAGGACATTTCGAAATGGTAACCACGGTAAAAAGCTTCATCCAAACCCACCTGAAGCTGCCGGAGGACACGGTGAAGAACATCGTTTTCGATAGGGTGCATCGCCTCGGCCCCATTCGAGCTACGGCCGGGAGACCACGTCCTATCGTGGCCAAATTCGGCCACTTCAAACAAAAGCAACATGTGAAAAGCCGCGGCAGGGAATTAAAAGGAACGGACTTCAGCGTGAACGATCAGTTCCCCAAAGAGATCCTGGAACGACGCAGGGTCCTTTTCCCAATTCGACGCGGCTTCATCCAGAAAGGCTCCCGCGCTGTCATCGCTGTGGACCGGCTGTACGTGGACGGACAGCTCCACCGCGACCCCAACATCACTCCGTGGCTGTATTAACTTCAGACCAGATAAGAATCCGCTACACCCTTTCCCTATCCACTCACACTAACTTGCATTAACATCTGTTTAACTTACCGGTATCAAATCGCATCTTAAGTGTGATTTCATAGCAGTATTAACACCGTCACTCTCCGTCAGTGATTTAATTGGAATGTTTACGTTTTCTTTTCACTCTTCTCGTTTTGTTTTTTTTTTGTTGTTGTTTTTTTTTTCTTCTCTCTTTTCCCCCTCTTGTTTTTATGCTGCTCACCCTCGTCCTTGGTTTCTTTCTTTATTTCTTTCACTGCTTCGATCACCTACTTCCACACTCATCCACAAACAACATCATTTATTTCGACACTTACTCACTGCACGATCACGCACAGTCATGCGCTCAACGGCAGCACATTTACATCAGTCAGACAGCGCACACAGACCTACAGGATACACACACTTAAGCCAAGCATACTCATATTAGTAAATATGCAAACACATAGTCAGACTCAGGGAGCATCTCGCCACACATTTTTTCTCTCTCTCCCTCTCCTTATTTATGAACAAGTGATGTATTCTCTCCACCTGTCTAAGCGACACACACAGAGTACACCCCTAGTTATGTACAGACATCTATGGGTGCACTAAGATTCGTTACATGGAATGTAAATGGAGCTGGCTCCAGAGAAAAGAGGTTGAAAATATTTAACCAACTCAAAAAACTACAGGCAGATGTTGTCCTTTTACAAGAGACCCACAGACCTCTTAGAGGTTCGAATGAACTTAAAACACCTGAGTTTCCTAATGTGTTCTCAGCTTGTTATAATTCTAGACAAAGGGGAGTAGCAATTTTAATCCATAAAAAAATTAATTTCACAGTACTCGATACAGTTATAGATCCAGAGGGCAGATTCTTAATCATTAAACTATCTATACTTGATAAAAAGCTATGTATTGTAAGTGTATATGGTCCAAATGTTGATGATCCCTCATTCTTTCACGGTTTTTTCAGTGCACTCTCTGAACACTTAGATGGCACACTTGTGCTTGGAGGCGACCTCAACCTTGGACTGAATGAAGAAATGGATAGGCTCAATACAGCAGGAACTCAGCGTAATTGGCAGTCCACAAATATAATCAAACAGTATATGAGCGACTTTGGTCTTTGCGATGCATGGCGCTCCCTTCACCCCACCAGTAAGGAATATACTTTTTTTTCACATGTTCATCACTCCTACTCTCGTCTAGATTATTTTTTGGTCAGCAGCTCACTGCTGAGTGACATTTCAGACACTGAGATTCACCCTATAGCTGTCAGCGATCATGCTCCTGTATCTTTAACACTAATGCACAAGAATAATACTATGCCAAGTAAAAACTGGAGATTTAATACATCACTGCTTAAAGATGAAGACTTTATTAAATATTTTAAAAAAGAGTGGACTTCATATTTAGACTTTAATGACACTCCCGGAACATCAGCTTCTGTTTTATGGGAAGCAGGGAAAGCTGTGATGAGAGGTAAAATAATTTCTTTCTCATCACATAAAAAGAAAAAAGAAAACAAAAATATTCAGGAATTGGAAAAAAACATCAAATCACTAGAAGAAGCCTACGCGTCCCACCAAGATCAGGAAACATTGAACAAAATACGCAAAACAAAACTAGAATTAAATGAGATAATTGATAGAAAAACAAAATTCTTAGTACAAAGACTACGCTTACAAAATTATGAACATAGTAATAAATCCGGTCAATTTCTAGCAAACCAGCTAAAAATAAATAAATAAAAAACAACTATATGTGCTGTTCAAGATTCATCTGGGAACACAATATATGAACCGAAACAAATAAACAACATTTTCAGGGATTTCTATAAAACGTTGTATTCACCACAAATAAACCCATCTAAAAAGGAAATTGATCAATTTTTAGACAACATAACTCTCCCAAAATTATTAGAAGCTCAAGCAATGGCACTGGATTCGCCACTGACATCAGGTGAACTCCAGGAAGCCCTGATAAGTATGTCCAATAATAAGGCTCCAGGTCCAGACGGCTTTCCTGCAGAATTCTACAAAGAATTCTGGACGATTCTAGCACCAGTTTTTTACAGAACGTTGTTAGAAATCAAAGAAAAGGGCAGACTTCCATCAAATATGAATTCTGCAAACATTAATCTCCTGCTAAAACCAGGCAAAGACCCTGTATATCCCTCAAGCTATCGTCCAATATCCCTTATTAATGTAGACCTCAAAATAATCTGCAAAGCTCTCTCGAAGAGACTAGAGAAAATAACCCCCCTCTTAATTCATCCTGACCAAACTGGTTTCATAAAAGGTAGGCACTCATCAACAAATACACGTAGATTACTTAATTTGATAGACTACTCATACAGTAAAAACCTTGAAACTACAATATTTTCCTTAGATGCAGAAAAAGCGTTTGACAGAGTTAACTGGAAATTTCTATTTGCAACTTTACACAAATTTGGTTTTGGATCTTCTTTCATCAACTGGTTAAAAATATTATATAATTCCCCAACAGCTTGTGTCAGAACAAATGACCAGACATCCTCCAGCTTATGTCTCCTGAGGGGCACCAGGCAGGGATGCCCACTCTCCCCTTCACTGTTTGCAATTTTTATCGAACCACTAGCAGCAGCAATTAGACAGAATTCAGCAATTAAGGGCATAAAATGCAAGAACGTGGAACATAAAATCAGCCTTTATGCTGATGATGTGTTACTGTTTCTCCAAAATTCACAAACCAATATCTCTGGGGTGATTGAATTGATAAACTCTTTTGCAAGAATATCAGATTACTCAATTAACTGGTCAAAATCTACAGTCCTTCCTATTAATTGCTGCTTCCATAATTCCTCTTCTACTCCACTGCAATCGGGAAATATAAAATATTTAGGTATTAATATTTCTCCCAAGCTTGCAGATCTAACTAAATTAAACCATACCCCACTTTTAAAGAAAGTAGAAGGTGATCTGGCTAGATGGAAATGTCTACCCATATCACTCATGGGAAGGGTTGCTGCTATAAAAATGATGGTATTACCAAAAATAAATTATTTATTCTCAATGATCCCAACTAAACCGCCGCAAGATTGGTTCAGATCTCTAGATTCATATATGTCCAAATTCCTTTGGAAAAATAAGCCCCCACGTATAAGCTTAAAAACACTACAAAAGACCAAGGATAAAGGAGGATTAGAACTACCTAACTTTCAGCACTACTTCTTAGCCAACAGGCTTCAGTTTATCTCAGGATGGCTAAAACATACCCTTTTAGATGAACCTTGGCTAGATGTAGAACAAGCACTTTGCAATAATCTAGAGATTTCAGATCTACCATTTATCAGCTCAAACATCCAACGACATGAATGCTTCAAAAGCATCAACATCAGCTCTTCTCTGACAGCATGGTGGGAGTTTCTGAAGTTGACAGAGTCTTCATTAATCCCATGCAAACGTACACCTATCTGGAACAACCCTGACATATTACAAAACAATAATATGATAAACTTTTCAGATTGGAATGGTAAAGGAATCAAATATGTAGAACATATACTTGAAGGAACAGAATTTATTTCATTTGACAGACTAGTTACACAATATGGGATCAACAAGAAAAGATTTTTAGAATATCAACAAATTAAATCCATAATAAAAAAGAAATTTAAACCGGGTCAAATTGAACTACAAACACCACCAAGTGTGGTTCAATTTTTTACTCTTAAAACCCCCAAATTACTATCCAAAATATACAGAATGCTTTCTAAAATAGATGAATCAATATCACTTCCTATTGCAAAATGGGAAGCGGATTTATCAGTTAACTTAGACCAAAACTTCTGGTCTCAGATTTGCTTAAAAACCTTTCATCTAATCAAAAATCCCAGTCTTCAATTAATTCAATACAAAATACTACATAGAGTGCACTATACAGGTCATCGGATGTTCAAGATGGGCTTTGCATCTACCAACAACTGCTCACACTGCCAAACCAATTCACTGGACAATTATATCCATGCTCTTTGGTTCTGTCCACCAGTTCAGAAGTTTTGGCGCGAGATATGTGAAGACTTATCAAAGTGTCTGAAATGTAACATTCCAACTTCCCCCTTAGTGTGTTTGTTGGGCAGCTTAGATAATGTCACTTCAGAAAAGAATATAGCCCATATGGTTTTCACTGCCCTATGCATAGCCAAGAAAACAGTCCTCATGAACTGGAAAAATAAAAACAATCTTAATTCTAACCAATATAGAAATTATCTATTAGATTACATTAGTCTTGATACAGCCTCTGCCACCACATCAGATCAATCGCTCTGGGCTCCTCTGATCAGCTCCATCACCTAGTGGGGGTGGGGGGTCATATTTTGGTCTCGCCTTCACTGTTGTGATTGGTGTGGGGGTAGGGTCAGGCTTAGGGCGTCGGGGGGTTCCTCGGGAGCATCTTCCTTGGGGGGCTCAACCCGGGGTAGCGGTCATGGCCAATTAGGGGCTCTGTTGGCTCTTGGGTGACGGTTTCCTCGTAGCTACGTGCAGCGGGGCTAGGGGAGGGTCTGTGCTGACGGACGGGGGTTACTGACCTGGTAGCCTGGCTGCCCCTGGGTGGGTCCGGGACGGGCGTGAGGTTCTGGGGGCGCTCCGGCTCTGGCCTGGGGCCCTGGCCGGGCCTCGGGGGCCTGGGTCCTGGTTGGTGTGTTGCCGGGGTTGTGGGCCGGTGGGTATATGGGGGCCCGCCACTGGCGCGGGGTGCCGCCGGTGCGCCGAGCCACCTGGGGGGCTCTTCAACTGGTGGGGGGGGGGGGGGGGGGGGGGGGGGGGGGGTTGTCACATCTTGCAGGAGCTTTCCTCTCTCAGGAACTCTCTCTGCAAGAGGGGGAGATACAGGAGAGGTGGAGGAAGATCTCAGCCTGGGCGTCTATTGTCTTATGTAGTCTGGAAGATGAGTGGATGATGGGGTGGGTGCAGTTTTCTCTGTGGTGGGGTTGGGTGGACTGCCCCGGGCTCTGTGGGGCCGGGCGGCGCCGCTGCACTGGGCCCCGGTTCGGATGGGCCTGGGCCCCCCTTCCCTGGCGGGTCGCGGAGTATGGGGGTGCCTACTGGGGTCAGCGGGGGAGCTGGCCCCTGGGAGGGGTCAATTGCCCCTCCCTTCCTTCCCTCCCCATCTCCAGCTGCCTCCCTCTTCCCGCTCCACCACAACCACCCACACATGCAGGGCCTTGGAGTGGGGGTGTGTCACCAGGGTGCAGAGGGGGTAACCCCCGCCTCTGTCCCCTTCTGGCTGCCTCTGCCTCAATTTTATCCCGCAACTTAGACATTCACATTACTCACACTCTCATTACACATACATATAGGATCTTGGGGGTGGGCACGCTACACGGAATCTCAATTACCATCAGGGTGTACACCTCACCCCTGGCGTCGTTGCCCACCTCTCAATTTTAAATACACGTAGACATTGAGGGCTAGCAGGAGGGACTATGCGCTTACCTGCTGCTCTCTGGCAGGTAGCTCCATGCCCTCCTGGGTTTTAAATGCACCTTAGAACACACATACATCAACACTACAATGAGCGGGTGGAGGGAGGTTAGGAGTCTTCTCTCACCCTCGTTCTCTGCGGTCTGCTGGAGCAGGGGGGCTAGAAGGAGGTGTTGGCCGTCCGACTGGGGTCCGGAATGTGGGGCCTCCCTGCTGCTGCGGAGTCGGGGCGGTCTGCTTCTCCCCACCGCAGGGAAAAAGGGTAACACAACCTGGGTCTGGGTGCAGTTCCCCCCTCCAGGGGCAAGGGTACCTAGACCCGGTTTGTAGAGTACGCTTGGGGAGTGTGATTGTGTTTACAGCGTCTCTTTATGTCTGTCTCCACGTTGGTTAAGTGTGGAGTAAGTGCATATGAGAGCATGAGGGTGGGAATGGATGTTTGTATCTGTGTGTGCCTGTATGTCTGTGTCCATATGTCAGGTTGGGTATCAGACGCCACCTCTCTGAGGACAGCTCAGGCCCTCCAAGGTTTGGAGGCCTATCTCCCCCCACCACTTCCCCTGCCGGGGGCGGACTCCCTCAGACATCGGTGCGTTGGTGGTTCTTTGTGTCCGGGGGTGGGCGTCCGGGTGCACACCGGCTCACTCCTTGGCGGCTGCTTATCGGGGCCTGGAGCCTGGGGCTCGCTTGGGCCACTTCGGAGGTGGGGTGCCCCCGGCCTCTCGGCCTGGGGCTCGGTCACTCAGGCACAGCTGGCTGCCGGCGGAGCTCACGGGCACGTCGCTGCAACCCCCCCTGGCTTCTGCTCCGTGGCTGCTGGGTGACCCCTCATCTGGGACTCTCCTCAGCTCTTTCTGGGACAGTGGCACGGCTGCCCCTCTGTTGGTCTTCCTTGGTCTCTTGTGTTCTGGGGGCCTCTGGATGTCTGGAGTTTTGATCTCCTCCATACCTGCTTCATGCCCTGGAGGACGGGGCAGTGGCCCCCCACACCCTCTAGCAGATCATTACATGAGGGAACCTTTTAAGAAAACAAGCGCGTCCATGCTCACAGGTGTACACACGGGTGATCACACACACAAACTACACCCTTTTTGGCTCCTACCTCAATGCACACTGTGCTGTCGATCTTACATGCTGCACAATAATGTTTAATATTTAGTATTTACTGTCATATTCCCATATATCACTGTGATGTTGTTTATTGTATTACTCTCGTTTTCTTCTGCTTGTTTTCTTTTTTCTTTCTCAACAGGTGATCCAGGTGATCGATACATGTATTTTTTTTCTTTTTTTTTTGCTTATTCTGTTTTTTGCCCTTTTCCCCCGTCCCTCTTCTCAACTGTTTTTCTTTCCCTCTTTCTTTCTCCCTTTTCTTTCCCCCAGTCAAGTCTGTCCCGTATTCAGCAAGTGAAAATAAAATAAAGAATAAAAGGTGAATCAAATGGACCATTACGGCAAAGCTGGGATGGTCAATTTGGTAAAGAAAATCCGTTGGGCATCTTTCTTCGCCTTTAGACAATAATTCTGATGGCAAAAGAGCCAAACGGGACAGGCAAAAAAAAAAAAAAAAAAAAAAAAAAAAAGGACATTTCGAAATGAGAATCGGTAAGTACTTTGTAGCACTGTCATACTCTAATGAGAAAGACAACAGTACCATACATGCAAAAATACTGAATTTGTTACTTTACAGAATTGCTAGACGTCCAGATGTTGGGGGCAGAGGCAGAATGTTCACTCCAGAGCAAGAGACCCATATAGTGAACATGGTGATTGCCAATAATGCAATAAGACTGCGCGAAATACAGCAGCGCATAATTGATAATGACACCATCTTTCAAAATATACACAGTGCAAGCATTTCTGCACTAAGTCGTGTACTTGCGCGCCACAGAATAAGAATGAAGCAAATTTACAGAGTTCCTTTCGAGAGAAACACAGAACGTGTAAAGCAACTGCGATATGACTATGTGCAGGAAAGCTAGTGTCATTGGTTCTGAATTTGGAAGTGCATACTGTAGTGCTGTGCATGGGCCTGATGTGTTGCATTTGTTTTGTCTTGTCCAGAGAGTGATGGAACTAGAAGCAGATGCAACGGGACATGAGCTACTTTTTGTAGATGAGGCCGGTTTTAACCTCAGTAAAACCAGGAGACGTGGCAGGAACATAATTGGACACCGTGCCATCATCAATGTCCCAGGACAACGTGGTGGTAACATAACCATGTGTGCAGCTATAAGCCAAAATGGTGTTGTTCACCATCATGCAACCAAAGGCCCATACAACACTGCACACATTATTGCATTCCTGGACACCTTGCATGACATGCTCACTGTTCAGAGACCAGAGCAGACCCGATATGTCATCATATGGGACAATGTTAGTTTCCATAGGGCTGCTTTGGTCCGCAACTGGTTTACAGACCACCCATCCTTCATGGCACTCAACCTCCCTCCATACTCTCCATTCTTAAATCCCATCGAGGAGTTCTTCTCTGCCTGGCGCTGGAAAGTGTACGACCGTCATCCTCATCAACAGGTAGCCCTTTTACAGGCAATGGAGGAGGCATGTGGAGATATTGACCAGGCATCATGTCAGGCCTGGATACGGCATTCAAGGAGATATTTTCCCCGGTGCCTTGGACTGGAGGATATCGCATGCGATGTGGACGAAATTTTGTGGCCGGACCCAGAAAGACGACATGATGTAGGCCGATTGTCTTTTTTTTCCCTTTTTTTTGTGAAATTCCTATTTTGTGTTCTGACTTTGTCTTGGTTTTGATGAGTGTGAATAAACACCAATACTTGAAGTTTGGATCTTTGTATGTTTACATGACACTATGACAAAAGTGTGACCTCAAATTGACATCTGTACACAGAGAAAGCAAAAGCCAGATGTGTTTTGTATTCATACCATCAGTGTGCAGTTGGCGCATTGTGTGCTTAGTAGATGATGGCTTGTGTGTACTGTTTGATACGAAAACACCATTTTTACGAAGGTGTGAAGAGTTAATCTAGCTGTGTTCGCTTTTGCAAGAGAACTACAATGTTTTGATAATTGGGTGACAGGTTTTCTTATTTGTGTGTAGAGTTTTGCAAAAATAGCCAATAGTTACAAAAAATGTGCTTAAGCAATCAGAAAAAACTGTAAGCAAGGGTTATTTGCTTTTACAAGAAAACTACAATGTTTTGCTGATTGGGTGAAGAGTTTTCTTATTTGTGTGGAGAGTTTTGCAAAAATAGCCAATAGTGACAAAAAATGTGCTCAAGCCATCAGAAAAAACTGTATTACCTATTTAAACGGTAACTGTGGCGAAATACAGTTACTCATATGTTGTATTTTAAATATGTAATGCCAGTACATGTATTCTGTTACTCATCAACACTGTACAAGACAGAGGAGCACATCACAGGTCTAATAACAGGAGGTGTTTCACTCCTTGTTTCCACCTGGAGACAGCATTTACATTGCAAACTGCCTTTAGTGGGTTTTTGGCTAGCAAATGTGACATTTACTACTGCCCTCATTGTTTTGACACACAAACCAAAACAAACACACAAACTACGCAAGACAACACAACACACTAACTGTACACTCCAAACATGCTGAATGTCACAAATCTCTCACATCTCAATACTCACTATGGATATTGCTCTTGCTAGCTCACTCTCTCTCGCTCCCGCCATTCCCAAAAAACTTCTATGCAATACATTCAGTTTTAGAATTTATATACAATGTTAATTGTAGCTAGGCTCAAAGTTTTCATGCTAGCTTATTTTAATAAAATCTGTCTTAATACATATAGTTAATATGTTTGAACTCAAAGACAACAACATACGGAAAAGTTAGAAACCAACCCAAATAGGCTCCAAATTGATCAGTGCTGTGATTCTGCTGTAGGAATATGTACAGGTAGAAATGGAAGCTATAAGCCTGACTGCTCATCACTGCCTTTGTTATCTGTTAAATATTAGGCCCATTGCTGCTAGGCTGGGGTTTGGAGCCACACTTTAACATCCCTCTGTAATTTTGTATTGGCATGCTGTCCCTTCAGATGCTTGCAAAGAGCCAGTGTTTTAGTAGTAGTTGCTACTGTTCTGGATGCAGCTTGCTCTTGTCATCTCATCAATAAAATAAATGCATAGCTATCTCTTCTCTTGATATGTTTTCATGTAGTGCAAATGGAAAAACCTGAATATAGCATCTTGTACCTAGTATGGAACCTTAGACATGCATTTTTTCTACTGTAATGACTAGCAGAGGGTGATTCCTCTTATTGGAAAAAAGGTTTGATTGTAGAGCATCTATAAGAAAATAGCCCCGAGTTCACTTGATTTATGACTTAAATAAACTCTTGAAAGTTTCACAATCCATAGAAGATCATGGTTTCAGTTTCAATAATTATTTAGTAAATACTTTTTAATATGTTTCATGTTATAGAGAAAACACTCCACATAATTTGGGTCCTATATAAAGAAAAAAAAAAGGTTAAGGTATACTTTATTGGTTGAGCTATTATTAACCAATGTATAGGAATTTCTTTCACTTATGTATTAATCACATTATTTTGTAATGCCTTGGTGCCACTGGATTTTAACATGTCTGACACTCATACTTAAGACAAATGGCAGGGGGTGTAGTAAGGATGTTGGGGGAAACAGGAACTCCACAGGACCAGTCTTTTGTCTCTTCGAGGACTTTGGGAGGTAGCAAGGGAGTGTGAACCTTAAGGTGTGAAACAGCTGTGTACTGCCTTTTGTTCCTGAAGAAGGTATTTAAAAATAAGGTAATTTGATAAATGTGCGTATATATTATGGAGTATAGAAATGAATTATAATATAGAGGCTTAAACTGAGATTAAGAAATATACAACTAGCCACTTCTGCAGAGTGTCGCTCCTGATAATCTCCAAGGGGGGGATCATTTGTGGGGAGCTGCAGCTCCGTTCAGTTTTGAAAACAAACATAAGTTGGGTGAAAGATATCACATCTGAGAAAAGTCAATATCTTTTACCTACCATGAAATATTGATTAGATAGCTTAGAACATAGAAAATCACGAGTCAATATTTAATCACGGACGATGCCTTTCTCTTACTGATGAGGGAAAATATCTTCATTATTACTGCATTGGAGCAAGCCACTTCACTTGGGCTCACTTACAACAAATGAGAGTTAGGAGAAAGAAAGAGAAAGGAAAAACTCATCCTATTATTCTACTCTGACTGGGGTTCAAATTCCCTGGACAACTGTTTCCTTCCTTTCGCCTTCAGACTTCTAGGCTCTTTTGCCATTTCCTGTTTTCTCCTGGGAAGTTGATAAATCAGTCCTTGAAGTAGGCCTGTACCAGAAATCTCAGATCTTAGACATGGATATCCCCTTGTGGGTGTGCAGATGACTATTCATTTTTATTGTCACAGTTAGAGATGAAACTGACAGTTTGTGAATTGCCTGTTCAGTTACTTTTGGCAGCATCGCAGCGCGATAAAAGAGTCATTTTCATGATGACAATTGATGATGATGATGATCCTAAGCAGCCATTTAAAAACACAAACTAAATATGAGACCAGAAACAGAACTCCCATGCAACAAACAACATGGAAATTTTTGATTATACATGCACAAGCTGGCCTGCGGCTTTGCTGACCAATGCGCCATACACTTTTAATAAGAAGTGCACACAAGAGGGCAATTGCACAAGAAATCAAGGGGAATAAGAAGTATGCAAGGATGTGCCAGTCTAAACTAATGCCAGTGACCTTCCTGTATATTTCTGCGGATGCATTCCTGCCTCTGTAAAGGTTGAAGGAGGTTTAAAATGCATTAGAATTTCACAAGCAGGGAGAAAAACCACTGCAGTTCATGGTTCACCAGGTAACCTTTACCATCGGTGAAAAAGCAAGAACAAACAGATGCAGAAAGAGTATTTGTTTTTTTAGATAATCACTATTAGTTTGACTCTTTTCTTCTTTTGCAAATAACCTTGTCTGCCAATATTACGCGTTGTCATGTGTCTGATTAATTAGCGGTATAATAAGTACTAAGGATGAAAGTACTCAAGTATTCAGGAGAAAAATAATCTTTGTGTTTGATAAAAATGGAGGACAGTAAGTGCAATTGTATCCTTTTCTGTGGTATCATAGCAGCGTATAATGAGATTAACACGCCTCTGGGGAAAATCTTTTAATCAGGAAGTGTAGTTGGTAGTTGTAGTTCAATTTCACTATGAACTACTATAAGAAATGTTTAAAATTTGACTTAGGGAAGCATAGATAGATCACAACTCATAAAGTTTGTGACTTTGCATACTGTACATTTTCATGCAGAGCAACACTGTGGCCTTTTATGCACCCCTGAAGTCAGAATCACATGCAGATTTTAAAGCATACACTACATTTGAGACTGACTCATGCTACACTGCATTCATATTCAACTCACTGCTGGTTCCTCATTCCTTTTGTGTATTTTGGGAAGACTCAAGTAACACCATACTGTCGGGGGGACTGAAGAATACCACTTTTAGTAGCATTAAAATATGATTCTTTTTCTATCCCGCCAAAGCTCTTTGACACAGGGAAGAGTGTTTTTTTTTTTTGACAATGCAGACACAGTATGGTATTTGTCCCAGCTGCGGTTTCCCTCAGTTTGTAGTCAAATCAGTCATGTGTGCAAGTCCAGCTTTTAGTGCGCTCATCCCATTTTCTGGTCTTGTATTTGGTCCACATGAATAATAAAGCTCCTGGCAAGGCTGACTGGGGTTACATTTGCGGTTATAAGCAGGACAGGCTTGAGCCTTCACTGAGCGACAGCAGCTATTGATCAAGGACAGACAAGAGACGGTACTGAATACAATAAAGACAGACCCTATATTCCTTCTTTTTTTCTTATTCCTTCATCCAACTCACTGTTTTAGTTTTTCCTCACCTACTCCAGATCCTTATTTTCCTATAGTATTTTTCTTTCCCACACATTTTCTGTAGAACTTGCATTCATATTCACATGCTCACACTCTCCATTTGTCTCTTATTGTCTTTACTGCCTCTCTTGCTTTTCTCATCTTTCTTTCTGTCTCTTGCCCTTCATTCATCTTCTCTTTGCTGCACCCTCATTTTTTCTCTTCCAACTTTCAATCCCCATATTTATTTCATCACCTTGATCGAATGCAGATGATTCAAAATCCAAACCTACCTTGCACACACAAACATCTGTACAGACTATATTTAAACCTCTTCTTATAACATCTGCGCCACCAGGGGGAAGTGGAAAAGGTAAAAGTAGGCCATATTTGGGCCTGCAGCAGCTAGTCAAATGAAACAAGAAAGATACCCTGTTTTCTTATAACATGCTGACTGAAAAACAACAGAAACATAACAAAGCTATATATATGACGGACAGAAACTGGCCTTCCAAATTTTGCCTGTTCGCTTGGGAATTTTTGTCATGATTAACAAAGACCGGTATGGATGAAATGGGATCTAGAGAGTATGCGAATTACAAGAGGTTTCCTTTCCAGGCAGCTCAAATAGCACACTACAGAGACTCTGGGTTTTATTAGTTGCTGTCATGCTCCAATGAGAACATGTAAACACCACTTCATGCATATTCCAAAATTACCGATGCACAAAAAAACTTGCTTTCATACATTATGTAGAGTAATAATTTCATTTAAATGTCTTATTTTCCACAAAGACAACCCCGACTTGCCTTTTGAGACTTGATGTTATAATTAAAACAACAAATACAATTTCTGTTGTCCCACTATTTGAAAAAAAAAAATCAAATTAGCTTTAAAATCTAATGCTTAAGGCATAGTTCTTGACGTTGTAGGATTTTGGATTGGAATTGTATGCAGCTGCGCTCCCTCTCCCCTAATGTCACTCTAAAACTATGGAATTAAAGTATTTTGTAACTAGAAATTCCCTCAGGCTGGTCCCTTGCAACAGCTTTCAGGCAACGCCGCTCTCCTTTGTGTGTCTCGGTCTATTGACGCTAATGAGATGGTAATCTGAATGAGGGTCAGCTGTGCTAAATGCCACTCACAGACATCAATCACGTCCCTTGAGTAACTGGCAGGCACAGTGCCACATTCTCAAAATTCTATTCCTTTCCTAATTGAAATCCCTCACATTTAGAAGTCCATTAAATGACAGTGTTTAGAAGGCAGTGTTCATAAATTTGAAATTTACTCTGTTTCCTTTGCATCGTGAGTAGCAGAAATAACGGCTGTGATCCGCAGAAGCAGTTGTTGTGTTACAAATGGACATGGCAAGCTGCAGTACGGCCTGTAGTCATGTAAGAGGCTCTCTATCCATGATGATAAACCTGCTCTGCCACAGAGAACCAGTACCCAAGGATACAAGAGGATGTATCTAACACTGGTGTCACCCAAGATTGATCCCTTCTCCCAGTGGGGAAGGCACTCGTAATTACATCGCAAAGGGCCAACATTGCATCTTTTCCCAACAAACAACTTGGAAGAATGCAAGTGGCAGTTCAATTAAGAGGAGCTCTGTTTATTAGCCGCAAGTTTGCATTATTAATTAACAGATGCAGAAGAATGCCACTTCTGCTGCCCACTTGTCATCTCATGGAATAAGAATTAGAAACAATTAACAGTGGAATAAATACAAGTATTGGGTTTCGAGATTTAGAAACTGTTTGGTAAAATAAAACAATATTTTTTTTTAAACCTCATTGTACCAAATTATCACAGCACATCACTTTTCTCTCACATTGTGGTCCTAAAGGTTCCAAAAGTAGAATGGAGGGCAGAGACGTTAGCTATCAGGAACCTCTCCTATTTAATCAGCTTCCAGCTTAGGTTTAGGGGACAAACACCAACTTCTACTTTCAAGATTAAGTCTTCCGTATTTGACTATAAGGTGATCAGCTGAACCTACAGTTCCCGTTAGTTAGCACTGAACATTTCACCTCTGCTCCCCTCTTTAGACTACCCATGCAATTGCATACCACTAATACATGTTAGTAACTTTTGTCTGCTATGAGAAGGGGTTTAAGTTTTATCCCATTTATTAATTGTGGTCTCTCATTTTTTCCAACTTCACACCACTCATTTGGTCATAGTAGATGACTCCCCTCTCTGAACCTGGAGAGATGTCTTTCTACCAAAAGGGCGTTCTTCCCACTGTTGTCAAATAGTTTCCCACAGGAGATATTGTGATCATTGGTTCTCTTTCCAACCATTTGGGTTATTTAGTTTGATCAAATGTGATTTAAAAAAACTGTTTAATTGAATATTTTTTGAAGATTGAAAATACCAGAGAATGGAAAGAGTAGTAATATCTCCTTTTGAAGATAAATTAAAGGAGTAAAAACATCTTTTAAAAATTCAGCACACGCACACACACACACAATATATTTCTCTGCACATGTAGTTTTTCTTAGGTAATCAAAATCCTCTTATAATGCACTGAATCTTCACTTTTAAGCATTTCTGGGTCTTAAACCGTAATCAGGATGTTTTGGTGGACAACTTCCCCGCATTGCCTCAAAATACAGAGTGGCTTTTGGCGGGGATTAGAGTTCATTGCACAAGATGTGCCAACTGACAGTGTCCATGGATTTGGCAAAGATGTGCATTACATGATGTCCTTTGTTAGAGCTGCAAACACAGAGCTGTGATTTGAACCATGGCTGTGTTAGTAGAGAGCAGCTTGTGAAAGCTTGATAAATCCTATAAGTATCCGATCACATCTAAATCCAGAACAATCTATTGCTAGTCCCAAGGATCAAAAATAATAATACAGCGGCGTCCTGGAATCCCTTGAAACAGTAAAAAACATGAGAAAATGTATACTGCACATAGCTTGGATTTGTTTTAGCAGGGGGAGTGATGCATTTAAATATACTGTATTTTGGCTGGGACTGTAATGGACATGAGTGGGAGATTAAATGGCAGGCTTACTGACAAAAACGGCTAAGTTTTTAGATGGTGCCACAGTTGGGTATTTCTTGCAACAGTGAGTTCCTGAACTGCTCTTTCTGAGCCATTATTTTGTAGCTAAAATATCCCAAAGCAAAAACAGCATCAAGTGACAGTTGGAGAACTGAGAGTTGCTGCAAAGACTAAAACATCAAGGCTTCAGATCCTTTTCTATGACTTTAAGAGAATTTCAAATAATAGAATTGGTTTGTCAAAGTTTCAAGAGAAAAAAAAAAGACTCCAAAGGAACCCACATAAGACTTTGTACGTGGACTTCAGTGCAAAGTAGAAAAATACAGAACTGAATCTGCAAGTAGCAGACAGTATTTTTCATGCTATATTTTGGACAATGCCAAATTCTCAAGAGGGAACAGAGAAAAAGGCATAAAGTACAATGCATGATCATGAAAACATGCCAAGAAGCAGAGCCTATTAAGTGGATCCCAGCTTGCATCGTGTCTTAGCGCTTAATTTTTTGCCATTGTATCTGCGCTGTTAATCTTCTCCACAGAGGTACAGAAGGATCAAAGCCCACTTTTTCTGCAAACCCACTCACTAAAGACTGTTTCATCCCCCTTAGGTCAGCAACTTTATTTATATATTTTTGTTATCTGGTGCCCTTTAAAGTACATACACTCAGTGTCCATTAATCTCAACTTACAGCACTGCAATGTCAAACTGTATGCAACTGCTGCCTTGTCACAGCCATGAGGCTTAAGGAGGACTGGTATCCTTCACATTGGGTGTGACTTTGCAAATGATTGATAGCATGTCTGTTGCTTGACAGCCAATATTCTGCAGGACTGTAGGGTGGGATTGGTAACAGCCACCCCCCAGCCCCCACCGTCACTCCTCATGGATGCTCCCCATCGACTGCTTAAGCATGGGTGGTGGTGGGCAGTTGCGATGTGGGTGGGGTTGTATTTTAACCTTCTCAAAGTCAAGCTGAATTATTGTTAAATCACCCCATGTGGACTAGCATGCTGCTGCTAAATTGTTTTAATTTGCAAACGTATTCCACTGTGACTTATTGCGAATGGTTCTGCATACATTAACTATATCGCTAAAATAACAGACAATATACAGCACAAAGAAATGTGGAGGGTAAATGAAGATAATAAAATAGAACAACTTGTCACAGCAATTAGCAGATAAATGGGAGTTTGATTTTCAGGACATGTGGCCCATGAGATGGAGACAACAGCTGGTGAGAAGCATATGTCATAAAAATAAACCCCAAACAAACAAACTTTTGACATATGAATTTGAGGATGACGTGTATATTAAAGTCTAATTACACGTTTTTCTTTGGAAATACTCCTGTTCTTGTTTTAGTTAGCACATACTCTATATTTCATATGCCATAGCAGTTTCCTGAACTGTGGGGACCAGAGTGATTCTTTTAGCACAAGTTCTGAATGAAAAATATCTCCTAAAATAGTTTATTTAATTCCATTCACTTATTAGATTTGTGCCAATTCACAAAAAATAAAAAATAAAAAATCATCTCAAGGCCCTTCACACAAAAGGTCAAGACCTGACAATATGTTAGAGAGAAACCCAACGATTTCCTTTGAACAAGCACTTAGCAACAATGAGGAGAAAAATAAATCAATTGCGTCAACTGGTATATTCAAGAAGTGACTCACAGTGTGTGTTATTGGTTTGGAAAATCCACTTATTACAAATATACAGCAACAGTGAAAGAAAAAAAGGAAAAAAAAACCTCCTGAAAATACATCAGGTGTGAGGTTTTAAAATGAAACCCAGTTGTATTATATAATCTCCATTATGTTCTAGAACAGGCACCATATATCCTATTACCTGTCTAAATATTTTTATATTACAAAGTTCGGCACCCACAGTTTCTGTGCTGTGGATTGTGGATGACTCAAGTCCCACATTTTGAACAAAACTTAAAATTAGGTTTCTGTTTACTACAAAGATGCAGCCATACATTTATTAAATTCTGTTTGTTAAATTCAGGGTTGTGGATGTGGAGATGTGTGGCGGCGGGGATGGAGCTTATCCCAGTTGCGAGAGGCATGGTACACCCCCCACTTCCTCCAATTTATTGCAGGGTTAACACAGAGAGACAGGCAACCATTCAGACACCTATGCCCACTTAGTGGGGTTAGATTAACTGGTGATTCTAAACTGCAGTCTTTGGGATGAAGTCGGAATACCCAGTTAACCCACACAGTTACTAAAGACTTGCATCCACAGTTTCAGAACTGACCTTTGATGGGAAAACCAGGCATGGTTATTGATTTTAATGAGTGCAATAACTTTACACATATTACAGTTAAACGGCTTTAACTTTTTCTATCTGTAAGATAGAAATTAATTTAATTGTCAGTTATTTGCAGGGTAATTTAAATGTTCAGCCCATTTTTACATAATATTATTTAATTGGGACGGCTGTAGCTCAGGACGTAAAGCAGTTCATCTGCTAACTACAGTTCCTGGCTCCTCCAGTCTGCATGCCAAAGTACTATTGGGGGAAGATACCCCAAGTTGTTCTTCAAGAGTGAATGTTAAATAAAAAGCACTTGTGTGTGAAAAAAAGTGTTTCTATCAATTTGTGTGATGGATGAATGAGGCATGGTGTATAAAGTGCTTTAAGTGCTCTAGTACAGTGGAGACGTGTTAGATAAAACTTGTTCAATTACCAATACTGTATAATAAGCAGTGTTGGGCAAGTTACTTTGAAAAAGTAATTAATTATAGTTACTAGTTACTTCTTCAAACACGTAACTGAGTTAGCAACTGAGTTACAAGATTCTAAAAGTACTTAATTACTTGAAAAGTAACTATTGTGTTACTTTTAAAAAAAGTTTAATCCTCTGGGGTCCAGGGTATAATTTGACATTTTTCACTACTTTTAAGTTTACCTCTACATTTCACCTTTAAAAACTATTTACTTTGCCTTGTTTGGTATCATCCCTTTCAGCACATCCTCACGTGTCTGAATTTACAGTTATGTTTTCATTTTGACATACTGTATTAACACAATGTACCTAAAATCACACTAAAAACATAAATTCCGAGTAGAAAAAGTGATATTTTTACTGTAACAACCACAAACATGTTTAATGAATCATATTTCATAACTTTAAAATGCAAATATAAATTTTTGCAAACAACAAAGTTATTTGCAGCCATTTACCTTTTACCCCCTTTTTTTAAAAAAAAAAACCCCAAAACATTTCAAACTATTTACATAACAATCAGGTGTTCTGCATTAAATAAGATGCCACACAAATTATTTGTGCCACTCCAAAAAAATAATTTCTGTCCACTATAAAGGAGAACAACACAGCCTGATACCTGCAGACAGCAGTCGCCTCATTGTTCTGACACACAACTCGTAACTACCTACAACACTACACGCTTAATAAATAAAGTTTACTTACTTACTTACTTACTAACTGCACAAGACAACACATGAACTACACACTTCAAACACGCTAAACGTCACAAATCTGTCACATCTCAAAACCCGCGCTCTCTCTTCTTCTGCTGTCTTTCTTTCTCTCTCTTCCTCTCTCGCTGTCACTCCTAAAACTTCCCCCTCTTCCTTAATAAACAAATGTCATGTTGCCATATCATTTTTGATTGGTCGACATGGTGCATTTTTCCACCAACACGTGTTTTTTGTTTTGTTTTTGTATTTTTTGGTCATAAGCAAAGAGTGCTTGCTAGCGCTGTTCTTAGACAGCAAACGTGACTAAACTATTGAGGAAAAAACACCGAGTATATATTGTTTATCTGGTTTTACGTGGGCTATCAACATAATTTAAAAACTGGTATATATCACCTTGTTGCTTTGTCATCTTAAAGTAGTCATGTGATTGGCTTACCACGGCTACTTTATTCCTCCTCAGCCAAACAGCATCACTCATGCGATTGTTTTGCCCCCTTAGCTCCAGGTGTTGTGCCAAAAAGTGATCGTCGGGCAGAAAGTGATTGCCGTCCGCAGGAGCGCACGCAGCTGCTTAAAGCTGTAGCGCCCAGATTAGTTACAGCTACTTCCGTGCAACTGATATAAGATGTGGTAAGCTGAAGACAGCTTCAACCGCCTGTTTGATGCGACCGCACCACATTTTCTTGTTAGTAACGGCAACGGCGTTGTAACGATAGAAATAGTAATTAGTTAGATTACTCATTACTGAAAAAAGTAACGCTGTTACTTGTAACGCCGTTATTCCCATCACTGATAATAAGATAAAATAAGGCCTCCATCACACATGCATAGAAACCAGTTGGCGACCACCTGGCAACCACTGGTTGCTAGGGAAAAATGAACATTTGCTAACCTGTTGCAACTGCTTGCTAGAGGTTAATGGCATTCACTATGAAATCGATTGCTAAGCCCCAGTCATGCAGGTTACCACGATTACTAATTGGTGATCGCTAATGACAACAACGGTCTCAAGGATGTTTTTGGTGAAGCAGCACCCTCTTTGCGACCAACCATTGCTAGGAGATCACCAGTGTCCTGGGAAATTCCTTACAACAGATACATAAAATATGCTATGTTATGATGCTATATAGCTCAATATGGTGGAATCTAATATAAATCCAAGACTTAAAGAAAATCCATGATATGAACTATGACGTCTAAGTGACTTGACAGAAAGAGTCCATGTGGCTTTTTCTAAATCAGCTAATAAAAGGCTAAAGAAGTGTTCAGGGACATTAAAGATGTCCCCGAACACTACTAGTATGGCAGATCCATGCTTTACCTTGCAGAGAGAAACAAAAGAATTAGACAGAGGTTATGTTTGTAGAGGACAAATATACTGTAAGAAGACAAACAACAGTACACTGACAACTGCCCAAGATTTTTTAATATAATATAATAGATATATGTAATAAAATAGCTTAAGATGGACATTTTGGGTGAAAAACAACCTTTGCAAGTGAGCGGCAAAACAACATATTTTATTTTTGATTTGCTTTACTGATAACCACCTGAAAATCGAAGACTGGTGGTATTCCAATGGTAGCTCAATTACTGACTCACTGTTATCAGTCAACAACCTCAAGTGATGGTATATTTTGATAAATCCATGGAGCACTAAATTGTTATTGCACTCTAAAGATTCATATGGTTTAATCTAGCAAATGTGATATATAGAGACAATTTCTGCTTCCAGAGGCGCAACCTAGACATTTAGACATCCACACTTTTTCTCCCTTCTCTTTGAAATCTTCTTCTATCAACACTTCCTTTGCAGTAGGGGGCAGAAGAGACGAAGCTGTCAGCACTCCTCACAACACAACTCTTTCCCTGATAGTTAGCTCTTTCCCGAGAGATTATAGACACGAGCGGTGGGTGGGAAGCTTTGGCACGCTGCTTTCCCACTTTCTCTCTCCTCCCTCTCTATGTACTTACTGCTCTCTTCTTTTGCATTTTTATTTTCATCTCACTCCTACATCAACTCCCCAGGGTAAAAGCTCTGCGGAGGGGACATCCCTCTAAGTTCCTACGGTGGGCCTGCGGCAGTTAATTGCAGTGAAAAGATATATTATATACAGAAACACCTAAGGGGCAGTGATCACACTAACAAGCACAGGTTGGCGGAGCTGAGATAGTGGAAACAATGGCAGCGGTGGGCATCCTCCTGTGACAACATATTCAGTTATTCACACCTTTAAAAAAAATGAAAATGTTATTTCTGAGAAGACAGACAGTAAGCCAGAGGTGATCAAACATGGCTCTTAAATTTGCTGCCAAGTTTGCACAGTGGTGAGCAGAAAGAAAAGCAGCTGGTGCTGCAAAGATGCCTCTGTACATCCGCTTAAAGGTGCACAGCTCCTCTAAGAGCTTTCCATTGCAAACACTTTTTTTTTTTTTATCTACAGCACTTATCTACCTATCTCTCTTTCCATCTCCTTTCTAGTTTCTACCCTCCCTCCTTTCCAGTGTTACACAGCTTTCCCTCTCACGTGTTCCTGGCTCATGTTGGGTGGCAGAGAAAAGGCTGAACGCTGTGGCTGCTCGCTCTGTCTCTGCTGCCAGGCTCATGATTCTGTTCCTCCTGCTCTGCCCAGAAGAGTGGTGGCCTGGGGCTGGAACACAGGCTGGGTTCACTGAGCTGTCTAGAAGACCTTTGGCATGTCCTGTTGTTGACTGTGCAGACCCCTGGGCAGAGGGTTTTCAGCTGGCTGCTGAAAACACCCAACTACCTACCAGCACCCCTGCAACCTCTCTGCACCACTTCCCGGTGTTAATTAAAAAGGGATATGGCAAAGGCACCACAGTAAATACCGTCCTCTCCGAGAGGGGTCCTATTCCCTTTGTGTGTCTCTGGATCCATGATGTGAATCTGTTTGGTTTAAAGGATTAGCTTGCATTTTAATTGACAAGAGGAGGTGTGCTGCTAAGATGACTTTGTGAGATCTGGATGTGTTGAAAAACACAAGGATAAATGATGGCTTTCATTCGTTTAATTTATGTAGGCACACAAACCTTAATCAAGGGTTGAATGCAGTGATGTTGGTGCTATATTACAGGATCCATGCAGTCCTTAAGGGCCATTAACGTTAAGTCTTCATGGCATTCATTTTAAGTAGCTGATTTGTCGCATGCATGAAAACAGTCATGTACTCACGCAGCATATTTTACCCTAAACACAAACATACACTCTGTCTTTCTTATAAAACACACTTCCAGAGACTGAGTGCTCAATGAAACCACCTATCAGGCCATTATGTGCAAGGCAGGGTAAAGTGATCTAGTTTAAGTGCATTGATTCTATGGGCTCATTCAGTCTGATGAAGACCAGGGTCTAGTGATAACATTTCACAGCGAGATGGGCTGCTGCTACAACACATGGCTGAATGGAGGGTAAAAGAAGAATCGCAGTGTTTGTAGAAAAACAGCGGATCATGGCCTGATTGACCTGAACATCTTAAGTCGATTGAAGCAAGCTTCAACAGGATGTTTAAAAAGAAATCTGCTGTTTGGTAGAAGATTATTACTGGCTTAGCTGTATTGTGAAGTGCATTAAGCCACACAAAATGACATAATGACTTATGCCTCGATACATCAACAAGTGCAAGGGTATGACAATGAAAATAGTTATACACACTCACATACACACATATATTTATATAGTTCTGAAAACTCACAGCTAAGAAGATGTAAACAGCCAGCAGCACATAGTTTCTTTCACACTGCCCTTGGATGAAGAATATACGTCTGGAAGACAGCGGCCCCTGGGTGAACCTGGCATTTGATGCAATTTGTTTGGTCCCCAGGATGAATACACAATAAAGGTAGCCTATTTCTTGGTCCAGCTCTTCATCTGAGTGTCAAATGTTTATGTGTGTGCAATTCTGTAGATGTGTTGATTTTGTCTGTACTACACAGTGAATTTAAGTAGTATGATTTAGTTTTGGTTCCGAGGCTACTCAAAATGACTATGAATCTCAATTGCTTTAATTAAATAAATTTCAATCAAATGATTTTTTCCCCCTGTTTTTTCTCTTTTCTTTGAAATATAGTCTGTAGATTAACAAGCTCCATATTAACTAATGTATAGTGCTGTCAGGGATATTCCACATCAGGCCATGGAAACGTTTTTATCTTCAAAGCCCAGGACTTTACCTGCAGGGTCTACACTAAACATTACTGGCTAATTTGAATATGATGGCAGCAACATGTCTGAAAAATTGGGATAAAAACAATAAAAAGCTGTAAATGTAAGTATTAGTTAAACAGCTGGAGGAACATTTTACAACTAGGTTAAATGACAACAGATAACTAAAATGACTCATTGGTTATATAAAGAGCATCTTAGAGGCAGAGTTTCTCAGGGGTACAGATCAGCACAGATTCAACAATCTGCAAAAAAAAAACCCAACACAAAACAAAAAACTGTGTCTATAAATTGTGGAACAATTTCAGAATAACATTACTAAATGTAAAATTGCAAAGCCACTATCTACAGTATATGATATCATCAAAGGATTCCAAAAAAATGTGAGAAATCTGGGTCTAAAGACCAAGGATGAAAACCAATATTGGCTCTTTTTCAGATCTTTAA
Organism: Neolamprologus brichardi; assembly: GCF_056152115.1. Taxonomy (NCBI): domain Eukaryota; kingdom Metazoa; phylum Chordata; class Actinopteri; order Cichliformes; family Cichlidae; genus Neolamprologus; species Neolamprologus brichardi. The sequence continues at coordinate 30,831,907 of NC_142115.1, forward strand.
GCATCACTTAAAATAATAAAAACCAGGGATCAGTCTACCACTTCCAGAAATTGTGTGTGAACACAGTGCCATCCACAAAAGCAGGTTAAAGAGTCATATGACCTGTGAAATAACTCTTGTTATGTGAGTGCACACAGAGACTGAGAAGCAGGAGGTCCAGGTTAATAGGGAAAGTTGATAACCACTGTGGTAATACCCTCTAATTGAGGTTTTAGGTTCTTCTAATCCAACTAAAGCAAAGGAGGCCTGGCTTTGGTGAACTTTGGTTGTCGTACTCCATCTCTATGACACAGGATTTAGCACAAAGACAAATGCGAAGATATTAAATTATTAAATGCTACTGAAAAACTTTTCAACCTCAGAATAGCCACACATCCAGGTTGTGTGTGACGTCTTCTTTTGCACATGCGGGCCGCTTTGAGGGTTCACACTAGAGCGCATTTGCTGCCACATTTTATTTGTAGTGTGAACAAGCAGACAAAAAATTGGATTTGATCAAAAAATCAGAATTGAGCATTAAGACCTGAAGTGTGAACGTAGCCTAACTCATTATGCACTGATTTTTCTGTCACACACATTCACTCTGCTGCAGCAACACAGCTGTCTGCAGCAGCTGTGTTGCTTTCAGTTTGCATTACCTGTTTAACCTCTTCACACTATAGTTTTATCTTCCTTTGTAAAATCAGTTGCTTTGCTGCCAGTACACTTTTCCTTAAATGTGATTGGTCACATCCTACCAATGCTACCCCTTTCATGATAGAACACAGAGAAAACCTTGGGTCAACTTAGCGAGCTGATAACCAGCTTCATGTGATCACTGATCCTGATCACTGATGTTAAAGTAAGTGGAGCCAGATAAAGGAAAGATACTCTTGCAATGTTGAAATCATTTCATAGTACAGGGCCACGACCTTCCCTTTCTGCTACATTTTCAGTTTTCTAAATGCTGTTTACATGTGAATGCCAAAACATGTAGAAAAAACTATGTTTACCAATACACCCGAGTGTCTGTTTGTCCTGCCTGTGCACTCCCTGCCTTGACATATGGACTTCTGGATGTTTTTGCAATAAGCTCAAAACCGTATTTGGATCCTCTATCTGTTAAACTTAACACACAAAGTAGGAGAATTTCAGAAAATAACAAAACAAGAAGTCGGGATTTATAAAGAATTTGAATCTGCAACAAGTCAGCAATTAATTTTTAGCAAGTTTTGATAGCATTCTCTGCTAAGCAGGATTAGCATCACTCAATCAATGATGTTTTTTAAAGGACAAAATGTAACACTCTAACACACTGGATCAGCAGTATCCAAAGCATAAACAGGGAGGCCAGAAGTGACCACACCATCATAAGATCAATACATAAAGCTTTCTTCACTTAGAAATAGGAGAGCAAATCCACCACATATAAACAGAATTTACTAAATAAAGAATGTAACACTTGAACTACTGCCAAATAAAGGCTGTCTGGTAGGTGTCTCACAGGATGAACAGTGGTCTGTAAACCTCTTCAAAAGCTGCTTGGTATTGACTACGACAATATGCATGTGAGTATAACGGAAAGAAGTCCTTTTTAATGAAATATGAAGTTTATTGCAGTAACTGAAATTTGTATATAAGATAAAGAAAAAGAACAGGAGAGAGAATATTACCATAGTTGTTCATACCCATAGTGAAACATGGTAGAGCGAATATTGAAGTCTGGGGGCGTTTTGCTGCTCTGAAGATGGACATCTGCACCACTTCAGCTCCAACCTGACCAAATAGCATTAGCATACCATTGTTCAGAGACTATGCCATACCCTCTGGCTTTTACAGAGAAGGATTTTCTTCAACAAATAAAAAAGATACATATAGTGCACTCAAAGGCATTTTCCAAAGTGCATTTTTAAACTTGCATGGTAATATTTACAATACATATAAAATGTATGTATTTATTTTATTATTCATGAATTTCTGTCCTGTCTGGCAGCTTTTGCACTCAAAATTGTGAGTTAAATGCACTGTGGTGCCAAGCACATTTTGTTTTTGCAATAACATGTATATAGAATCTCCATTGGCACCTCTTGTTCATGTGAAACTTTTATATTTTAAATTGACAAATTGTCAATAATGGTTTATCACTTTTGGACCTCACTCTCCAATAGTCTTTCTAACTTTATTTTTCATAACGTTGTGTTTCTATGAATGACCTAAAAACCTTTTGACAGTTTTTTTTTTACCTTTTCTCAGAGTGTGTTTGATCAAAGGTGCTATGTCAGCAGTGTAGATAACTGACACTGAGTCACTGTGAAGCTGAGTGTGAAGGTGGCAATAATACATAACACACATCTCAGTAGATATAGTTCCCCAAAGTTCCTGCACACCAATTAGATTATAACTATTACTTGTGCAAGGAGCACAGGAAGGAAATCAATACTTAGTCTCCAAGCAAGAACCCTGAAAACAACAACGACTGTCAGTTGGAGACTTATGTCATGCAGACCCAGCAAAGTGGGATGCAGTGTAGGGTGTTGTCACTGATAACAGCGTCTTCCCTTTCAAGACTAGAACCAGCTTTCTGTTGTCTTTAATTGCTTTTGTCATACCACTTTTTCCATATATTTAATATTAAAGCCAATAGTCAACTTTTAACGGTAGTTTTGCTAAGCCAGGATAATCAGCTGCTTTCGCTTGTTATTTAACTGAAAGATTAGCAAGTGTTATCGTCTTCTATTTATAGAAAGTTAATCTCTGAAAATAAATCTTTAGTTGTTAATTATGCAGTGGGCAAGCGTGGAAATAACAGAAGTTGGGATTATAGGAAAACTGGAAGACAATGAAAACATTATCCATTAGCAATAATAGATTTGTAATACAGCAGCAGCATCATTTAAACCCGAAATTTGTGTGGATGCAGTGCTATATTTGGGGTGCACAATGTAAATATCTGATTAATAAAGCCGTAATGTTACGCAGGATTAATAACACTAACATAATGCAATTACTCACCCTACCTTTGCGGGCTTTTGGAGCATGCGACACATAATCAACTACAAGGTCAATGGAGAGCTTAGGTCAGGATACGGCACAGACATAATAGGTCTTTTATACACAGAGATTAATCAGAAAGAAAGATGTAGTGACACTGCTTTATGAGTGTGTCTGCAGTCAAAGAGCAGCTCTGAAGCATATCTGTGGTTCTCAAAGGTTGACCGCAGTTTAAGGAATTGTTCACAAGCTCTCATAAATTATCTTGATGAGCATTGTGCTTGTCTGAGCTAAAGGGGTGTCTCTAGAAACCTTTTCAAATCTATTATACACAGTGAAACAGTTGAGGGCCATTATTAAAAACCCGCCAAATGATGTTGCAAAAAATATATATGGCATGATTAGGTACAGGGTCAATTAAAGACAATCTTGCAATGAGCTCATACCAGCAGCAGTGAAAGTTGTTATTGACCCCTGAGTATTCAACTGTCAGAATCTTGTAATTATTATTATTAGTAGTACATCAATCCTCGGTACTCATTGATCAAGCTCCACCCATCTTTGATGTTGGCCTTTTTTTTTTTTATCTGCACTACACACTTGTAAAGTTTTGTGACTATGTTTTGTGTAATGCCTCATTCCCATACTGTGTTTATGAAATATATCCACAGGCAGACAGACAGACATAAGTACATAACTTTTGTGGTAGGTCCTATTCCCGGGAGACACAATATGTCACACACACACACACGCGCGCACACACACACACACAATACAAGCTATTTAATTACTCATTTGGGCACAGATAAAGACAATATTTTGTCTCATGACTTACACTAACCTTGTTTAACATGGGAGAGATAAACAGCTTGATCAAAGGGCACTGTTGGGAACAGGGCGGGATGCTTACTTGATGGATTACTTTGCCTGTATGATTTATAATAAATATCGCAAACAATTAGGATGCTAAAGATAAGAAGAGTAAATGAGTGGGCCGGTATATAGACAAGAGAGTTGATAAAGGAAGGATGTTAAGGAGACAGTTGCGGTAAATGGGAGAAAAGGATTGACTAGTGTTGATGGAAGCTCGCTTTGGAAGCTTTTGAGTGAGGATGCAGGATGTCCTAGATTAGTGGCATAAACTGTTAAATTATCAATAAACTCTGTTTAATAGGAGCAAATCAAATATTTCTCCTTCCTGTATCCCAAAACTCATTACAAGTTAGGCTTAGTGGCATACCTTACACGAAAGTGAAAAATCTCAATTGTATAAGTGAAGAGGCGTTTTAGCACTCAACTGGGTGAAATAAACTCCCTCTCTTTCATGAGTGAATCCTCTTTTATTGGATTTTGCCTAAAGAACAAAAACAAACTTGTGCAACAAATGAGAGTTTAAGTCTCATACATTAGCTCAGAGTGGCTCTGGCTGTAGCTAAATGACGAATGGAGGGTTATAGAACAAACAAAAGACAACACCAGAGGGACAGAGGTGTTAGTGGTTGTGGCTTACCCTTCATGGTTTCTGACTGTGTGGGATCTGCCCTCGACGTACAAATAAGCAGATTTATAGACCAATTTTGATACGCAGCTGCATGAAACACTATTTCTGCATGTCAACAGATATATTTTTCAAATAAGTCCATGAACCTTACTGATCCTTTGGTAGTTAAACTGTTAAAAAGATATATTTATACCTGATGTCTGAATGTATTCTTACTGCTGTGTATTCTATGTTTATAACCATGTAGGTTAATATAAAGATAACACTTCTTCATCCATCTCCGTTTCTGGTCAATTAATGACACTACTTGCCATGACCTTCACACAGCTTTAGATGTAGTCTTGGATTCTGCTTTTGGCAGACATAAACTTGAATACTGTCTCCAGACATCAGACGTCTTTTCAGCCTATTTTCATTGCACATGCTGTAAAATCATCTACTTTCTATGCAGTGAATCAACGGCACACAAGGACACACGTCTGGTGGTGAAACAAAAAGCTTGTCAGCAATTCAACACGACAAAAAAATGGATCAAAGCTACAGAAAATAATGGCGCTTATAGAAAGTGTTGGTATAATGAAAGCTTAAGGATTGGGGACTATACGAAATGACCCGATTATCTTGAATACACTGCACCTAGGTAGTTCTCAGTGCTGTAACCTCCACCATTGCTGAAAATTTATATGCAGAGAGTAACAGCGAAAGTATTCCCACCAGCATGTCTAGAGTCTCAAATTTATTTCAGATTCACCAGAACTGTAATGTGCTGCAGTGGGATTACAAGTGATTTGCAGCCATAAAATACTGTAGTGTCGCACACTGAAACACACGAGCCTGTGTTAAAACAGGTGTTCACAATCCTCTTTTGCCAGAAGCAAGACAGGCGTTTTGCATGTCAAATGCAACTTTTTGCATTACATAAAGACATATTTGTACACACACAGACAGCATTTTGTGCAGATGGTGATTTGGATGTGGTTTCATATATATATATATATATATATATATATATATATATATGGTATGCTATACTACAATATATTATGTGGTATTGAAAGCATATAGTAAAGAAGACATAGCAGGATATATATTATAATCCTTTGTTCATTGACCTTACATTTTACTTACATTAATTGTTGTCACTTGGCCACATTATCAGCCTGTCAGACAGCTAAATTATTATATATATATATATATATATATATATAATAATTTTTTTTTTTTAAATAACTATTTGGGCTAAGTATAGCATAAATGCTTCAATCTGTACAGTGAACCACTGGGTTAATCCCACTGGTAGTATAGCAGTAGATGCACTTCATTTGTTCATCATTCGGAGCTCTGTAAGTGCCGTACTCATATTCTGGGAGAAATAGTACTAAAATATCCATGAGATGGATAGGCCTGGTCGAACCTGGCCTTTCAAGATCAGCCAGGATGGAGCATCAATAATATATTATGAGTCATCACTGTTGCATATTAGATGGAGACTCAGAGACAGGCTACAGTACTAAGGTGATTACCATCTGTAACCCTCCACTGCTCTTTAGCTGGACTTTGAACGGAGATACAATTTTTCTTGGCAGTATGCAACACTGACGGGAAGGTTTGCGATTTTTAAGAGTCCTCTGTTATCCATCACTAAGCTGAAATCTTTAAAAGGTTTCACTTCTGTGATTTTGTTTCTGAGAGCAGCCTTCTATGAGAAATTGTTTTAACAAGCAGCAAAGTCAATATGCTATCAATCATTATTTTGACATTATATACTTGTTCTGTTCCAAAATAAATTAGCCTGGTATCAACAATTTAGTTCAATTCAGTGAGCTACAACAAATTGATTTATTCTGTCTATTCTGAAAGTTGACATGTAAACTAATGTAGAGCTTTAAAGCTGATATTAGTAAGAGGAAAAAAATCTTATAACTATCCAGAGGGTAACATATATTGGATATCGTATATTTTTTTGAGTTTTGTTCCATTTTTGATCTTTGATTTCATCATTGTTATCACTATTAGTGATATTAAGTCTCTTTCTCAGTATTTCTAACACTCCTGTTCTTTGTTCTATGATTTCCAGTTCTTAGGTTTTGTTCCTGCGTCCCTTTTGCTCAGTGTCAAGTCTGTGTCTCTGTCTGTCATGTGCTTCCTGTTTTATTTTGATATCCTGTGTGCAGTGTGTCTGGTTTTGCTTCCTCTTGTCTTGTTAGCCCTGATTTCTCCCAGCTGTGTTTCCCTCCTGTCTCCCATTCCCTGATTACTCCAGTGTGTTTACAGCCCCTGGTCCAGTGTGTATTTGTACCCTCACCATGCTGTGTGTTTTTCCCTCTGTGTTCCTGAGGAAATTCTTGTTCGCAGTCCTAGTCCTTCTTAGTTTCTAGTTTTCTAGTTAGAGGTTTTGGTTTGTTTTTGTGTAGTTTACTTGTATGGAAAGTCTCTCAGCATTAAACGCTGCCACTTTAAGTTTAACCTTCCGTTTCCAAGTCCTACATGTGGGCCCTTCATCCTGCCTGCTGCACAGCACATCATGACAGAAACTGCTCCCCCACCAATGATGCAAAAAACCTTGAACCAATCAGATTACTAGTACTAAATGTTGGTGAAATAGCCCTAAACCAGAACTTGATTAATGATTAAGTGGAGGCAACATTTAAGATCTCAAAGATTAATGTGTTAGATTTACTGTTCAGAATGCAGGAGGTGAGCATCTGTTTATGAGGGCGGACAGTGACATTCAAGAATCAGACATGAGTGGGAGTTCTTGCAAAGCTTTGAATTCAGACATAAAAGTGAAAAGTTGATGTATGAAAAGTGAAGAAGTTGTTTGATCTTGTGATTTATTTGCCCTTTCAGTAAATTGTTTTGGGAAATTAAAATGAATTCCTCAATTCAATGTTTTGTTTCTCATGTCAGATGTGCAGGGATTTGATTGTACTCCTACAGCCCATTGAAACAATGCTTTATTGCTCCTGAAAAATGATTTAGTTTAATCAGTTGTCTGTTATATAACTGCAGTTTGATGTTAATGTGATCACCTCACTGAATATGGATCAGAAAATCTGGCTGTTAAAAGATATAAGAGCATCTCCAGTCTCCAAGCAGTGTTCCCGTTAGCTATAAATATGTGAAAAATTGAGGGGGCTTGATTTTGTTTTGAAGCTGCTTTGCTGCATCTTGCACGGGAAATCTTGAATCTGCAGGGCACAGTGAAGTCTGAAGACTACAAAGGCATCCTGGAGCAAAACATAGTGCCCTCAAAAAAAACCCACTGGACTATTGTTAAATGGTCGTCCGTGAACCTAAATCTTAATCCTTGAAAATTGAACATCTATAGGAAGATCTGAAAAAAAATACCCCCTTCAAATCATCTTGAGTAGTTTGCTGAGGAAAAGTGGGCCACATTACCTGCTGGCAAATACATACTCTTATAGTAAAGTAACATTTATTTATTTTTCTGTTTTATAAAATATTCAACTGAATTGATAGTCAGATTTGTGTTAAAAATTGAATAAACAAAAAGGGATGCAATTAAACTTAATAGTTTTAAGTTAAGTACCAGAGATAGCCGTGTTTTCTTTTTTTATGGTTTACTGTGGAAGGGTAGCAACAAATTTGTCCACATCTGTTTTTGTATTTGTCTTTACGTTATATAAATGGCTTACTTTATGAAACAGGAGCACAGTGGATGATTGTTGTACACCCAGCCCCCACCCACCAACTCTCCAGGAATCACAATTTCTAAATCCAAGTTAAATCCCTGCTTTTATGGACCCACAAATGTCTGTTAGGTAACCATAGTGTGCACTTGAAAAAGTTTTTGTGTATGTGGGTGTTTTCCGATGCTACCCACTGCTGTTAAACCAGCAATAGACTGCTCCCAGAATTAAGTGCCAAAGCTGGTGGCTGCCACTAACACCTTAAAACGCTGTTTTATAAAGGCAAAATGGGCTTCACACCGGATGACTGCCATTAAAAAGAACTCCTACAAACTGGAGCCCTATGTTTGAATGTTTATGAGATGAAGCGTATAAGGAGCTTGTCAGTGCTGTCCTCTCAGATGCCCTTAACTGGAAACCTCTTTGACAAATAGTTTTAATGGATGAATGCTTATCTCTATTCTGGTGAGATGAGTTATGTGATTTCACTGTTCACCTCTGCTGAATGGTTTCACTGGTTTGTGCTAAATAAATATAGAAGACTGCAAATGGATCCTGCACCATCTCGGGGCAAATAATTCATGGCTCATGACCATTAGAACTGAATGCTACGCCAGTAGGCTGATTTTAATCATCCTGATGAACCTAAAAGATGTTGAAGTACTTTGCAAGGTCATCGTGTGACATTAATTGAAGTTAATGACACGAGGCTTTTGTGTAAAATTTGACCCCAGCTGATGGGTTATTTGGAGCATGTAATTGTGTTGGATTAACATGATACCAATCTCTTGCCTTTAATCTCCCAGTAATGTAAACCCAAAATTGATCCACTTGTCTAAATGGACATGTTTTTTTCCCCCCTTTAAATCTGCACCATATCAGATGTATTACCTCAGTGAGGCACTTCATCAGAACAACTCACAGTCAAAGTGACATTTTGGGCTGCATTGCATTTTTTTGGCCTGCTCTGAAAAGCCTCTTTTCCTTCTTAGTGTTTCAGAGGGACTGACAGGGCAACCCTTCTCCAGCAAGGCTAGCAGCTAGGCAGTCTACGCTGTGATACATAAAGCATCAGATTGCACATGAGCACCAATCCAAACTTGTCGTCATGGAAAGATATTTACTCCTCACTTCAGACATTATTCACACACAACTATGCCCTTGGTGGATAGAGAACCATCTTGGGCTGAAAGAAGAGTAATCTCGTTCACCTCATCTGTCCCGGAGAAAAGGATGAACAGACAAAGGCAGAGGTGTGGTAAATATATAGCGTTAGAGCTTCATATCATGAAATTGCATATGGATTACATGGAAAGTATCCTTTTATTAAAGCATATACTGCCAACACATGTATGTTATGTATGTGTATGTTTCCCCTTTTGGGTGTCATTTGATGCCATGTTGTGTTGAACATGGACACCTAAGACTAACCCTAACCATTATTTAGTGTTACATATAACAAAAATACATTTTCAACACAAAGTTGAAAATCCAAAATGTGGCAGAGAAGCAAAGATGGAAAAGTTAAAGGAGACACAAGCAGGGGGAGGAGATAAAATTCAGGGAAAGGAAAAAATGGCTTTTGAAAAGTGTATGTGTATGTTAAAACATTCTTTCTCTGTAATATTTTCAACTTCACACTGTAGGTGTTTCTTGTGGATAGGCTATTTGTTGTTCACTTTCCCCTGTGCTCTTCAGGTTTCTGCTTATTCATGTTTCTTGAGTTTTTAAAAAAAAACAAAAACTCTTGGACATTAAAAACAAACAAATCAAAAAACTAATGTGATGGATTATTGTCACAGTAAAGAGAAAGATGTATGATTATAACATTTAGATTTTAGATGATAACATTTTGTTTGTTACTCTTCATTCAAACATGTTTTGCAATAAAACAAACTTGAGTTCTTAGAGCAATTACATTTGTATTTTTTAGTCTGTGGATTCAGAACAGGGGTTGTAAACTTTTCTGTATGTAGGATTTGAGCACTGTCTCCCACACTCACTGAAATCTATTTCAATGCATACGGGTTAAATTTGACCAGGAAAAGCCAAAAATACAAATTACTGAGCATTTTGACAACTTTGAGGTAATTGTTTTGCTTTTTATGCCCTCGTAAAAATCTCATTACTCTGTCAAATGGCCAGGAACAAACAAATTAAATAAAATGCCTGCTTTCTACTGGACATGTAAATTAATAACCACTGCTATTGATAATGTTTCAGAGCTTGTTTTATCTGGGACTTGTTTGAAAAACAAGAAGAAAGAAAAGAGAAAATGTGGGAGTCATAGAATGGTTGGACACAGAAACATGTAGTCTAATAGATGCTGGGAACCCCCACCATCATTTTATGTTATTGCTTTACTTATTGTTAGTGTTTATTTACATCGTCATAAAGTTATTATTGGCATATATCCTGTTCACTGGCAATTCAGCTATAATGTTTTAGTAGGTCAAGGGCAGCATGGGGACCTAGGGCTTTTAAAAAATGGCACACATAATTTGATGACAGCATGAGTTTGTGTTTATTTTTGTGAAGTCGTGTGGTCTCAGATTTATTGGGGAGAGACTTCATATTGATCAACAATATTGATTTCAAGTTGAAAGGTCTGACATATCAGTACAACTAGCTAGTTGATTTGACTCCACTGATAATGCAGAAAACATCCAGGTTTATGTTAAACCCTGGTTTAACACTTAATCACCAACTGAGTATTAGACCGTTTGCTTTCAGACTCACAACAGGGACTCTGGTGATGACTGTAAATCATATCTGTCACTCAACAGTCATCCTCTATGCGGAGCCTCATTAGTCTAACTATACAAGACCTGCTTTTTACATGCAACATTAGTGTTATGTGTGGTGCACAAGTCCGGATCGATGCTGTTGCTTTTGCCTTCACACAGACAATAAACATGAAAGACAATGTCCATAATCATGCACTTATGCATTTATTGTAGTACTGTAATACACAAATGTTGAATATATTGTATGACGTTAGCATAAGTAAGAAGCAAAAAAAAAAAAAAAAAGATATAAATGTAGATTACTGAGGAGAAGCCACCAATCCTACTTTAATTTGAAATTTACTACAGGAACCACTTTAAAAGGCTCTTAAAGGCAAAGTCTGACACAGGATGCCGTCACCTAATGTGTATGTAATGGGGCGCACTAAAGGGGCCATAAACACTGCCTGGCATGTGGAAAAACAGTTTAATGGTTTAGAGGATCTTATTGTTTGTGGAATTTATAGGAAGAGACAGCAATTGTGAGCCAAGAGGATGCCTGGCTTCCAGATAGACTTATCTGGCTTTGAGTCAAATGTCTGCAGTGCATTCTTGGAACTTTGATCTCTTGGGATGGGAATTGATATGAATTTAGCAGTTCCAATTCCATTATCAATATCACTTATCGATTTGATTTGTTTTATTAATCCCTTATTAACGGTCATTGGGTTCTCATTTGCTCCGCTTTAACAGTCACCACCACCACTTTTCTGTGATCAGTGTCGGAGTCTCAGTATTTAGGTCTGAACAAAAAGCCAACAACACAAAGCAAAGTTGAAAACTAGCACAGAGAGACTTTCAAGTGATCGCCACATCTCTGCATCTTGTTGATGCTAACCTGCCAAAAAGTATCTATGCTAAGCAGGAGCAGAAAAGCCCTGCTGCTATAAAGTCCTCACCAGCATAGAAGGAAAAGTGCAAACTTTTCTGATAGTGCAGGGACATTGTCATGATCATATAAAGTTTCTGCTCATTTTTATTTGTTCTCTAAATAGCATCAAAAATATTACCTAATGTAGCTTAAATCACTAGAGATTGCTAGCTAACTTTAACGTTCTGACGCACTATTTTGCTGGTATATCGTGAATGGCAAGCCAAGGAGCTGATGTGCATTATTATTTTAGTTTGTTAAAAATTTATTCCTATTCTGATCGAACTGGGCTTTAGTGTTTGTTTACAGCACAGCTCCAGATCCAGGTGACAGCAAGTCAAAAGGATGTTACCTGTCCCACAGCAGCCTGTATTCAGCTATAAACTGATATGGATCAGTTTGGCTTCCATTCACTGTAACAAAATTAAATTCACCAAAAATTATAAAGCTGTAGTTTTTGTTTTACCCACATTCACTGATGATGATTTCACATAACTAAGCAGTGTGTTGTCCTGTTGTCGACAGTGAATCCCCACTTGCTCTTATAATAAGTATTATTTTATTATATTTTTGTCATTTTCTAATCATCTCTGGAACAGGTGACTACAAGAAGGAAAGAGTTGCATTTCCTTCTTCAAACTTTTGTGACTTAAATACATATACTAAATCCAATTTAAAAAAATAGTGGAATGTCATATTTACATATGTTCTAAATATGAGGACCCTATACATTAAACGTCTCTGAATTTGCAGGTGTATATCTGAAAATCGTGGTTGGAATCACTGCTTTGCATTTAATCGTGTGTGGCTTCCTGTCTGTGTATTTTTCACGTCCGCCCTCAGCTATGCAGCAAGCTTGGGGAAACTCCCATATCAACAGCTCTGTTATTCCCCCCGGTGTTTGCTACTTGTAGCAGACAGTATGAGTAGACGTGACTCATCCTGGGATGAAGCCTCCTTGCTCATTCCATCTCCTGCTTTCCTTCTTTCTTTCTTGCACACTCCCTCTGTGCACCAGTTATCTGTTTGTGTTCCTGCTTCCCTAGCCTTGACTGGCTGACTCGAGAGTCACAGTGGCACCATTGCCCCCAGGCCAAAACAAGACTTGATGAGCATAGACACGCTTTTCTCCCTCTTCCCCCTCCCACATGGGGACCACCTGTGATATGTGTGGTCATATCTCTGTCTACCAATCACTGGAGATGTTGACTGGGTTTCTATACAGTGGGACTTTTGTATACGGTTCAAATACCTTTATAACCTTCATCATTTTTTTCTGGTAAAACATCCCTGAGACTTCCTTTTATCTGAATAAAACTTGCCAGACACTCTGGCAACAACCCTGATGTTGAAAGCAACGTAGGAGCTGTTTTGTGTGCAAATATTGTAATTTACATCTTTGTTATGCATATTCTTCAGCCTGTTTCATCTATCTTACTTTGTGTTTTTCTGCGTTTCCCAGAATTCTGTCAGACAAGCTAAATGTGAATAGTTGTGGAGCTGAGACTTGATGCTTAGATGCAAATCAGATTTAAACCACAAAAAATGGCTTGACATTTCTTTCATTTTTCCCACTTTGAAACGTGACCTTTTTTGAATAGGCTTCCTAAAGATTTGAGATGTAAATTCAACACATTTCTAGAATATTGCAGAGAAAAAGTAAAAAAACACTTAAACTATGCTTCAAATCTTGATGAATTAAATATTCGGGCTGAAAATAGTTTCTGAGATAAACAGTGTAATTTGTTGAGAAGAAAATGATGGAAAAACAACCAATGAAAACCATGATTATCAACTCTTTGAGGACTGGTCAGCATTTTTTTTTTGTGCACCATGTCAGTTTGACCTGGCATACCTATTTTAAATATTTAATAGAATTATACATTAAAAACTATTTTTCTACCAAGACTGAGAGTTACAACCCTTCTATCAGTTCTGTGAGGCTTTTCTTCTATACTGGATGCTTTGAGATAAATGTGTTGAAGATGACGGTACAAAATGACAATACATGTAGCATGTATACACATATACAAAGCTAAATCCATAACACAAAGTACACAAAAAGTGAATGGGTCTAAATACTTGCTGAAACCTTTGCGATTATGACCACCGACAATAAAGCAACATTGCTGTTTTGGTAGATCTTTCCCCAACTTCTATAATTCATATCACTGTAATGTAGTGGAGGAGGACATGCAGAGTTTGTGTCACAGAGGAGGCTGTAAGGATGGAGGTAGAGGCAGATGATCCAATGTGGTGACAAGGTGAAAGAGGAAGCAATGCTATCAGTAATTTTAGTAGTTCTGCTGTAACCTACTTGGTTTACCACTTAAGTATGGATTCTTAAAGTTCCATTACAACGAAGCCTGCTTATAATGAAAGAATTTGGGAGATGCTTGCAGTTCTGTGTTTGTTATCGATTATTATCAAGTGAAGTCTCGGTGTTTCTGTCAGTGGTTTTGGACAGAGAGACACACTTGCAGTATATCTTGTTTTTTGTGTTTTTAGAAGGTGGAAGAAGGAATACATATAAGGGAACCCAAAGCAAGAAGAAAATTAATACAGACTGTAATGGAAAAGAAAAAGTAGTAGACATGTATTTCAGCACGATCTGATATCGTCGTGTTGGTGTTGTTCCCAGATCATCATACTAAAGGTTGTTCCAGGATCAACATTGCAAGTGACCAATCAAAATGTTGTGATGTCATACTTTTGCGACTTCGGGAAAAACCGGCGTAAAACAAAAAAATGTACTTAAGCTGCGAGAAACCGCCTTTGTCCGCCGATCAACGGACCCTAACCCTGACCCTAACCCTAACCCTTTAATAAACGCTAAGCAGAATTGATATTGTCCTTGCAACATTGGAATTTCATAAATGCACGAATGGGTTGGTGCGCAAAAGAGTAACGTCACAATAATGTGATTGGTCAACTTGCAATGTTGAACCTGGAACAACATTTTCATGATGATCTGGGAACAACACCAACACGACGATATCAGATCATCCTGTATTTCAACTCACTGATAGAGTCAGGTTTTGGCAAAAAAACATGTATAGAGAGCTAGTAATGTGAAAATCACCCAATTGATGTAATATACATGAAATACTTTTCTTTATTTTCAAACCCTAATTAAATACTTTAGGTCAAGGAGGTCTGAAAGACGTCACACTGAACGATGGGGAGACCTGAACAGGAAGCCATTACATGTCAATGAACTATGTAATATCAGGATTGGTAATTGGCCTTTAAGGACAAAGGATTGGCAGTTTAATTATTTAATGGTTGGTCAATGGGTCCTCTAGCATGTTCGTATCGCATAGAGACAATTCAGTCTATTACGCTGTGACACCAGCAGTGAGATTGTTATCTCGCTGAAGCTGTTGGTCACATAAAGCATTTGCTGTCTCTTTGTGCTGTAAAGAGCCTCGTGCAGCATGGTGCTCTTCACCACTAATTCTCTCCATTAAGAGCCTCCAGCACATTGCTGCTCTTTGTACACAAATCCCCTTTAATTATGGGATTTATACACCAGCAGAGTACGAACATGAATAAATAACTATAGGGGAGCACAGGCAAACACAGCCAGTTAATGCTTCCTTGGAGCGTGAGATTCTGCAAGGTCACCATAGATAAGGTGCACATTTTATGACATGCCATCTCAAGTAGAGCAAAATATTTCCTCCCTAGGGGTAGTTCAGTGTATAGAGTATCCTTAGCTTGGAAAAGAGATACTGCTGCAAAACTGCTATTGAGATTTTTTTTAAAAATATTAGAAATCATGTATTCAAGGTTGAGGATCTGTGATTGAGAGTGGTGATTGGGATATATTACAGCCTAAAGTAGCATGCACTGAATATAATGAATTTATCACATTGTTTCTTCTTATAACAGCAATTTGAGGTAATCAGACGATGAAGGACACTGGCTGTACAGTGCTGTCTGTAAGCCACATAACTTGCTTCCATGTGGACTGTGCCACTGGGGAGGACTGTTTAAGATTCAAGCAGTGTGTTAGACAGAGAATAGGAAAAGCCTTTTTGTGTCCGTGAATACCCAGGCAATCAAGCCATCAATTATTCAAGCTGCATGCAAAGAGAAACCATCGCAAGCTGTCCATTGTCGCTTCGTCCCAAGACTCCTAATGTTGTTCACACAGCAGTGGAACAATGGAAATTCAACAGAGCTATTAGAAACTAGACTGCTGTAAAAATATAGATAAGATGGTCCAAACATGCTAATGAGCTAATCATTTATAACTCGGTTTAATCACAGCATGTAAATAAATAGATCCTAAACAGACATAAGGGACATTAATAATATATTGACCTAAAGAAGATTTTTAGGGGGGCTGCTGTACTTTGGTGGAGTTAAATCCCCCAACTATCAGAAAAACACCTCAAATGGTGTTTGAGTTTCACACTCACTCAAAAAGAGTAGAACATTTTTCATAAAGGAAAGACTGAAAGAAACATTTCATTTGTTTTTTTCTGCACTGTTAGGCTTGCTTTTAGTAACCATAGCTAGAATATATGTATGAAAGCTGACATTTACTTGCATCCATTATTTTATATTAATAAGACAGTGGAAAGCAGAGCTGTTGTAACATCTTGTTCTTATTCAAGAGGAACGTGACAAGCGTGGCTATGATATGGGCAAACCAAGTTTGACTTGTGTCAGAATGACGGAGAAAGAGAAGCATACCGCATCATCTGTTATGACATTATAATAACATGATGGATGCAGTTTTGTGGTAAGATCCTGTGTGGCAGCGAGTTGAATGTTGAATGTGACTGCTCATAGAAACAGTCTGACTTTTGAATAAATAAAAATGATGTAAACACAAAGAAGAATTTGATTATAAAACACAATGTACGTCTTAAACTACCGTAAAATTATGTATTATAACCAGAAGAGAAGCATCTGTCATTATTTTACTCAAACAGGTGCATAAAATAACAAATAACACAAAGACCTCATTCATAATCAGTGATAATAATAATTATTATTAGCTAAAATATTGTTTTTTAATAGTTTTTCTAAACAGCTTAAGCCAAATTGCCTATAATTTTCTATTAGAAATTCTCACCTCTTTTAGTAATTAAAACTGACTTCTGTCTGCACTGGGTGTCATCACTTACAGATAATTACTAGGTTGTATTCAGCTAATGCTGAAGAATATTTTCACGAGTCTCTGTGAATTTCTTGTCTCGGGCTGACAAATCTGGTGCTCCTGGTTATTTCTTTCTTTCCTCTCTTAGTCTTGTCATATTATCGTTGGTGTCAAAACATTTTTTTTAGTGAGTGTCTCAAGCGAAACCATCTACAGTATATCTATTTAGATAGATATACAAGAGGAAGATAGTAAGGTGATAAGCCCTAGTCTGAAGCAAAGAAAAAGCAACAAAAATTGCAGTTCCTCTATCACCACTTGGTGCTGGCTCTAAAAAAGTCAGATTTGGTGAGTGAAATTCTAGTTTACTTTATTAGTCTGTCATTTAACACTAATTAGCCTATATATGAGTCTATGCATTACACTCAAATGGTTACAGAATGCAGCTGGCATGGAAAAATTTAACAATATCTATTAAGGGCTGTAAAAGCCAAAATTCCTTCTTTCACTCTCACATACAGATCTCACAGAGTTGGAATTTAAATTTTTATATTTTAATTACACATTTTAACACACACATTATTATATTATGGTCTCATATACATATACATGTTTTAATGTACACATTCATATATTTCGCTGTCATGCTCATGGATTCAATATGCATTTAATCTTACAAATAATATACGTATTTAAGAAGAGAATTTATGTATGAATGTCTGAAAAAAATATGTATGCAAGAAAGAATGTCTATGAGAGAGGATAGTGGAAATGGAAGGAGTATAATTGAAGTGGAAGGCAGGCTGTCTCTTCCACTGTGGTTGGCTGAGAAGAACAAGTGGGCTCACATTCAGGTGTCTAACAGCAGGGAAGGGGAAGAAGAAAACAGAGTACTTCTACAAGCTATTTGTGTGTTAAGAAATAGTTTATCATCTCCTCAAACAGTCACATCCTGGTCCTTGTCACTTAAGCGAAATAGGACAGGCTCATCTGCATCCAGTATTACCCAAAACATGGTGGAAAGGGAGCTGAGGGAGGCAACACCCGTATGGTTTCAACGGGCCAAGCAGCTGCACAAAGTCTGACTGGACAGCACTGGTCTTTACAATATCAGTCCCGGGAACACTCTTGCACCTGGACCTACCAATCAAGAAAAACAAACCAGACTGCTACTTAATTGTACATATGCGAAATATAGAATATTAAATGTGCTTTGCTAATTTGTGCCAAAAGTAAGTTGATGTTCATGTTGAGATTACTATGCTCTTTATCAACGTGGGTAGTGGTGGCTACATTAGCCTACTTAACTGAAGCCTGGCTTAATGTTGTTGTTGTTGTTGTTGTTATTTTTTTTTAATTGTTTTGTATTTTTTGGATGAAGTTAATCTTGCTAGATGAAATCCAGCTTTGAATGGGTCATTATCCACACTTGTTTTAAAAGGGCAGCAAAAAAAAAATGTACAAAAAAGAAAAAAAAGAAAAAGAATTTAAATAAGAATAATTTTAAACAGTTTAATATCTGAACTATTTGTGTGAAGAGTTTTTACGAAGGCAGTTTATCAGAGGGCTATTGATTTTTGAATTTTTTCTTCTTCTGTAGAATCACATTTCTTTGAATTGCTTTAGACTGCCATTATAATAAAGTCTTATATGCAATAGCAACTCTCAGTAGGGCTGAATGGCAAATTGTAAAACATTTCAATAACATGAACTGTGGCCTCAGTAACATTATTATTATTATTATTATTATTATTATTATTATTTATTTTTTTATTTTTATTTTTTCTAAGTTCCTTCATCTCAGGCAGAGCCATCTTCCATTAGGCTTTCTGTCCAAGTACTCTTCTCTTGCCTTCTAGATGGCCCAGATTTGGCTAAACCAGTTTTGGAACATTTTGAAGATAGTGAATAAATGTCATAAATAAATAAGCGTGCGCACACACACTCTCCCTTTAGTGTAAAACTATGCTATTTTATACACATGAACCAATATGACACGGCATCCTTAATTGTGTGATTCATGTTTCTGAATTTCATCAGGAGATATTAAATGATATGGGTCTCACTTATAATCTAACTTTAAACAATATGTGGAATTTTTATGAATGCATTTGCATTTTTTCTATTCTGATCTGTTCTATTCTGATCTGTTTAACGTTCATGTTCTTCAGATCTTCAGACAATAGCAGTAGAGAGAGACTATACAGACAGAAGACGAGATCTGTTTACAGAGGAGATATACAAAATTGAACACACACCAAGGGTGACTGTATTCTCATAGAAGGTGAAAATAAACAACCAGGTGAGAGACATGTGCAGTTTCACATGGAACCATGTGGACAAGTTGTGTAAAAAAAAAAACAAAGTAAGACAAAGACCAGAACACAAGTATTGATTGTTTTTATATCATTAAATCAAAATCCCTCAGCCATCCTGTTTTGTGTTACATAGCGTGTACTTCAAACCAGTAGTTTACTAGTTTACTGCAACTAATAAATTTTTCACCTCCCCGTATTCACCAAATTGTGTAACATTTCAGAGCAGTGCACTGAGTTTGACCTCTGCTGTTGTATAAAGGTGTCCCTGTATTCCACTCTGTTGTACAGGCTGTATTGTACATGTTCAGAACAAGCTAATTATTTATTTACAGCATTGAATTTGTCTCACACTTTTTAGTTCTACTTTCAAGAGGCAAACAGCGTGCCAGAGCCACACTTCGGTACTTCCCCATGTCATATTAGGCTGTATAAATGTCAAATTTTCACATTCTTACCTTAACAATAATTCTCCTTTGACTGCAGATGAGTTTTATGAATACTCAGTGTTCCCATACCACTTCCTATATTTACACCAGTTGTGCCATAAAAATGTGCTTTGAATGACTTAAAATGTTTTAAAATCTCTGTCCCCACTCCAAGCCAAATAACCTTGAGGCAGAGAGTTTACTTTGGAGGCTGGTGATATGATTTATGCAACGGGATAACAAATGTTTTAAATTTATTTTTTAATAAAATTTATATTCACCTTCCCTTAAAAGCTCCTTTAAAAGGGCAATATATTTAGCAGGTAGATATGGGAATATAAAAGTTCAGAGGGAAATATTTTACTTTTTACACCAATACTTTATTTGACAACTTTAGTTACTATTTTCTTCTTAGAAATTACAATGCCCAAGAGCATGGTTAAATAGTAAAACCTAGGACCACCCTCCACACTGGGGCAATTTCTGATTGAGGAGATATTTTAAGCAATTTTTTCTGACATTTTCAGTGCTAAAACTTTGGTACTGTGCAGCTTATTTTTCCCTGGGAAGCAGCACCACCTTTATATTCAAGGAATAAAACAATCTGCAGTAAATACCACAGATTATATGAAAGACTGTATGCAGTGATATGTATCTGTAGCTGTTTGTAGCAAACTATATGGTAATCTCCTTCCACAGAAATGGACATATGTCAGTTCCTTCTGTATTTTGCAAAACCACATGTTCACTTATAACAGTATGCCCTCATAAATAAGAGGCACAAGTAATTTTCTCTTTTAGATTTATCTTCAGTGCTGTGGTGAACCATGTCAGCACTATAATCTCTGACCGGCTCAAAATACTGAAATAAAAGAATAAAATAATTCAAATGAAATGAAATGAGTTTTGCTCCAACATCTCTTTTACATCAGCTATAGACAGTATAAAACCACATCCTGTTAACCTGTTAAAATATTTATGGTGAATATATATTATAATTCTAAGTACGATATGCAATTAGCGATCAGTTCATTAGTTACACCTTGCATGTAGAGGATTAGACCTTCAGAACTCCTCGTATTCTTTGTGGTATAGATTTAACAAGGAGCTGGAAAATTTCTCAGTGACTTTGGTCCCTACTTATATTATAACATCACACAGCTGCTGCAGATTTGTCAGCTGGAAATCCATAATATGAATGTACCGTTCCACCTCATCCCAAAGGTGCCTTCAGATAGCATATATTAGATTGCAATCTAGTAATTGTGCAGGCCATTTGAACTCATTTTAACATTCAACAAACCCTGAGATGATTTGAGCTTTGTGACTTATCTTGTTGGAAGTAGCCTAATGGATGGGTGTGTAGTTATTAGGACATGGTGAGAAATGATACTCTAGTTAGCTGTGGGATTTAAAAGATACTCAGTTTGTACTAACGTGCTCAAAGTGTGCTAAGAATATACAGATTGCACCATTACAACACCAGCAGCCTGAACTGGTGATACAAGGTGGAATGGATGGATGCTTTCATGTTGTTTATACTAAATTCTCACCGTATCTGCGGTAGAAAATGAGACTCAACACTCCAGGCAGCAGGCCTCAGTTTGCTGTTCTTAGCTGACAGGAGTGCCATCCAGTGGGGTCTTCCGCTGCTATGGCCCATGTACTTCAAAGTTTAATGCGTTGTGCCTTCAGAGATGCTCTTTTGCATACCATGGTTATAACAAATGGCTATTTGAATTATTGTTGCCCTCCTGCTAGCTTGAAACACTCGGGTCTTTTCTCTGACTAGTCTCAGAGAACTGCCGTTCACTAGATATTTTATCTCTTTATGACAATTCCCTGTAAACCAGGGGTCTCAAACTTTAATGAGCTGTGGGCCTCTGCTGGCACTGTCATCTCATGCAAGGGCCACTTTAGTGTTCAAGTAGCACAAAAAAACCCCACAAACAAACAAACAAGAAAACACTCACAAATACTTCTGAAAATGTAGTGTTTTGATTGTTTGTTTAAAATTTCAAATATTGTATAACAAGACAAAACTGCAAATATTAACGCACATTTTTTTTCACTCGTAACTAACTGAACCATTTCATTGGACTACCAAATAAACAAATCGGTACTCTCTTTCTGGACAGACACGTGGCACATAAGTTTACAAATTAGCTCTTGACTGCTAGTGAAAACTGTTTTCTTTACAAATGACTCTTTCACTGAACTAACACAGCCAATCCCTCAACATGTTTGTACTCCAGGCTAATATTGCCTTCATATTAAATATTTTTTTGATTTTTAAAGAATTTATTTTAACATTGTACTCAACAACAAACAAATCCTCCCTAAAAAAATAATAAAAATAATAACTTCAAGGGCCAAATTGCATTATATTTTTTCACGTTTGAGACCCGTTTGAGACCCCTGCTGTAAACCCTAGAGCTGATTGTGGGGGGAAGGACCCCAATAAATCAGCAACTTTGGAAATACTCAGACCAGCCAGTGTAGTATTGACCACCACGCCAAATTCAGAGTTACTTAAATCACTTTTCCTCCTGATCCTCATTGAACTGCTTCAATGTGAATAGCTCAATAGTTATTCCTATTAACGAGCAGTTGAACAGGTGTACCTAACAAAGTAGTGGGTAAGTATATTCTTTTATAATAAGGTATATGTAAAGCAATTGAACATTTATGCTCGTACCCCAAATTCATAGCATTATGCTGTAATGCATTTTTTTTCGAGCCATAATAATCTGTCTTAATTTTAACTGCAGTGCAGGTGTAGATGGAAGTACCACACCATGTGCTGACACTTTGATGTGCTTCAGCACTTCACTCTGATGAACAAGATGGAATCTGGAAAGGCAATATTGGTTTGAAAATCATTTTTTTAAACTGGCAGACTCTCCTGAAGCCTGAAAAATATCACTGAACCAATTAAAGTGCACATCTGTTTCATTAGGGGGCCTCATATCCATCCATCTTATCTGTCAATCTTATCTCCTTATCTCTTAGGCCCTTCATGCACCTCATCAGATGTCTTCATGCATATATGACTCTGCAGATTAATTGAGCCAATTTTACATCATTTCAGAGAAGAGAAGAAAATCACGCTGTGGATTTCTTAGTTGACTTTTTAAAGTCACATTTGCCGAGCAAATTATAATTCAAATATTATTCAGTTATGAAATACAAAATAAAATTGGGCCAAGGGTAATTGTGCAGCACAATGATATGCAACCATAGACTTGGGATGATTGAATTTTTTATTTTAGTACCATGCTGCTTAAATGAAGTCTGAAACACTCCGATACTGCTTACAAATTAAATTTCAGGAAACACAGGTTTTGACTAAAGAGTAGCTTCCGCAAAACTAAACAGATGTAGAGTAAATTCAAAGTCAATAAAGCATGGCATTTTTGCATTTGAATATAAAACACCAGTGCTTTGAGGGCAGAGTCTGAACAGCTGAAGCCAATAGTTGATTCTTCCTCCCGAAGGGACACAAAGACACTTTGTCTCCTTGTTTTAAATTGGATTTTAGGTTTACATGAATAACAGGTAAAGAAACTATTACCTGGGAATTGCTCTCTTGTCTCTTTTAAGCCAACTGACAGTGATGTAAGGGAATTGTCTGGATTTGACTGTGGCAGCTGTCAGTCTCAGGTAGACGTGTTTATTCTTTCCCTCCAGACCAGCTGTAGCTGTTTATTCAGCCTGACTTTATTTAATGTGACTATCAAATCACCTGTGCTGACAAAAAATGAAATCCACAGTCAATGCAGTTTCCTGCAACATGAAATGTTTGACTGAAGAGTTGGGGGCATTTTAGCAGTGGGCAGAAAAGACATCAGTCACGTACATTTTTGCAGCACATCAATCTTAAGGTTTGCTGTCTATTTGTTATTTTTAGTGCTTAGTCTGTTCTGTTGTATCATTTATGTTTACACTCTATTTTTGATAATGGATTTCAGTTTAAAATCAAAAAGGACATTTAGAATTGTTAGAATTGTTTGATGCAAAAGAAATACCACTGAATTTTAACCTGCGTGCCTTGTCTATAGCATGTTATTCATGTCATCAGTTGTCTTCAGCTTCCAAATCGCTGAGAGTTTCATGGTGTCCCATTTTTTCCAGTCTCACTGGCACGAAAGACAAACAAAAGTGATGATAGCTTAAAAGAAGAGGAATGGTAATGATCCCTTTGAAATAAACCCAAATTTAGTGAGTTTTTCCTTCCTGAAATAGGATGTCACATATCACTGCCTGGGTAGCCTATGATTTACTACAGACTGAGATTGCCTTTTGCCATTCGGTTTTCAAATGTAAAAGGAGAAAATGGCTAGTGAAGAAATGGCACCGAGTAGAGCAAAGTGCAATGGCTAAGTGTATAACTACAACAAAGTGCCCCTTTTTCTCCTGCATTTTAACAAGAGAAAAGTGCTGGCAGAATATAACAACCTGTCTCACCTGTATTTTGCATTTGTTTTTAAATTCCGCTGTGTCACCAACAGTTGAACACTTGAGGTTCACTATTCCCTGCAATAATGTTTTAGCTGTCAGCAGTGAATTTTAAGACAGCGGTACCGTTCACATTTAAACTCAAGCAAACGATCACCAACTTGTGGCAAGAACCATTGAAACAGAAAACTGAAAGCACAAGCAGGTAAAGTAATTTTTTGAAGTGTTTGCAGGTATTGATCAGCATTTGCGAGGGTGTCCATGCATCCATTAATATTGCTTTGGTGCACTTTAAGTCATCATTCTTGTCATCATTAGAGAAGTAGCCTTGATTAAGTTAGATGAAAGGAATTCAGACAGAAAGAAAGCCATCATCCTCTTGACAGTCTAAGGCCAAGGACTCACTCTTTGTTCTTTTAGTGGTGAACTGACTTACAATCTAGGAAAAAATAGCATCTCTTTCATTCAGCTATATGAATCATTTTACATAAGGAAAAGTACTTTTCTTTTGTTTTTAATTTTGGATATAAGAATATTCATACAATGGAGTGTTGCAATCATACTAAAGGACCACAGGAGCCTACCAGCCTTTTGCTTTGCAGATACTGTGTAGTCTAAGTATGATAGGATATAATTTTAATCTAAATCTAAGCAGAAATCCACAAAATGTAAAAGTGTTATGGAAATACATAGTAAAAAGAATTACTTTGTTACTTTATTGATGGTAAGTCTGAAATATATTACTTAACCATTTTACCTGTAAACTGAATGCTGTTGTTTTAATCAATACATTGCAAAAACTCAAAATCTTACCAAGTATATTTGTCTTATTTCTAGTCAAAATTTTCTCATTACACAATCAAGACACAATCAGCTACAGGGCAACATTTCAGTAAGCTAAAGGAACTTGTTTCAAGACAAAGAATCTTGAAACTAGAGGAAAAACTCGAGAATTTTCACTAGTTTCATTGGCAGTTTTTTTTTTCACTTAATACAAGTTATTTTAGCTTGAAATAAGTGAAAAAAATCTGTCAATGGAAGGAGTGAAAATTCTCGAGTTTTTCCGCTGGTTTCAGGATTCACTGTCTTGAAACAAGTAATGGTAAATGGCCTGCATTTGTATAGCGCTTTTCTAGTCCTTAAGGACCCCAAAGCGCTTTACACTACATTCAGTCATTCACCCATTCACACACACATTCACACACTGGCAATGGCAAGCTACATTGTAGCCACAGCTGCCCTGAGGCGCACTGACAGAGGCGAGGCTGCCGGACACAGGCGCCACCGGGCCCTCTGACCACCACCAGTAGGCAAACATGGGGTTAGTATCTTGCCCAAGGATATTTGGCATGCAGCCAGGAGGCAGCCTGGGATCGAACCACCGACCTCCTGATTAGTGGCTGACCTGCTCTGCCACAGTTCCTTTAGCTTACTGAAATGTTTCCCTGTAGCTGATTGTGTCTTATTTTGAGTGTAATGAGATAATTTTGACTAGAAATAAGACAGATATACTTGGTAAGATTTGGAGTTTTTGCAGTGTATTGACTTGACAAATCTCTTACTGCTTAAACAAGATACATAAATCAGACTGGGAACATTATGCATATATTTTCTGAACTGTAAAAATAGTGTACAGATTCTTGCTTTGAATGTCATATAATGTCACACTCCCTCAGTATTTTAAAATGCACATGCAACATTATTAGCAAAAATAGCCTTTTCATGAAGCAACATGAAAATGTTAAATGTTGTCCATGGAAGCTTTTTCTCATTTTTGTTTCTGAAATAAAAAAACAAGACAAGAAATGTGGTATTTGAATGCCATGCATTCTATTTAAATTTCAGACAGTAAGCCTATGTGTTGTCAAAGAATTACATGGACCATTTCTCAGAAGTCTAAATTGGTTTTTAATGGGTGTTATCCGTTCATTGACCTGAGCTCCAGTTTCAAAGTGTCCAGCAGGATGAGTGAGTCTAATGCGGCTACTTGACTATTACTCACACTAAGCCAAGACCCTCTTTGGGAAACCCATTATGTTGCACAGTCCAGTGGTATCTGTTTCTTCACACTGGGACGGGCACTAGTGTCTATTCTCATTTTATCATTGACATTTTCTCAGGAAGGTAATCCAAGAATGTTGAATTCAAAACCATCTCCATGGGGTCTTATTTCAGATCAGCCACAGAAAAACTAAAGCAGTCTTGTAAAAAAAAGAGGAAAAAAGCTTTCAAAGTCAGCTGTTGACAGATATGTTTACAGCTGTGTTGTTACAGATTCCAGGAATAAAAGATCATTAAAGTTGTATACTACATTTTTTTCATTAGTGAAAAAGAAGTGAAATGTATATACAGTGGATAATGAAAACACTGGTATAAAAATAATGAAACACTTAAATCACTTACTGATTCATCATGAATGAAATATGTATGTTGAAAATGTGATATATATTGTATTGATAGGCATAATAGCTGAGAACAAAATGAAATTGTTAATTGCTGGATTCCAAATCATACCAAAAATCAATAATGTTTGGGCATCATTCGGCTTAAATGATAGATGGGTTCCTGGGGGATCTCCTCACAGACCTCAATTAGGACACCACTGAATTTTTGGACAGTCTGTGGTCCTTTCAGTTGGCTTAATATCCAGAAATGCGAGGACCTGTCAATGACATTAGCATCTTTAGCACGCAGGATCTTGCTTACATAGTCTTGCCACATGCATATGAATGTTGTCCTGAACCATAAAGAACTGAGGGCCCACTGTCTCAGTGTAGGACTTCCATCCTAGTATCAATAACAACAGTCAGAGTACCATTAGCTAGGACAAGCTGTAGAATTTGGAGCTAGCCTGTAAGTACGCCTCTCAGAGTATCATTAACCCATTACCAAGTTGGTCATGCAGGATGACGCTGAACAATCTGTGTTGTTAGAATCGCAGACCCAATGACAGATCTGCCATTTGTTGTGTTTTCCTGTGAATGCCAATCAAACTGCACAGTGCTGGGCTGTGATGACAGCAGGTGGCATGAGGATGATGGGCCTCATGCCACCCTCGTGGAGTCTGTTTCTGCCAGTTTGAAAATTTTACTGACATAGATTTTGTGGGGTTCCCACAGTGCATAGCTATGGCTATGCCCAGTTCTCCTCACTTAATGGCTTGTATCCTCCACATTCTTTCAACAGCACATATGGCTGTACCATCCTATTAGGAGTTGTACTACCTGTGAAACCTGAATGGGCCGAAGGCAACGTCTCATCCAACCGATTGTGACAACAACACTTTCAAAAAGCAAAACTAGAGAAAAATCTGTCAGGAAAGTTAAGCCGGAACAATGCTGTGAAGCCACCACTTGCAAGCTGTTTCTTTTTTTGGGTTGTCTTCTTGTTGTCTCTCCACTGTATCTGTTCTCACTTTTTTTTCCACCAAGCAGGAGAAATGGATTCACAATTCTGTATGCTCTCCTCGCTGGACAGATTGACACTTCTGAAGTTAAAACTACTTGGTTTTATATTGCGGTGATCAAGTGTTACCTTATTTTTTTCATGTTACTATGTGTTGACACATTTTAACAAGTCAGAACACACTTCTGTATTAATTCATTTGACCAACACTGCTTATAAACTCTGTTGAATTTGCAGCATCTTAAAGTTGCATTACTGTCTCTTTATGATGCATTTTTCACATTTACAGCAACATAGACATTGTAATGATTTTTGTTGACAGCCCAGAGCGAACTGCATATAGGACCGCTATCTATTAACTGTGGAAAGTGTAAACATGCAACTAGCATGCAGTGAGTAAGTCAATACAATTGTATAATATTGGGCACAAATGTAAAACTATTGGTGGAATGTCCACACGTGGTGTTTACTCTACAGTGCCAATAAATCAAACTAGCACAGAGAAACAGAGCAAACATTTTCCTGCCGGGTCTGAGTGCTTAGCGGACAGTTACAAAGTGGGCAGTGTGTTTTTAATCGCTTCATGCCACACTCCTCCCTTTGGAGGCGGAGAACAAGCTTGTCGATCTGTTCCAGTGAACATCAGGGGAGAACACCTTGAAGCCCAAAGCCGCTATCTGCCATGGTGCAGCGGTGGTAATGATTAAGTATCAGTCCAGTGCGCGCCGCTCATTTCCAAACTATCAGTTTCACCTTCTCCACTACATCACATTTGTGGAGCAGAAGGTAATGATCCACTTGGGTGACTGCCAAGTCATTTTCTTTCCTGTGTTCTCACACTCCCCATTTTACTGTGCTTGCTCTCACTCTCGCTTTCAGCCTCACCACCACCTTCCTACTTGTCTTCAGTCATTCAGTTTTGATATTCATTTCTCAAGGTTGCCCATGGAGATAAAATAGCCATGCCCACTAGGTAAGAGAGTCAGCCCCGTGAACTGTCTCTGGCAGGGGGTCACAGAGACTGGCAGTTGTCTTACAGACTTCTTAATGGCTGTCACAGAGCATCCAAAAGAGGCAGAAAGGTGAGAAAGGTTGTGCATGCTGTGATTATTGGCTGTGGACTTTACCCTGCTGTTTAACTTTGGATATCAATCAATTCCACAGAGAGAGGAAATGGTTTGAGTCAAGCAATGTGCTGCAATACAGTGTAGTAGATTAAAAAAATAGTGTTTACAGTAATTAAATAAAATAGTTTTTATTTCACTTCTCTAGTTGTTCTAGTATTTAAAGACACCAGAAGTGGAACTTGGGAACAATGGCAATGTTATTTTTTTCCTTCCATCCAGCATGTTACCCAGCAGCGGGTATGCCATGTCCAACAATATTTTCATTCTGACCACAAATGAAAGGGTAATTTACCAAATTCATATGTGATGATGGGTTAATAATGTTGAGTCTTGATATGAAAATTGTGCACAAGCAAAAGTTCCTTTGTCATAACATACATGTAAGTGGATAAGGCTATACTGACAGGTATTTTGAGCCCTTGCTTTCTAAGTTCACATTTCAGTTCACAGTTTCCCACAATTTCTTCAACTGTGACACTGAAAAGTTATCAGGGGCCAAAACAGATTAAACAAGTGTTACGTTACAAGGAAAGGGGTTGGATGAAATCAATGAATGCACCTAGCTGGTTTTATCAATCATGTCTTTTAGATGTTTCTCAGTAGTGTTATTTTTCCACCTGTCATTAAAAATCAGAATGTTGAAACCCAAATGTTTTGGAATAAAGTGACAAATGTCAGCTAAAAACTCCCAAATCTACAAATGTACAAAACATGTTATCTATTACATTATTGTTCTAGCCTATTTACCTGTAATAGCAGAGAAAAACAAATAAACAATGAAAGTATATACATTTTACCAGTTAACATAAAGTGGAAAAACTTGAAACTATTTCAAATGTACTTTAGCTCTGAAAGAACTGTTGTAGCTTATCTTATCCTTGTCTTATTCTTTGGTAAAGATTTCCTATTTCATCAATCACTTCCCAAGACTGTTTAGATTTCTTAACTTAATGCGATCTTTCCAATTTTGCTCCACTGTTAACTTGTTCTGTCAAAGCCTGTGTATAGAAATGTAAGATTGTTTTAATATTAGTTTAATATAAAAAGCAGTATAGTTCTTTATAGTGCATCATATGCAATGCAAGCACTTCAAGACATCCATTCATTTGTTCATTGTTCATCTTGTCTGAGCAACAATCACATGTTATGTTGCAAATGCATTTTAAACTTCAGCTATTTTTTCTCATTTGTTGAAAACTGGACCGACAACATTTTTCGAAACATTCCCATAACTGAGTCTATCATCAATTCAGAACACTTATGTTAATTATCAGAATTTTAAAACAATCTAATGTTGTCTTAGTTTGTCCATTTTAAAATCTGCTGTAATTATCAAGGGTGGCACTTAGTGGTGTGTTACATAATATTCTTCTAAAAAAATGTGTGAAAATGCATATAAGTAATGCATCAGAAGTTCAGTCCAGTTCAGCTTATGTTTCCTGCATTGTTCATGGCTGAAGAGCTTTTTGATAAATTAAGATGTATAGATATTAAAAAAGACTTTAATGTAAACTTGCACTATAAAAAGCACTCCACTAAAATGTTATCATTTCGATCCTTGAAAGGGTGTTGATGTTCACCCTTCATATTTTATATTTTGGTTCATTTCATATTTAATTATACATAGTTGTAGCTACTGAGCAAATAAAAAAAAACATATTTTGCTTAGAATATTTTTTTCTGTAAGCATTTATCTCTTAAGATGTTCAAATACTGGCCTTTATCAACCAAAGTTTAACAAATTTCTCTCCAGAAATAAAAACACCTGTAAAGTTCCAACAGGGTCAAAGGAGCTGGACAATTCCACAATATCCTGTGTTTTTCCTGCAGAAACACCTCTCAGAAACTTAAATCCCGAGTGAAGCCTACCGAGTATGTGGTTAGAATTTAGAGATGACCTGATGATCTGGTGTGCTGGCATAAGGGAAATGGCTGCAGAAAGAGAATTTGGTGCCCTGAGAGTCATATATACAAGAGGTTGCTCACAATGGATGGACACTTAACTCCCACTGCACTCACTGACCACATCTTTCTTTTTTAGCAAACAAGTTAACTTGTAACCCTCAAAAATGTGTGTGCTGCATATAATGTGGACAGTCTTAGTCTGGACAGTCTTAGTCTTTATCATTTATGTACGCAAAAAATAAAGGGGAGGTTTTAAAAGCATTGAGGGGATTATATTTTACAAGCAGGACAACAACCTGATCTGTGCAAGTGCGCTTTTAGAATTTAGCCCTTGCATTTCAATTAAATCGACAATTTTCTCACCAAAGTGGAAATATGCTTTTAAAAGATAGGTGCTCAAGCACATGAGTTGCATTTCATGTTCCAGAAGATAAGCTTACTACATCCCTCTAGCCTTGTCTTGTTTATCTTCTGAGTGTTGATAATCCTCTTAATATGGTAATATATGAAATACCTTGCCGGAATGTCTTTAAGTCATCTGCCCCATGTTCATATTTCTGAAGCTAAGATTCATTTTCCTTTACACAGAAATCAAAGACAGATTTAAAATAGGATTTGGAATTTCTTTTAATGCGTCTCAGAAAGTTTACATTTAGTTGGACAATGTCATTGACTTACAGTAGACCAACATGGCTCTCTGGTGTTACATGACAGTTCTCCAATACCCTGTCTATTTTTCTGCATGCATCATAGATGCATCCAGGGCCCAAAACACAGAAGAACTGAGGAGAATCATAAACAGGTTGGATAATGAGACTAAGATAATTATCTTGGAGCTACAGCACAGTATGTAACTGTGTTGTGCTCCTCTGTGCAATTACTCCATTTAGGTCCCATTAACACCAAAAGTCCCAGCATTATTGTAGTAATTGTGAGTTTGATTGCATTCTTTATTAATCAAACTGTATCTGTGACCTCTGCTAATTACTTAATCAGACAGTGTGTGAATTCCAGGATTAGACTAAAAAAACCTGTGCTAGATGTTATTCCAGAATCAATGGCAAGTCTTCTTTTATGTTTCACATTGCTTCTCTTTGCACTGTCAAATAGGCTAATTACACGCCCCTAATACCTTTCCATTGGTGTCTCTGCAGATAGCGAAGACCACATGTGACTGAAATGGGCAGGATAGTGGTTTATTCACTTGGCAACAAAGAAGTATTGATGTGTCATGGTTGAGGTTGCTGCAATTTTCACCAGTGAAATGCAGATGTGACCAGGGCAGGGTCCAACATGGTCAGCATTCAGATTAGTTTATCGAATGGCCACGGGCTACGCTGCACTTCTGACCCGCTGCTGCTACATCCACAGTGTTTCCATGCTGTTTCCTTCCCATGGCTCATGGATTCAGGTGTTCAATAATCAGTGGGAGGGGGATTTCAAAGAAAAAACCTTGGAGTTATCTATTGTTAACAGCTGCACGGTTGGCAGGGGGCAAATGAGTTGTGAGAAACCTTGACCTTGTTTTTAGCTTTTAAGCATTTGTGCTACTTACAACATTAAGTGATTTTTTACTTTAGAATAACTTTAAATTATCTCAATGTGTTTTAGAAGGTAAATAACCTTTTTTGACAGATAAAAAATCTCTTGGTAGCTTCTAAAAAGCCAATGAAGCAAAGCAAAGTTTAAATATTATTATTCATTGGCTTTAGAAAAGAACAAGTCTTGTTGCCCCATAAAGGATTTATGATTTAGATTTCAATTTGTAAAGGGTGGGATAATTGTGACTTTATACATCTTTACCACGACAACTGTCAGTGACTTTGGTCCGAAAAAAAAAAACCTCAAAAAATGATTAGTTCATTGCTACCATAATACTTAACTCTAGGGCAACCAAGAGGGTCCTTCTGACCCCTTGAACAATCCTGTAACTCCGTGAAATATGAGATGAGGGGTTTGTCATTTAACAATCTTTCTTAAAAGGGGCTTATTCATCAAATTCTGGGATTAAAAGAAAATAAATTATGACAATTTTTTACCTAGAACCATCAAGGACCATAAAAATTTAAATCACTATTGTTTACATTCATTTTGACATGAAGGCTGCTATAAGATAAGCCAAAGCTAGATGTGGTTAATAAACTGGGTGCTCTAGTTAGACAAAAGATGAGTAATTACAGCAGAGCTCAGTGGTTCAGAATGTGTGACTAACAGTGTGCGTCAAGTAACTTGAAAAAAGTAATTAGTAATTAACTACTGATTACTTCTCAAAAACGTAATCCCGTTACTTTACTGATTACTTATTTTCAAAAGTAATTAGTTACTTAGTTACTTTTTAAAATATGATATACAAGCTGAATAGGTAATAAAGCAATAGACCTTTCAGCCCAATTCTATTTTTATGCATAATCCATCATATAAAATGTAATCAAATGAAAAAGTCTCTTCTTAAAACGTGTGGAGAACCAGGTAGTTGCTGGCTTTTCTGTGCAGTGGGAGAACCGTTGCTGAAATGTACAGAGAGTCCTTAGAACTAATCCTAACAAATAAATAGTGAAAAGAATAGAAAAACACGGTCGAACAGTTTCAGGCCTGAGCAGGAGGCCTGAGGAGCTGAAGGTGCAGACTGAAGGATCCAAGTGTGTTTTTAATTCCGTCTTTATCTTAACACAGCTAATGCCACATGCTATCCAAAATTCATCGCTGACTTTCTCAAAGTAAAATCTTTCTTGATAATTAAATTATGTAGGTGTGTTAGCTGTTATGTTATTTGATTTACCTTAGTTTATTAGTTCATTATAACATGCTATTTTACAATCCATAATGAAATGAACAAAATCATTTGTAAAAGGAATAAAACCCCTTGAAATTAATCTGAAGTACCCTTATTTAATTAATTTAAATGTGAAGAATCAGGTAAAAATCAATTAACTTCTTCAAGAAATTATTTACTTGTAGGTGTTGTAGGGCAGGGTCAAAATGAACTTTCCTGGCAGTTGTAGTGTTAATTCTAAAACACAGTAATTCATCCTTGATTTGATTGGTTAAACTTATTAATTAAAGATTACAAACTAAAACTGGGAAAACACTAAAAATTAAACTAAACAGACAGACTGACAGAACAGACAGCACGGAGGAAGGTCGCAACAACGAGCAGAGGAAGACGCAGACATAAAATGAGGGAACGGACCACAGGTGGGACCACAGGTCAACATAACTAACGAGACGGAGAAGGACGAGTGACTATCAAAGTAAAATATGAAACGCGTGAAACACACTGAGAGGCAGACTGACTAAATAGGCAAATGGGGGAGCGAGAGAAACACACAGAGGCGAGACAAGACAAGACTAACGTCAAACAGAGAAACCCAATACTAACAAGGGAAACTAGAGGATGGGAACACAGGGGCAAGACCAAGAGGCCATTAAGACCGATTTTTGCCTTCTTCTTTGATCTACAGGTTACACTCATGGGACGAAGAAAGTATAGCTTCTGTCAAGGTTTTACATATCATGGAAAAATAAAAACATTATGTAGTCCTTATCAGGTCTTAATATTAGGTAAATATAACCCAAGATCTACAACAGCACATGATATTTTACACTGTCAATATTCATTTCACAAAAACTAAGCCAAAATGCAGAAGCAGCGTGTCAAAAACTAATTTGATTTAGTAATTCAGTTGCTCGTGGAACCGCTTAGTAGCAGCAAAGTGAGCTTTTCTTTACAACATTGCTTCAGTTCAATGCAGGTTGTGGAAATTTGTTTATAGAGAGTTTTAAGTTCCTGCCACAAGTCTGGTGTTTGAATGTTTGTATGACTTGACACTAAAAATGTTTTAATATAAAAGAAGGCGTTTACTTTAGAGGCTGAATACCTCTTAAAGACATTGATTTTTAAGTTTCAAATTCTTGTCCGAGGAGATCTAAAAAATTTAATTTCACTACATAAAAAATGAAATGTGTTTCTCAGAATGCAGGGAGGCGAGCCACAGGTCTTTTGCTCGAGTGTAATAATGTGCATCTTAAAGTAAAGCATTGCCGGAGGTCCTTTAGACACAGTTTTCACATTTCCTGTCTACAGATTTTGTTTGTAGGTGAGGAAACCTAAAGATAACTGAATAACACTGACTCCAGAGTTTTTGAAATGTGAAAAAAATATATGTAATACATTATATGTTCCAGAGTATGTCTGGAAAATGAAAGGTTAGTTGAATGGGGATGAGCCTGCTCTCCTAATCTCATTATCTGATGAAACCCTGCTGTGGCAAATATCTGAGCTGATTTCAGTTTGTCAAAAATCCAGACATACTCTCACATACACTGTCTAGAGTTTTGTTGACTTTTGCAAAAAAAAAAGAAAAGAAAAAAGAATAAATAAATAAAAAATAAAAATCAACATCCGATATATTCTGTCCACGCTCCAGACACTGTGTTGCACAGCTCTGAGTGTTTGCTATGATATGGTGCTGCACTCAGCAACTACAGACATCTGAGAAATAAGGAGGCTGTTTCGGACTCAGGATTTGGACAGGTTCTGTGCAGTTTTACACATTTCATGCATTATTAATGTTTCTCTACCAGACAAACTTTTGGGTCCATTTTGTTAACAGTTACTGAATGTATATGCTCTTGCTGAATTTTGAAAGCTTAGAAAATCTGTCCTTGGAGTTGGCTTAGGTGCATGAAATTTTCAGTTTGGTGCCCTAGAACAGGAGCTAACGTGACTTTCCAAAGCCCAGTGATTCACTGTAGTTTTGTGGAAAAACTGTAGATTTTTTTTAAAGTTAATGAGTTGTCATATTCTTGAGCCCTGAAAAAAAAAACACATGACCAATTTCTCCTATTTTACAGCTCATCAAACATTCATAAATATATATGCTCTGTTTACCACATAGTACCTGCTTTTGTTTTATTAACATGTATAATACTGAATGATTCTACATGATTCATGATTCTGCTCTAAAAAGGCAAACTGCTCAGGAATGAGGTTTGCACTGTTTTTCTTGTGCAGCTCAAGAATATCAAAAAATGTGCATGTATTCATCTCCCGGATGAACGAAGGTGAATAAGCATTAAAAATGGGAAAGTTGTCACACCTGCATGTTTGCACATTTTTTGTAATTAGAAATTTTGCCTGACCAACTAATAATCCAATAGACCGATCCGGTACAACATGACTGAATAAGATATGGATAGATACAATACGATTCTTGGCATGCAACCCCAAAACTATTTCCTGATAACAGAGCTAATATCGCTTCAATCACTGGATAAATCTCTATTATAGGCCTTTGTATCACTAGGTTCTCTGCTGAAGGGGAATAAATTACTTGAAAAAACGGAAAGCTAAAAGTCAATGAGCTTGAAGGGCCACCTGAAGATAATGACTTGTGTCAAGGGGAACACATTGTTTCACTGCAGCCTCGGAAATGACTTCAGTTGTCAGGTAGACAGACAAACACTGATAAAAGAACAAACGTACATTATAGTGGTGCTCACACCTCTCATCTGTAAAGAATCTCATTAATACCACTGGATGCTTCTTGCACTGTGTCATCACAGCCTTAAGCCCAATTCTTAATCAAAATTCACCAGTAAATATTCATGACAGCATGAGCAAACATGAGGTCTTGATTACTCCCATATGAAAATGACCTCTATCAATATGTAAATCATTTAAATGGAAGAATCTGCAATGGACTGGTTTCAGGACCCATACAATGTTTTAGCTTGTAGGGGCCAGCAGATCCCGTCTCCCCTCTGTCTCTCGCTGTCTGTTTCAAGCCCTCCCAGCCAGAGTGCCTTGCATTATTTACATGTTTATGATTAGTTAAGCCTCACATGGAGCCGCCATCTGCTGGAAAGTGGCATGTAGAATTGGACTGCCATTAGGCCTATTTATTTTTACTGAAGGAAAGTGGAAAAAAATAAGTAGGAACAGCCGTATGGCCCCCAACACAGTCTTAAAAACCACGAGTAAGCCATGAGTATCCTAAAGTCATAAAATGTGGTATTTATGCTTAATTAAGTGTTCTATTGCTCAACATTAGTTTTTAAAATTTAACCCCAAACTAGAATAAACAGATGTACAGATGGTGCTTGACAACCTGATGAACAAGTGCACAGCAATACAGCATCTACATGACAGAAAACATAAACATTAAACCCAATACATTTGAAGAAGTGGATATACTGTTTGCATATAACATTTTTATTTATTTTTATAAATATTTTATTTTATTTTATATTTGCGTTTTTTTTTTTCTTTTCAACATACATGACAAACAACACACAGAAAGGTACCAGCTAAGGTTCACACTAGTAACTTTCTTGCTGTGAGGTGCTGTATATAGTGTAGTTGATAGCACTGTATGGCTAAATTTCATTTAATTGAAATCTGGAGGGATTTTGAAAGTGGGAAATTATGAGAAAAAAACTAGAGCAGCATGAATATCTCAAATACTCTAAAGACCAAATGTGCAGAAGTAGATATTCTTTCTTAAAATGACATATGAGCTACATAGAAGCACTGTTTCAGGCTCCTGTTAAGAATGTGGTCACCCAGCTAGCATCTATGTTGCACAGGGACAGCTGTCTAGCTTGGTGTGCCTGACTGCCAAGCAGGTAGATGGGACTTGTCAGGTGCAGTGGGCTGTGTCCTGACCACCAGTGCCAGCTAAAAATAAATGGTTTATAGAAACTCCCAGAACAGCACATGCAAAGGTAATTTATGGGTCTCGCCATTCATTGACTACTCGAGATTATATTGACATCAAACTGATCAGTTGAAAAACAGGCAACATAATGAAGCACTGAGCAGCGTCAGGAGATGCAAGAGAAAAAACGGTGCTGAAAACAGCCCGGAGCCTGAAGAGGTGGAGGTATGCTCTAAAGAAAAAAGAAAAAGTCAGGAAAAGCAAAAATAGGAAGAAGGCGTAACGGTGAGACTGCAAAAACTGAAAGTAGTGATTCTAGAGGAATTTAAATATCCAGAGTCAACCAGAGAAAGTAACTGTGTACAAGATAGTGCAGGCAGGGTGGATGCGGATGATGTCAACGGTAGTTTAGGACAGACTGATAGTGACAAGAGTGAAAGAGAAAGGTCACAAGAGAGTAATAAGACATGTTTGGTTTGGAGACAGTGGCGCTAACAAAAAGAAAAGAGGCTGAGGTGGGGCTGGAAGAGTTGAAGATGTTAAGATTTTTATTAGGAGTGACAAAGATTAGAAATGAGTGTGTCAGAAGGACAGGTTAGAGTGAATTATTTGGTGGCGAAGGGCCAGTGTAAGGAAGAGGACTCCCTTACTACATTTATTTATATTATATTATCTGTATAGCACTTTAGAGCACACCTTTCACTTTATTAAAAGCACCTTATCAAGCACTTTATTTAGCATTGCACTTTAAGCATGGATTTGCACAGTAAAACATTTGCACACAAGAACTTTAAATATTTATTGACTATTTATTGGGAATTTTAAAATCAGTTGGTAGCCTTATTTCAGATCCTGCACAGCTGCTCCTCATCAAGGAATGTGGTGGTTGTCTGTCAGGAGAAAAGAATGGTGATTGAAATTGTGATAAAGGTTTACCAGTAAGGAAAACTAATGCAAATGTGTGTGAAATCTAGGGATAAAAGTGGTGCAAATAAGTGTAAAATAATGATTACTCACCTTTCTTGCCTGTGTCCTCTTCAGGGTGTTTGGGCAAATGTTTCGCCGGGGGTCCAGACACCATTTAAAGGTTCCGGGAGAGACCATTGGTAAAGAGAGTGTGGTGAATCTTTTTGTGCTTGGGTTTCTGGGTTTTTATAATATTGGGTTTGGTGTAAGATTAAAGTGTGAAATATTTATTAATATGTAAATGTGAAATGTATTTGTGTATTTATTTATTCTTATTGATATATTGTATACTGTGGTGGAAGGTTGGGATTTAATAACTTACCTGAGTGGAATAATGGTTAAGTCTGTGACAGCTGAACATATTTAAGGCTGCCAGTTGTCATTAGAGGGTGGATTTTTTGTGCTGTGAAGAAGCTCGACAAATTGTTTGTAAGGAGCGCTGCATAGAAATAAATACTTTGTTCCACTACACTTGTCTTGGTCCACCTCACTGTGTTTCCAGCCGCTAAGGGCCGCCCTGTTACAGCCAGATTGACTAACACATCGCATCAGCGCAAATTTGCTTTAGGTGTAAAAAAAAAGTACTCACTACATTTACAAAGACAGCTCCGGGGCGAGATTGAATGCAAGAGGTGAGATCTCAGAGATGTTTTACCTTGTTGCACTTGTGTTCCTATAAGTTCTTTTCTCAAGGTACAAAAAAATATAAGCAGGGAAATATTTAAATTAAGTGCACGCTACATGCAATTTTCTGCTAATTGCACTGACATTTAATGCCTAAAAAAAATCATGTGCTGGCAGGCTGCAGTGCATGAAGAATAAGCTTGTATGACAGTATTTTGTTGTTAGCCCTCTATCAGATTTAATCAAATCGGCATCCATCCTGCTTATCCAGGTCTATGTTGCGGGGGCAGCAGTCTAATTTCATCAATTTTAATTCTAAGTAAACATCCTTGAAACTCATTTGGTAGCAATGAATCCGTGTCATAAGAACGGTTGCTTCATAACAGAAAACACATTGTTCTGATCTTAAAGCCAAAGTAAATACATCTACACGGCTGTTCCCATAACAGCACGACCCAAAGTTCAAACACTATAACATCTGCTAACAGTATGGGTGCAGATTTGCTGTCTTCATGTAAATCACTTGGCTCAGACTTCTCTGTTACTCTCATTATATTATTGCTGAATCTCCATAGTTTGCACACCAACACAATATTTGAATCAGAATATAAGAATTTAATGCAGTGGATACTTTCCAGTATCAATAAACAAATAGTAGTGGAAGGGAAGCCTTCACAGTAAAAACACATAATCATTTATTATTGCTTTCAAGTTGGAAATAATCATTTTTTCTTTGTCTGTCTACCAACAACAACTCCAAAATGTCCTTGAGCGTTTATTTTTCTAACCTCTCTTTACTTTTAGTCTCTACATTTTTATACAAACATGTTTACTTTCTAGTCCTTAAATTTTTAAAACAGCCTTGATCGTTTAGGTTCAACAGTATTATTTATTGTGTTTATACTCAGGAGTTAAAGGGGGTCGCAAGGTGTATGCATGTTGTGGTGGAGGTGCTTTGGTATTTACATTAAACCTGATGATGCTTAGATTAATTCACTGAATCCTAACTTTACACTAATTGCATATTATCTAGTGTCAGTGTAGGGGATTGACATCAGCATAACCTATAAAACTGCTGCAAAATATTGTTTTGTGCAACATAACAATATGTAAAGTAGTTTTTTAACACAGGTATTTGCACTTCTACTTTTCAATTCAATTCAATTCAATTTTATTTATATAGCGCCAAATCACAACAAAAGTCGCCTCAAGGCGCTTCATAGATACAGAGAAAACTTTTCAAATTCAAATTCAAATTTTATTTGTCACATACACAGTCATACACAGTACAATATGCAGTAAAATGCTTAGACAACTGCTCGTGACCTAAAGAAAAAAAGAAAAGGCTATTATTAAGATAGGAAATAAATACGAAAATTAAAAAGGGTAAATTTAACTAGAAAGGAATCAAATAAAATAAAATATAAAAATTAAGTTAAAAATGAGATAACTGTACAACACAAATTAGAATGAAGGGTAAATTTAACTGGGAAAGAATAAGATAAAATATATAAATTAAAGTTGAAAATAAAATAACTGTACAACAAAATCCACAATACACAGTATGGAAATATATAAGAATGTATGAAGACATATAAATATATATATATACACAATAACACTTACTTCTACTTACTTCTAACTTCTCCTAACACTTCTTCTTTACTTCTACTTAAGTAAAGAAAGTCTCAACGTTTGCCACCTCTGTGAGAGCCAAAATAACATATTGTAAAGATAGCCTTCATTGATTACAGCTCTCTATTTATTATAGGTCCAACACAAAAGCATCAGAACAAACATTTTGACTTTGCCACCATTTAAGGACAAATGCAAAAGCGACATTCCTTGCAAGTGTTGTCTTATTTGATGTTAGTTCATCCCGACTGCAACATGGTTGACTGAAGTCAGCTGTCATTAGATTGTGATGGCTGTCTGCCCCGTACGAGTGAATCCGATCAGATTGTTCCAGTGCTTTGTCTTTTCATTGCAGGAGGTGGAGCCCCTCCTGTCAGACACAGGT
The DNA here is from genome assembly GCF_056152115.1 of Neolamprologus brichardi. Lineage (NCBI taxonomy): Eukaryota > Metazoa > Chordata > Actinopteri > Cichliformes > Cichlidae > Neolamprologus > Neolamprologus brichardi. The sequence goes on from NC_142115.1 coordinate 30,872,708, forward strand.
GCACTGAAAGAGTGATATAATCAGCTGTAGGCGGCATGCTTCACTCACCCACCGAGGTAGATAACCCCAATAATACATTTGTTCATTTCTCGTGTTTTTGACAAGAGGGAGCAATAAAACCAAAATGTAAGAGTTGACAGAAGCCGAGAGCCAACAGATTGCACTTACACGCTATCTTGAAAAAGGATGTGTTTCTGTTGTCAAGTGTTGTTCTTCATGCACAGCAGGTAAAGGGGAAAACAGTTTGATACTGTATTTTATTATGAACTACAGCAGCGTGAGTATTTGAGCAAATTCACTTCATGCAAATTTCAATTCAGGTGGCAGTTTTTTTAATCAGTGCACTCTTACACTGATTTATTCATGACTTTTAAATAATCATGTACAGGTGCTGCAATATTTAAGATCTGTATCATCTAAACTTTGTTAGATGAAATGTTGCTGACAAAGGACTTTAAAATAAATTATGATAGAACTTCAAATTATGGGCTGCATGGAATAATGATTAGGAAACTGAAATATGAAATCAACACAGTAAAAATATTTTGTGGGGAAAAAATCTATCCCCATTGTATCCCCCATTCATTGCTCCACTCTACGCAGTATTTTGTGGTCACTTACAGACACTCCATTAGCAGTCCAACCACTCAACCTTATGGAAGACCAGTTCCCCTAGAAAGCTGTGGGGTGAAATGTGACGCAGCCTCAACAACACTCCTTTTGGTGCCACTAGGGAGCTGTACACATTGATTAGTAATTGTCCTTGCTCCTTTCCTGAGATGCTGTTTGTCCCACAGGGAGGTGGCCATTACACCACAGCTAGCCACAGGGACCATTCAAAGGCAATCAGTGCAAACAGACTCAGGATAACCACTTATATGGCAGAGTGCACTGGCTGGTATTGGTAACAGCAAGCAAAGACAAGAAAGTCTGGAGAGAGAAGTGGGATTGGTTTGGAAATGGAATTGATTTGGTGTGGGAATGTCACAGCAAGCAGTGTTGGCACTGTAGTGAAGGACTTTTTTGAAAATATTCTGCTTACCTCTGTGTAAAATCCACCAAAGCTCATTACTTATGAGGATGTGTCTATTCAAAACCCACACCTGATTCAAATTTGTAATCCCTTCTAAGGTCATTTCCTTGTGTAACCATATACCACTGCTAATGTTTCCGTTGCATTTGGATACCTCCGCGGATGTCCTGTCCTGACACAGCAGGCAGGAGGCCATTTGTGATCTCACCATGCACAACTTGTGCAAAATACCTTTATTTTAGTCTGATGAGCCTTTAAATTGAGCGTCACTACTGGTGATTATACTATCAACACCTCTACTGTATCATCCTGAGGAATAGAGGGAGGACATTCGGAACAAATGACCTGAACACAGTGCTTGAAAACATACACATACATACAGCGTTGGCTTCACACAGTACTAACACAGTCATCCTTTACTGCTCAACCTGCTTACCACATTTGGCTCCACATGATTTCATAGAAGATCCAGCACATGCAACAAATGCAAACCTGTAAGTGGCTTGAAGATTACTTTGTAGGGAGTGATCAATTATGTTTTGTTGTCTTTTGCCTATGAAGTGCACTAAATCAGTGGTGTAAAAATGAAAAAAAATTGCTTTTTGAAGCTAAATCGTTGGATTTTACATATAAAGGAGCTCATGGTACCTCTGGTCCCTTACCTTCAGGCACAGTGACAATTAAGCCTGTCAGGATATCTCTCTGAATTTTATAATATACCACAGTTTTGAATGTGGTGTCTATGGTGACATTTCAGAATTGGACCAAACATTTTGAGATGGGTTTACAGTTGTGGTCAGTTACTAGGGATGGGTATCGTTTAGGTTTTATCCGATACTGGTGCCAAACCGGTACTTTTGAAACGGTGCCGGTGCTTAAACGGTGTTCAAACTGGTGCTTAAAAAATGGAGAACACAAAATTGGTCCAAAAAACTCTCATGTTCAGCTGTTCTTTTGTAAAAAGGTAACAATGTTAGCCTTTTCTGCAGCTATGGGGCATATATGGTATCACTCTTGGCTGGAAGCAGTGCTTAAACAATGGAAAAAACATAAATTTTGTCCAAAAACTTCTCATGTTTAGCTGTTTTCCACTTTTTCTTTGGTCATTTTAGCCTTTTTGGCCAAGGTGAAAGGAGTATCTGCCATCAAACAAGAAGACAGCCGCATGTAGCTATGATGATGTTTGCTAGTTCACCTTACATGCATTAATGTAATAACGTGGTTAGCCTACTCAACTTAAATTACACACGAACAACATTAAGCTACTCACGCAGAGAAGAGTGGCTGCTGCTGCCATCATCATCCGTCATCATTTCTGCTACACTGGCAGGGCTAGGGGCCAGGACTCTACTCTTCGGGTTTTTGGGGGATGTTGCTAACTCCGGGTCTGATAACAGGCAACCCACCCGCAGTAGCAGCAAGCTATCAAATACGGTGCATTTCTCGGCTTTTAAAAAAAACGCTATGTGTCGCCAGGTGTTCCATCGGATTTGAGGTGTTACCTCCTTTGACAGTATCAGCTTAAAGCACTTGTTGCAGGCTGCTGAGTTTGCATATTTTGCTTTGAAGTACAGCCAGACTTTTGACCGCTTCGCCTTGGGCGTTTTTAATCTGTAGCTCTGCTCTAAAAGAACGTACGTACCTGGACCCGCCTACTATCCTCGGAAACGTAAAATGATTGGCTAGAATCTAAAGTGTATCACAGCTCAGGAAAAAAAAGCACCGAAATGTGTGCTGCTTTTCGGTCTGGTTACTACTGTTTATGTCAGAACCGGTGCCATGATACCGGTACCCATCCCTATCAGTTACATTCAGTCATTATGGGCGTAAATGTCATAATTTTGGTCTTTTCCTGATTTCTTTGTATATTTCTTTATCTAGAAACAAACAGAACAAAACAAGAAGTGGGTCCACAAGTTTGAATTTATTTTGGAGTTTCTCTAATCCACATATGGTCAAAAGTATAAATAAAGGTTCAAATTTAAACATACAGATGGCGGTGTACCTACACCAGATGCTTATGCTAAGTTTCAACAACTTTCATGCATAATTTTAGTTTGATACTTGAAGAATTTATAGAGTTTATTTAAAGTGCTTTGTTTCCTGTCAGGAAACCAGCTTTTAAGCATAGTCCACAATTTTTCAGGGTTGACGTTGGCACTTTGGAAAGGCTATTCTAGAAGCTTAACGTTAGGATGTTTTATCGCTTCCAAATTCAGTTTTGGCGTGTGTTGTCATTGCTGTCATTGTCCTGTTGGAACACCCATTTCTGTCAAACCATTTAGCTGTTGATCTGAAATGAAGCTGAAGAATTTGGAAGTGGTGCTGCTCCTTCATTGTTCCATTCACTTTGCAATGTACCAGCAGCACTGGCACCAAAATAGACCCAGAGGAGGATGTTACTACCACCATGCTTGACAGTTACAACATTGTTTTGAAGGTTGAAAGGCTCACCTTTACTCCTCCAAACCATACCTCCGGTCACTGGACCTAAATTCCTTGGACTTTCCCATTGTTATGTGTATTGGTGAATCCAGTGAGCCCTGACTAACAAATAGTTTTCATGCTGGTAAAGACAAAATACCAATCTACGTTATATGTTTTTATATGTAATTATATGTCTTTATGTTTGCCTTTGCCACAACAGTCATTTAATCTGGATCTCTGCATTCAGTTTTGTGTTTAATTACTAAAAAGCATTCTTTGTGTGTTGATCAGCTAACTAACTTGGGCATTGAAAATGCCAATTTTTTGAGAATCTCTTGGGTTTGTTGTTGCAGTCAGTCAATTATCCAAGTAATTTTGAGCTCCTAAAAATGGGGGACTGTGTATAAAGATTGCTGTAATTCCTAAACAGTTTATTTACATTTTTGTTAAACCCCTTGCATTAAAGCTAAAAGTCTCATTTTTAACCACATAATGATTGCTTGGTTTAAAATTGACATTGGTAGTGTGCTGTGGGGAAACTATAAAACTGTGATATACAAATCACACACCCAATCGTGTGAGTTTTCAGTGTTCATAAGGTATAAATCTCAAGATAAAGTTAAAGGTCATATTTCATTGATGATAGAAGTAAATTAATTAAATTCATTTAGAGTTAACAGGATAAGGTTCAGGGTGAATCATATCTAGATGTTCTCATATACTACTGGAAAGCCTTGGGTGTCTCTGCAAAACCAAAGATTCAATTTTCAGTGGAAATATCAATATTAATTACATTCTTGCTTTCGTCTGTGTTTGTGGAAGATATAACGTAGAACTTCGCAGAATCCTTGAAGACCTGTGAAATAATCCAAGAAAAAACATTAATAGTTTTTCAGCCTTTAAAATTATTTGCTTTCATGTCTCCTGAATAAGCTTGAAAAAAGACATAAAACAGCATGATACAAGAATAAAGTTACAGTGTAGCCATGGGGAGTACATAATAGACTATCCAATTACGCAGTGATCAAGTCACACATTCTATTCAAATGTATAGGAAATACTGAAGAAATTAACTGAATTGGAAACATTATGAAGAACTAGATATCAATATGGTAACATACATACATAGTATCTCTTTGTCCAGACATATGCCTTAAAAGTCCCATAATCATTTCATCCATCACTTTCAATGGTGCCAATATTCTATGGATGACCTGTTGAAGACATTTGCTCTCCCTAGAGGGGAGTAATGAGCTGAAAATTTCCCAGACAATAAATTCAGTATGAAACTATCATTAAATGGCAGGGTCAGAGCCAGGTGCGAGTGAGTAGGAGCGAGTGAACCAGATTCTGTCACATAGCTCATTATTATTCACTGTTTTGGACCACTGCAGTAAGCTAATTTTGCTGCAGAGAGAGGATCTCAGATGTCTTGTCGTGACTCAGACTGAAAATGTTGAAAAACTGCTACAACACTGTAGAGTTGTGGAACGCGTGAAACCATCCCTGCTTGAGCAGTATATTGATCTTCTTTCTGCAAAGTGTTGACACACTGCATAACTCCACAGAGCGGGTTCACCTGCTCTGCACCAAACCAAATCATCGGAGACTCTTCATGTTTACTGCCCCTCGGCAACAAAACAATGAGACAAAAAAACCCCAAAACAACAACAACAGCTTTGTCTGAGAAGAGAAGGAGAGATGGTGTATGTTTGAAATATTGTGACGATTTATTTTAAATGAAGCACAATGGATTAATTTCCCTTCACTCGTGCAATGAAAAACTGACACATCTCGCCCTTTAGATTTTCTTTTCTGTGCTGCTGCAGATGAAAGCAGGGCAGGAATCACGCAGCTTCAACATTCTCACTTGCAAATTCAGGGATGACAGGGTTCCTCCGCCAGCTTCAATTATGAATGACAGCCTTTTATCTTTTGCCTGCTAATTAGGTGAGATGATGCTATATGCTCGCATGACGTTCTCTTCCTTTTTTTGTTCTCTTAGATACCTGAATTCAGCATTTCACAATAGATAAGTGGGAAACGAAATGGGTCAGGAAGAATTATCTTGGAGTTCAAAATAGTTAAGTTTAAAGAACAATAGAGGGACTCTCAAAAGAAAATGAGCTGCCTGTATATCAAGAACAAGAGTGAAAACATTAACTGTACTACTCCCGTGGAAGTTAGTTAAGTGGACACCCTTCATTTTTTTTGTGAATGTATTAATAATATAGAATAATCCTTGAATACTCCAGTGTTCCCACTGTCTTTCTTTTTTCCTCCCGCTTCTCTTCTTTTCTTTTCACGGCCATGTAACTGCTCCTTGTCCAGTGTCACAGAGTCTGATTTTAATCTGGTATCCAGAACTTTAAGTCATTTTGATAGTAACATGGAAGCCTAGATTTAAATACATGTCAAAGAGGCCATTCAGAAGGATTAGGTCACAGTTGAGAATCGAGGGTCATTCTGACTGGATCCAATTAGCTGTCTTTGACAGGAGGCCATGACAAGCATTACTCTGTAGCGACATCTATTTCTCTGAGCTGGGGTCGTCCCTTGCAGAGGGATGGAGGGATAGAGGACTCAGAGAATAATAGAAGAACAAACAAGTCACGACTTCAGGAGAACACCCACCAGATACTCATTAGAAGAGAGTGCCTCCTCCCTCCCCTTCCTCCAGTCTCCCCGCTCCCTCCCTTTCCCCTCCCATCCTCTGAGAGTTTTCTCCTTGGATTGGATAAGATGAGAGGAATGTGCTTTTTCTGGGCTCCTGGACACTGACAGCAATTTTTCCAGTTTGCAGACTATACCGTGAGCAGTATTGACAGCACTTTTGATAGCATTCAATTTCTTTTAAATCTTCCAGAGGTGACGGTACTTTTTTTTCCCATTCAGTGCAAGGATTGTTATGTTCATTAGAATACCCACTTCTAATTTTTTTGAGCTCCTGCTCTCTTTTTAAAATGATGATCGCCTTTAATTTTTAAACTTTAATATTTGAACATTTGATGTGTGCCATTAAAAAGGGAAAACTGAATATTTAAAGAGTGGCTCTGCTTGCTAAGAGCCTAGCAGATAGCAAAGTACAATGAATTGAGCGATCAGTGACACATAAAAAATCTACTGGCTGTAAAAAATCTTAAAACAGGTCACCTTATATGTGCATAAACTCTGATAAGCAGTTGCTTGAACAAATGGTGTTCTAGAACGCTCAGTCCAATTCAGACCTAAAAGGTTATTTCCAATGCATGAAACTAAACCTCACAGGAAATGAAGGTGGTTAGAATTCAGTCTGATAATGGCATGTATATTATTGAGTAAAAAAAAGGGAGAAAAATCGTTTTCAACAGATAAAAGTAATTACACACACAGAACACTGCTCCCAGGGACTAAACTCTTTTTACTTGTCAAGACAGTAAACAAGCGGTGGAAATGGGGCTGAGGGTATCAGTGGTCCTTTGAAGTGTTCTCTTCTTGTTTAAAATAAGCACAGTAGCTTGCCTATTCCCCTTCACTACCATGGGAAGAAGGAGCAGCTTAGGCAGGAAGCTCTGTGGCCTTGGCACCCCATTGCAGGGACCCTGGACAACAGCCTTGAAGCAGGAAGCACTGGGTGATTGACTAATCATATTCAGGTCCCTGGACAAGTGCCTTCTAGACCAACTCCTGCACAGCTGTGTGTGCCTCTGAACCATTACCAGCTGGGCTGAACAGATAATCCAGCTAAGGTTATAGAAAGGACAGCAAGAGCACAGTAAAGACTGGGATCTAGAATTAAGGTTTCATAATGGAAATAAAAGCAGCTATCAATAAATTTGAGATTTTATATTATTGCTGGCAAGACTTGTCCAGGGTGTAGCCTGCTTCTTACCCCATACTGCTGCGACAGGCTCCAGTTGCTCCCATAAAATGGATAAGTGGTTAAGATAATAATAATAATAATAATAATAATAATAATAATAATAATAATAATAATGATAAAGCATGCAAAAATTATCTGCCTCTCATTATTTTAAATTTAAAAACCCTGACATTTCATTATGCCCGCAGTTATTTGTCTTGCATTTAGACAATCTGTCACTTCCTTCATATATAGCATCACATAAATGACATGACACATAGTGCACAGTCTTTGCTAACAGGGATTTGCCATTCATAGCAACTGCTGTCATTGCTGTGGAAGATGGAATCTAATATCAGATCATTCAGCATTCCAATTAAGGATGGTTGCCAGCCAAGGCTAGATTAGTCATATTACAGGAGCGCATCTCGTGTGCTTGTAATATTTGTTTGAAAGGGCTATTTGCTTGAGTAGTTCTCTGCTTAAGTGCATATTTGTAACACAATTTGACTTGAAGGAAATCCTTGGCAACTAAAACTATAATGTTACACTTAGGTTAAGCACCTTAAGCACAGAAATGCTTAAGCATCTTTTGAAAGCAATCCAGTGAAACTTGGCCCTTTGAGGGGGCATTTTTAATACAAACATATACAGGAATGGCAGTTAAACAGCACAATGTGTGTTGACTGTAGAAATGTATTTTAAACCACTTGGTAAATCCTGTAAATGCTGAAGCTATCTTTATTATCCTCAGACACAATTGTCTGAATTCATTTTGTCTTACAAGGTCTTTTGCTTCATCCAAAACAAGTATAATCTGTTGAAAAGGATTCAGGGTCACAAAAGAAAAAAATAAGAAAACCAAGACCTATAAATTGTACAAAGTAACAAACAGATCCCCTGATATTATTTTTAAGGAAAGAAAATGTTTCCATATTTTTAATATTTTTTTTAGTCATCATCATTGTGGATTTCCAGAAAACAGTCTTATTTAGGATCCAACTCATGAGTCATCATTACATTTTATAACTGACTGACAAATGGTATGATGACTATTTTAAAAAAAAGTGTGTCTCAACGCTGTGTGACACAAAGAATTTGTTTACGTACTAACAATTTGTTTTCAATATTACAACGCAATTGAGACTATAGATCAACTGCTGATTCAAGCGAATATTTTAACAGAGAGCTGCAACCCTGTGATACATGCTATATCGAGTTTAAGCATAAAACATACTTTAGGTGGGTTAGGAAGAGAAATCACTGTAATAAAAGTGTAATAATGCCTAACTAATCATCCTTCAGGGGATAAGGCTGGTTTGTAGAACTTACTGTGTATATACTCTACACGTCTTCAACATAATCGAAGCATGCATTTCATAACATGCAAACGACTTGACAACAACAATCTGTCTTATAAATCTGTGTTACATTCTTTACAAAACTATAGTTTGTCATTTTTTACAAAAAGCTCTAATATCTCTATTGCAATGAATAAGGATAAAACAGCAAGAATCTTAAGTGAGTTGTAACCCACTTAGCTGCCACTGACAGCTGAGCTTCTCCCTGTAACAAGGCTGAGACTTGTTATGGTAATTGTGTTATATATATATATCCAATAGAGAAACCAAGAGCCAGAGTCAAAGCTGGAGTTCATCATTTGCTTGTGTAATGCAAATTTGAATCTTCATTACACTCTTTGTCACATTGAATTACAATGTTCTACATGTGAATAAGAAGCTGATTTATATATTTTTTTCTGGATAAAGATTATTGCTAAAACTGGGCACGAAACAAATGTAAGGCTTTAGGCGTCGGAAAAAAAATCTAACTTTAATTTGACAGGGTTGGAATAAGGAGGGACGTGATGGAAGATGGACACCGTTTTCTGTGTCCAAATCGAGGACTGCCAAGCCTTCAGAGGAGAAGGAGATTGGAACACTGTTCTCATCATCTTTGAGCCACTGGGTCATGGTTTAAACACTAATCCCGAAGGATGAGTGTGGTAGAAACATCCACTACAGCATGCTCCAAAGATTGCAGCTCTTCTGTTTGATCACATGAACACAAAAACGTCATGGAACAGAAAAGCTGCAGTGGTGAAGCACCTCTGCTCTGCTGTTCTCACTGTAAGACTAATCATAGCACTTTATACAAACATTTCACAGATGCAGTAAATAAAAAAAAATTAGGTTATGGCTAGGTTTGATATGAAAGTGTAAAGCAAAACACATTTTGTTTTCTGTTCTATCACCGCAATCAATACAACACTTGTACACTAACCATGGATGTTGGCTTGACATTCAATAAGTGGTGGTACTCTATGACACTTAGAAATGAAACCCAACAGGTGTAGCTGTCAGTAGAAAGTCAAAAGACATTAGAGCAAAGGCTACCACCAGCTCTGTTTGCCTGCAGGCATCACTGCCAGTTTAATTATTGTTTTGCTGTCACAGAGATAATTCATTGAAATTACCATGCTGCTGTGAAACATTCAGAGGCTTGCCAGCTTGTGTTGGTGGGACAAATACTGGAAGTTGCAATGTACTATTAATATGATAAGCTAAAAAACAATGACATGAAGAGTTACCCATAAAAATGACATTGTGTCCAACACTAGCCGTCTTTAGCTGAGTACAGAGAGAAATCATATGGGCACAATGTTACTTTGATTTTGTTTTTGTTTTTTTTGTGCATCATTAGCTGAACGTTTCATTTTGTAGTCGATTGGCTTATTGTTACTGGACTGAGCTGTAATTAATGATTCAGAGAATGCCGTTGTGTTTATTGCTGAGGAATTTGTTATCATCTGTTTTACCCACTAGCAATAAAGAAATCCTTGATAGAAGTGTGGCCAATCTGGGAACTAGCTGCTGGAATATAGGAGAGGGATTCATTAAACCTTAAGGTTTTAGTGGACTTCAATAATGATAAAAACCTTTAGTGAGGCAATTTCATAAGCAAACAATGGAGTAAAACAAACTGAAATGGGTTTTACGGTTTGAGAGGAAGTTAAAGCTTATATCTTTAAGGCAACAAAAAACAAACAACATATTAAATGTTTATATTCATTTAACAAAATTTACATTTAAACATCAATAGCGAACCTTCTATTTTTTAAGACTAATTCATTTAAATGTATAAAAGTATAGATCTGAAATTGATCTTTCCTCTTCTTCTCTGCTTCTGCTTGCAGAAGAAGAGCAGATATAACACGACTATTAGCACAACAAAGCTGATGCATTGTGGGAGATATTTCCATCCGTGATGCATCTTACACCTGCAAGGGACGTGTCTCTTACTGCCAGACATGCTGTCACCTGTCCCCGGAGGACCAATTATTCTTCGTGTTTGCCCTAAAGTCTAACCATGAAACACATGAATAAAATAGAATATTTGAATAAAATATCAACTGAGGTATATGGTTCATATTATTGATGGCCTCATGATTGCATCAGCCTGTAGGTTTTCTGGTTGCGTATCATTGATTTGTGCATGTTTGTTTTTTGTTCCCACAGTGGGGAATTTTAGTAGACTGTATAGATTCCTTTTAATAATAAAGTCAAAGTTCTATATGTTTTTATCATCCCTATATTCTGTGAAAAGATTAAGACTGACACTGCTTTAATCTCTCTATTAATAGTGGTACATATTGGGTTATATTGAGCAGTACTCTTAAAGTGCACAGTGTATTTGACAACTTTCAGTTTCAGTATTATTAAACTTACAGCTATATGAAAAATAAAGCCCAGGGGCCTTTCATCAGAAAATGCTGCTTATTGCATTAATGTTGTTGCCTTTATTGACATGTAGCAAACACAATTTAATTTCTATCAAAGGAAGGTTGTGTGCATTTGCTTGTCTGAAATGTTGGAGCAATCCTCTGGAGTCAAAGCTGTCCAACCCTTGGCAATCTCACAGCCTTGAAGGTCAGCTTCTCTAAGGCAAGTGATAACCCTGACTGCAGCTCTTTTTGCTCATCATCCATTTTGGCAAATGAGAAGACCGAGCTAATCAATCAAGTGCCATCAAAAGGCCAAACAGGAGTCCTGATCCTCTGTATCGACTACCTGGATTATAGAGGATGACTGTGTATGCTCGCTACGTGATTTGGCTATAACTACTACCTTATAATAATAATAACGGCTAACTTCAGAATTCAAACAGTGTACATTTGTCTCGCTGTAAAAAGATTGATCTTTTTGAATGAAATGTTTGTTCCATGTTACAACTGCAGGAAATTTGTTGAATGTTAAATTATAGAGAAAATCAATCTATTCCAACATCAAACACTATATTCCCATAATTTCTTCTAGCAGATGGATGGAGCAATAACAGAAGTACTTCAGAATGTATTCAGTCATAGCAAATCTGTTAGAACTACATTTGATATTAAATAGTGGGCATCTGACTAATAATCTCATTTGCCAATTTATTTTGTTTTCTGTGCATAAAATCAAATTCTCTGTGTATAAGCACAATATTTAAAGGTTTGACAGCATAGCCCAGTAAGTGATTTTGATGCCTGTCAAGAGTAAGAATGTTAGTCACATACACATAAATAACAGTTTACATAAAGCTAACCTGTTAAGATTTTTACTTCCACTGCTCAAATGAAAAAAAAAGTGTCCATCCATCCATTCGCTTCCGCTTATCCTTTTCAGGGTCGCGGGGGGCGCTGGAGCCTATCCCAGCTGTCATAGGGCGAGAGGCGGGGTACACCCTGGACAGGTCGCCAGTCTGTCGCAGGGCCAACACACAGGGACAGACAACCATTCGCACTCACATTCACTCGCACATTCACACCTAGTGGCAATTTGGATTCTCCAATTAACCTATCCCCACAAGCTGCATGTCTTTGGACGGTGGGAGGAAGCCGGAGTACCCGGAGGGAACCCACACAAACACGGGGAGAACATGCAAACTCCACACAGAAAGACCCCGGCCTGATGGTGGAATTGAACTCAGGACCTTCTTGCTGTGTGGCATCAGTGCTAACCACTGTGCGACCGTGCTGCCTAAAAAAAACGTGTAGTTTGGGTATTTTACTGACTACAAATGTGCATTTGTGGAAGGAGGAAATGCTATTTGAATTCCTATAGTGTTTTAGTAACTCATATTATTAACTAACCATCCATAGTACCTATTGCAACTTACACTAGGCAGGAGGTGAGGTACACCTAGCTTATCTTTCACATGCCTATTATGGGGAGACAGACAGCCATTCAAAGCCCACATTTACATCTACTGCCAAATTATAATCACCAATTAATCTTAACATATTTAGACTGTGGGGGAAAACAGGTGCACATCAAGGAACCTCATGCTGTGGCAAGGAGTACTGTATATGCAAATTAAAACGCTCAGCACAGCTGACCAGGAAGTTCAACCCCCCAAACTTCTTGCTGTTAGTTAGTAATATTAATTACTGCACCACCTTGTAGCCCACAACAGAGCTAGTTGAAGTGCTGAGAAAATTCTGCTTTTACTTTTTCTGGTAATCTAATTAATATTGATGCCCTGCAGCTACCTCCTAAAATATAACATATAGAATTTTAGTTATTTGTCTAAGTACGGATAAAAAGTGTATTGAGGCAACAGAACAAAAATTAATTAGTTATTTTCTACATACAGAATTTAAATATAAGAGATGCAAGATTGGGGGACTTTATATAATATCATTTTTTGTGTCTAAATCCACAATTCCTCAGCATTATCCTACAGATAACTGCTGTACATTGTATTCAAATCCCTGTTTCTAAGAGGAACTGTCATTCGAGTCTACCAGTATTTTGTCAGCTCAAAGGCCAACAGCTGATAATCCATGCAATGCAGGAACTTTTAAAGATAAACATGTAAAATATTTCTGAAATAGTTAACACAATACTCAGACATTTAGAAAATACTGAAGATCAAACACTGGGCTATCTCTTCAGAGTGTCACTCCTGCCCGAGTCTGGATCTGAACTGTGTCACACAAGAGCTTTGTGATCAATAGTCATGAATTCTCCTTGAAAGAGAAAATTCAGTTTTAGTGAATAGATGTTTCACAAAATTACATCATGTATCAGACTATACACAGTGAGACACATGTTGAGTTTTCTCAGTAAATCAGAACACAGTCACTCTGATGCCATTTTAACTCGTGCATTGTCCAGTTGAACATCAGCTTCAGGGTTCTGAATTATAAATGCAAAAATAAGAAGTCATTCATTTTGTTTATACAAATATTTAATGGAGAACAAGGTCATTCCTTTTTTCATAGTAAATAACAGCTCAAAACGATTGTTTGTGAACGTTTCCTACAGGTTAAATTAATGAAGATCCAACAGGTTGATGAACTTATTGTAAAGCAGTTACTTAAAGTCCTATTATTACAATAAAATACAAAATAAAAAATAATCTAGAGACAGTGGTAACACTACTTAAGAATAATAATAATCAAAGAATGAAATACAAATTGTGTGCATTTGTATTTATAAACACTTTACATTATAATAGTGTTTCTTCACACCTTATAGCTTGAGGTATAGAATCTCTTTCTTTTTCAATATTAGATTGTTTCATCGAGATGAGTTCAGCACAAGTATGTATTGTTGTGAATAAAAAGAAGCACATATCCTGTATATCATATATGACTGTGCTTTCATTCTCCTGATGCAACAAAGAAATCATTGTTGTTCCCCCCTGTCCTAGAGCTACAGCTCCTTTTAAAATATCCTAAAAAAATAAAACAGTTTTAAGCTCGGTGTGGACACAATCTGACAGTCCAAACGTCAAGACAGTGCATTATTTATGAGAGTGCAAATTCCAGAGACTTAACCCTCAGTGCTTGATTCAAAAAACACAGATATTTCCTGAGAAAATGGCCATGTTGGAGTATCGATCCAAATGTTAGATAACTACAGGCAGTTTGTGTAATGAAGAACTTCTCCCAACACAAATTGTGCGGCTATAATCACAACTCTATTCACTGGCATGCCATTTTCCTCTATCAAATGAACAGTACTCAAATGCACTGATATACTAATCCCTGTGCAGCCTTGAGATTTCTTAGCATTTGCCAAGCTTTGGCCCTACCTCGTCTGAGCAAATATACAATCAATTTTACCTTCTTGTCTCCTCTTTCCTAATCCCCCAACTTCACTCCCTGCTCGATACAGTTGAGGTTCGGAACACTCTGCTCGATGGTTTTTGCCCTATCAGGTGCTTTGTGGATCGAATGTCAGTACTGTCAGGCAGCTTGCCTCAGTTTCTGTAGATGAATACCAGACAGTAACTCCTCTTTATCCTGTCTCCTATACTTCACCTTGTCTTGCATGTGGTTACCTTTTTGCTATGCTCTCAAATGAATAGATGTAATAGCTTTAACACAAAAATCCATTTCTACAGACTTAATCATTTATATATTTATTAAAAAAAACCCTCTATTACATTATTGTACACTCATTATCAGTTGGATACAAAGGCATATTAGAGGCCTTAGCCCTTTTATGATTAATCAAAAACACTTGAGGATAAAGGCTTTGTATCTGATACCTTTGAACAAATTTATCCAATTTTACACAGTAATTGTAATGGCTACACTGGAAAATCTTCTCTTTTTTAAGATTTTGGCACAGTGCCTCATCTTTTGTATTTTACTGCTTTAATATAGATGTGATAAAGGCATTTCACAGTGGTGACTCAGGATCTGGGATATTATATTGTACAGCCTGAATAAACAGAACCTCGTCAATCATTACCTAGCATGTGTTTTAAGATGCTTCATTAATGACTTAATGAATTGCACTTTCAACTCTTGTCCTTGCTATAGTTAGATATTTCCATGTAAATGAAGCTTAGATTTAAGTTAAGTAAAGAAGACCTATATTCACTTAAATGCCTGCATTCCTGGCTGGTCTATTCTTTAGATCACTTCTGCTTTCCCACGCTGTCAGCCTTTTATTATGTCGTCATTGCTCTGGACAAATAATTTTCTAGCCCACCTTCAGCGAGCCAATCACCCTCTGTCCCATGTGCTTTAAATCTCGCTGCTTTTCTGTCATTCTGCCATTCGGCCCAATAGAGATCCTCATCCAAGTCTCCACTTGCTTCACCTTCGTCATCAGTATCTAGACTTCAGGCGATCCTGTCCTACTTCAGAACCAGAACCAGAAGAAGCTTTACTGTGTATGCATACAAGGTATTGAGTTCTGGTTATTTCTTTGCTCTCAATATCCATAACAGAATAGACACCATACAGTAATGACAATAGCAACATTGCGCAGACAACTACAACACATATGGGATATTTATAAGGGCAGTGGCACAGTGGCAAGTTATGGAATGAAGAAGGAATGGAAAAATGTATATAGGACTTTACATATTAAAAAAAAAAATCCCTACTCGCCCTGCATGCAGTCTTTAATCCTTCAAGCTTGGTGTTCCTCGACTAGAGGCCTGGAAGCTTGAGGAGTCTGCACAGAACTTTTGCTGTGTTCTTTTGGACAGAGATGTTGAATGCTATTCCTGAAATTTGCAGGAGTCACTTGCCCAGTTTAGGTGTTACTCCTCTAAGTGCTCCAGTTATCATGGGTACGACTGTTGTCTTCAACTTCCACATATTCTCTAGTTCCTCTCCCAGCCATTGGTATTTCTTGAGATCCTTCTTCCTGATGTTGCTATCACTTGGGATAGCCACGACCTTCTTCCTCTGCTTGTCCGCCATCACTATGTCCGGTTGGTTAGGCATTGCCTGTTTGTCCTACTGTATATGAAAGTCCCACAGGATCTTAGCTCGGTCATTCCCAACCACCCTGGGGGGGCGTATCCCATTTTGACCTTGGGACTTCTAGGCAATACAGTCAGCACAGATGTTCCTGTATGCTATGCCATCCACTTGATTATGGTGTTCCATAGATTGATAGATGTCCTCTGTATTTTGATAAATTTCAATATGTAAATGTATTTTAATAAATCAATTTCAATTCCTTTAAATGACCTCCCCATATTGAACCTATATTGTTAAATTAAATGTAAATTTACTTAAATTATTTCCCTTAAAACTTTTATATTAGGATCACTGAACTAACCTCCAGTCACGTGATTGTGTCACATCTGCACCTAGCATTTAAATTGACATAATCCATAACAAAGGAGAAGCAGGAAAAACGAAAGGTAAGATTTACTCATTCCTATAACACTTAGTATGTATCTGCAGGAGGTAGCAAAGAGAAAGGCTTTAGAGCTTGAATACAGATGGGGCTGAGTTTGTAGTTTTAGACAAATTCACTATCATGAGATTGATATCAATTTTCAGTTGATGAAGGGGCTCATTCAGTTCTTTGATTCACCTCTTGTGAGTTTGCACAATGTAAAAAGATCGATACTTAATCACAGTGGGGAAAATACCAAGAAAATTGATGTTACAATATGTGGAACAGTCTTCCAGAATAAACAGCTGGGGTATAATAGAACCCCTAAAGAGATTTTACCAACTATTACCTTCCCAAGGTCAGTCTTAGAACATAGGATACTATTCCAGCCATTAGCCACAAAGAAGATATAAGGTAGCATTTAGCTAGATGATGGACCTCCTTTTTAGAGGCGTTAGTCTTATGTCTGGCTCCTAGAAACTGTGAAAAAGGACATTTTAACAGATAAAAGCTGCTGAACTGCCAATAATTGTATTCAGTTATTCTGTAGAGTACGATAAATACTAAGAGTTATCTAAAATCTCTTGAGAAGAGAGGAAGAAAATCAGTTTGTGGCCGCTGAAACACTGTTTTTCAGTAATCTTTAGTTTTTCATGCTTCACACAAGAGAAAGTTTTAAAAAAAGAGCACACTATAAATGGGTTTCCTTAGATACTGTACCTTCAGTCATAGTAAGAGTATAGACAGCACTTAAAATGGATCGCTATTATATCCTGCTTCAAGCATTCTCTCGCACCGTCTCTCCCTATCTCTGCTTCCCCCAGGGATGAGTAGGAGGCTGCCTCTGCCCTACACTGAGCCATCATATAATGTACTCCTCTTATTGTTGTTCCATCATTTCATAACATGTTGTGAAAGTACAGGAAGTTAAAAAATACTGATACTGACCAGCTAGACAAGCTTTACCTCACATGGCATCCTGAGTGAGGTCCAACTCCTGTGCACCATTGCACAAAAGTCTCTGTCAAGGGTGTGCCCTTTTGTTGAAGCCTGCTGTCTAAGTAGGACACAGTTAATAATTTACTAATGAATATTTGTATGACTTTACTGTCCACAAACTCAGGTTGCAACAATTTATCCAATTTAGCAAAAGCTAGCCACTGCCAACAACCTTTTTTATTGCCAGAAATGATTTATTATGGGACAATTCCTGTTCTCTTACAAATACATTTGATTTTTCCTACTTCTATAACAAAGATACAGACAGCATTAAATGTTCTTAAAAGCCTCTGTTGTAGAAGAAGCACACCATTATATGCATCAAAGATGAGGTCATGAAAACATAAGTATTCCTCAGTTGCTTGTTTTGCATATGATTTGTGATCATTTGCAAAACTGGCATTTATCTTGCATGAAATTTGATGAAAAAAAAATAGATAAACAAATGTGCATTCACTGTAGACTTTGAAAAGTATTTATAGTGGTAATTGTGATAAATTAAATGTAAATTCTGTGTGAGAATGTAGGCGGATAAGGAGATATGCTGGAAAATCATTCTAAAGTAAAAGAGATGGATGGATCATTATTTAGCTAACATCTTTAAATGACCAACCAGTGACATTTGGATCTATTGTTTTGTTGCACTAGCGCACCAGGGTATTAAAGCAAAAGAAATGGACACATTAGCCACACATCCACCCTTACTTTAGAGCGAAATAACAAGAAACTAAAAACAAAGTCAGCCATTTATCCCTTCCCCCTGACATTCATCAGTGGGCTCAATGCTTTTGATTAAAGTAAACTGAACTTGTTAAACTTCCCTATATATATATAAGACTGAACAATCATTTCCTCAAGGAGCTTTATATTGTAATGTAAAGATAAAACAGAGACAACCCCAACAACTATGATGACCCCCTACAAGGAAGTGCTTTGGCAACAGTGGGGAGAAAAAACCCAAATTAACAGGAAGAAGTCTCTAGCAGAACCAGGCTCAGGGAGGGGCGGTCATCTCCCGCAACTAGTTGGGATTAATAATAACTAATGATAAACTCCAGAATAGCGTTTAAGCCTAATCTTAAAAGTAGAGAGGGTGTCTTTCATCAGAATCTAGACTGGGAACTGGTTCCACAGAAGAGGGGCCTGAAAGCTGAAGGCCCTGACTCTCAATCTACTTTAAAAAATATCCTAGGAACCACAAGCAAACCTGCAGTCTGAGAGTGAAGTGCTCTATATGGTTGATATGGTATGATGAGGTCTTTAAGATAACATGGGGCCTGATTATTTAAGACCTTGTATGTGATGAGAAGGACTTTAAATTCAATTCTGGATTTAATAGGAAACCAGTGAAGAGAAACCCGTAAGGACGAAATATGCTTTCTTGTCGGCACTCTTGCTGCAGCATTTTGGGTCAACTGAAGGAGTTTCAAGGAGTTTTCTGATAATATTGAATTGCAGTAGTCAAGTCTAGAAGTCAGTAGGTACATCAACCTGTTTTTATGCATAATTCTGAGACAGGACAATTCTAAGGTTAGAAATATTGCGCAAATGGAAGAAAGCAGTCATATATTTTTGTTGGACTATTTGCACATTGAAGGACATATGTTGTCTGAAAATTAGAGGTCATCCGGTCTTTAAGACATTCCTGCAGCTCAAGAAATTGGTGGGCATTATCTGGCTTGCTGGATAAATAAAATAAAATAAAAAATAAAATTGGGTATCATCTGCATAGCAGTGAAAATGTATGCTATGCCTTTTGATGATATTGCCCTAGAAAAGGATGTATAATCTAAACAGAACTGCTCCTATCACACAACCCTGTGGGACTCTATAATTAGCCGTAGTTTATGAAGAGGACAGCATGCTCTAATCATTGCAACAAAATATGGTAAGCAGTATCAAAGGCTGCACTGAGGTCCAGCATGACAAAAACACAGAGATGAGTCCACTGTTAGAGGCTATAAGAAAAACATTTTTAGCTAGACTAATGCTGTTTCTGTACTGTGATGAACTCTGAAACCTGACTGGAACTCCTCAAATAAACTTTTACTCTGGAGATGATCTGTCAGCTATTTAACAATTACTCTTTCAAGAATTTTTCAGATAAAAGGAAGGTTGGAGATTGGCCTATAATTAGCTAGGACAGATAAGTCAAGCGATGGCTTTTTAAGCAGTGGTTTAATTACTGCCAGCTTGAAGGTCTGTGGTACATAGCCCATTAATAGAGACATATTTAAGATTGAAGCATTAATTAATGGTAGGACTTGTTTGAGCAGCCTTGTATGAATGGGGTATAAAAGACATGTTGATGCTTTGGAGGAAGTAACTGAAGTTAACTCAGAAAGATCAATTTGAGAAAAAGAGTTTAATTGCACATCAACAGTACCGAAAGAAGCTGTAGCGAATGTTACGTCTGTAAGATTACGAATAATTTTTTGTCTAATCATTAAAACTATATTTGTGAAGAAATTTAGGAAGTCATTACTGGTTAAGGTTAAAGGAATGCTTGGCTCAACAGAGCTCTGACTTTTTATCAGCCTGGCTAAAGTACTAAAGAGAAACCTCGGGTTGATTTTCTTCAATCAGTGATTAATAGTAAGATAATAAGATGCTCTTGCTTTATGGGAGGCTTTTTATAGAGCATCAAACTATATTTTCAGGTTAAATAAAGATCTAACTTAGTGAGATGCCATTTCTTCTCCAGCTTAAGAGTTCTGCTCTTTATGGTGGGTGTTTTTGTCAATGAATTAGGTACTTCTGAATTAATGTTTTCATTTTCAGAGGAGCCACAGTGTCCAGAGTGGTACACAGTAAAGATCTAAAACCTATTAACCAGATAATTGACCTCTGGGGGAGTAGAGTTCATGTGCCGCACATGGCATTGGAGAAAATAACAGTGAAAGAATTCTATCTTTAACCTTACATTGTTTTAAATTCTGTTTAGTTACGGCACTTGCTGAAAGACATCTTGTCATGGTCCTGGGTGTTACCTGGTGTTTTGTGTTTATTTATATTTCTTGAATATTTGTTATAACATCAAGAGAACTAAAACCATGAATATTTGATGTTCTTGCTTCTAGTTTAAGTTGCTGTGTCTTCCCTGTGCTCCATGTGTCATATTCATTCAGTCTGTTTCTCAGTGTCAAGTCTTCATCTTTGTGAATTGTCAAATGTTTCCTGTTTTATTTTGATAGTCCCAGTCCTGCGTGCAGTGTATCTAGTTTTGCTTCCCCTTGTCTTGTTATGTTTGATTACTGCCACCTGTGCTCTCCTCCCGTGTCTCATGCCCTCACTATCCCTGAATGTATTTAAGCCCAGGTGATCAGGAAAATTGAGACAGGGAGGGAGTAAGACTCCCTTCTCTGCTAAGAAAGCTATGACACAGTTTTTTTTCCTTAATAAGGTTTGGTACCCTATTACTGTTAAAAAATGTAATTTCTCAAAGCTTTAAGGAAAGAAAAGACAAAAAAAAAAAAACCTTCCATGTGCTAATTCCCAAAACTGAAGAATTCATGATCTATGCTTTTGCAAAGTTGGATCCTATTCAAATCACTCCACTGCTCTTTGAATTAAACTATCTGGGATCATTAAACTCACTTAGTTTGAATACTGAATATTTTGACAAAACCTTCAAAATATGTCCCAAATGTGTTCATGCTGAGCGAAAAAAAAAAAAGAGAACACTTCTCAGAATACTTTTGTCACATCTCTTGAGCTTGTTGGGGGAATACGTCTAGTTGTCGCATGTTTGTCACACTTTACAGAAACTGCTAGAAATGTGACAACATGCCTTCTTATTCCCTTGGAACATATTGGAGAAACCCAAAAGGCGAATGTTTTTAAGCTTAGAAAATAGCACAAAGAAAAATGGAGAATATCCTCCGGGTCAAATAAGACACGATTCACTCATGAAACACTATATATTGAAGCACACAGTAAAACATGACTAAAATATGGTATTTTTAAAAAATGTAAGATTACAAGGTAACAGCAACAGGGGCCTTTCTGTGTGGACTTTTCATCTTCCTCCTGTAGTCCAAAGACATGCATGTTAGGTTAACCGGTGATTCCAAATTAGCAATAAGTATGTGAATGTGAGCATGGATGTCCTAACCCTGCAATTGTTGGCAACCTGTCTAGGGTGTGTTCCTGCTGTGTGTCAGCAGAATGGGTAAGAAGAGAGGAAAAAGGAAGAAAATTGATAGATATAATAAAATGTGACCTGTTATACTGGTTGCCACGGTTTTCTGAAAAAAATATTTCTTTTCTTTTTATTTATTTTTAATCAGGATGATTCAGTTTAACACTGTTCCAACAGCATAAAACTGATCTGTTATACTTTCCAACCCTTGTCCCTAGCTGGATTTTCATATTCACAAGCCACAAATAAAATTTTATGGTATTTAATTACATAAAACCACAATACACCATAGATGCAAAACTATAATAACTAAACATTAACTGGGGAACAATACAGAACTATAATAAAATACACAAACAGAAACATCATTTAAAATATGACTCACAAAAATATTATTAATTATAACATTTATTGAAGTAAAATTTGAGCACCCCAGGCCTAGCAAAAAAGGCTTCTAATAAAAAATATTAAATAATAGCAATAATAATAATGGGTCAAAAAAATTGCTCTTGTGAAATAGGTTGCTAAAGCTACTTTAAAGCACTAAAATGGTTTGCTTTACAATCGAGATGCTTTGATGTTTCCGCTCTTTGTGTTTTATGTGGATCAGTGTCAAAGAGAAAGTCAATATTTTACCTTCCTTGGTGTCATGTTGAAAAAGACTAAGCCTTGAATGGTTCAGAAAGTGTGAAAACTATTTACAGTCAGTGTGGTGCAATAAACAGAAACATCACATACAGTAGACAGGGGTCTTAAAAAGGTTTCACCTAAAAACACATTATCACTGTTTAGAAAAGCTATTAGCAAAACATGTTGCACTTCTGGGTCCATTTTGTTATTTCATAGAGTACTTTCTCTGTTACTGTGAGTAATTGGTCACCCAGTATGACCCAGTGTTACTGTATAACAGCTGACTTAAAATATTTCACAAAACTATTATTGCTTAAATCCATTAATAAATATATTCCCCCCTTGACATTGGATCACCATTTTATTTCTTGGTCTTAAAGCTGCAGCAGATTTATCTAGAGGTAGAACAAGCAGTTCTGAAAAAGTACTTGCAAAAGGATGATGATATATGAGAAAGATACAGAGATTTAAAAATAATTAGAGTTTAGTGTTATGTGAGCTATGGTAGAATGTGAAAATAATGAGATTAAACCTTAACTGGAAAAAAAAGCTACAATATTTCTAAGCTGGATCAGTTCCTATGAGGCATAACAGGAAGATCTCAAAAGTTCAGCCTTCAG
This sequence comes from Neolamprologus brichardi, assembly GCF_056152115.1. Lineage (NCBI taxonomy): Eukaryota > Metazoa > Chordata > Actinopteri > Cichliformes > Cichlidae > Neolamprologus > Neolamprologus brichardi. The sequence goes on from NC_142115.1 coordinate 30,895,536, forward strand.
AATGAGCCTGGTTGTCTGTTTACATGCAGCATTCCATGTCAGCTCTTGGTGATTCTCAAATCAACACCGGTGTAGTGCAATTTTAAGACTCAGTAAATGACTTTTGACATCAGGTGTAAATGAACCCCAGAGGGGAAAATGAAAGTTAATCAGACAGAAGCCTCTGAAATGAAAATAAGTGTAAACTATGCAAGACTAGAGAAAACTATTTATAGCCGGAGGTGTTTGGCTCGCAAACTGATGTCTGCATCCTAATATGTCTGATAATAAAGGACACCTTCAGAAGATGAATTGCTCTCTGGCAAGCTTAGATTTTAGTATTGAGCTTAGGATCAGCGTCACTAATAATTCAAAGCTACCAACAAGATATTAATCACTTACCTCATGTTGTGGGTCTCAGACAGGTCTCCAGCTTTGTCCAGCAATTCACACTGACCAATCAAGGTTTGTAAAGAATGGGCAGAATTTGTCATTTTCACAACCCACAATCTAGATGTATCTATTTAAATTACAGTTACAGGAGTTCAATTGGGAAAAGCCTTTCTGGGGCATGGGCCCTACTACAGTCAGTCTTTAAAGTCATTAGAGAAAGGACAGCCTCTCTAAAGCCAGCCTCAAACTATATAAAATGAAGCAACTAGAAAATATCAGATATTTTATAGGAGTTTATTTTTGTTCTGCTCTTGGTAACTGACTGTAAATTGATTGTAAGTTCTGTTTAAATAGATGTTTATGTAATGCTATTTAACAAGGTATTAGCATTTTTGACATAAGCCAGCTAGGGCCACATTAAGCTAGCAAGGGAAAAAAAAACATTAGAAACTGCTACACCTGTGATTTTAAGTAGAGGAAGCTTGGATTAAAAAGTGATTTTTTTTTCTTATCTGTGAGTATCACTGTGACATAATCAAAACTGATCACATTCTTCAAATTCTAAGGAAGAGATTAAATAAATATTGTTATAATTGTTATTATTTTGTTGTTTTTTGTTGATGTAAACAAAACAGAAACATCAGCTTGAATGGAGAAGAGGTTTTAGCCTAGCTGAGACAAATGTCCATGTGAGCTGCATCAACAGACCCTTTTACTTCAGTAGGTTGTTCTCCAAATTAGCTTAGGCCCACATCCACGACAGTGAGACAGTGAGGAGCTCAACACCTCAAGTTTTCATAAACCAAAGGAAACTATGAATTTTACACAGCTGTATTAAAATCTGCTTGTTATGAAAAAGCTGTTTGAGTAAAGCAGTCTGTAAACATGGTTCTAGAAATTTGCACTGTAGTGTAAAGTCATTACCTACACTATATTAAAAGTATATTTCAATGTTGACTCGGTTAGCATTTTACTGCTTTTGTGCTGATTATTGTACCGCCATCCTTTAGGAATATCATTAATTTTACTTCAGTCACACAATCTCTTAATCTCGTCTCGGTGAAGGCGACGACACACTCTGTGATTTCAGGAATTTCATTCTAAGTTCAACATGGATTCACAGGAGAATGAGCAGCCGCTCTCAATACAATGATTGAATTTTAGTTTTTGACCCGTAAACTATTATTATTATTTTTTTCAATCTGGTTATTGAATTTTTTTTTTCCAGAGTTGTTCCTGTCCCTGCATCCACAGTTGGATGATTATATAGTTGAGTGTAGCTACAGTCAGATTCTGTGACACTGCTTTGTGCTTATAAGTTCTCCTTTATTTCCCCTTAATCTCATGATGTTTTACACTGAAGTAGACATTAATGGTTCACCTGCAGCCCATATTCCAATGTGTGTAGGTAATGGAGGCTTGTGTGATAATGCACATTAATGACAAATACTCATTTTTTTTTTTTTTGTTTCAGCAGGTTTTTTAGATGACCATGTCAAATTCTGTTAATCTCTGTCCTCTTTTGTGTGAGATGTTTTTCATTGTGTTTCTCAGTTACCGTTCCCTCCTTGAAGTACATTGGATTAAAAACTGTTCTCTAAATCCTGTAAGGGTTCAAATAACATGACTGATTAATCTGTCAGTTATAGGGCCTCTGAATCTGGGACACCTTCCTCATCCCAAATGCATGATGATTGGTTTAAATTTGGCTCTTCCATTTATGGCACAACTAGTTAATCTTCAAAAAATAATATTAGGATTCTCTGTTTGGTATGTATCACTGCTCCGTCGTTCTGAAAAAGAAAACAAACTGTTTTCCCATTGGCTATAACGACATAGCATTTATCTTGTGTGAATGTTACCAACAGATGAAGCGTGTTTATCATTTTGATGCAGTTACTTGACAGGGAAAAGTATTGTGGTCTAAAGCGCATGGCAGAAATGTGACACTCATCAGCTGCAAGCACCTGATATCTCTGTCAGAGGTAACATAACAGTGTTTGTAGGTTTGACAAAGACATGGATCAAGTGATTCCTTTGTGTGTATCCCATGAGCTTTCTCACACCATATGCTCCGGTGTGTTTCCACACACAAAGGCCGGAAGGTATGAGAACTTCAGAGACCTGAGAGGTGATCACTGAGAAAGTAAGAGTGATGGATTCAGAGACATGTCTTGGCACATTTATGCGCTCAGGGATAGTCGGCTAATGATCTGTGGCATATGGACAATTTCTCTTATGGCACTGATCATTTCCTAATCAGAATAGTGCTCCTTAAGCCTGACGTGCTGGATGGATTTCAGCTGTGCAGAAAAGTCAAGGGTGAATGATACTCCTTTGAAAAAGATAAAGCTAAATATCGAGGTTAAAACTGAGTTACACAGTTTCAAGGTCACTTTGATCTTTTAAATCTGCGTATACACAAAATCAGTTCATGTCTAATTCACAATTATATTTTAGAATGACTTTATGAGCCTCGCAATTTTATAATGGACTACTTTTAAGTAAGCCCAAACATACCATTTGGTGGTATAGCCTGCTGCGATTCAGAAAATATATTTTGTGAGTGCTAAAAATTCTAGATTAAAAAGTGACAAATTAAAGGGAAAAAAAGCATAAATTACCTCAATTATTGCAGAAATGTGTTACTTTCCCTTCAAGGCAAGACACAGTGGCATCATAAATCATAAGCAGACAAAAGATCCTGTTATTCACCTGGGAGAGGCATACTAAGACTGGAAAATGGCTGCTCAGTGATATAAAGATATGCCTCCAGGAGGCACAACATATAGCTGCTGCACACCTCTCCCCAGAAAGTATAATTTATATAACATTTATGTGAGTATAAGTAGACTTATACAAAGGTTTATCGTTTTCAAGAGCCCTTTGTCACTGGAGTTGCTCATTTATCAATATAACAGCTGTTTTTGTGCTTACTGCTCACTGTAAAAATCAAACACAATACCATAGATATTTGTTTGTTTTCAAATGATGATGATAAAAGTGCTGGTGCTAAAATTGTGGCCCAGAAAGATACTTGACCTGGTAATACCAGACAGTAATCAGAATCAATCAATTTATTGTAAAACCGATACAGGTAATTGAATAACTCTGAAATGTTTGAGAAAATGTGGTAAGCAAATAGCAAACCAGAGTCATATATTTTGGTTATTTAAAGGTCTAAGTGACTAATTACGAAATTTTATTAAATACGTTGAGTGTATCTCAAAATTTAAAATAATAATAATAATTTAAAAAAATTAAAAAGGCTTATTGTTGTGGTCTGAGTGAGTCAGAGTAATTTTCCACAGTGCTTGCTCTTCTCCTGTGGGTGGAACCTTCATCGCTCCTCCCAGAATTTCCACCTGGTGCTAATCAGACAGGCTGTATTTAAGACTAGCGTTCACAACCAGCCCTCGCCAGATTGTCTGCCAACCCATTTGGTTCACAGAAAAACATACCCAGCCTTGCCATAACCTCACTAACCTGTCCGCTGGTCTTCTCTGCACCACTACAGCCAGTAACCGTTCATGGTATGCTCTCCAGTCTTGCCTGTACACTGCCTGCCTACCTGCTTCACAGTTTGGAACCTTGGACTTATTCCCAACTGTGCTCACCATGGTCTCTACCTCTCTCCTCCCCCCTCATGCTTCACTCTGCCTGCAAACAATGTCTTGACCACCAACTCTGTCACCACAGTTTCCCTGTCAAGCTCAGCCACTCTAAGCTCCTGTTCCCAGCTGCCCTAGTCTGGAGCCTCATAGTTCATGTCTATTGCATTTTGTATTTTAGGCTGTAAACTCATAGTTCACGTTCATTTGCTCTAGTCTAGTTCACAGCCTTAGCAACTGTTTACCTTGTTCTCACCACGTCACTGTAAATAAAGTTTTCTGGTCACTATACCCTGAGCCTCAGTTTGAATCTGCTCTCGGGTCCACTTCTCATTTCTGGCTGCCGAGCCGTGAAACTATTTTACTACTTGTAAAAATAGAAGAAAAGATTTCTAAAACAGACTTACTTTTAGCGCAACAATTAAACAAATTAATAAAAAATGAGAATCACATTAAAACGGCAGCAACAACACAATGTTATATATTGAACCCCCCCAAACTGCTAAAGACTTATGTGTCTGACGGTACTAACCCAGAGAGCCGACTTAAATGTGCTAAGCAAAACATTAACTACCAGATTTGTGTTTAACTCCAAAAAGCTACTAAATAGAATATTTAATTGACAGAGCACAGTATTTTCCAGCATCCACTAGGATTCTTTATGAAAAAAGGCCAATGTGTTTATCCTTTGATGGATGTGTAAATCTGCATTTGTGTAACTGCTGTCAGAGAAAATGATGATACAAAAGAGAAATCTTCTTCTCTCAAAGGGAAAAAAATGGTAAATGGGTTCACTTGAAAATGATTTTTGACACAGCTTGGATCCGACGTCTTCCACTGTCCCACTGACTTAAGTTTGTTAATCAAATGCTTGATGTTGCTTATATGGAATAATAAATTTTTAAAATACACAACGACGCTCTAAATTAGTCTTGTTTGGAGGGGGTGGGGTGGGGTGACTACACTGGGGATAAATCACTTTAATAGCTGGATAGAAAACAAAGACTTGCAGCAGGTTGTGCTTGGCTATGTTGAAGATGAGGTAAGGAGCTTATCTGCCTTGCAATTAAAGGGATTTACTTTTTATAGACTATATTATTTAACATAGTGAAAAATAACTTTTCATTGCATGTGGAGAAGTAATTTTGATTAATAGACACTAATGAAAATTATTTCTGTTATAGTTGGAAGGCATATATTATTTTATCAGTGAAAAGTGTAGAAATGTCTGTGGAATCTGATTTTTAAAGGTCCGATTTAAGTACTTCAGTGCTTTGGATCAACCCATCTACTGCTCCAAAACCTCACCACCCGCCCTAAATCAATATCAGTCTCATTCAACAAGTTAAAGCCCCTGTTAAAGGATTTAGTGGGTAATGGAACAGGTAACTCCTGACAGATCCTCCTGTATGTTGGGTTTGCAGTATAATGAATCCTGGGAATACAGCAGAAGGGCAACGTATTTACCCTGGCTGCAAGACAACTGCTGTCCATCCTGAAAACAGCTTTGCTGCCACACTGAAGCCCCAGTAATGAGCTGACAGGTGCAATGTTTACACTTCAATTGCCACTCAAGTTTGAGGGGCTGACTCTTGGTTTAGTCTCTTTTGACATTAATGATGCCAGCCACAATGGCTCACCATTCCCTTGATTGTCACCGATTCAAAGATTGAAAAAGAACCTGACTGTATGGTAGCTTTAGCTCTAAGTAACAATGTATTGTCCTGACACTAAAAACACAAATTACACTACATATCTTTGTGTTATGTTAAAATGCATTTGCTCAATAAAGTCAAATCTTAAACTGTGTCTGCAGGAAAAAAAACAACGCTTACTTTTTAATTGCACAGTTTATTCATTACATGTTTCCATATTAAAGAGAAAAGTATATTACATATTTGGGTCTACTGACCAAAGCCTGACTTTATGATTAAACATGAATACTTGCAGAACTGTCCTTTGTCTTTTGGATAACCTTGTACAGCAATGTGAAAAAAGGCCTTAATAGAATATTCAAGTTGCTTGTGTACCACAAAATGGTTCTCAGTTCCTCTGTGGCTGGTGAGTGGGCTGATGCTACTCATTAGAGTTGTGACCTTTCTGGAAATTGCCGCTGTACACTCCTCACCACCCGCTGATTATCTCAGTTACTGTGGCTAAAATCAAATAGCCACGTCGTTCAGACAGAAGTCAGGGAACAACATTTCATCAATGCTTTTCTTGGCGGGCTTACTGGAAAGAGAGGAGGGTGGGGTTTAGGAATGTACTGGACACAAAGATTATGTTTCAAAGATGCAAAGAAATCCTGGAAATTGGAGGAAATATATTGTAATACAGCAACATCCATTTGAAACCAATGGGTTTTGAACCAGTGAGTGTTAAATATGTTATGTCTGCCAATACTTCTCTGTTGTGTTCAACTTCAAATCTGACTTCTATCTCCATTATTCAGCAAGGTCATTTTGACTACTACTCTTCAAAAAGAAGATGAAATGTTTAACCTTGTACCAGTGAACATGTAGTCAGATTTGAGTATCTATTTTCACAGAAAAAGTAATTTGTCTGAATAAATGTTGGCAAGTATCCTTTGCTTGCTGATCTGGAACCAAGTAAAATTAGCTTAAAATGCTTTTGTGGTCATAATAAGCTGTGGCTTCCAAAGCCTTGATAAAGGTTTGTTACTTAGCAACATATCTAATAACTTTAGGAAGTTTCACCTACTTTTGGTGTGCTGTTAAAGACTTGTCATGAAGTCATTCTGATCTATCTAGGTGGATGTTCATATTACACATCCAAATCTACAATAGAATTAGGTTTTGATTCTAGTCTCAACTCTACCCGTAAATTTCTTTCTTCTTATTTTTGACAAGATCAGATTTGTGTCATTCGATCTCACAAAGGTGTTTGCTGATTGTTCACCCACATATACTATTTCTATGGGTATTATATTTATTATTTTTAAGTCTGTACGCCTTTCAATTTTCAACGCTCTCTTCAATCTCTGGTAAACTGAATAAATTAGCAAAATATGAATTAAAACAATGCCATTTTTGTTTTGTTTGTTTTTGGATACAAGTACATGCCATGCTGTTGTATTGTTTGGTTTATGCATGCTACTGGCAAATTAACATACTTAATCATATTGAGAAATGTTAAAAATAGGGATGCTACGTGTTGTTTATATGTTAGAAATTGGTCATTTTAGCATTTTGCTCTGTGGTTGCTAAGCAATGTGATGGCTTCACAGCATGGTTAATTCAACTTTAGTGGATATAAACGAAATGTTACTGTCATGAAACTAAAATGGTACGATCCTTTTATCCCAAATGCTAAAACGGATTGCTAGGCATTGTGACAATGTCAATAAAGCACCTAGCCATGCAGTCTGCCTTTACAAACATATGTGAAAGAAGGAACTCAATGAATTTGAGTGTTTTACTATAGAAACATGCCACCAGTGCAGAATGACAGTTCTTCCCTGCTAGATATTCCATAATAAACGATAAATAAACTTAGAATCGAATCACTCAGTAACTGCAGAGTTCCAAATTTCCTCTAGCATTGACATCAAGGAGAAAAAAAAAACATGCCACAAGATCTACGTGGCATGGGTTTCCATGGTGGAGCAGCTCCTGCAGGCATAATGTGCAGGTGGCCCACTTTTTGTCCATTGATCTAAAATGCTGCAGCGAGAGCACTGACAGGGACTAAAAAGAGAGCATATTTATTCTCTCCACTGGCTCCCTGTTAAACCCAGAATCAAATTTCAAATGCTTCTCCTCACTATTACAAATGATTATTACCTTGTAATAATCATCCTATCTTAAAGAGCTCATAGTACCATGTCAATTCAGAGCAGTTCTTTACTCTCAGACTGCAGGTTTACTTGCGGTTCCTAGGTTTTCTAAGTAGAATGGGAGCCAGTGTCTTTAGCTTTCAGGCGTCTCTTGTGGGGAATAAGCTCCCAGTTTGGATTTTGAAAATACATCCACTCTACTTTCAAGATTAGTCTTAAAACGTTTCTTTTTCTGTTAGGGCCGCATCATGTCACTCTAAATCCTAGCTTAGCAATGCTGAAACAGGCCTAGGCTCCTGGAGGCACTCAGTGGTTTTTCTTCATTCACCTTTTTCCACTCATTATGTATTTATACACCACTCTCCATTTAGCTGTTATTAATCTCTTTCTGGTTTCCACAGTGTGTCTTTTGTCCTGTCTTCTTCCCCTGACCCCCAGCCGGTACCAGCAGATGGCTCCCCTCCTTCAGAGTTCTGCCAGTTAAAAGGGAGTTTTTCCTTCCCGCTGTCAGCAAGAGCTCGCTCGTAGTGGGTCGTTTGAATGTTGGGTTTTTCTGTTTACCTTACAATACAAAGTGCCTTGAGGCGAATGTTGTGATTTAACTGTAAGCTTAAATTTTAATTTAAATATTGAATTGAACATAGCATGGTACTGATAAGAACATTTAGGTGGCACCTGTGTTGAAGTCAAGTTACTATATTCATAAAGGGTCTAGGAAGAGTTTGTCTCTCTTGACATAAACAAAGGAGGTTTTTTTTTTTTTTTAAATTATAATAACATTCACAAATCTCTGTTTGGACTCATTAATCCTGAACAATTTCTAAACACAAATACACAAATAGCAATGATATTTCTAAACATTTGCGATATTTCATTAACATTACACATTACAATTTTCTGTTATTCCTTCTTGCTTCATGGTTTCAGCTCAGTCACTAGCCAGATAATCACATTTATTCTTTTACTCATTAAGCTCTTTTTTTCATTATAAAATATAGACACAAGTATTTAATTTTAAACCGTAAATATTTACGACTGTCTGATAAAATTATTTGTAAAATCAGCTAAAAACTAACACCAAACAACAGAAAACCCCTTTAGTTTAGACCAAGTTGGAGCGGATTCTATGGTAAGTTAGATAGCAATATGTGTGGAGATGGTCGCTGCAGTACCTGGCAGCTTGCTTAATAATCACACAAGGCTCTCTGTACCAGATGGCATTTCTGGCAACATACCTGGCAATCTTGGATGAGTCAAAACAAAATGACGATGGAGATTAACACAATCTTAATCTTCATATTCACTGGGAATGCCTTTTTACCCCACAAATATCTGCACCTCTGTCAGTAAACCGTATAAAGAGGCATAAAGTTTTACCACTTATTAATTTTCTAATGCAGTAGCCACTGAATTTGATCTGCGCTGCGCTATAGTCAACATTCATAATCTGCAAGTTATGAGTGAACTATAGAGGATGCTTTTATCTAGATCCATCTGGAAATCCTTCAGAATCTCAAAGATGTAGCAGTGATTATTTTTCACATTAAACAGATTATACTTTTTATGTCTCTTGCAGTTATACCTTCATGAACTATCATCAAAAGGAGTATTTCATTATTTTTCAAACATACAACCAGAGATGGGCAGTAACGCGGTACTTGTAACGCGTTACTGTAATCCGATTACTTTTTTCAAGTAACGAGTAAAGTAAGGGATTACTATTGCAAAAACGGTAATTGGATTACCGTTACTTTCCCGTAGGAACGCTGCGTTACTGCGTTACTAAAACCATGATTTTTTGCGAGAATGTCTCATGACAGTGACGTAAGCAAGTGCGACGTTTGTGAAAACAGCTGTGTACAGAGCAACAATGGATAATATATCGAGTGCGGGAGAGAGTATGAGCATGCAGCGTTTAAAGCGTGGAAGTACTGACCTTACTTTGAGTTTGATTCCATAAAAAGTGACATAAAAATTAGTGTCCGTTGTGCATGGGAAGAAAACTTCTTTTTACAGCGAAAAAAACCCCTAAACTTCCGTGCAAACGCCGAGTGCGCTATGACGTAATGGGAAAGTCACAGAGAAACTCGCGGATTCTTCCACTGACCGCTGCGGCACACCTGCACCAAGGTAAACCTCCGCCCACCTGCTTTACAGGTGAAAATAGAGCAAAAGGACCGCTGAGTCTTTGACTTTATTTATTTTCTGCTGTGTTTTACTTGCATCTATTTGAAAGAGTGAGTGTAAACACAAAAAATATTTTATTTTATGTGCTGGAATGTGCAGAAAATAGGTTTAAATATTAAACAAATTTCTTCCAGTCAGAGAATGTTGCATATAATTAAATTTTTGCTTGATGCATAAAGTTAAAAGATTAAAACTAATAAAACAAGTTTTAAAAAGGGACTTTTCCATTTGATTACATTTTGTATGATGGATTATGTAGAAAAAGTAGAATTGGGCTGAAAGATCTATCGCTTTATCACCTGTTCAGGTTGTAAATCGTGTTTTTAAAAAGTAACTAAGTAATTAATTACTTTTGAAAATAAGTAATCAGTAAAGTAACGGGATTACTTTTTGGGGGAAGTAATCAGTAATTAGTTACTGATTACTTTTTTCAAGTAACTTGACCAACACTGCATACAACAAATATATTTTTTAAGTGACAGAAAAAAACAAGTTGAAACCATAATATTAAAGGAAATTCGGTTCCAACAAGCTTCTTACACTTGTAATTCTTAGTCTGTATGAAGCTGTGAAGTAATGTTGCATTCATCCTTATGTATTGCCCATATGTCCAAGTCATAATCGCCATTTATACTTATCACTAACATAGTAATCTGGCTAAACAGAATGTAAAAAATTTGTTTTTACAAGAAAGAACAAGGAACACATGGTCAGTGCAGACACATTCAGCCTCCACTAGCAAAATGTAGAGTTTATATAGTATGCTATAGACAATGGGGGAAATTGTGTGTAATGTAAAAGATAGTGGTTGGTTGTGATAACCTTTGTTAATTCACCACATATGGAACTCCAAATAATGTTATACTGTACCAGCTAAATATGGAACGCAAGTATTGTAAACCTTTAAAATGGATCAGACATTATGCTTTGAGATTGTTTCTGGTGTCTATTAAAAAGGACAAAAGACAATGAATGCAGGGAAAACATGGAGTGTTAAACTGTTCGCCAGTTGGGAAAACATTCTGTTCTTTTCAGATTCCACTGTTGCCATCAATTAAGCGTTACTAATGTGCATGTTTCACAAAATCTTTATTTACTTGGAGAATATAACCTGGAACAAAGAAAGTGTATGGCTTTTTTTACAGATTAAATATGTGTTCAAACTACCGTAACTAATTAATGCTACAAGCAATTTTAAATTGATTTAGTGAATGAATCATAGAAAGTGGCCTGAAGGCATTGCATGACTTGTTAAGGAGACTTCTTTTGTCACCTTTGGACAAAACGGTGAGCGATTACAATTGTGCTGACATACGGTGATATTTCAGCCTACAGCATAAAAATGGCAAATCTCTTCCCTGAGTGAATGCTCATCCTTCTTTAATGTGTTCTTGTCCAGGAAATGCTCTTGGGGTGAATGCCTCTTGGATGACCTCCCTGAGCTGATGAATTCCTTCACAAAAACACCCCATGATATTGCAAGAGCCCTTGAAGCAGACATATTGAAAAGTTGTCTTCTGTCAGGTGCAAGTTTTGCTATCATCACTTTTCATAAAAAAAAAAGACCTTTTGGATTTAATAGAAATCCAGAACAAAAATATAATTCTTTCTCTTTTGACATAGAGGATCTTGAATTTTCCCTGTTCAGTGTGACTGGTATTTAGAGTGGGCATGTGATTATTTGCAATGTGCATCAAAGCAGTGGGGCACAGCAGAATAATAGCATTCATCCAAACTTTCTGCAAAGCACATGTAGCAAATCCATAAATGATGTCTTACAGGGAATCAGGGATGTAAGTTTATTCAGATGCCTATGAAATTGAATTTTTCTAGCAGAGTCTGAAACAGTCTGTTGAGAGCTTCTGCAGGTTTATCATTTGAAAAGCCAATCTGACTGGATGTGTGACCCATTACATGCATCAATATGGTTTGTTTTCTATTACTGTACCAATACCTTAGATTAAGCTTGGCAGAATATAATGAAACTCACACTGTACCCCTTATCCCAGGGGTTGAAATCTGCCTGATAGTATTAATAATGACATTCTGCTCCCAACCAATTAATCAGTAGCTACAACAGAAAATAGATGCACTTTAGTAAAACATCGGAGAAGAATTGCTTATGTTGCACAATGCACTCAAAGATTCAATGGAGAATTGAGTGGACAGATGAGGAGGAGACAAGTGGATACCGTATACTTCAAAGGCATGTTTGGTGAAATATCTCACCCTAAGATGGGAAAGTCAGTTCAAGCCTATAGTAGGGTTGGGTGATCTACTCCATAGTCTATCACACTACCCAGCCCTTTGTGAAATCTCTGAGGTCTGATAGCAACACTGACAGGGCAGCAGAGAAGGTTAACATGCACACATTGTGATAGTTACTATCCACCACAATTTCCAATGGGTGACCCAACAACAAAAAGTGCGCGTGTGAAAAGATTTGTTGCAAGGATGATTTTGCCAACTGTAATTTGTTAACACAAGTGGATGGATATCAAACAGCTAAAAACAGTATGTGATCATAAGACTTGCTGAAAAATTACTGTTTTCATAAGACCTAAAGTCTACTATCTCTTCCAGTGATTTTGTAATTTTTTATCTGCCTCTCCTTCATTCTTCACAGTGCCCCCACCACACAGGGTGGAGATTTTCACAGACAAAAGTCCCCAGTGGGGAAAAAAAGGAGATGAGATAAATGGGCATCTCTGCTAGTGCATAGTCACATTAAGTTCTAATTTAAAAATCAAACAGTCAGAAATCCTCCCGTTTTCTCTCATTTGAGAATGACGGTGGATCAGTGTAGCTGCTCCACAGACACATTAATTTCAAAGTGCAGAAGTCTGAACATTAACTTGTGCTGCAATTGTCAGTTATATGTGGAGATGCAACGTGAAACTATTGTGAAGCAGACTGAAAATATTATGGATCTCATAAAAATTATTGTATTATTCCAATGAATCAAAAAGAATCTGAGCTAACTCATCTTGACTGCTGAGTTATCAGTGATCATTGTGACCATCCCCAGTTATAATATACTAATTGGCCAGCAGCTGCTTGTCTGTCTAGAAGTTGTCCCACAGAACAGTAGCCCTATTGTTCACAGCCACCATTGCTGGTCTTTCCTTTCAGGACTTAGGGACTTCTAGACCATATGCAGCATAGAGGTCCCTGCAGACTATTTCAGCCTTGATGTACATGTTCCAAGATTCCATCTTGTATTCTGCCACTATGTGCTGGACAGTCGCCAAGGTGCCTTTTGCACATCCTACAAGTTGGGTCCTAACAGCTGTGGAGCCTCCTGCCTCTATGATCTAATGCTTAGGGCCTGTTCTTGTACTGCAATGATCAGAACTACTTTTCTAGCCACTGAGTAGGATTTCTTTTGTCAGCCACTTCCTCTATCTGTTGATGGTACATTTGATGCAAGGGCTTGGTCCTGTTGCCAGGGTGATAGTTACCCTTCCTTTTTCACATTGCCATCTGTTGCCAGGAATTCTTGACGCAGATAATCTTGGGGATGCAGCATTTTCCTGATGTGTTTGCGGATGGTTTCTTCCAGGATTGGGGCTCTGGAATTCATTAATCCTCACCCTCCCTCTTGGTGCTGCTTGTTCAGCCTCAGAATGCAAGGCTTCAGGTGAATAACTCTGAACATTGTGAAGCTTTTTTTTGTCTTGACATTGGTTTTATCTCCTACTTTGGCGAACTTATTATTCCAGATTCATATTTGATGACCAGTAGGGTGTTTGTATTGGTGGCCTGGATCTTATTCCTACCATTCAGTTGGCTTCTCAGTACCTGTCTTACCTTACCAGGTATTTGGCTGTGGCTGACCTTCATGCATCTTTGTCAGGATTCCCCTTCTCTTGTGGGATACCATAGTGCTTGTAGCTACCCTGCATATCTGCTTTTCTGCCTTCTAGTAACTCCCCCGATTCATTACATCAATCGTCTTCCCTCTCTTTGCATCCATTCAGTCAGACTTATCCAGTCTGAATGACACCCCAATGTACTCCCTATAGACCCTAGTGAGGTGGATCAGTGTGTATTATTGTCTTGCTTGATGTCATCGAAGTACAGGTGGCTTTATTTGTTGAGGCCTATGCAGAACATCGGCAGACTGTGCATCACCTTGGTAAATTCCACACTTGATGGTGACATGTGTTATTGCCTTGGAGTTGGCCGGTAGTGTTGTCTTCCAGAATCTCATTGAGTTCAGTATAAATGTTATAAGTAGACTATTAGCCTTTTATAGTTCCAAGCACTCTAATATCCATGTACCAGGTGGTATTCAGGTCCCTGGACTTAGAGTTCTGGTTTACTGCTCTATCAACCAGTAGCAGGTCCTTTGGCCCTCTGGTGTTATTTTCAATACCTTTCTGAGCTGTGCTCATATATTGACTTGGTTGCTACAGTGCCTGACAGGAGCTTTCATGTGGCCAGTAATTGGCCGGTAGTTTGATGGTGTTGTACCTTTGTGGGGATCCTTCATGATCTGCCCTGTTTGGATCAATACCTGCTTTTGCAAGCCAAACAAAAGCTGTGAGCCCTTTTTTTTTTTTTTTTTTGGCAGTTTCTAGAGCCTCAGTTATGGAGATTTTTGTTGTACCTCTTTCATGCAGGACCTGGTTCTTCCCTAAAACTGGACACCAGGTTCACAGATGGGATCTTGTCATAAAAGAACTGTTTTGTTAAATCAGCTGTGTTTCTTATGAGTAATATTGGTAGATTTAAGCTATCTACTATCATTTTGGATACATTTATTTAACAACCACTTTAATTTATCATGTCAATATGTGTCTCTATACACCGTTTACTATGATAGTATGGACTGACCTACCACATCTTCTGATTCTGAAGGTGAAACCCACAATTTCACAACACAATAAAACCGAATTAAAATGCTTTAAAGAATTAGACTTTAAACTCTTTGAGTTAAATAAACAGTAAGAATTACATGCATATTGTTAAATGTGGTGTCTGTGAGGTGGAACAGTGTTAGGGACGGAAGACCCTAGAAATCACAAAAGGCACAGACTTGTTATTCGTGTTTCAAATGGCCAGAAATCTGAGCACCTGGTACTCGCTGGGTCATTGGTGTTGATAAACAGCCCCATTTACACTGTCCCCTTTAACATATATACTAAATATTTGGCGCAATGGGGCAGTAAAAATTGTCCTTATCGCCACTCAAGGGAATTTCTACTTCTCTAAAAGGGGACTTTGCTTGTGACAGAGCTTGCAAATTAAATTACCTCACCAAGATTATGTTCTCTGGAAAATTAGGATCTCAAATGCAGGCTCAGCCTTAGTGGGAAGCTGATGAACTAATAGGGCACTTCTCATGTGACCCACATAATTTCTTGTCCTCAGAGGTGTGTTGCAGAATGCTGTGAATTCAGCCTGTCAGCACCTTCTGCATGCTATTATTAGACATGTTCCCTCCTCTGGACCCTGACTTCATGTTAAAGGATGGATGTGATGATGGCTGTGATATTTTGAGTCCATTCTTAATATTTTCAGTGTTTTGCTGTCAGCCATCATCATCAACATTTAAGATGAAAAAGGAACATGACAGCTGTTCTTTTCATTTTAGCTTCTGACAAACTATTCTGTCATATATATTTTCTGAACAGGACTCAAGACATTTAACATTGTGTCTGTCATGTGTCGAGGCTTGAGCAATTTGTAAGAAATGTCTCCCAGTGCCTGCTTGCCTTGCATAAAGAAATCCACTGATCTAGCCATGTTTTCCTGCAAAATCCTTCGATATGAATCTGGCTTATATTCCCATAGCTGTCTGTGTGAAATAGCTTGGGCTCAAATAGGGGTAATATATGCATGCCTCTGAAACAATCAGTCTTGTTTATCCAGAGCCCTTGAACCCCCAGGATCAGAAAGTTTCTGCAATGAATTCTGATTTGCTAAATCCCTGTCCAATAAATTGCCTCAACTCTGCACAAACATCAAAACAAACTCTCTTCTTTTTTGTGCCACCAGCTGTTAGATTTGGGTGAGGATAACAGAAAAGAAAGGGTTGGATGATGGAGACATGGAGTATTCACAATTTTCTTTATTAATGTTTCTGTCCTTCTCACCCCATGTCTGCCTCTCCTTCATTTCCCCTTTCCAGAAAAGTCTTTGGAGTAAATCGCATTTCCACTTATGCGCGCTGAAGTCTTTGCTAACTATGAGGCAACAGTAAAAATTTGATAGAGAAATAGCAGGGTGCCTTAGCAGGTGCATTCATTTGAAAGTTTTCTTGGTCAAGTCTCACACGAAATCTCAAGAGTTATATTTGATGTTAATGAAATTCTGTTTCTTGGATGTCTATGAAGTTGTTATAAGGAAATGAAGGAGTGTGGGTTGAGAGCATGCATTTTTATCTCAGGTGCTCATTGAAGAGCAATACTTTGGCTTGAGTCACAGTTTGCCCAGACTGTAAAATCTCAGTTTATGATGCAGCTGTCCTTTTGCAGCACTAATGAAAGGAGATGTAAAACACAACAGAGAGAATCAGACTGAGCACTGGGGAAGTGATTAACTGCTAAAAGTCACAGTTGCTATTTGGACATCTGCTTACTTGTTATTGTAGCTTATTGTAACTAGTAATACAGCTACGTTTACATTTGGGGTCAATACATGAATATTGTGATGTAAATCATGACCATGATGATGGCTGATTTCTCATTATTTATTCCCCTCATCAGACATCATTAGTGATGTATCTTCCAGGTTTTTAAACCTTTAGCACACTGTCATACAGAAGGCTTGGAGTCTGCAACCACAAGGTATGCCTCAGATCTCTACTCTTTTTTTTTTTTTTTCTCTAAAGCCTATGTTTATACTGAAACTATTCATTGCCTAAGATGAATAAAATAGCAGTTTAAGCTGATGCAATGTTGATATTTAGCACTGAATGGAAAAACTCCAACTGAGGTTTTTAAAGTACTGGATCATCTGTGACCTGATGGAAGAGAGGGCTCACAAATATTGCTGTACAGAGACAAATCTATACTAAACCATCTGGCAGTTGTTAAGATAATTATCTTAACAAGTGAGAATATTGATCCTGTTGTAGGGGAAAGGTCAGCAATCTAACTACATTACCACCCATTCATCTAGCTGGACTAGCTCATAAAGTGATGTTTAAATGATTAAAATGTGAATATTTAGCACACAAAATGCAATGAAAACTCCACTAATGCTCACTTTAACTTTGAATAACATCCTAACCCTGCAAGAACTTTCTAACAAGCTTCATTTCTCTATTTGGTGCTTGGTTTGATCTTTTGCCAGATCCTGCGTGTCAGATGCTTTGGATGGGATTCAACAGCCTTTTTGATCTGTGGAGGGTAATGGCTATATATAAACTAGAAAATTCAGGAGGAGCATATAATTCTTCCTCTCATCACAATTTCAGTGTTTTCTTTTAACTTTCTCTTTATCATTTTTCAGTTTTTCCCCCTTTCACCAATTCTGTCTATATACACATTTCCGACATCCTAGTAGACTAGATAACACTCAATAAAAAATGCAGCCAACAGGAGAAACTCTGGCCGTGAAGTGATATACTGCATATCAGCCTATACAGACCTCTCAGATTACGCTTTTTAATCACATATCAACACCAGCAAGGCATTAGGTGGTGGATCTTATTGCAATGACGAAGCATTACATTAGGATGTCAATTGCACGAGATATTTCATCGCTAAATTTCCCCCTGGCTGTCCAAAAGCCCTTTCTGTTGCCGAGTTTATCGGAACAGCTTGAGAGTAGATCACCCACCAGATGTTTGTAATCTCACAACGAGAAGCCTGTGACTGGGGTTGCAATCAGATAAAGGGACATAGGAAGGGATTATAAATGGTGACAGTGGGAAAAGGCTATAGCATCTACTATAATCACTGATAGATGGCAAATTCTCTTTTTGCTCCTGTTAAAGGCTGTTCAGTGTATTCGCCAACTTAATAATTATTAATACATATATGGCAACACAGTCTGAACTTTCTCCAGCAAGTTTTCTTGTAATTGCTGTAAATGTTCTTCAGGAATAGGTCTCCAAGCTTGTTGAAGGGCATTCGAAAGCTTTCCTTTTGATGCTGGCTCCCTTTTGTTCTGTTCTCTGTTAAGATTATACTAGACTCTCAATAATGCCATAGTCCAGGCTTTGGGGAGGTCAGTCCACGGCTGATAGTGTTTTATGTCTGTTTTTTCTATCCAGGTTTGCTGTTATGGTATTGGCTTTTTGCCACTTTTAGTTCAGTAATGTGGCATACCTAAGCCTTCTCTCTCTGTTTCCCTCCTTAAGGCTTCTTGACAACCACTTTTCCACTGAACCAGTTCTGATGACTTGCTTCAGTAGATGGATAGCTGAAGTTAGTTAAGAAGAATTTAAAGGCCTGGAGACGTATTGCTCTAGACCCATTTAAGAAAATTGCATGAAAAGCTTGCTTATTGGAGGCAAATATAAAGAAGTTTTTGCACAGTACTGTAAGCCTGTTACTTTTTAGCACAGCATTCACGATAATATTGACGTAACTGTGAATAAACTGGGGGAATTTAGACCTCATACAGAAGGCACAAGCTCATTTCTTTTAGCTCGTTTGTAAGGCCCCATTGAGAGTGTATGGTTGTGTGGGCAGGTTAATGATATCAGCTTGAGAGTAGTTTTTAATCACGAACAGACTAATGAGATAGGTTGTGCTGGAGTTACTCCAGCAATAAACGGCATCACACATGGCTTCTTCCCTTTTCTCTTCCTTCGTTTCTCAATTTTTCTTTCTGCTTTCTTTACTCTCTAAATCCAAGAATGAAGAGACTTTGGCAAACTCCAGCGACAAATGAGTACACAATTGTGTGGATTAAAAGGAATCAGTCATATTTACACGAGTTAACAGCAGGACAGAGTCACCCTGTGGTGAGGCACCAGCAGGTTACTGGCAGTTGGAGAAGCAGAACTGAGAGTCAACCCCCTTGAGAAATAGAATAAAACACTGAACACATTTATGACTGACAGAAAGAGGGCTTCATTTACGTATCCTGGAAATTGAATATGTGAATTAAAACTAGCTGACGAAAACAAAGGTGAAGTCAAATGGCTTTTAAAGAACACATATTTTAAATAATAGAATTATTTATAGTAAACCAAAATAAGAAGAAAAAAAATTGTTTTTTTTTTATTATTTAATGTTTTTTGACTCTGAACCCCTGCAAGGCTGAAGGTAACTTTTTAACTACTTAGTACTCCAACATGTTTCACTCCATTAGTGAGCGAAAGCTGGACCCATGGAAGTGTAAAGAATTGGACATAAGTCCCTCTAAAACCCTGAGGGAAGTAAGTCGGTTTGCCATGCTCTCCCAGTTAAGAGCATGCTCCACCTGTGAAGATGGCCTAGTAGCAGACAGTACATTAATGCAACATGTTATTCTATGCTGACTGAGTCCCGTGGTTATATTTCTGTAACCCTTGGATTTTGATGCGGGCTGGTGAAAAGTCTGACAGTTTTTAATCCTGTAGTATGTTTTGAAAACATAATCCATAAGATCTAAAGCTAATTTAGTACAAAAAATCTTTTCAGTGCTGGACAGAGACAGTGCTTTATAACTCTTTATATCTAATTTCTGAATTTTTAAATATTTGTTTTTCAAAACATGCTGACTAATCAAGGGAAGACTTCTAGAAAACATGGAAATACTTCCTGTATGTCTTGGAGAGCATTCTTAACTTTCTAACTTATCAGGGGCTTTTTCTTTGCTAAGAGAAACTATTTTACAGAATTTTTGCCTATGACCCTGTTTGGGAAAAAAAAGATTTTATTTTATTTTATTTTATTGTATTTTGAGGCATAGAGAGAATGAGAGCAAGATGAGGGTGGGGTGCGCGACAAGGGATCATGTGCATATGGGTGGTTTATTCTTTTTAATCATATTAAGTTGGATCATTAGATGGACCCATTTACAAAGTGTTTTCATGAGGTGTGCGGTACCAAATCCTATTGGAAATCGGCCTAATCTATTGCAAAAGCTCTGTAGCTTCCAGTTGTAGCTTTGGTGAGGACTCTGCATCCCTAGCTTCAAGCCTGGGTATGAACATGCATGGAGCATTAATTTGGCAGAGTTAGGGCTAAAAACAAATTGCCACTCTACCTTCCCAAATCCTGGTGTGATTGAGAAATAATGAGCAGCTCAGCCTACATAAATGGTTCACTAGATTATCCCCTTCAGAAACACACAGCTCACCTCTATCCTGGCCATGAAGTCAAATGGTTTTATAACGTACAGACTTATCATGGATATAACAATATAAAGCCTGCGTGTGAGTCAGCTAGGACAACTCTCAGCAGGCAAAGGTTCTCAGTATTAATGTCAGTCTATTCATATTTCTTACATTCTATGATAAATCTTGTAAATTTGGCGAATGTTTTCCAGCCTTGTGCCTAACACATAGCGCGTCTTGCATCTTTTTTAGTATAGAACTAGTGCTGTGATAACCCTCTAGACTTTGACCTTCCCTGGATGTTGAAAGCTTCATTTTCGGTCCACCCCCTTGAAGATTATCCTTTAGCAGCATTTCACGTTATGATAGCACTAATGGTAAAAATAGAACGATGATCCTCATCGTTCAAAAGAGGATCAGGATGGAGGTCCTGCTGATATGACCTTTAGAGTGGGCTCTGGAGACTAAAGCCAATACAGTCACAATTCTAAAGTTGGCTCAGGAGAACACCGAAAGTGGTGAAGGGCAGTTGAATTACAAGATCCAATTTACACCACAAAGAATGTATTGAATTCTATATTTACTCCACTCACAGGATTCCATAAACTAAACTAAGACTGCATGAGTTTGTCACACTGCTACACATTTCTAAGCAGCTTGCACCACATGCTAGCAATACTCTTGTGTAAATTGCTTTTAAATAACTGACTTACAGCTAATATGAATAAAGATGGTATATCTGATTATATGTCTAGATTTCATCTACTTCATGCAAGTATAAGTTTTTTCTTTAGAATTTAAGTAGTCCTGCTTTTCTGTGAGTTAGTCCTCTGACAAACATCACACGTGCAGAGACACATATCATTAGATGCAACAGTAAAGCAACACTGGCCAATACCTAGTGGTACTGTGCCAAGATGCCAGAACTATGCCATTTAAAACTTATAAGAACACTGCATGCCTGTAAACACAATACTGTATGACAGATGTTTAAAAACTTGGCTTTGAAAATGTTCAAAATGTTCACTAAGCAGATTAGTAAATGGTATTAAGTGGAAATATAGTAAATGTAGTATGTTATATACAGTGTTGGGGAGTAACGGAATACATGTACCGCCGTTACGTATTTAAAATACAAAATATGAGTAACTGTATTCCGTTACAGTTACCGTTTAAAAAGGTGGTATTTAGAATACAGTTACTTTGTTGAAATAAATGGATTACACGGTGGTACTTTCCTGTTTCATATTGTGGCGGGTCAGGACTGTTTGGGTTTTGTTTGACAGCTACGATCTGTTGTTCCAGGCGGCAGCGTTACGGTTGCCATGGTTACAGGGTGACGGTCTCTCTCTGCGTGTTTCCTGGGTGAGAGAGCGCCTGTTGTTGTTGTGCTAAGCTAACAGGCAGAATGCTACAGGTATAGCTCTAAAGAATGTAGCGTCATAGGCAGTGTAGTCCGTGCTGCAGAGAGAATGGACTGCCATACACGTTATGTGTCTGTGAGCGAGGGAGGGAGAAAAAGGAAAAGTACGAGCTGTCATCGAGCAAAAACGGGAGCTGGAAGCATGTAAATATAATAATAACCACTGCAGCCAAGAAGAGAGCCTGACGAGCCCAGTTGTAAGTAAGCTATTAAGACTCGACTGTACACCGTGTTCGTGTTTTCCTCCAAAAACAATAAGTTCCGTTGCAGCAGCCTTTCAACGCCTCTCTCTGTCTCTCGCTAGCAAAGTTGACCCAGACAACAAAGTAAAGCTAGTTTTCGGCTACGAGCCCGACACAGAACCCACCATATTAGCCAGAGGTCCCTTTACTACGGTTCGGAGCCGCGGACCTTCAGTAACAGTAATAAATCACATTCATGTAGTTGTAAACAGCATGATAATATATTAAGTAATCCAAAGTATTCAGAATACGTTACTCTCATTGAGTAACGTAACGGAATACGTTACAGAATACATTTTGGGGCATGTATTCTGTATTCTGTAATGGAATACATTTTAAAAGTAACCTTCCCAACACTGGTTATATAAATATTTATATAAGTGTGTATGCAGTAATGTAACATGTTAGCACTTAATAAATTCAGTAATTACATCACAGTTACAATTATGCCATTTCTTATGTGACAAAGGTTCTTCAGTTATCTGTGCGCTAAACTGAAAGAAAAAACAATTTGATAAATATGTTGGGTTTTGTTTTTTGTTTTTTTTCCCTGTGCACTTGCGCTACAATCAACCTTTTTCAGCTCCGGTGTGGGAGGAGAGAAATGATAGACCGGTCTACAGTTATACAATTTGTCAGGAGTGGAGATATGGCCAATATTTTTACTGCACAAAAGGACAAGTGCGCGATAGTAAAGTGGAAACTGTATCCAGGACAGAAACAACTGCATTACACTGCTAACAGAAAACTGACTCTTTGCAAGTGTCTGCACAGACTGCTTTTTCAACTTTGCTTTGCGTCGTCGGCTTTGTGTTCATATCTAAATGCTTAAAGAAAGATCGTATGTATGTAGCCTGCAGGTTTATATTGTTAAGTGGTAATTATCTGGCAATGCATTTAAGGTCATTTTAAACAATAATGAAGAAGTAATGTCAAAAGTAATGTTTTAAGCAAAGTAATGAGTAATGTCTAATAAAACACTTTTCCTGAGTAACAATTCCAATTTACTTCCATTTATATATAACTGTCCATTTATATGTAAGTTTATATATTACTCTTTGGAAATGTACTCATTTTACATTTTCAATTAAATGATAATTGGTACCTTGTAAATGGTAGTGAAGTCATGTGACTTTTTGATGCATTTTCATACAAGTTTACAAATATGACCCATGTTTAGTATATTTTTTCCAACATGAATAATAGCAGGTGACTGCCGGAAGAGAAAGGTGAGAATGAGGGTGAGAGAGTGACATAAATAAACAGTAATAGAGGGGAAATTAGAGTGAGATTTGACAGAAAGTGAGTGTGATAGAGTCAGGGCAGTTAGTATGCAGAACGCAAACACTTTTAGACCCTCTGTCGAAGTCTGGAACTCCTCTGCAGTGAGCAGTCTAAACTTTCTCATATAAGCCTTCGCCTGGGGCCATGAGCTCAGATATTTCAGTCACATTCACTGAAGCTAAGGAAAAAAAATGTCTTATTACTTATGATCAAAGGTTGGTGTTTTCTGGAGGAGACATAGAGCGTCTGCTAGAATTTACATTAGAAGTTGAAGGCGGGTTATTTTCAGTGAATAAAGAGACATCCAGAAAAAGGCGGGGATTGGTTGTTTTCACTGCTTTTAAGCTCACTTCCTTTGAAGAAAGTTTACATGGATAAACATTGCTTCATGAAATCTAAATATGATCAATGGGAATGAAGAGATAAATCTCTATTTCCCTGTTAAGACACACAGTTAGTCGACCTTAACTCTTTAAAATCTTCACAGCAAATTCGTTGAGCAGAGCCAACCCACAGCAAAGGCATAGGCAGTTAGGGTGAAAGATGTCAGGAAGATTAATCATGGTTACAGTGACAACATTATCAACAAAAATAGACTACTTATAGTAACACACAAAGAATCAGAATTTCCAACAATACTCAGCAGTGTCTGCTAGCATGACTTTAGCCATATAACCAGGGTATGAAAGCACTGGCTAAACAAATCTCACGCCAAATAAGAGGAAGCCTCACAGTCCTTCGTTCATGAAAAATATTGGGTAATATGGGTCAAGCGAGCTTTCCTTGCACACAGGACTGAGGCATAGTGTGGGCAGACAAGAGGGGCCTGACGCTAATGAGCAGAGCAGTACACAGCCCAAAAGCTTAAGCCTGTGAGCCCGGGGTATGGCCTATACAACCTAGGAGTTACAGACAAATTTCCACACATACTAAAATATATTTTCAGATTTGCCACAAGAGAAGTGTTGCAAATGTCACATTTAACTCAAGACTTGGAGCTCTTACAGCAAAATGCTTAGACTGTGCAGATATTGCAGATCCGTGTTTTTGTGTACATTTACAAATTTGTCTAAATATTTACAAATTTCAGTGCATACAAATCTGAGTACACCCTAGACTGATGGAGGCTGAGTTACACACATTTGCAAAAATATGCTATTTAAATGCATCCAAAATGACTGTTTTCACAAAAAAAACCTGGGATGGTCGATGTTGTTTACATTTCTTCTTTTTCTTGGACTTTAAGATGGGAGAATATTAGTTTTCTCCTATCATACGTCTGTAACTATCACTGTTAAGTTCACTATGAATACATAAAAAAACTCTATGTATTAATTACCATAGCCATATTATTATGTTATCATAAAGTACTCATTTCTGAGAAACACATACTGCTGGGTTAATAACATTTTGGTCAGTGACATAGTTTTTGTACTTTCTGCACTGTATAGTGGATTTTCATTCGAATAATCAACATGTGATGGAAGTAGTCTTTCAGCTGTATGTCAAGACTTTTGATGAATGTAATTGTTGAGTAACTACAGACATTTTTATACATTTTCATTTTTTTTTAAATCCTGTTATTCCAACCATACCACAGATGGTGTAATAATTTTGATAGTTACTTCTGATTCATGCATACTCAACAGCCTCTTCCCACTTCAACTGATCACATGTCTCCAGCTTTTCCACAGCCATCAGAGGGCTCATTTTAATTAGGACAATTAATGAGAAATTCACACTACCCTCTATCTGCCCTTCCTTTGGAGATAATAAAGAAACAACATTTAAGATGAGGTTTAATAATTTATTGAATTATATAATTAATTATGGATTATCTTTTAAATATAATTCTCTATTAATATTATTTTATAATGTTTTATTTATGGATTTAATATTTGCAATGTTGGAGCTTTAGCAGCAAGGCACTCATTTTTTTCTAGACTTTCTTTCTTTCTTTCTTTCTATATTATAGTACAATGTATCCAGCTAGCAATGTCTTTTTCTGTTGAACTTAATGTTACTCAACTTAAGAAGTGGCAGATACTAATAAATAGTGTATTGGATAACAGTGAGTATTAATTTCTATTACCAAAAATACTCTACTAATTATTGATTTAAAAAGGAGAATATATTATTCTATTAATATTATTGATATTAGCATTAGAAATTTTTATATTATGCATTTTATATATAATGTAGCAAATATCTTTTTTCAAGCATTATTTACATGGATGTAAGCTGCAGATTGAAGAATTGAGACTAAATTCAACATTTTGCTTTGCTGATTATTTTTCCCTTAACATAATTTTTTGCATAGCCTGCAGTTATTTTGATTCCCAGCCAAGATGCTAATACATGTTGCATCCGGACCCTCGCTGCAGATGGAGTGCCCATAATTAGCTTCATTTCCCTTCATCAGTGTAAAAGGAGGGTGGAACTGTTACTCAGACCTAGAAATATAGTCAGTCTCAGGGGTGGATTTCAGCATCTGATGAAAAAGTTCTTGACATCCAGCAGAAGCCTGCAGGCCTGGGTCATCATGATTCTAGACACTGTTAAATGGAGTTACAGCCTCAACGTTGCACAGTTGCAGATTTCACAGCCTCTACTGGGAACTTTAGGGGCTTGTAAAGAGTCCAAAGCTGATGGGATTTTAGTCCCCTTGGCAAGCAGCTGAAATAAAACTGGAATGATCCCGTCTTGAGTGGCTATATACAGCTGCAGTCCAACAGTTCAAATTTTGAACTTTGTTGTAGCAATATTTTAAAAATAAACAAAATCACAAAGGGAAATCCAGAGAGAACAGAATGAAAAACAGAAAAATTCTAAAGGGAATGTAAATGTAAAGGGATAAGAGAGAACGTAAATGAAATGTGCTTTTAAGGGTGGATCATATCTTGTCAAGTGTTCCAAATTTTTGTGCTCCAAGAAACTCCAGCTTCCTCTCAGCATGAGTCTCTTTTTCAAATCTCCAATCCACCGGCGTGGTGCTTGCTAGAATGAAAATGCTTCTGATGATCAAGCTAATTTACAACTGTTCTCTTGATGTGAAGCATATTTTTACCCGAGTAATGCCTTTTAAGTAAAAGGGGACTCGTATCAAAGTAATAATTCCTTCTGGGGCACTAGATATGTTTTGTTTGAAAAAGCAGAAATTGTGATTTAAAGAAAATCCATCTAGTACTTATGTGGTATGTGCTAGCATGAGCAGTGCTTTGTAATCAAAGCAGAATCATAGCTAATGATACAACACATTAGTGAAAACACATTTTCAAAGTAGAATTTAGATTACATTCCTTTCCTTGAAAACAGAAAGCCAAAATCTCAGAAACTGGGACTGTAAAAACAGTGAGGTCAATAAGTATTTGATCACCCTGTGATTTTGCAAGTTCAAATATCCAGTTTTATTGTGGGATTGCAAATGTTTACAAAAGTATATCTAATTGCAAATTTGTATTTATTAAATATGCATGGAGAGCGTGGCAGATGAATCTCGGATGCATGTTTACTTTTTTAAATATCTGAAAACTAAGCTGCATAAAAGCAAATACTATTAAAAATGGCCTTGTAGCTGCCTTATGACCTCTTGTATTCTTCAAATGTACAAAATCCTTTTGAAATATTAAAAACATTTACTGTTAATCAGCAATAAAGATACAAAAATATATCTGCCACTGTAAAAGTTTAACAACAACTTTGCCTCTAGATGTTAGAGTTCTAGTTATAGAAGGGCCCTTTGAGCAATTTAAATGGCTGTCATCAGCTATCAGCCCCTACGTATCACTGGCATGTAACAGTCCACTTTCAACATTGGTCTGAGATTGGTAGGTGGAATTGGTCACAAAGAGATGTATGGTAATGTATGTCCAATCTAGCCTTTCTTTAACAACATAAGCAAACTGCTTTTATACTTAACCGACTTTTGTGTTTGATAACAATAGTATTTGTTTTGTTAAAAAATGAGTTTAAAAAAGAAGTTTTGTGTAAGCTATAATCCAGATTAGTGGCCTGTTAAATGGTTAAAGTCTAGGTTGGCTTTATAATTGAGAAATAAAGTAATATAGCTTGTCCTTCTAAACAATTAAGTTCAATTCCACAGTTGAAACATAAGAAACATTATGTTACATATAAACCCTGCCATATGTTAGATCTGGTCATTTTGCTTATTAGAAACTTTATATATTGGAAGTTTTTAACAAGCATGTAATGGTTATATTTAAATTAGGTGGTCTTTTTTAAACACATATCTCTTTAGGCCTAAACTGACATTGCCAATACCACACATTCAGACACAGTAGTAGATGGTGTTTGTAATACTATATGTGTTAGTCTAATTTGGTTGTAAGGGGTCTACATTGACCTTCTGTGTTGTAAGTTATGATTGCACAGCCATTAAGGATCAAATCAGCTTCTAAAAATTTTTCTGTTTTTTCTCCCTCTGCTTGCTTCTTACTGTCTTTGAGGCTCTTTGAGGACCAGCACTCCTGCTGTTGGACAGAAAGACATCAACTCAGTGGTAAGTATTTTGGTTTTCCAATATATTAGCAACTGTCAGTGACATTTATATTAATCAGGCTGAACTTTAATCATACTTTAGATCAGCCTGTTTTACTTATTGTTTTATTTGGTTTGGGGAAGTTGTTTCTTTACTGATCTTTTCCTGTCTTCTGTTATTAGACTTGAGATATAACTGCACTATGCTGTTGCTGGTGACTCCAGTTAATTCTACAAGACATGCTGTGTAAGTAAACAGACAACAACAGTTTGGTCTGCATTGCTTATGTTTAAACCACTGTATGTTCTTAACTTTTATCTGTTATTTTTATTATTATTGTGTATATTTTCAGTTTTGTGTTTTTATCTGTTGTACAGTGTCCTTGGGTGCTTTGAAAGGCGCTATTTTTAAATAAAATGTATTATTATTATTATTATTATTATTATTATTATTATTATTCCTTGAAAGATCACATCCCCCAAACTTACAGGGTCTACACTGTATATAGTGAAGTCTGCAAGTTTTCTGACAGCAAAATTTGTTTTGTGCCCAAATCATTTTGCACATCATTAGAATGGAAGTTATTGCCCATGTTTGCATAGCCCTTTTTAAAATGATGCTTTCATGACGTTATTGTCTGTCGGGTGGTGGTCAGGGCTATCCAGACTAACAAGTGGGACATTGAATGTCACCTCTCTGGTGGGGAGGGAGCCTGAGATTGTCTAAATTGAGGTCTGTTCTATAAATGCAGAAAAAAATGTTTTAAGAAAGCAATTCAGCAGTTCATGTTCCAAAAATATGATTGTTTGCTTGCAGGACACCAGGAGAGATGAGTCCTCCGTCACAGATGGTGTGGTCAGTGAAGATGGTCGCCTGCAGGTTCAAGCTCATTGCATCTTCAACCCACATCCACTGCCACTGTACTTAAGGGAAGTTAAAGACTTTCTTCTGCACCTACATTTGGGTCACCTCGATCCATGACAGTCATTCAGGCAGTAATGCCTGGACTGGAAACAAGCCATCCTTAAAATACTACAACATTCCAGCTCCTGTGTTGGAATGAAAAACAAATGTGTTGTTTAAATTAGAGACTGCACTTGTGACAGAACAACAAATATATTTTATTTTGATTATATAAGTAATGTAAGTACAAAACAAACTTGTGGTAGGCCTAAACTTATTTTCTGAATAATTAAATCTGAGACTTTGTTTCATTGTAAGATTATAACAGTGATGGCAATATAATTGTTTGTTGTTCATGAGAATAGTGTCCAGTATGTTGGCTGATATACTTTTTTCCGTTTGAAAATAAAAGTTGGGCTGATTTTAACATCATTACAGAAAGTGTTGTTAATTATTTTTAATCACATTCAAGTTACCACAAATTGATTTTTTTCAGTTAGTTGAACTTGAAATGTTTGTCAGTAGGTAAACAATTAGTATTGTACAATCAGAAATATCAAGTTATTCTTAATACTGCAGACTTGCAATGAATAAGTTGTCCTAAAAGTCATCTTAAGTAACCTTTACTTCGTTTTTTTTGAGGCAACGAGCTTGCATAGTTTTTTTGAGTTCTGTGAACTAATGAGATTTTACAGTGTAGCTCAATGCCAAATTTTCTTGTTTATTTGTTTTGTTTGTTTGTGATTATTGTCTGGCTAGATATACACATATGATTTGATCAAGTCACATACAATTACTGGGACCCTTTTAGCCTACAGCTGCTTGTGTATCAGCATAGGGAAGCCAGCTTGTTTTGGAAAGACTTTGTTGATTTCCCTGTTGATTCCTATTTAAGATCAATATCCTCTCACCTCCCACCTTCAGTCCTTTTAGATTTTAGGGTTAACCAATGACAGCCAAAAGCTGCAGGAGTCCCAGCCTTCTACTTTTTCTACTTTGCAAAAAAGAGATGTAGGGCTGATGATAAGATCTTGACTTAATTTAGTTATAAATATAACTCCACATTATCCTGGCCTTGTGCATAAGCTGCCATGGGCCTACCACAGGCAACTAGCCCCAGCAGAGCTGTATGACAAGGAGACATTTTAAAGCTTAAATTATTCCGTATGCAGATATTTCATACTGTATTTTCTATGTGAAGAAAGCAAAGCAGTTCTTAATAAGATGCCTTGAGGGTCTCTTCTGTTCTCAAAGTCAAGGTTGTGATGTGAGGAGTCACTTTTTAAATATTCTTGCAGCATTTTCATACATTGCTTAATAATTCAATCAAAATGATGAGGGATGTGGCAGTGTAATATACAAAACTAGGTCTAATCATATTCTGAATTTTGTAAGCTGCCGGGAGCGAATCATTCAACATCATCATACTACATGTGCCGCAATCATTAAAGACTTGTAGATATACTGCATGCATGTATGTTAGATTATCCACTGATTTGTGTGATTTTTCAGAAAATCGTAGGTACATGGACACACTGTGGAACAACAGCGTAAAAATTAATTTCCATTGTAACTAATTTTTGAAAAAAATATTTCTTCATCATTATGAGAGCAAAGTCAAAATAAACGGGCCCATTACCTAAAGTGAAAAAAGTCTGAAAACGATGTCACTCACAGGATAATTTTGCTGTTGCTCTAGCAGGCTCTCTTTGGACTGTGTGGAGCATCACAATGCTGAAACTTTGAAGAAGCTGAGCAAAAAACAACCACAACCTGGTTGAATAAAATTTTCAGTTGACTCTTTTTTTTTTTTGGATAAGGTTTGTACCCCCTCCCAACATCTATAATAAATAGAGAAAATCTTTTTTTTTTTTTCAAATGATAGCTTAAAACCTAAACTTCAGATCTAGAAAAATTGGATAGAAAGTAATTGTCATCTATGTTTAAAAACACCACACAATAATAACATCTAAGAAATAAGAACTTTTATTCATAATATATTCATACTTGTACACAAGTAAAATAAAATGCATATCTATGGTTCCATTGCAGTCTCCATGAACAAACTGATAGCATTGTTTTTTGTTTTTTTTTTTGGTAAATGCTATCCATTATCCTTCCTGTCATGAAAATATAACTAAAATCAGGGGAGGCAAAACATTTTTTTTTTATAAACATAAAAAACCAAAACATTACCCAACAAATGCATGACTTTGAATAAATAATGGGGAGAGATTGTTTATCTTCATGAAACAGACCAAACATTCTTTGTGTGCTTTCTGTCTCTGATTTCCTGTACGAGTGTTCTTCTTCTTATGTTTTTTTTGTCTTTTTTTTTCGTCTTCCAGTGGTCTGTCTAAGCAGTAAAAGCTTTTGAGAGGGAAAGGGAGGAGTCTCCAAAGTGTAGCTTAGACACAGTACAGTTGAGTACATAGAGAACAAACAATTTTGGGCACCAATTCATTATTTACATTAGATCTGTAGTGTTCTGTAAAGGCATCCATTTTGTTAAATGTACTCTAACGTCTTCATTATTGTTTTTCCTCAGCAATGTTGGGTCAAAGTGACTCCTCTCTTTTTAGTCACTGCCAGCTTTAGATGCCCCTGCATCTTCTGTATCATTGTCATGAGCATCAACATTCTTGAGTCCAGTGTTCTGAGGGAAAGCGGGAGTCCTAAGACATGGCTAGAGATATCCAGGTCATGGGAATGAAGAGAAAGTGCAGCACTTGCAAATTAGAACCCCGACCTTTGATGCAGTGGGTGTCTGATTTTGGCTTTTTGGAACACTTCTTTTTCTTTTTGTTTGATGCTGTGGATGATTCCAGGTTGTCTATAAGGTCAGGGTTTAAGTTTTCCAAAGACCTTTCCAGGGTGTTCGACAAGGTTCCTAGTGGTCCATCATTCTGCTTGTTTTGGGTCTCATTTTTTGTTCTTTCCGGATCCTTATATTTGGTTTTGGACATGTTCTCCTTTTCCTTAAGGGGGTTGTTAGTGATTTGGCGACTCTTTCCAGACAGGATAGAGGACTTGTCATTATCTCCAAGGCAACACCTGGGGATGGTGTCCCCCACAGGGCTTTCAGTGGAAAGGAATTTTCCAGACTGTGGCTTGGAGCTAAAGAGATTGGTCTGGATTTGAGGTGTTTCCACACATCCCTCCAAATCTTGGCTTTTCAGTCGTTTAAGGTCCTTTCCCGCCAGGAACTCGGGGACATTGCACTCCAACTCAGAGCTGGAACCTTTGAAACGTTTGAACCAGTCCCACAAGCTTCTGGCCCGACAATCACAAATCCACTGATTCCCATTTAAACGCAAATACTGGAGAGAAACCAGTGGGTCCATGGTCTCCCCTGTCAAGACGGTAAGATTGTTGAAGAACAAGAACAAGGATTTCAGCTTACCGAGGTCACTAAAAGCCCTGGGTTGGACATAAATAACCCGGTTTTGGTGTAGCAGCAGCCGGTCCAGATTGATTAACCCTCGAAACATGTTGTCTGTTACTATCTTGATCTTGTTATTGTGCAGGTGGAGATAGGTGAGGTTACCAAGATCCAGAAAAGTGTCATCATGCAGGGTTAGAATGTTATTGTCCTGCAGATAAAGGTACTGTAGGGAGAACATTCCTCGGAAAACCCCAACAGGGAGCTCTGACAGGCCACACCTGTGCAGGTGAAGGGTATGCAGCTTAGTTAAGCCCCGGAAGGCTGTTGGGCTGATGGTGCGGAGGTTGCTGTTGTCTCCAATGTCCAGTTCCTCCAGTTTTTCTAAGCCATAAAAGGCTCCAGCCTCAATGTAGCTGATGTTGTTGGAGTACAGCCAGAGAACAGTAAGATTATGGCAAGAACTGAAACTGGTGGACCGTACCACCGTCAGCTTGTTGCTCTGGAGAAATATTCGTTGGCTCCGTGCTGGGATCTCAGTAGGGATGGAAAACAGTCCTTGTTGTTGGCAAGCCACAGTAGGCCTGGGTTCTCTGTAGCACACACACTTGGCAGGGCAGCTGTCAGTCTGAGGCACAAGGTTCAGCCACATCACCAGAAAAAGGAGTCGCCCCCCTAAGGAGACAGAAAATCATCAGTGGATTAGTAATTAACGTAGGCAGAAAGATTTACTAAAATAGGTAAAAACAAATGTCTCCAGGTCAGGTTGTAACATACAAAAACCCTTGAATCAATAAGTACATTTCAATCACACAGCAAATGTAGAAACAAGCCTGATGCAGAGCAATGAAAATTGTGGCTGAAACAGTTGTGAAGTTTCTACTTGATAATTTTGTGTTTTGTGACAGGATGTTACTATATAAGCAACATAAGACTCCACCAGTTAATGTGACAGTGCACACCAGCAAATTACAAAACAGACAAATTCCAAAATATTTAATTGCATGAAGTATAATATTCAGCACATTACTACAGAATACCTAATCCTCTTCGTAACAGAGATTCAGCATGAAATTCAACAGTCATGTTATTTGGATCTGGGGACACATTGCTTCCCCGATGGCTCTGGTGACTTAAAGACCTAAGCAGCTGAAGAAGTCTCATTTAAAATCGAGTGGGTGTGTTTTGTATGGAATTAGCTTGCTCTAATAGGGGGGGGACACAACTAAAGATGTTTTGATCATCTAGAAACTGACATTTAACGTGAAGATTGCAAAGAAGCTTTCATGCCAGGGATTGATGCCAAGGGCCATTGTGGAAATGGGCTACAGACATATTATATGACACACCGCGAGGTTTGTAAAAATCCATGTTTAAAGTAATGCATATTCATGACGCCACTGTTAGCATGAACTTGTTAAACACGACAATGACTGACGTGGGCTCAATCATGTAAACAATGACTTTTGACATCATTCTGTTGTAGGAACAGCTGAGGTAAAAATAAAGTATCTATTGGGGCTGATATATCTTTCACGTAGCGATGAAGGTGTCAAAGTGTCACAAGCATGTCTAGTATCATCATGTAATGGCAGGTACTCCTTTAAATCTCTGAATCCTCTTCAGCTCCTGTTCTTACTGAGGATTTCCAATCTCTGCTCTCATGCACATGTGAGGAATCCCAGGTTTGCAGGCATGACAGGTAGTGAGCCTCTGGAAAATGCATGAGCCTTAGTCAGCCCTCCCTCCAGCCTCACTCTCCCTCTTCTCATTCCCTTGCAATGTGTTGTGGTGCAGCTCATCTCTGGACCTTGTTAAACGGAGCTCTGGTGTGGCCTGACAGCAGCCCTCTGCTGCACTTTCCTTGCAATCTCCCTGCTCAGCCGTCAGACTGCCACCGGAAAGCTGTCAAGGCTTTCCACTCTTTCTGCATCGCAGCACTTTTCCCTCAGCACTGCCTAACAATAGCAATATTTTATCGCACGGCACGCTTCGTGTATCTCCTATGCCGTCTTCATTTTTTTCCCCTCTCTCTGCTGTCTATTCATTAACAGGCTATTTCCACCTACGCATTGCATGTCAAAGCCTGGGCTCCTCAGCTCTCTGCATAATGTCTTGTCTTTGTTAGCATCTGTTAAAAGATAGCATATGCCACACAATGTCATGAACTCCAAAACGCATCTTCACTGGATCAGACCAATTACACTATAACCAGAAATCTGACAGTCATAGCATCCTGGCAGTTTTGTATTATGTTACACTTTCATAATCAAGTATTTGATGTCATAGTGTATCGGTGTATCAGTGTCAGACCTTTCACCTTTCACTCTACAGAAAGTCATACACAATAATCTGAAACGTTACATAAAAAAGTATGCTTTGGAGCTGTCCCGGAGTTCAAGCTGTGGAGTTGTTGACACAAAATACAACAAGGTTATGGTGAAAAATCCATTCCTTATCAGCTTCTGCCAGCTTTGGTTTCAACTCTTAATCTTCTACTATCTCTTTTGTCAAAACATGGCTCAGAGCACAGCTTTCCCGCTTTCATACCCTGCCAGTAGCCTCTTTTCTAAGAGCTATATTATTGCACAATAGCAACCTTCTAGTCTGTTTAAGCGCGGACAAACTTCTTTGTTTTCTCTTGAGAGACACCCGAGTCAAGTACATCATTTCACCTTCTCTCTCTCCAAGACGTGTACCTCTATTTACATTTTCATTATTGGGGTGATCCATGTATTCTACAAAAACTAGTCTTGCAGTGTCTGTTTCACTGGCTGCTATTCTGTAGGTGAACGTATCACTTTATTCACCTATCTTTTTGAATGGCAGTCTTTAAAACCAGGACTGAAACGTACTAAGAAATGCAAAAAATACTTCATACGTTTTATTGTTTGAATTTCATTGTGATAAAAGAAAAAATAAATCAATATTCTGAGAAAGAAAATCGTGAAAACAGTCTGTGTTGTAGATAAACAATATCAGCAGCCAACTCCCATCCAAAAATACTTGTATCAGTACCCTAGTAGTAGCTAGAGGATACAATACTGGAATGCAAAAACAGAGTTGTCAGCAAGAGAGGTATGAGTGGGTGCAGACTGCTTTGTTTACTTATTGTATGAGTGAGAAGTCACTTAGCTAGACTTCTCACTCATTTTCATGTGCCTCAGGCATGTTTGGAGTTGGTGCTCCTTTGTCTTAAAATACAACATACATTTAAATGCTCTGGTCCTTCCAAGGAACACAGAGGGCATACTGGGACAGCAAATTCAGAGTGCTTCAGATTCATCACGGTGGCTTTGCTTTGAAGGGCTGGGGATTGGGCAGGGACAGCTAACATGACAGTCTTATCCCCTTGGCCCAGAGTGAAAGTGATGTCTCTGTCAAAGATGAATCACAGTAGTTCTCCAGAGGGACCTCCTGGCCTCCTTCTGAAATTATACATTATTGTGTTTTGAAAGGTAAGAGGAGAAGAAGAAGAAGAAGGAGAAGAAGAAGAACTGCATATGAGAGCAATGGTCCCTGACTGAAAGGTCATGTATGCGCCATGAATCCCTCTTTGTATGCATATTTTTCTTATATCAACGTGAAGAGAAACTATGGATGATACTACTAGACCTCTTTCCTAAAAATTACAGTAGGGTTATGTTCACATAAAATAAACTGCTTCCATAATCAAATAACTGATGTCATTAGAGTGGGATTAGAGTCAGAGGTTTCACCATTTACTCTGCAAAATGTACGCTGCTGATTTAAGAGTTTATATTATTGAATGCAGATTTTTTTCACGGATACATTTTCCCAATTAAATTCTCACTTCCAAATACATTTACAATGTTTGACAAACACGTTCTTGCTTTCGTACTGTATCTCTGTCTTAAGCCACATGGTAAAAATGATGAAGGAGCTTTAAAGATGTGGTTAATGTTGTGAAAGGGTGTATATATTAACCTGAACCATGATATTTTCCTAAATCTAACCAAGTAGTTTTGATGTCTGTGCCTCGTGAAACCCCGATCTGGGAGAAAGTTCAGCATTTTTACTGATGCCGCCACCATCCCCTTTTCTTCTGAATTTGTCTGTCTTTAAAATGAGAACTGCTACCTTTCTGGCAGAAAGTCATACTGCTGCAGGGAGAAAATATGTTACCCTTAAAAGGTAACTGAAAATGCAGTTTTGTTGTATGGAAACATATTTTTTAGGATACCGGGTTGATATGACAGTTGCATGAAGTCCAATTTTAGCAAAGCCTATGCAACTAGAAATGACAATCTGAGCTATAGAGTAATATAGGGCAATAACTTGAGGCACTGCATACTCACAAATTGTAGCACTAAGAAAACATTCCAAATTCATTACTTCTTTTTTAAAGACAAAACTACTTTTATGCTGTTTATGCGTTTATTTGTTTTCCCTCTGTCATTTAAAGTGTATCTTGACTTTTGGAACTCTACTGTATCAACTTTTTATGAAAGTGTTATGACACTACGTCTTTCTGTGTTCATTTATCCTCAGGGGTTGACTATTTTTGCTCTGTGTTCCCTTCCTTCTGGTATTAATTACAAAACAATATGACAGCTCTGTCTACTAAATTTCTTTCTTAAATACATTTGTTTGAGATTTATTATAAATGTTTGTAATCAACATATATTTGCCCTTTGTTTTATTGCCTTCCTCTTGTTACTCTTTTTTTCCAGGCAGCAAATCATTCATTTGATTCGATAGACGCTATAACCATCTTAATCTTCTAACATGGCTAAAGCTGTGAAAGATTTTATTGTAACACAAATCATTATGATTTCCTAATAGCACACTGTTGTCATTGGCCCTTTCATATTCACATTCAATTTATTGCCATTTACCCCAGTGTATCATGGAATAAGTAGTTTCTGTTTTAATCTATTATTATTATTATCATCATCATTATTAACTATTTTACATAAATAACGTAACTTTACATGATTTGATAGTTAAAACCAATGTACAGCACACTGGTATGAATGTGAAGAATCTGAACAAATGTTTATATGAAGAAACTAATTACATTTCTCTCTGTAAAGCTTCTCTTTTTGTCTGTTTAAACTTTGGATACATTCTAAAACTTTCATTGCTGTAGAGATTTTTCCAAAATAATGTTTTAGGAAAAGCAAGAATTACAGGGTAGCCTATAGTCCCTCGGTCATGACAGAACCGGAGGATATTCCATTTAAGTTTGCTTTGAACCTCTTTTCCTTCATAAGCCTGTGAAAAGTTTTATTAAGGAGAAGAAATGGTCTTCACTTTCAAGAGCTTCACGGAATTGCAGAGGAATTGGTTGGAAGGGCATATTTATATGGAAAAAAGTTATGATCTGAAGTCCACATTGACCTTTTTAATGCTACTATATTCACTCTGTCACTGAAAGTATAGCTTTCAAAAGAGACACTTTTCATCTGTTACTCAATTTTCATTGGTGTTAGTCTTACTTGTAAGTCAAGTTCTTCACTTACATATTCCAAAAGTTTTTTTTTTTTCACATAACATTTACTTTTAAAGTTTTGTAAAAGGCAACTTAGTATTTATTATTGAAAAAGTTTTCTTTCTTTCTGCATCCGGATGTGAACTTGTGTCAATTTCAACCAACCTCCCAGAAGAATGTCCACAAAAACTCAAAACAAACACACAAAGACAGATTTGTGCTTGTCCTTACAATATTGATGAACCAGATGCTATAATCTTAAATAAAGATGCACACATCAGATCAAACAGGTTATTTAGGGCACGATGGACCAGAGACTTCAGCTGGAGTCTCTCAGCTAACCATAGAGTGTTGCTGGGGCACCAGTGGCAGCTTTAGCAACCAGATGAGCACACAATTAGAAGACGAACATGGGGACAGATGAGGTCCTGTTTGACACACATCTGACACAGCACTTGCCCAAGCAGATGGCTCATGAATAACTGAAGGAACCGGAGGTCGGCAGGCAGAGGAAAAAACTGAGCCAGCCAACGGTGTGTGTATGTAAAAAGGTGGGCCTGCATAGATTTGCATGCATATGCATTTACATACATTCTTTTATTGCCTGGTGAAATTTAAAATAAATGGCAATGCATCATGCACTGGATACTTCTGACTAAACCTAACTGTGGTAGACAAATAGGTTGTCATGTCAAACCACTGAGAAATGGCAGCAGTAACAAAAGGCAGTGGGCTGGCAAGATCCTGACAGTTAGAGACTGAGCTTGCAATCAGAGGGCCGTCGGATCGAATCCCTGCTTGACTGGCAAGCAAGTGGAAGGGAAAGTGGAGGTGAAGAGTTCTCCCTTTCAACAACTGCCATCAAATTACCATCGACCCTTCAATGATGCACTGACCTCAGAGCTGCTCAAATTGTCACTCAACAGGATATCATTCGAGACTGTGTTAGGCTCAACATTTGCAAACTGTTAGCGCTGTATACCACTGTGGAAGTAACTTGATAAATAAAAATACTCAACTAAAAATGTGCACACGTACTATAACAATAAATATTTTCAAGCATTTCTTTTTTGCCTCTATTTTTATTTAATGCTTTTTTGTATTTCAAATGCCAAGAACATTTTACATATAACAAAACTATAACATCAGCTTATGCAACAAAATATAATATTATAAGAGGACATGACTTAATGTTTCCTTGAGAGCCATAAAAACATTATTCAGTTCTTTTTAAGCAGTGCCGTGTTCAATTGCAGATAAATACTGAATAGTCAATGACATGTTCAACTGGCGGCATGTCCCCTAGTATATGATGGATAATTCTTGCATCAGCGATTGTGCAACTCTACAGTGCTTCTGCAACTATCAGTCAGTTTATCTACTAAATGGTACTGCCTTTTCTTCCAAGTTGCATTAATAATAGCTAAGATAGAGTTAGATATGCTTGAATGCCACTAAAATGAAATATTTGTGGGGTGGTGGCAAAGTGCCATTGGATTAGGGGCAGAAATGGCATATTCCTCACAACTCTATTGTATGTTGGCAGCAAACCAAGTGGCCTTCAGTGCTTCTACAACTCACTATGAAATGTTCCATCGAAGGCGTTAGGAGTCAAGTCTACCCGTGAGGTTTTGCAGAATGGCTCAAATTCAGCTTCATACCCACCCCCACATGTCACAGACATGGACAATTTTCTTGTGTAAAACCATGCAAAATGCATAATTCAAGTAATGTTAACTGAAAATAATGCTAGCAGTGTGCGTGTTTGTGTGTGTGTGGTGGGGTTGGCTTTGGGGGACTGAAGGAGTTCAGATGCACTCCTTGAGCCACAGAAGACCAAAAATTCAGAATGGCCTACTTTAGGGTTTGTGCCATGCAGACTGCCAGTAGTGCAGTTTTTTGCTTAACAGAGTGTATGAGGCTTTACCTTATCTGCACATAGCTGGAAAGAAAATAAATGAGGGTAGCAGCTACAGTACATGCCCCATGTGCCTAGATGTTGTTTTGCTCTGAGCTAGACTTTAGCGCAGGTGTTAACAACATTTACGATGCATTCTTTTTTGGGGGGTTTAAACAGAGCAGACATGAAGTACCTGAGAGGATTAATGTGAAAATCTTTTTCTGCAATGAAATTCAAAACAATGGTTAAACAACAGTTTAGAGCCAAACTAATAAAACAATGTCAGTGTTTGTTTAATTGCATTTGTCAGTAATTTTTAATATATATTTTTTTTATCATTAATGGGTGTTAGGTTAGGATACTCCTAAATGCATCTAATCATGGATGGATGGATGGATGTTTCCTAAGGTTTGCCACTATGATTTAGAAAGT
The DNA here is from genome assembly GCF_056152115.1 of Neolamprologus brichardi. NCBI lineage: Eukaryota > Metazoa > Chordata > Actinopteri > Cichliformes > Cichlidae > Neolamprologus > Neolamprologus brichardi. Next base: position 30,935,243 of record NC_142115.1, read on the forward strand.
ACTTTGCATGGTCCAAACTGTGTTTGTTTTGATTTTTGTATTTAATTGTTTGCAATGTAACCAGTTCTATTTATTGAGTCATAGATGTTTCACATTAAATAAGTTATGTTGTTTCCAGAGTGTCTATTGTGGATGCACATCACTCATGTTGAATTCAATAAAATATTTACCACTCCAAAAAAATAAGTCATGGTCCTGCATGTGTAAGTTGATGGAGACTGCTACAATCACATTTAATGTATTGCCGTGGCATGGAAACGACGTATCACTAGCAATATTGTTCTCAATTATTTGAAAAGGATAACAGCCCATGCAAACGAAAGCTTCAGATAATGACACCATCACACATTAAGTGCTAAAAACAGAAAGTTTCTGCTCTGCTCTGAAAGTGTCAAAGCAGTGACAGCCCCCACAGGCGACCCTGTATATTGCTGAATCTAAAGATGATGAAACACCGTTTGGTCGAGCTGAGAACATGCGGTAATAAGTGGTTGCACAGCTTGATGTCATTGTAGCCTGTCTTTGCTGTGGGCAAATTTGAGCTTTCAAAGAATAGTATACTGTGTTTAGCAGGGCTGGAAGTAAAGTGGGTGCAAACATTAACCACTCAACATTTTTCTGATGGCTTCATTACTACAAAATTCCTATGTTTGGCAGACGCCCTCTTATACAAGCAATGATTGTGCTTGTTGAAGAGAAACAAGCTCTAGATAAATTGTTGCATTTGTGTGAGTTACAATTGGGGGGGAAATGCATCAAACAAGAGCTTAATCTTTGTCCAGTCTAGACAAAACAAACGTCATTCTGTGAGTAATCCATGTAGTTGTTTGGGAGAATTGCTTTGAAAAAAAAAACGAGTAGCTGTTGGGAAAACCAGCAAGGAATTCAGAATTCCTACCACCTTGTTGTTTTTGTTCTTGAGACAGGCGCTCAACTTAACCTTGCAAAACCCTTGCATCAATGATCGAAAAATTGCAAGCATATACATTAGTCACTCTGAGGTAATTCGTTGGTGGGTGTAGAGCAGAGACTGGTATTTTCAGTTGGCAGATTTCTCATTCATGTGAAAATGCAATGAATGACACAGGTATTTCAATGCCCAGGGGTGATAGGTAGAGAAAATGAGGCTGAAAATACTTCTGAAGACAAACCATTATTGACACCCATTTTTACTGCCATAATGTGTTATCTAACCTTCTTCAGTCTTCTCCACTTTTGCAATATTGCACTCTGCTATACTGGCCTGCTGACTATGCAGGCTGGTTGGAAATGTGTCCTCTTCAATCACCTCGCACTGAAACTAGGAAAGAAGAAAGGCCCGTGTAGGAGCCATTTTTGGGTTGATACCTTATGTATGCTGCTAGAGGTCACCTTTTGGGTTTTTTGGTATGGTGTGTTTAGTTGTAGGTATTTAAGGTAGACACACGTAATTAACGCCAGGTGTTTTTGTTTGGGAGGAAGCAAACAGTTTGTAACCGCTGCGCTGTTATGTTAACTGGTGTTGGAATAAAGATTCTAAAGGTCAAGATAAGTACAGCTGGAGTTATTGGGCTGTAGCAAATTTAATAAATACAATAAGTTAGTTCATACCAGTGATATCGCGTCACCCCCGCCAACGAACACCTCAGTGGCTTCAAGCGTAGGCTTATCCTCTACAGCCTGCTTGAACTACAGACCATCTCACGCTGGTCGCAACACCTGTCAAGATGTTGATATTTCACAATCCATTAGTCATCACTACATTGCAACATCATTACATGACTAATCAGTACGAATTCCTCAGACATCTAAATACCAGTCAAAGAACTTTGTGACAGTTCACCATCACACTAGTTGCCTCCAGGACTAGATCTCCCTATTAAGACATACACAAATGCGCAGAAGATTTGAGCAAACAATTGCTAGTAACCACATGTAAAATGTGTTTTTAGCAGATTAAAAAAGTTAATCACAACAGTAATATGTCAGGCACTCAAGCTGAAATGGTACACTGTCCTTCCCCCTTTACTTGTGTACTAGTATTTTGAGTTCTGTGTTCCGGTTTGTTATTTGGTAATTTCAGCTTGTTTTCATTATTGCTGATGTCCGAATAATGTTAGCTAAAGTTTTGATTTCCCATGATGCCAATTTCACGGATATTACAGTACTTTGAGTTTTTTCTTGTTACTATAAAAATCTGTTTACTGCCTCTGTGTTCTTTTGTATCGTGTTTAATGTGTGCTCTTTGAGCTCTATCTTTATTAGTTCATTTTCTATTTGGTTTCATTGTGGGTGGCAAATGGGGTGGCTGTAGCTCAGGTGGCAGAGCGGATCAGCGACTAACCAGAAGGTCGGTGGTTCGATCTGCTCCAGTGGCTGCTCCAGTCTGCATGCCAAATATCCTAAGCCCATGTTGCTCTCCGATGCATCCATCGGAGTGTAAATGTGTATGAATGTTAGATACTTAGCACTCAAGCTTAGAAGTGCTTGTGTGAATAGGTGTGATTGGGTGAATGAATTAGCTGTATAAAGCGCTTTGAGTGCTCGGACAGAGTAGAAAAGCGATATATATGAGAACCAATCCATTTACCATTGTGATTCTTTGTTCTTAGTTTTGTATTTGTTTATTTCTTCAGGTTTCGATTTCCTAAGTACATTGTCATATTGTTTATTGCTATTCTTTGTCTTTTTTGGTTACTGTTAATTTCATGTTTTGTTAAGTCTTTTTGGTACTTTTGTCAGCTACTAAAAAATGCTTTGCTTTTTGTTACATGTGCCCTACACTCCACTAGTGGTGATATAATTAAACTGAAAACTATCGATATCTAATGAAAACATTTGTCTATAAACAGCTCATTTACTTCACGTCATTCATTTTGAGGCAGGGGTATCTTCTAGTTTCATCTGTTAGAGATGCTTTACTGAAGCCTCAGAAATGGTACTGGAGGCAGAGTTCTAGATTTTGAAGTAATACAAATCATTTTTGTGTAACAATGTGAAGAATTTCTTGTTGTTATGCTCCCAGAGAATATGATTACTGAGTTTTGATTTTGTTTTCCCCCTTCGAGCCTTTTTTTTCCTCGGCAAATTCAAATAGTTTGTCTGCAAGTTATCTGTTTTTGTTAAGTTTCACTTCTCTCATCAGCAATGTTTTTAGTCACAGTAGGCGGCTCTGGGAACATGGTAGAGCATTTAGCAGCTTAAGAGACAGATTTTTCCCTTAGGCGCTGGTGAAGAGCAAAAGGCAGATAAAAGGAGAATAATAACTGGAGCAGTCAATAGATAGCCAGGCGAATAACTTGCGAATAAGTTGAAGTCACACAAATGACTGCTAATGTTGTTGTTGAATATGTACAAATGTATTTTTAACAGCATGTTTACAATATCATCATTAGGTTTTCAATACATTAGTCTTTTTCATAAATTGTTTCCACTATGTTATAAAAATGAATTAATTCTTTTGTGTTGTAATATTTATTTTTTTTATCAGTCATTATTCAAACACAGGGCAAACACAGAAGGACAAATACCTGCTCTCAGATCCACGCCTACAGCCAATTTAGAGTCACCAAATAAGCTGACAGCAGGTCCCTAGAACTGTGAGAGGAAAGCCACACGCAGGTACAGAACATGAAAAACCTACACAGGGCCCCAGCTGACCAGCATGTTTGAACCACAGCACAACAGTACGATTCAAAACAGTGTAAGTCGGGGGGTGTTGTTTTTCTCAGCAAAATCACAGACTGCTCAACAGACAAAATGATAGAGCTTGCTGTGATATCTGTCATACAGCACAGCAGTTATCAAGCTGTCATCTGGCAACAAATTGTTTAGCTATATGACACACGGGAAAGTATACCTTTGAAATAGATGAAAAGGCAATCGTGCGGGATGTAAGATCCATGCCTTCTTAAAAAAGGTATGGCGTTTTAATAACATTTTAATGACATTTAATTGCCCTCTAGGAAAAGGAAATCAATGAGATCCCAAGAGGAAGAAGATGAATATGGGAGTTCCAGAAAATAAGATGAGGGGGGCAGCTAATGTCCAGTTTGCTGCATGATATAAAACACTGAGTTTGTGTAATTGTATGTAGGCATGTAATATTTATACTATTGACTCATACCGTAATGTCAGCGGTTAACTGATTCCAATAATTTACAGCAGATCCAACTGCATGTGATCTTTTAGGGTAGGAATTATGGATCCATCATCTCACGCACTTATTCTTTAGTTTGTTTTATTCCCTCTGTATGACTCATCAGACACACAGTAAATGAACTACAGAGATGTCTGATGAGTCATAAGAAATCACAGGAAAATGAAAATGATGAAATACAAAAATTTTGTGGAAGACTGCAAGCATTAACTAATTCTGTCCAGCTTCCTTGTAGATCCATCTATTTTGGATGTGTAGGCAGCCCCGGAGGCATGTTGACCTGAAAAAGACAAACCTCTCTCTTCCTTTCATCTTCTGAGTCAGTTCCTGCAAGCAAATGTATTACGGCCAATATCACGAGGCCTACTTCTGCTGTTCTGCCCTGAAACAACAGCAGTGTTCTTAGCAATGTTTTGCACCTATCAAATTGGATTTTTACCGGCCATTCTTTCAAAAATAGTGTTGTCAGAGGAATGCACTGGAATCTAGTTGCGTAATGAAAACTATTGAAAACCCGGTAAATAATTGTGGAGGCAGCAATACTGTCTGTGAGCAGATGTAGGTGGATTTTGACATTTGTGAGGTATAGGATCTCATATCTTCCCCTGCCTCCGCATACATCTGATTCATTCTTCATCCTAGACCTTCCACTTAAACCCAAAGCATGTGAAATCTGGAGGTTTGAAGCGGAATTTGGCCAGCATCCGTCGATTCACCACTGACAGTATGTGCTGAGGCAAAGCAGACGGTAGAAAACTCACTGTGCTTAAAAGAAAAATGACAACCACTGGCAATTTACTTGAAAATGGAATACAAATGGAGTGGAGTTGCAGGCCTTTATGAAAATAAGTGGTGAATAATAAAACCACATTTGTTTGCATATGAACAGAATGACTGGAATGACTTGAAAGGGGCATTCTCTAATAAATTCTTAGTGTTTCATTTCAAAGTGAATATTTTGCTTGTGAGAATGCAAAATAGACAGAAAGGATAAGTAAGCCTTTCAAACTTTCTGATGTAAATGTCATAACACAAAACACAGAGTTAGCCATCTTATTGTTCTGAAACAGAGCAGGTATTTGTTGATTCTAGGATCTCAACTTCTGCAAAGGCCTTCATCTAGAATCTTCTTTAGTTTCAATGAGTAGGAAAGAATGGGATACTGGGCCTTTCCAACAGATATTTTTTAGGGACATGTTTTCCTAACCTCAACCCCTAAAAACAAAAAGAAATGGCTGAAGCCTGGTTCGTTTAATAAGCGCACTTCACAGAGCGTCTTAAAGCGAGCACTCGCTCCTTTGGAATAATGAAAGGGGAAAGAGATGTGCATTATTTACCACCCGCCTCAGTACCGCCGCACCCTGCGTAGACAAAGTGGCCTAGTGCAGGAAAATGGATTTTCCTGCAGGGGAGCTCAGATAAGAAGTATACGGGGAAGGAAGGACAGAAAACAAAAAGAGGGGTGAAAACAGAGAGACATTAGCCAAACCCAGAATCAGTTAAATTTCTTCACATCAGCCTGTCTACTATCTCCACCTCATCCTCCCTGTTGGCCTGATAAGGGCAGTTCTTTACATCAGAGGCCTCCACGGATCAGTAACCTTTTTTACTGAAAAGGTCGAGCATTGGCCCAAAGCTCAGTTCATGCTGGGAAATCATCATCCCTGCTCTTTATCTCCCAGGTGAGGGATGATCCAAGGCTGAGTGCCATGTCAGAATGCCCCCAATACGCCCTCTAACCTCTTCAATTCCTGGGCTGCTCCCAGAGATAGAGAGGGGAAGTGTAAACTTGGTTATATACGCACAAGTGTGCAACACATCACACTATCCAATAAGACCAGAGTGGCAGACCACTAGTAACTCACAGTGATGCTGCAGTGTCCGAGCAATGGGTTGGTCAGCCTACACCCCTCCCTTCTGAACAAAACAGTCACGAGTTGAGAAGAGGGGAATAAACACACCAGCATATGGCGGCCACCTGAAACCTTAGCTTGCCTCCCAGAATCCAAAAACCTAAAGCAATTTGCACACATCACTTAACCGGATTCCAACACAGGTGTGTATGTGTGTGTATCTGTTTATATGAAATTGCATACAAGTATTTGTGTGTATTGTTGTTGCTGTCACAGTTCCAAAATAACTGTAACACTGTAAATGATGCGCTGGCGCAATTTGCGTGTCACTGTAGTGTGGGATGACCCAACTGACAAGACTTCCTGCTTTGCTGCCTGGGTAATGAGTCATTCCAGCCCTGGAGAAAAACAATCTGGTATTTTTAAACTGCATCCTTCAGCTGTTCCTTTCTCCCTCGAGCTCCATCTTGTAAGCTCTCAGTGGCTTGTAATACGAATGCCATTTGTAGTTCTTGTGCTAATGGGCCTGATATGTCTGAATAATAGAAATGCATTGCAGACCTTTTAATGGTACTCTTGGTTCATCCATGCCCCAACAATTTTGATTTAATGCTCTACGCAATGCAGCAAAATGTGAGATTACCATTTAATCAGTAGTCCAGTGCTATTAGCGTTTTTTTCAGGTTATAACACTCCAGCGTTTTGAATGTTAAAAGCGAGGCAAACACTATGTGTTACATAAATTTTAGAAAGTATGTTAGTCTCAGTTTTAGAATCCCACAGCACCGAAATATAAGAATATGAGTTTGAGGGAGCTGTTGGATAAAATAAAAATGAGATGGCCAACACGTCCCAAAATTAAACAGTGCACAAATATTTAGATTAGAATTAACTGATCTACCACTGCAAAAATACTACAAATGTTGAGTGTCTTTGAACATAGCTGGTAAATTATTTCAGAAGTTGATTTTAGGGAAAAAAATGTTCATATTGTGTTATATTATGTGCCTGTTTTGTTGTGTTGAGATTTATCTGACTAATTGCATCACATTGTAAGTTCAGTAGGTTCAATTTGTATATATGCAAAACTCAAAAGCCACCTCAATCCCAGGTCTGTGTTTGTCTTATATAATCTCACAGCATATATCTTAACAGCTGCAAATTTACTTTAGTTTTTTGAGTCACTTCACCAAAGATGACAAACAATTATTAGTAAGTTGCTGCAAAACTCACTAAATACAACATGTTATCTTTACGGGAATTTGATGTGTGTGAAAATGAACTTCTTATGATCCGTGAGTTTTAAGGAGCTTGGAAATAAAAGCAACTGGACTAGTTTCTTCAAGATGTTTCACCTCCCCATCTGAGAAGCTTCTTCAGTTCTAAGTCTAAATGGTGGAGAGGCCCAGGTATTTAAGCCCTAGTGGGAGTTGTTGCTTAAGAGGGTCGTTGACCCACTATTGATCATGTGGCTTACCACATGAGCCAAGGTGTGAAAAAGAGTGTGGGTCATTATTAGCAGGGGTTTGGGGTGAAACCATTGTGAGACCTGGCCTCACCCTATCATGAGATCAAGATGTGATAATGATGTACAATAATGCACAGATACTTTAGCACAGTGTTTGTTATATCTTTTTTATGTGTGTTGAAAGGCAGGAATATGAACTGACTATAATTTACATACTGCATTCTTGCTTGTCACAGTCAAGGGTCAAGGAAAATGTTACAAAGTGCTGCCAGTGGTCCTTGGGCCACAATTTGAGAACTGTGGCTCTAAGTTGTTCTTGTGGCATTTCCACATCCCAGAATCTACTCCTAAAAAGCCATCAAGTCTCTTAAGTTAATCCTCATTTCTATTTAACATTCTTTGATTGTTTGTGTTTACATGCACGGCTTCTGTTCATGTTATGCAATTTTATTAGCTGGTAGTTTAGCATGCTGTTCACATATGCATGCTGCTGAACATGTGGCCCTGTTAGAAAAACAAGAAGGAAAAAGAGAAAGACAGACGGCGCTGGACAAAATACCGCTTGATCCCCTCTCATCTGAAAACCTCTAAAGTCGACTCTCCTACTGACTGCATTCTGCTTAGAGGAGCACGGTGCCACATTACCTGAGCAGCCATCGCCTGACAGCAGGGATTTCAATCATTGTGCTTGGCTCATATCTGTATTTCCTTCTTCACCACCTCCCCCACATTCCCAATGCAGCCACCTGCCACTGTCATGCTAATTTACTAGTGCACACTGATGTGAGCACTCATGTTTTAGGGCTTTCTCACAGACACCATCATTGGCTGGCAATTAAAGTTTTGTGCAATTTGAAAAAGGAAATATGAATAGAAACAAGAACAACTTTGCACTCTCCTGAGGAAAATTTGACATGACAATGGAAGATGGTTATGCACGTTTTCCGAAGAACAAAATAGCTTTGAAACAAGTATGACAGAGAGCAAGTACTGTAACGACATTCATCTTCACAGGTAGGCAGCGCATTTCTCCAGGGCATCTATAAATAGCAGCTGTGCAGCAACTGCAGTGGTTAACAATAGATTATGTTTGCGCTTTCACTTCTTGCTGCAACTAAGGTAAATGACCTGCAGTGAAGCAGAGTAAACAGGAAAATAGATGCTCTGTGTTTTTTCTAAGAAGGAAATTATGAGATTGCCATTAGTCTGGCTAGCAAAGCAAAATGCAAGAGCGCTGCAATGAATTGAACATATAAACACAAATCAACAAATCTTAATGTGTCAATGTTGGTTCTACGATTTTACACAAACTCAACTTAACCAAAATGCTAATCTTCATACACATTTACAACATTCACAAAGCTGTTGGGGCTTTTAAAAACAAAGCACCATGGACTTTCAGAGCTCACTGGGAGCTTATGCAGTTTCCACATATCCATGTGAACATGACATGCTACGTGTGATTAATGGTATTACTGTCTATGCCAAGATAAGAGCTCAATTAGCTGTGTGGGCAAGGACCTTGACTCTATCTCCAATGACTAATCCCATGGTTTTAGTTATGATTAGCGAAAGCAGAGTTTTAATCTTTGCTTCACAGTGCCTGGCACTAGGCCAGACACAACTGATTTTTTTTTTTTTTTTTTTGTCGTAAAAACGCACTCTGCGATGAGTGACATGGTTCAGCTGGCCTGACCATTTGTACGATAGGGCCTACAGGTTACATCACCCAATCCTGCCAATCACTGCTATTTGTGTGCTTTGGTAATATCAGTGGCAACAACCATTAGTAGGAAATGAATTAATCTACCTTGGTAGTATTAAGGAAGTGCTGCCTCCTGAGAGTTACCATCCATACTAAACCCACTCATCCTCCCAGAGGGGAGTCCTGCCTACGTGATTGGACTGGTGCTGGTTTCCTGTAAATGTATTTCTTGGTATAGCAGTATTGTCAAGGGAGATCATCTGAAGTATATAATCTCTAAAGAACTTTGGAATTGTCAAATAACTGTAGATCCAACATTACTTTGGCACAAAGAAATTCCCAAGCCTCTCTTTAGTTTTCATCGGATGTTCAGCTCTTTAAGATTTCACTCAAAGACTTAAAAAACGTTGCTGTTTGATGTTTATAGACATATAAATGATTCTTAATACAATAAATAGGATAAACAAGTTCAAAAGCCTACACTGTAAAGAAACCAAAAGAGAAAGTTGTATATAGCATATAATAAAGTGGTAATGTTTTAGTTTTTTTGTTTTTTTCTTTCAAATATGACACTGTGTAGAAGAATTTTTTGCAGCAAAACCCATTTTGCACAATGATGCACTTTGTAGAACTCACCCTCTGCAGGGGAAAACGTAGCACACCATCTGTTCCCCAATCCCTGGCAACAAACAAGAGACAGACCAGCACAGCAGACAGACCAGCAGACACAGGCGGCCACCACTCCTGCATTAGCAAAGAATTGTGGGAAACAGGGAGGCTACTGCACAAATGCAGGGCAGCTAAACAGGGGATGAAAGCAGTCATCAGCTGTTAGAATTTGATCAGGAGGCCTGAGCTGACACTGCACATCAAGGAATGATGCAAATTGAGGCAGACACCGCAAAGGAGCTGCCGTGCAATAAGAGAGACTCTTCATAGCAAATGAGCAGGAGAAAGGAAGCCAGTGGGATGTGGCAGGAGATGAGGGAGAGAACGAAAGATTGTAGCCACTATGCAACGGAAAAGACCAAAGACAGACTATCCAAGCAGAGGAGACTAAGGAGGGAAACTCTAGAACGTCTGAAGACGCAGCCAGCAACAACAGAGATTTGACATCGCGTGTGGTTACGCAGAAAGAAAGAGAGAAGGAAAGATTTGGGAATGCAATTCATTTTTAATCCAAGAAGCCAGACGTTCGAACAATGTCCCTCAATCAGAATACTAAGTGACGAACGTTAGTTTGGATTAAGATTAATGTGGCTGGCTCACCACACACAAACACACAAACAAACACACAAACAAACGTGAGTTCACGGGCTGTCACAAGCGTATTCTTCTGTGAAGCAAACACGTACGTGGTGCACACACACACAACATGAGGTGTTAAAGGATGGAAGAGAAAAGAAGAGACTCAAATGCCTAAATATGCTCTGGACATGTGAGAAAGGCTTAAGCTTGCCCCCTAGTGTTCATTCCACTCCCTTATGACATCAGAACAACACACTGGAAAGTATTAGAAAATTACAGCAAGATATTCAGTTTCTTAAACCCACTAAAATACAATCTAACTATTATTAATTTGTTTTATCAGATATTTTTTCAAGATGCTTAATTAACAAAGAAACATTTTTTGTTTCGATTACTGTTTTGTGCCTTTTTCTTTCTTGGTTCTAGATGTACAGTAGTGGCAGCCACTGGAATTGTCTGCATAGATGCATGCAGGCACACATGCTGTTACAATTCGACTCCAAGGTTCCGGAAATTTTCTGTAACTGGGTTTATGTATGTTAATAAATAATAAAGCAGTCTGTAATCAAAGCCATGAAGAAACTATGTGCGAAAGTGGGGGGGAAAAAAGGCTAAATATGGTGGGAAGTAGACAGTTTCATGACTAATGGTGTATACGCTTGTGGATCGACATCAAAGTCAGCACTACATTAATAGAAAGATTCATTATTTGAAAGATAAAAAAAGAATGCAATCCATTAATGAGACCTTCTTCCGCTCGTCTTTCGAAATTCTCCATTTTGTATTGCCAGCAGCAGATTTGATTTAATAAGGTGCGATGATTCAACACTGAAATGCCAGCACCAAGAAAGAAAACACACAAAACCATTCACACTAAACATGCTCCGACTACAGAAATGACATACTATTGTTTAATAAAAACAAAATTTGATTGAGACACTGTAAGATGAATGTGACTCAACTACCATTAAGCACTACATTAGAAATCACTGAAATATCATTGAACAAAATAGGCATCATATAACATATCAGCACAGCGCTGTGATAATCTCTAGCGCGGATACAATTCTGCATTGCTCTTTGCCTCACTTCCTTACCTTGTTGCTCCTGTCACTTGTTTCAGAATGTCATAATTCTTCTGATTATTAATACATATGCCTTTGGGCCTAAATGGTGCAATCTTATTGCCATGTTACTCTGTGGTGTTTTTTAATAGTTCTTCTTCCTCTTTCTCCCAAGGCTCTGCAGTCTGTGAATAAATACACTGGAAACCCTGACTGTTTATACTGGCTTCCAATCAAAACTCTTGTTTCACGAGGGCCAATTCTTGGTTTATGGCAGGAAACACCTACATGCAATAACAGCCTGTGTTAAAACAAGCTGCTTATTCCGGTTGTATAATTTCACAATTAAAATTCAGAGTTGTGTTAGGTTAAATGCCAAAATAAAAGAGATTATTTAAAATGACAAGAAAAGCAGTGCCACGAATGCAGGAAGGAATGTGAGAGATCTTTATAGTAACGGAAATACAAACTGAATGCTTTGGTAGCACATTGTAGCAAAATTCTTAATCAATCCTGATCAAAAGTTGCTGATTCCTGCCTTGCTCCTTCAGGTTTTAGTATTTTGTTATCGAAGTATTTTCTGCATCACTTACTGGAATAAACTGGTTGTCTCAACTATAACTGTTTCACACTGTGCGTGATACAAAAGGGAGAGAAAGCCACCAAAAGAAAAGAATGATACTAATATTAAAAAGCACTGCATTTAATGATTTTTCCACATTATTCCCTCCGTTTTTTTTCTTTTCTCTTTTTCCATTTGAGAGCTGGCGCCAACCTAGAGATGGTTGGTTGACACAGAGCTGAACATGCAGGTTATGACTTATTCTCTGTACAACAGACGAGGCTGACCAGGATCTTATACGGACAAGATAAGCACCTGCCCTTTATAAGCGAAGTGGGTTATTACATGGGTCTGTACAATTTCCTCTGTAGAGGCCACTCTCTGATACAGCCGACAGAGCTTAAGAGTGAAAATGCAAAGCCATCACCTTATTGCAAGGAAAGAGAGACTTTGTGGATTACAGTTTTAATTTTTTTTTTTCCTAAACTGAAGCACAAAGCAAGGATCAGCAAACAACAGCAGGAAATCCTCTTGTATATTTAAATGTAATATCAGGCCTGTTTGTGTTTGAAATAGCTTCTACTTTGGCTTTTTCATATGTGCATAGAAGAAGAAAGCAATTTCTATAAGAAGCTTGCTGTTCAGTGTAAGCTGACCAAGATATATTTTGCAGCAGAAAGGAGCCAAAAAGAAAATAAGATGCCACATCAAAAGCAAATATCAGTGCAATCTTGTCACCTTAGCTAATGCTATTATTCAAACGCTAGTATCTCTTTTTCTGTCAGTGGTCTTGTACAGAGCACAGGACTATTTCTTATGGTTTCTACCTTATCCTCGAGACTATGTTCTCTTACAAAGAGAACTTATCTGATGGGACATTACACTTAAATCAACGCTTTGAAGATCAGGGTTGAGGTCACCATTTGGATTCTGGTCGTTAAAAGAGTAAGACTAGACACACTCCCCAATATGAAGTCGATAAAGTATCTACTCATCAGGAGCGTGTGACAGTCTGAGAGATGAGACCACATCAATCATTTGAACTCGAATAGCCAGTGTCCCTCCGTGGCTCAGATGAAACAGGGAGCACAGACTGGCGGCTTCTTAAATAGGCACCAAAGGAGCTAAGTGGAGAACATAGCCATCTGTCTTATTTGAGGAGGTCAAGAGGTGTTAATGTTTGGGTTTTCCATTGCTACTGAAAACCAAAAATCTGCAGAATTCTGCCATTAACTCTTTAATTTCAGTTGCTTTTTTTTTCACTTACAAAAACCAATATCTGCTCATGCCTTTGGGAAAAAAATGTCACGTAGATGCCTGAATAATAAATGAAAGTAACAAAAGATCAGTTCACTTACCCCATCTCTGGGAACAGAACTATTGCTTTCCCTTTTTTAAATCATGGCTTCTACAGTTGGTTAAAAAAAAGAAAAGAAAGGGGAAAAAAAAGCATGTGTGATGAACCCAAACCAGCTCTGGCAGTGGGCTCCCCAGGGCAGCATCAATGCAGGCAAGCAGCAGCTGTTGCGTTCTTGCACCTGTTGACTAGGCATGTCAACCAAATCTGAATATGTGCCTGTGAGTGACGTAAAAGCCTGTCTTATGATGTTGGGAAACTCTGGAACTGTGTGTTGGTGGTGTGGACATATTTAGCCTGAGATATCGTGCCATCTTCTGACTTACTTTCTTTTTCAGGGCCATATTTTGACATTTTCTATCCAACATCAAACCAAATAGTTAAGTACTGCCATTTGGATTCTGCTTGTTTTCCCTAAACAAGTCAAGTTAAATCTTGTCACACTGTAATCATTTCAAAAATACCATCCTTCTTTCACAGGCTGGATTTCTTTCTACAAAGCATTTTAATATGAAAGCTACAAGTAAACATAGTACAGTACTGCTGTTTTACTCAGTGCTTTAATGGGATGAGATGATGAGATGAGATAGCCTTTATTTGTCAGTTGCAGGTCTTTTGCCCACAACCGAGATGACAGAACTTGCCGCCCGTACATACAATACACAAACATCACACTGGGGAGACAGGTCAGGCTAGGTAGCAAGGAAAACAAACATACACAGATATCAACACACCATAGCACAATAAACACAGACAGGCAACATGGGAAAGTGTTCCAGTGTGTACATCTGATCTGGGAGCGCTGCAATCTTTCGACTGCGCCTCCAGCTGACCCAATGTCCACGTCAGAGGGGAGGTAAGCGTTGGAGGTGGCATTGGATCCGGGGTAGGGAGGGTGATGCGTCAGTGAGTGCTTATCAGTATCAGTATATGTATGTGTGTGCATGTCCATAGTTCAGCTGAGACAGTGTCCTTCGCCCTGCCAGGCTAAGTAAACAGTCTTCCAGCCAACCCAGGTGGCCTTGCATGGAATGGGAAGGAACAGACTCAACACAGTCGTTATCAGAGAGTTTTTGTTCGGCTCCAGCCTTGAGCCCACAGCTGGCGCCGAAGGGGTAGCCGGATTATGATGGTAATTTTTCTTTTGCAACAACTCATGAGAATTTCAAAGCTGTTCTTTAACACTCCGACACTGGTCTCTCAATCTCCCGTTGGAGAAACGCGAGCTTCCCCATGATGGTATCAAACTTGCGTTCCGTGGTGTTTTCATTCTTTTGCTCAGATAGCCGATTCTGAGAACTCACGACTGCAGTGAGCTGTTCTACGATGTAATCCAACTTTCGCTCAAAGGTGTTGTTTTGAGCAGGCCTCTCCTTGATGTAACCTAATATACGTTCAGAGGTGTTATTCTGAGTATTCACGGCAGCTGTAAGCGTCTCCAAGGTCTTAACCATGCTGCTTTCAATGAGCCCGTTCTGAGAAGTCGCGCCTCGTCCCATCGTTTCAATCCCAGCGGGCAGCCTTGGGGGGGTTTGAACAGCCGGTTCCGCTTTCTTAATTCTCCGATAAGCCAGGGCCAAGCCAGCTCCGATCAGCAAGAACCCTGTTATCATTGTTCCGAATAGGTAGATATCTTCAGGGTCCTCGATCGACAGTCCCGCCAGGCACACGATCCTCCATTTCTGCCACCCGTCCATCGTGTATCCGGCAGGGAAAGTCCCTCCAGGGCAATCTCAGACTTCTCGTTGAGAAAAGGGTGTCAATAGCATTCAGAGACCAGTTGATCAAATCCATAATTCTCTTTAAGTTTTAGAAACAGACTGTGAGAGAGTGTTCCAGGGAGAAGTAATACAAAAAACACGAGACTAGACAAGGACATAAGCAGGGAAGATAAGGGAGAGGAGAGAAAGTGCATCCGCCTCCTCAGAGAGCCAAGAGAATACTTAATACTTAATGGGACTCCTCATCAGTGAGTCCTGAAAGGTGTGTCAAAAAGAAGTGAATCTTCTGAACATAAAGGTGCATTCCACTAATTTTGCTTTTACTAGAGCGTATTAGTCATTAGAACGCAATATAACAAATCATATACACTAAAGAATCGCTAAAGAAAGTGGAAGTAATTGATTGTTAACGAGGCAAATTATTAAATGTTACTGTTATATTGTCTATGGACTTTGTGTGTATGCTTAACAATTTGATGTTGATTATCCTCCAGATGGGCATTTGATACCAAATTGAGAAACGACTCAGCGTGTCCAAACAGTTGAACTGGCTTTGCTCCAAACTCTAAGGAAAACTGACAAATGTTGTCAACGGGATTATTTCTACTTGGCTTCCAAAATACATTTGTTACAGGCTGACTTTGAGTAATTAGAAACATATGATCCATTATGAGCAATGGCACACTAATTATAAACTATTTTTTTGAAGAGTCTGCATATTTCCTTAATAACAGAACTATATTTATATAGTTCAGCTTTTACCTGTTTATCGCCAAAAAGGACACCATGGCGTCTACAAAAGTGTATAAATTTTTTTATTCATTTTGTTTGTTTAAAAAAAAAAAGAAATAAAAAAATATGAATTACAAAATTATTAATATATGTATTAACATGTTACTATTAAAGATCGATGGCCAAAACTGCAGTTTATATAATAATATCATATAGAATGGCATCGACAGCTGAAAACAACTTTTTTATTTAAAACTTAAACAGCTATAAAAAGCGATAGGCTACAGCTATACTGCTAGGTTAGAAGTTCCTTACTGTATATTTTATGTTTGCCAGTTCTAGTGGGGTTTTTTTTAAGGTTTTTACTCTAAATATTGTGATGGGTGCTTTTGTATCAGTGTTATGGACCGAAATATTATAACATTGCTATTATCTATTATTCATCAACATTATGTGTATTGTCCATTTTGGATTGGGGAAGAGTTCCTGTCTCAAGTGGGAGAAGAGTAGTATGAAAGACTGACACACTAAACATAAAGCAGACCTGTCAGTTCATCATAGAAACATCATTTGACAGTAATCAGTTTACTGTTTTCTTTGCTTTGCTAACCTCACATTTGGTCACAGGCTGTTGTTAGTGACAGAAAGTATAAGATCATAGATACAAGCGTCAAAAATGAGCTTCCTCTGAAAGTGTCTGGGCTCAAACTTAGAGATAAGATAAGGAGTGCAGTCATCTAGAGACAGCGCTTTCAATGTTTCTCCACACTTAAAGCTGTATTTCAATTTTCTTTAACATCTCTTCCAAACAATTTGCTTAAGTCTTTTTTAATTTCCACACCACATTTGGAATGAAACATTGCCTCATCAGAAGATAATTATTCAACACACTGTGTAAAGAACAGCTGCAAGACTTTAGTCTTTGTCGCCAACATGGAAAACAGTCATTACAGCAGTTACTTGGAGTGTTTTTGTAGCACATTTTCCTCACAAATAAAATAGTATGGCCACCAGGGTATCCTATTAAAAAAAACTAGAACCTCTGGAATTTACTAATACAAAAGTATTTGCCCAATAATAGTTCATATGTCATCATAGAAACATCATTTGACAGTAATCAGTTTACTGTTTTCTTTGCTTTGCTAACCTCACATTTGGTCACAGGCTGCTGTTAGTGACAGAAAGTATGAGATCATAGATACAAGAGTCAAAAATGAGCTTCCTCTGAAAGTGTCTGGGCTCAAATTTAGAGATAATATAAGGAGTGCAGTCATCTAGAGACAGCTCTTTCAATGTTTCTCCACACTTAAAGCTGTTAGCTATGATCGTTCGAGTATTTGACCACAATGCCTATTGGATACATCCTAGGTGATGTATTATGTGTCCAACTAGAAGACTCAATGCATGCTCGACTTCCTTTTTCTAGGGTTGGAAGGCCTTAGTATTCCCCTGGAAGAACTGGAGGAGGAGGTACCTGGGGACAGGGAGGTCTGGGAATCTCAGTTTAGTCCCAGTGTGGCTAAAAATGGCTGGGTGGATAATATTGGCATTACTAAAAAAACTAGACTATCTAAAAATTCTAAAACTATATATGACCATAGGAGCATTTGAACTTTACGTCATTGTCCTTCAAGCTGACAGAGAACCCAGCATCCATCACTTTCATCTGCTTTCATCATCATTTCTCAGATAGATAAGCCACGCTAAGCACATTCTCAGACTGTCACTCTAGTACAGTATGCAACTAATGATAGAAATACCACAGACACACTGTCATTTATCTTGTGACTACCATCATTTCTTAGTTAATTACCCTAGCCAATATGCTGTGTCAGTTATTACCCACATTATACCTCAGGTAAATTACTTCTATGCAGTACCAACATCTCTGTCAGGTTGACACTATGGTATAGGTAGTTGTGTATGAATTAGGATGACATATTGATGACATAGAATGGAAAAAAGCCTCAGCTCTGTGATTCATGACTGCTTCAGTGGGGAAGTTATACAAAAGGGGGAATATAGTGTAGGAGGCATCATTAAATGAAAGCCATGAAATATAAAGTTGAAGTAAAGACCTCTATGCAAAGTAGTGAAAGAGAGACAAGAATGCTGAGGGCTATATTAGTATGCATGATTTTCCTCACTCTGTCTTTCTCAGTTCCCAGAGTTCTCCGCTGCAGTCTGATCTTCTGTTTCATCGCCAGCCCTACTACATCATCTTCCAAGATCCTCTATTCCCTGTTTTTATCTTAAACATGCAATGTCTGCGACAGCAATGTAGCATGGGGAAAGAGCAGCCGAAATCTTCTTTTGAGAGGCTTAGGAAGCTGCTGTAGCACTCGATCTCTAACATTATGCTGCTGGGTAGCTCCGCAGTGAAGGAAGGAGGACAATTGGTCCTGCTGAGATGACATGTTTAAAATTTACTGCAAGTTTTGAGATGCAAACAGAGCAGAATGTTCAAGGACATTTTCCAAGACACATAAGGCCAATTAAATGTATAAGGAGTGGGAGTGATAGTGAGATTGTTTGTCTCGCAGACATGTTTTCATGTGCAATGAAAGTTGATGCAGAATAAGGTATTTCCTTTTCTCCACTGATCTAAGCAGCCTGTAGGAAGCCTTCACTGATTTATTTCAATTTTCTTTAAATCTCTATTTGGTATTCCAAACAAGTTGCTTAAGTCTTTTTTAATTTCCACACCACATTTGGAATGAAACATTGCCTCATCAGAAGATAATTTTTCAACAAACTGTGTAGAGAACAGCTGCAAGACTGTAGTCTATGTCCCCGAGATGGAAAACAGTCATTACAGCGGTTACTTGGAGTGTTTTTGTAGCACATTTTCCTCACCAATAAAACAGTACTGTCACCAGGGTATCCTATTAAAAAAAACTAGAACCTCTGGAATTTACTAATACCATTGTATTTGCCCAATAATAGTTGATATGTCATCATAGAAACATCATTTGACATAACTAGGTCAACGAAATGAAGAATTTCAGGCAATATGACCTATGATTGCTCAGTGATGGAGTAAGACACTGTTTGGCAGGCAGATCACTGTCTTCAAAATGCATACCTTTCTCTTTGTTATTCCTAATCTTACTCTCCATCGTTTGTGCTTGTGATATTTTGAGCTTCAGTCATGTTAATTTGGGTTGGCATCATTGAAATTAAAGGATGATAAAAGGAAACTGGTGCTATGTTAATATCTCTTTGAAGATGGAGTCAATCTGGCAACAAAATGCCGAGCCCTTATTTTCCCTTCCCTTTCCTCTCTTCCTGTATTGAGCACAGTGGATATGAGATAACTGCAGACTCAGCTTTGTAACAGCTTACCTTAGGTGGAGGAACTCTTAAAGCCTCTCCTTTCATCTTGCTCCTTATGTTAGAAACCAGGCTTTGTTTTGTCTTTTTAATCAACATCTGGACGCTGAATATTTACCTATGTAATTTCTGCTTATTCCTACATCTCACCCTGTAAAGAGACACACACTCTACCTTTCCCACTGGATCTTAAAAAATGTTGACCTTCACCACAGTTTTTTTTATGATGGGAATATGTACTGTATATATAAAGTAGGTTATATGGAACACTTTTTGCCCATAGAAAAGTAGCATCTGTCTGTGAACAGTCACAGCTATTATGCAAGTCTTTCGTGCATTTAACCTGCATAAGCCTCCATTAGAATTGTAGATAATGAAAATGTTATAAAGTAGAAACATATAATGCATGGTAAAACTCGCCAAGCATTTTTATGTAAATGTTAATGATGTAACCTATAATTTGTCCCAAGAGCTATTCGTGCTCTAAAGTACTGCTACAAAAGCAGCAGCAGTATCTGAGTGTTCAAAAAGTATGGCTGCTAATGCTTGGAAACTAACTAACACTGACGTTACACAGCGAGCCACAAATCTTATACTGTGATTGGCAAAACATTTAATGCTGTTTCTTTACAGATATAGAATCTCTTTAATGGATTCTAACATAGGGCTTTTGAGCTAAAAGGTGCTAAGTAGAGAAGCAATCAGTTACAGTTTTGATGACACCCATATCAGCACTTTGTACCGAATTCACCATCTTCACTTGTCTCAAACGTGTCACGCGGCCACTTTAATATGCAGTTAATTGTTCTCATCTGGACCTGCCGGTAGAATGAACCCAGCTGCCACTGAGCAAAAAATGCATTATTTTGTGCCCCCTTTAATGACTTTAATTAGTTGTCAAGGGAGTTGATTCTCCTGTTAAGTGGATGAGGAGTCGATAATGTAATATAGTCCCAGTATGCACGGCTCCAACTTTATCTCACTGAAGAGGTGGTGCACAGGAGGATAGTTTGCATAGCAATGTCAGTGGGCTGGATAAACTCATTGTAAGGTTAAAAAAATCACATACTGACAACGCTCAGTCACTGAACTGATATGAAAACGACAATTAGTGTGTTCCTGTACTGGCAGAGAAATCATTGCAGAAGAGCTGTTTCAATGTCACTTACATAATGTGGAAGTTTTTACTGGAGCAGATGAAACATTGAAAGAGTCTATTATCAAGAGAAAAAAATAAGAGCTATCTTCATGTAATTATTAAGTAAACATATCCTTGGAATGACGTGAAAGACAAAAAACAGGTCGTTTAGCAGAAGTGTAAGAATTGAACAAAACCTAATAAAAGCCTATATTTTCAGTATTTCAAGAGGGAAAGATACCTAAAGTAACACTGCCAATTCAAACATGTCAACATAATTTCAGCTTTGCTTGACAATATTTGCCCAATGAAAGCTCTTCCCTGTAAAAACCCTACAGATTCAGTAAACGAGGCAGCCTTGAAGAAAAGAGCCCCATAAAGTTCATGTCAGTAAACTATTTCTCCTTTCATCCACTCATCTGCAATAAAGTTTCCAGTCTCCAGTTTCCATTTGCTGAGTAATGCCTTGCCTAGCCAGTGGTGAGGTGCAGTGCTTTCACACTGGAAAAAGCTAATGGCTGTTTATGGTTTCTAATGCGTGATGCTATAGCTTTTGAAATAAAATGTTCTCTATTATAATGTTGTGTGTGGATAGAATTTGTCATCAGGAAATGCTGTGATGCTACAATTGACCTCCAAAGAATTTATGAACGTATACTTGCTCTCTTACCTGTTTATGAGTCTTTAAGGGAATAGTGTCCCTACATTAAATTTGGCTGTTCATTTACATTTACTCATAACTTGTTTACCACCCCCCTTCCTCGCTGAAAAATATGAGCATGCAAAATTTTATACTTCAATGAGAAGTGACATCCTGCAGTCAAATCCCAGATGAAGACAGCCAATGGAGACTGGAACCCCGAGAGTAAAACAAACGGGGGTGGTGGAGCAGAGTAAGCAGATGGCTGATGGAGACTTGGACAGCGCACATTTGACAATTGATAAAGTGGAAATGAGGAGGAGCATTGAGTGGGAGTAGGGGCTGATTGGCTCAGAGCTCACAGATAGATTTGTTTTTTGGATACAAGTAGTGACATTAAAATTTAGAGCTCAATTCAAATTTGTGGGAA
This sequence comes from Neolamprologus brichardi, assembly GCF_056152115.1. Taxonomy (NCBI): domain Eukaryota; kingdom Metazoa; phylum Chordata; class Actinopteri; order Cichliformes; family Cichlidae; genus Neolamprologus; species Neolamprologus brichardi. The sequence continues at coordinate 30,956,632 of NC_142115.1, forward strand.
AAGAGAGGTATTGGAGAAAAAGCCATGAAGCATTGTAGATATGACCAAGAGATATGTGAGAGTACAGGTCTTCCTCAATTAAGATAGATAAAAACTTAATTTCAGCAAAGGGGGCTCATTTGGAAGAAAAGAGCAATATTAACAGCAAAAATGTGAAGATTCAAAATTGTAAGTATTACTGACAATTTGATAGATCATAGTGTACAATCCCAGAAGAAGGTAGGGGATTATAAAGGGACCTGAAAGAGAACAGCAGAGGCAGTCTTAACATAGCATGGAAATCTCATCTCCAGAGTAGAAAAGATATGAAACAGGCAAAGTCAAGAAAAATGACAGATAAAGAACAGTTACAATTATGATGAGAGAAGAAGTCAGAAATAGATTAAAGACAGCGAAGATGAAATCTTGCAAAGAAGGCTAGCTGACTAGGTCACAGGGAGAGGACTGGGAGTCGTTGATTGGCTAGAGGCTGCTAAAGAAAGAGAGAGAGAGAGAGTGGAAGAACGTAAGCTTCTGATTGGTTGGCAGTCATTGGAGGACAGAGAAAGAAAGAAATAAGAGCCTTTGATTGAAAAGAAGCCAGAGAGAGAATGAGGGCATTTGATTGGCTTGAGGATGTTGGAAACCAGAAAGAAAAAAAATAGAGCCTTTGATCATCCAGAGGCTGTTTAAGGTCAAAGAAAGCGAGAAATTAGAGCCTTTAATTGGCTGGTGGCCATTGGAGGCTAGAAAAGAGGCCATTGATTGGTTAGAGGATGTCAAGAGGCAGAGGGTAAAAAATGAAGCTTTCTGATTGACTGTCAGAGGCCTGAGAAAAAGAAATGACAGCCTTTGCCCAGAGGTTGTCAGCAGATAGAAGAAAGAGAGACTGTAACTGGTTTGTCATTAAAGGGCTCTAAGACAGCGAGAAACAGGTGAACCAAACAAAAATAAATATGATGAAAATAGACAAATGTGAACAATAAACATCAACTAAATATATGCTGATCTTACCCCAAGAATCTTAAGACCTGAAAGATCTTGTGATTAGAGGCTGATATCAGAATCAGGAGTCATAAAATGTTGGCAACAGATGACCAGCAGTGACCCAGATGTTTAGGAGATTAGGATAACATTTCATGTTTAGCTGCTAAAGTAGCAGCACCTATTCTGATGGAGCAGCCTGAATACTGATAAACTAAGATTTGGACAAACTGTGATTAAATGGCGATAAAAGGCCTGGGATAGAGTTTAAAAATGATAACATTGAAAGATAAGACAGAAAGCCCTTTATTATTGAAATGTTTTAGAAATCATAAATCATATATAAGAATCACCAGATGAGTGGGGCAGATGCCATTACAGTGTAGAGAGACGGTGCCATTCCAGCTTTTCTGGTGGAAGGGCAAGGGTAGCCCAGGACGTTGGGTGGTTCATACTTTGGCATTTGTGCTTTGGCTGGGGTGAATTTTTCGGTCTTCTTTGATGCTAAGAAACCTAGTTTGGGAACTCTGAGCTAGTTCAACACAACTGCTGGGCTCTTGCAGGACTGGAGAATTGACAGAATCTGAGAATGAACTGAGAACTGACAATGCAGACTACGAGCTAGATTAATAATACTAACTACTAGCTGCTGAAGACTGGAAAATCTGCCATCGATCTGAAGTAATACTCCAGTATTCAAGAGTTTAGTAGATAGATGCCCCAGTGTTTTCCTCAAATATCTCTGGTTTAAATATCTCCAAAAATATAGCTGCGTAACATGACTGGGAAGAAAAGAACATACTATAAAATGTATCTTCCCTGCCACAAGGTTGCATGGCAGATGGCTCGAAAGGGAGCACGGCAGATAACAATGAATTTAACAGAGACTAGGGCCTAGCTGATGGGCTGAGAGAACAAGGGCAGATAGAATGTTCAATACCTGGTATAATGTTGACATTTTCAATTAGGTTAATTCAACCTCATTTAAATGGAAAAATGGGAGTTAAAAAACAGCAGCAAAAATGGTCAGTATTACAAAAAGGAATGGAGATAGAATATGACAGAATAGATCTTTCTTATTGAACCTATATAAAAACCCTTAATCGCCACTATTGCATGTTATTAACTCTTCTGTAGTGCTTTCCTCTGTCTCCTTGTACTTTTCTGTAAGTGTTTCTGGCTCTGAAGATGCATGTTCCTAATCTGCAGTTATAGGCCTCTCCAATCTGGGGATGGTTACTATTTGATTTATTAATAATTTGCTTGTGCTCATCATTTCTCTCTTTGCTTTCCTCTTACCCCGCCAATCAAGATAGATGGCCACCCTACCTCAGTCTTGGTCTGATGGAGGTCTCTACTTATTAATCTGTTGTCAAGAGCTTGCTCAAAGGGAATAGTTGGGTTACTTTATAATTATGTAAAGTATTATAATGTTTCAAAATGCCCTGAGTTAACTTGAATTTGTGCTATATGAATAAAAAGTGTTCAGATTACTTCTAGTGGGCAGTACGGTGATTAGCGCAGCACAACAAGATGATTCTGAGTTAGAATGCATCATTTGGCCGGGGCCTTTCTGTGTGGAGTATGCTTGTTTGGTATTATTGTAGGGCCTTTACCTTACAATATAAAGAGCATTGAGGCAATTGTTGTTGTGATTTGGCGCTATAAAAGTAAAACTGAACTGAAGTGAAATTTAATTCCCCCTGTGTGTATGTGGGTTCTTTCCAGGAAATCTGGTTTCCTCCCAAAGTCAAAAAGACAGGCAGTTAGTGGGGTTATATCCATTGGTGATTCTAAATTGGCTGTACATGTGGGCTGTATTTGTGACTGTCTGTATTAAATATCCATGCATACTGGCAAAAAGTCCAGGGAATACCCTAACTCTCGCCCTATGGTAGCTGGGATAGGCTCAACATAAAACCTGGAAGACCAAAGCTAAATACCTAGTTTCCTGTGCGATAATAAAAAGCTGCTAGTATGAAGTATGAAGAGTAATTTACATGAACTGACAAATTATTTATTTATTTTTTTAAATGCAAGAGAGACTAAAAAATCTCACAAAGGAACTAATCACAAATGTAGCAGGACATATGTTATTATGAGGGCACATAGCTATGATTCCCCCCCACTAAAACACTTCAATAGAAAACTATTCTGTTGTTGCATTCATTGCTTTAATTCACACTGTTATTTTTATCTAATGTAGTGCATTACATTTAATGTAAAAAACATCTCATAGTTTTCCAGAAGAATATATTTACAGAAAGGATAACTGCATTTGACGCAAAGCCTAGATAATATTCCATTTTGGACATGGACATGTGAAAACTCGACAGCCAGACATTCATTCCTGTTATACTTCTTTGGTGTCTGGTGGAAGTCAGCTGCCTAGGGAGCATGTGTAACTGGGAAGTGTAATGCAATTCAAGTAAGTGAGATCACACAAAAAAAGGCAGGCACGTGGACATCTACACAAACCCTTGCACTGTCTGTTGGCTAAACGTATGTAACTAGGACCTGAGCAGAGCCCCGCAGACATGGAAAGTATAATTCCTGCTTAAGAGTACATCTCTTTTTTTCTTCATGTTAATGTGAGTGAAAACCCTGAAAAGCATCTTGACATCCTAAAAGTTTGGAATTTTTTATCCCCGCCTTCTGCTCCTTCTGGCAGTGTGAGTTCTAAACAAATGCTAATAAAGTGTTTTTATAATGAGGAAAGCCCACATTTGTCTTTGTTATCTTTTTCTTCTTTTTTAGACTGAGCATGAGAAATTTTAGTGATTTATTGGTGCTGACAGTCTCAATCAGCATTGTGTGTACTAATTGTGCAATGCTTTAAATGTAAAGAACATTCATTAATATGAATGTGTAAAATGAAAAAGTCCCACTCTTAAGCTTTAAAAAAACCCAACACTGCATGCACTTAGAAATAATGTATTTAGCTTGCTCAATAATGTATTTTGTGACACTGTGGGCTGTTGACATTAGATTTTAACTGTGATATTGACTTTCGGAAAGTACTACAGCACTTTAATTTCTGTGCATTTCCAGTAGCCAAGTATTATAAATCCTGAGTGATTGTGAACTGCTGATGGAGTCTATAGAGTTTCCAGCTCTAATTTCCGTGTCATGGTAGAGTAAACAACAATAAACAAAGGAAAAACCTGGCAGGGCTCAGGTGTCTTTAACTTGGAGAGGAAGGTGAAACTATTTCATGGCTTTTTCTCCAGAGTTAACTGTGGGAAATGTAAATGTAATATGTACCACTCACCCTTCCTGAAAATATGGTCAGTTTGCTAGTCAGCAAGTAACGGCGGCGGGAGGGGGGATTCAAGCAGCAAACATGTGTCCGTGCAAGTATGTGCTGTATGTGTGCAGGTGTTGAACTTGTATTGCTAAAGTGTGTATGAGCTGAGAGAAAAAGTGGAGGAAGAGCATGCTCTCTCTCTTGCCTCATATTTCTCTTTGGTATAATGTGCTGCCTGTTCATGCGATGCCTTTTAAAGGCATGGTGGGAATCACTTCATAGTCAGGCACGAAACTCAATATGCTAATGCCTTCCTAGGGAGCTTTGGAGGGGGAGAAAACATAACTTGTCAATTACCTATAGCAAAACCGCAGGAAGATTTATTGAAAACCAGAAAATTCCACATGACAAAAGAGCTTAAACGTGACAGATCAAAATACAAGGCACCACCTGTTTAACTAATTATAAAATGATGTGAGCCTTGTCAGACTCATTGCCATTGTGTCAAAATAAATTATGTTTAAGGACACATATGGCAATTTGTATCTCTATTAATTACTTCTTGAAAGTGCTAGGTGCAAATTTCAAGCTTTGATTTATGTTAACAAAGGAAAGGACTGATCTGTCAAAACTCATTATCCAAGCAAGTGGAGTGGGCGCTGTACTTCTGATAGTGATGCAAAATACATTGTGAAAAAAAAATTGCTACACAGATACACCATACCTCCGAAGGCAGTGCTATATCCAGCCAGTTTCCTTCTAGCGATGGCACACTCTTGCTTGTTGAAGACCCAAGATGGCACAGTGGGACCATCAAGATTGGTTTTAGACTATTTTGTTTCTCACACAGCCATCATCAAGACCCCTCGGCATAATTTGTTTACAGCTTGGAGATTGAGTGTTGGCAGTTCTCATCTCTCCCCCCGGAATAATTGCTGTGATGATAGGCTTTGCTGGGAACACGTACAGGCATGTGAAAACATGCACCATTTTAGATTAGAGGGTTTGGAAAGCCAGCCAAGCTGATGTGACCGCAAAAGTGACATATCTCTGTTTCGCTCATCAAATCAATTCTTGCTTTGTGCTGTCTGATGTTCAATGTCAAAGGACTCCATGCTTTTTTTAACACTTATCTAATCTCTATTCTACACTTAGAGTTGTGTCAAAATGCAACACTGCGGGATTTAAATACTGTTATTTCAATTTTGCACAGTGCCCAAATATGATCAACAGGAATATCTTCATATGGATAAATTTCCATTCGGAAACTCACCGACTGATAATATAGTAGAGAGAAATTTGCTTGTTTGGTTTTTTTTGTTTGTTTGTTTTTTCGTTTTATCAGCAGCTCTAACTGGAATAAATAATGGTATGTACATAAAAATGAATTTACTTACTTAAAGCAATTAATTTTTGGACTCCAGTTAGGCAATTTCGTGATGTTACCAATTTCCCAGTCACAAAGTGGAAATGCCCTAAGGCATAACCTGTTTTATCATCTACTTACTAACTAACCATCATGTTGAATTAACTAGAAATTAGAATTAAATTAGAAACTGAGATCATAGGTCATTAGGGAAGTTTACGTTTAGATATTTATACATTTTTGGTTATTTTTCAGCCCTAGGTGTTGCTCCCTATTGACTGTCAGAGAATGCAGATTTTATGCTGTATTTTATATAATCTAAGGAACCAATAAGTTATCAGGATTTGGACCACTTGGTTAAACAAAGAGCTCCATACACTCTTGATCGATATGACAGAAAATTCAAAAGTTAAAGGTTGAAACCACAATTTATTTATATATTAGATGGTACAAGTAGACGAAATAAAGGAGTATAATGAATTCAACATACTGTACACAACCTCAGCTTACGGTGTGTTTACAGGCTTGGATGCTATTCTGATCGTAGGATTTAAAACCCATGGATGACATATGGTCAATTTGAACCTCATCAGTGGTGGAAATCCATGTGCTCTATTTTCCTGCCAGCCATTGGAACCATACTGAATCCCCCTCCATCATCATCCCACTATCTTCCAACCCCTTGACACCGCTTCCCCTGAACCCAGCAGATTACAGATATCATTATAATGGATGTCCTGGCAGGCCAGCTGCGGTCACATTTAATTTGCCATGGCCTGATATCTACACGAGATAATCAGCATTTACACCTGAGAGTGAAGACAGAAATATACGCCACAGTGTGTATGCGGTAAAGACATCGAGGTAGAGACAGGAGAATGACCAAGACGCTGCGAGAAAACTGGGAGAAAGTAAAAGTAAAAGAAAGACGTAAGGTAAGGGAATAGGAAGGTATATGTATTCACCACACATGCTAAACAACAAAAGATGAAGTGAAGCACACTTGTAAGATTTGCATTTTAATAAGAATAATCTACTTTGGACTTAAAATAACTTGAGAGCAAAACCTAAATCTTTGTCAACATTCTTCAACACAGACCTTACATCTTAGCTTGGAGAGGGGTGCCTCTCCATCATACTTTGTTTTGCTTTGTGAGGTCAGCCCTGTTCAATTACATGCAGATAAAGAGTGGTGTTGTTCTTTCTAAGTGAAGGTTATAGGGTACTCTTCTTGGAGCAGATGAGTGGGATCTTCATTGATTCCACTGTTATGCTTGTGAGTATGTTTAGAAACTCTTTCCTTCTGCCGCAGTTGCAGGATTATGCATTTCCTGCTCTACAAATCCTTTTACTCCCACCAGACATTGAGGACACCGATTTGTGTATGAAAGAAAGTTATCAGACGCGAAAAAAAAAAAAAAACCCAAACTGTGAAATTCTTGTATAAAGCTGCCAGAACAGGTACACATTATATATGTTTAGCACATACAGAATGAGCTTTCACATCTATAACAGATCAATTTCCCCTGAGTCGGGGAGTAATGACCTATTTCTTTTGAAGGGCTCCCCATACATATTTCAGTGGTGAACTACCAAGCTCACAGGCAGACACATTACTGTTGTGAAGGTTTTGCAATATAAGGTAAAGAACAATATGTCACAGAATTTCTGAAAGCCTTTGTTCTACCACTATCTCAAACAGAAGTATCTATCTATCTATCTATCTATCTATCTATTAGGGGTGGGAGAAAAAATCGATACTGTGTAGTATCGTGATATTTTGTTTGCTAATAATGTATCGATACAGGGACAGCAGAAATCAATATTTTGTTACAAAAAAGGTTTTTGTGCTCTGACTTCAGAGCATGTTGATCCTTTTTCTGAGCAAGAATCCTGACATTCCTTCACTGTCCAAATGTGTTTAACTTTTTTTTGGCAGCAATAAACATGACAGTTTACTTATTTTAATTTAATACATGTTTTATTTTAATTAAGTTTAAAACTTTTTTATTTAATGTAAAATTATGTTTTGTTTTAATTTACTTTCAAATTCTTCAGTTGCTGAATGGGCTGCATAGTTTTCATAAATTGCATAGTTTAGAATAGCTATAATTGTACCACATGGTAAGTTGGACTAGACTGTAATACAAACCGTTCAGTTTGTCAACAATAAAACTGACTGAAATGAGAGAAAGACTGAGTGCGAGACTTTGATATTAGATAAAATGAATATTGATAAAGTTTACCTTTATGTACAGAATCTGAATATCGCAAAATATTTTTAAAAATTGCAATAATATCGTATTGTGCGTTAAGTATTGTGATAATATCGTATCGTGGGATGTCTGGTGATTCCCACCTCTACTATCTATCTATCTATCTATCTATCTCTGACTGTCAACTCAAGGTGCGTATTTACTGCTAGCAAACACCTTAGAAAACTAATATATGCAGTCTTCAACATAAAGTATTTGTCCTTCACATACAACACCCTGGAGTGATTGTTAAGAACTTTGCTTTGAATGAAGATAAATAAAGGAAGAACAAAATCCAACAATGCATAAAGGGAGAGAAAGGTGACCCCGCTAACTTAAGCATCTCAACAATGTGGTACCAGACATTCAGTAAGACTCTGCATCAAAACACCAGCTCCCATCTGTTAAGTTTGCAATCTAACGACAAACACAGGCTGACTCGATCAGGATGATGAGGGGTAATTTAAGGACCTCGCTTATGAAAGGAATATGGTGAAAAATAAGAATGTATCTATTCTTTCAGGATAAAAGAAATCGGAAGTTCCTCCTCTCTTTCTAAAACTTTTACATCATAAAACTGAGATTACACATTTACATTTTATAGTCCTGCTGTAGAATATGCACATCAACTAGCAATGAATGTGTGCAGATTGCATACCATATATGCAAGCACAATATTGCTAATTATATGTCGGTTTGTTTTTACTAAAGATACCTACTGATAGAACTCCTTTTCTGCAGCAATTAAGCTCTCAGCTGTTGATCTATAGGAGCTGGAATTTGTCCTTTAGCAATACCTGTGCATGCAGGAACACTCACCATAGGATTTATCATGTTTTTACTTATATCTCCAATCCTTGTAGTTATTTTTACAGCTCAAAACCATGATATTCAAAAATTGAACCTAAAAAAAACCCTGATTCTAGCTATATATGCACTATGGTGTTGATCTGTTATGCTAACCCTTCGCCATACACTGCTCACATCTTGGATCAACCAGCTGCTTTATCTGAATGTCACTGTAGCCTGCAAGAAAAGGAGCCGAGCAGGGTTGACTTATAAGGCTGACAACGGCTCCATTCATGCGTCTAATTTAAGAGCGGCTTCTGCTCTGTCTAATTAACAATTTACTAGGCCATCAGTCAGCCTCCCCATTGTGGTATAATCAGCGTCACTGACGTTCAAGCAGCTCATCGCACCCTTTCGCATCTGCAATAGGATTAGCGCATCCACGCAACTTTCATCAGTACACAAACAGAAAAGTGGGCACTGTGTGTTCCAAAGATGCAGCGAGAACAACTGTGACACCACAGAATGAAAGATGACACTGCAGCAGAGTGAGATGGGCACTGTGTTCAACAAATTAGGCAGCTCAGTTTGTGCATACTAGGACCTTCATCCATATAATCTTCAGGAAAGAAAGGGTTCCCATCAGTATGTATCACTGCTGGGTCAACACAACTGAATATCGTGTGCAAATTTCACTTGTCATTTTATAAAGTGTTGTGTAAAGTAAAAGTGGAAGGTGTGATCTGCTCTGTTATGCGTAGGCACCTTGAAAGGATTATAATACGGTGTCAAAGTGGATTTCTATTTTTTGTAAAAAGACGTAACTAAATCCCTTCATAAAGACTCCACCTGCGTCAACACCATATACACGCATAACATTAATTCCTTTGGCCCTCCTTCTTCCCCCACACCATCTTCAAGACAAGGGCCAACACTTACATTTATTGTGATTTCTTTAATTTATTTTTTGTTATGTGAAAAAAAGACTTGTAGGGAGTGGGGGGGTTAAAAACTGCAGCATTTCTCCTGCTGGTTCTCTCTCCAAATATTCTGACAGTACAATAATAACCCACAGAGAGGATTAAGAACTGGTAATCTGGGGGAATAGTGTATTTCATTTCAACTGCTTTTTTATATTTTTGCCCCTTAGCTTCCTCTGTATAAACAAATAGAATTTTGCTCATTTATCCACTTAGTTTCTCTGTCTTTCTGATTAGAAGTGAAAGGCTGTGAGACTGGGATAACCTAGAGCGGATGGTTCCAAGGATATCTTAGGCCAGCATGCCCGTGTGCGCATCAGTGGGAGTCTGAATGTGTGTGTGCATGTACTGTATAAACAAATGCAGATCTACTTGAAGGGCGCGGCCAATTAAAAGAAGCCCCTCAAGGAGCAAGCTCATCAGGATGCAGTGAACATCGCAGATCCACTTTCAGATAGCCTGCTTGAATCTGTCACTGTAACTAAGGCATTAATACAAACGAGCTCCGTAGCATAAAACTTTGACATCTTTATCCTTTGACGTTGAGAAACTGGATGATAAAACTGATCTATTGTAACGTTTCACAAACTCAGATCTTATAGAAATGTATAATTGCATGTGAAATCTTGTTATTATTTTAATTCAAAAACTCTGCCAAAGATGTCATTACATCACCCAGCAGTGCGTTACATGAAGAGAACAACTCAATTTTAGTCATTAAAAAGTCTTTTCAACATCATTTAAATACCTATTATTAAAAAGTTAACAGTATATTTTGCTAAGACATTTAAATATGCATCCGGCTGAACAGGTGAATGTTTAAATTTCATTTACTTTGAATGAAACATTCGTTTGTGATGAAACTAAAGGTTGCAACCAAAATACATAGAACCATGACTAAATGGGTGACACCAGTGTATTTAACCACAAACCCTGTGTGCAGTGGCAATCCAGAGGTCACTATGTGAAATAAGTGGCAAGAACACCTCCTGTTTATCTCCTTCAGTTGAGGTAAATCAGTGACTTCTTGCATGCATCATTATCATCATTATGGCAAAATCTCTGAGCTTTGTGAGATTATTTTGGAGGAGCTCAGATTTTGCCAGTTATGCTTAGTTTATGTAAAAATGTAGTTTGCTGTTGTTTTGGTTTACAAGCTTAAATTGTTTTATGTGTGTATTATATATGAGTGTAGACTTGTATATAGTTAAAAATGTATGGATCATATAATGTTGAATTCTGAATATTGATTTGTAAATAATGGAATTTGAAATAAGGGTGTAGGAACAGGAAAAGTGTAAACTTCATCCTACTGCTTTTCGAGCAGAAACATTTTGTAGACGTGGAGATATTCATGAAAACTTGATCTATCATCCTTGTTCTGACTCCTATTCTGACAGGTGAGGAATTCAAGGAAAAAACCCTTCAATGTTTCACGCCTACAGTGAGGCGGTAGTTGGCTCTTTTATGCTGTTTTGGGACATTCTGTTACAGTGGTTTGAATTAACTTATCATCGCTGTCTGTGGGTCATCCCAGTCACCACATCTCAACTGAAAGAACGAAAATGAGAGATTCTGGACCGATGTATCATCAAAACATCAAAATAAGAATATTTAATAAATATAAATCTGAATATTTTAGAAATTACTGATCTAATGGGATTTTCCCATATTAACATATCTAGGATTTACAGTGAATAGTCTGTAAAATAGAACAAATATCTAGTGAGCAACAGCTATCTTGACAAAAACACCATGTTGATGTGAGAGGTCAGAATGGCCAGACTGGTTCTAATCGATAGGAAAGTAACAGTAACTCAAGTAACCACTCGTTACAACCAAGGTATACAGAAGAGCATCGCTGAATGCACAAGACTCTGAACTACATTGGGCTATAGCAGCAGAAGATCACACCAGGTACCACTCCTGTTAGCTAAGAAGAGGAATCTGAGACTTTTGACTGTATCTCTAAATTTGGTCAATAAAAGACAGGAAAAACACTGCCTTGATTTCTCCTGTGACCTCTAGATCATTGAATCAGGATTTGGCATTAAGCAGGGGTCCATCCTGTCATAGTGGTGGTGTGATGTTTTCCCATTTGGGCATGAACATCATTTAAATGCCACAGCCTACCTGAGTATTGTTGCTTACCATGTCTGTCCTTTTATGACTACAGAGTACCCTTCTGGAGACCAGCAGGATAACACATCGTGTCACAAAGTTTAAATCATCTTAAATTGGTTTCTTAAACACGATAGTGAGTTAAATTAACTTAAATGGCCTTTAAAAACAACATCTCAATTCAATGAGCATCTTTGGAAAGTGGTGAAACAGGAAATCTGTATCATGGAGCAGCTGACAAATCTGCACCAAATGGATGACACTATCAATTCAATATCAACCAAAAACAGTGTTGTTTGGTTTCATTGCTTACCATGAATGACTAATATGACAAAAACCAAACAAACCTGTAACTCTATAACTCACACGGATGTAAACAGCATTCAAAATAACATCCCTAATCATTTTCCCCTCACTTGCCACGCCATCCATACAGTACATTATGAAAGAAACCCAAAAAACCCCAAAAACATTTATTTCATTTTCTTAACTTCCTCTCCTTTCTACAGACCTCCCCATAAACTAACTGAACACTACACCCACACACACATTATCTCTTCCAGCCCTCCCCCTGCGCTTGTATAAACATCCATACAAACACAAAGATGGATCAATTTCACATTCCCTTTCAGGGTGCGGAAGATGCCTTGCCTTGTTGTCAGTTTATATCATGATGTTGGATTCCCCTAATGCTGCAATGCAAATCAGCTTTGTTTTTTTTTTTTATTGTTTATTTGTTTTGTTTTATTAGCACCATTTTCTCATAGCTTAATGCATTCAGAACAATCATCTTGCCACCTCAGATGATGCATCTTGTGGCCTATTTTTGAAAATGGGGCAGAACTTTTGGCGAGGCATTGCCAAAAAATAACAGAGTTAACTAATTAGGGGGAAAAAAATGCCCTAAATGTGTAGTGGTTTCAAAGAGAAAGCGTTCAGTTCCACTATAATGGTTTTATCCATTCATTTGGGCTTCATTGGCTTTGCCTGGCAGTAGACAGGGAGCGACGGCACCCCCAAGCAACAGCTTTCCCACAGAGGCATTTGATCATATGCTGACTGGGTGAAAAAGAGTGTAAATTAAAGTCCCTCCTCACTGTGACACTTTAAACACAAGAAAAGGCAGGCCATATTTTCTCAGCCAAATCAGGTGCCTGAGAGATGGATACCAATTATAATTGCTGCAGAAACAAAAAAAAATAAATGAATACAAATCAGACATAGGTGCGTGTCAGACGCCTGGTGCTAAATCATGCCAGCAGTTGGGTAATGAAAAGTTGCCTGTAGGGTCTGAGGGACCCAGAGCCATTCTGTGCCAATGAAGGGGTGTGCACTTGAATTTGCATCACCCTGTGACATATCAAAGAGAATGCACAAGCAGATGTGCCTCTTTGATTTTGCTACTTGTGAAAAGCAAAGTTATTCTGTATCCCCACAATAATCTGCAGCTTTCTCACCCTATTCCTGCAGTTTTAGCCAAGTCGTGAACGTGAGGAAGATGGAGTGTGTACAGCATGTTGCATAAGCACTGTGGCAGTGGTGTATGCATGTGACAGTGCTGGGGCAGTCTATGCATGGGTGGGGCAAAGTGGAAATGAAGATTTTCCACAATATCTTATTTGAACCAAGTGGATGTTACAGCCTCGGTGCTGCTGACCAAACAGCACATGTCATATCTGTGTTATACACTCTGCACTGCAGTAAACCTGACTAGATCACTAAAACAAAACAAACAAAAAAAAAGCCACAAAAAACAAACAAACAAAAAAAAAACACAGGGTTACAGTCAGGTGCAGGAAGAGACACAATGACACGCCAGGTGCTGCATCCTCCTTCCTTTCCCACCCTCCCTCTAGCTCTCTGTGAGTGTCCTCACGCACACAAACACACACTCAAACAACTGACAAGAAATTAAATTCTTAACCATTTCTGGCAGAATTGAGAAAGCATTCTTGCCCTCATTAGAATAGCTCCAAGTCCAGTCATGAAAGCTACAAGGCCCAATTTCCTGTCACTTTGGCGGCACCCTGAGTGGGACGATGCCACCAAAACACCAATTATAAGCCAAGGAGCTGGGGAATGAAGCGGTATTACTGGGCCGCCAAGCGGACCATCTGCAGACTTCATCAAACGCTCAGCCCACAGCGTCCAGACGGGCAGAAGCGGATGCCCGGTTTAAGTTGCGATATCATGCAGAGCATATTGACCACTGCAAACAGTACACGGCCTCCCGCTCTCTCATGCGCACTCTCACTGACACACGCATATAAGGGAAAACAAGACACGCACAAGATAAGATCCAAATTATGACTCAATTAAGAGCCACTGATTCAAGGTCGTTTACAGCCGATACTTCTGTTTCTAGTTTTTTTTTTCTTCCGTTCCAACAATAAAATAATATTTGATTGTATATAAAGGCTTTATTTTTCGATTTCTTTCGATTCTTTTTTTTTATTGTCATGCTGATAGCCATACCTTATTTTAATCAAACCTCGGGGGTGTTGAACGGAGTCAACTCCAATTAGGACACCTGATTTATCTTTCTGTCTGTCCTCCACAGAGCGGTGACACTGCACCGTTGTGGATTTTATCAGTGCGCAGTAACCCAGCGGGATCCTACTGTCTGATATATGTGAAAACTTTACAAAGGTGTCCAGCTGTCTGATGTGTACTCACCATCAATAATAACGGTCTTCATGATTCAGATGAAAGTGAAATCCAGAGGCTTTATAATTCCGAGAATGAATCCCACGTATACGGAGATAGATAGGAAATCCGCTAATTATTGCAATTTATGGGTTATTGCAAATCCAGTGCAAGACGGGAAACAGGCAGACTTAAGCACCCCTGCACCCTTCAAACTTTAGCCGTAGGTCTTCCCGAGTGGGGAGCCACGTCTCCAGCTGCACCCTGGCTCAGTCATGTGGACGAGAGATTCAAAAACAGTCAGCAATAAACATCCAATTTGGGATCAGTAGACTCGACGCACCAGTCGACACCTCCCCAAATATAGGACGCGCAAACAGCTCGGGAGAAGAGCTCAAAGTGTTAACGCAGAAGTGGAGAATCAACGGCACAGGCGAAAACCGAGTATTGAATCCATCTTTTGAAATCGCAGCACATATCCAGTCTGATTACTTGCCCCTCTGTATTTCCCAAGTACACTGAAAAAAAAGTGTGTGGTATGAGCACGGATGTCGGCCGCACTGGTGCGCGCCAGTGTGCGTTTACCACGGAGAGGTGGAAAGGGAGGGCGGGGCGGCAAGGGGCGTTTGGCGGAAAGAGACAGAAAGAGGGAGAGAGAGAATTCGAAGATGAATGTTTTATGGGTCTGTATCACGCTGCAAGAAATATCCCTCCTAATTCTGAGCGCATGGGCTATTAATCATGGCAAATAAAAGAAAGACTGGATTTTATGTCCGAGGCTGTTTATAGAAAATACTGGACACAAACAAAACTGAACTGAAAATAACAATAATGATCATAATTTCAGGTAACTGGTGTCATTCCTAGAATCAAAGAGTGAATCTGATACTTAATGACTTATTTGGAGAGACATTTCTTACAGTGCTAGGCTGTGCTCTAATGAATGTTTTATGTGCAGGGGTGGTGGGCTGGTGGTGGGTAGGAAGGTGACGTGAGGCGAATCTATTTGGATCGGACATGGCCAGGCACGCACATGCATAGGAAAACACCCCCAAAAGACAGGCTGAGAGCCAGGCTTCCTGGAGGGATCCAAGCTTCCTCCTGGGGACTTCACAGTTTGGCTGTCCTGACGTAGGTGTAGTTGTTAAAGCTGAGAGAAACAAAGATCTCAGTTCTACTTGGTTAACTGAACCGTTACAATAACATTTGTAATCCTGAGGCTCACCTGAGACCCTTAACTACTTCTGGAAATGTTCTCTTTTGTATATAGAAAAAGAACAATGAAAACAAAACTGTGCTAGGTGAAAATGTCTATTGAAAACCCAATTAAAATGTTTTTTCATGTCTTTATACTTTCAACAGAATCCAATATTATGAATTCCTTTTCAGTGTATCGGATGTGATAACCTTTATTTTTTACGAAAGGATTAAACTACTTAACTACTGCACTGTTAACGCTGATTGGCTCGAAGACCAATTCACCTTGTCTTTTGGCCTGCACCTTTGATGGGTTTTGCTGAAACCCTGGAGGATTGAAGAAGCAGCAGCGGGCTATTATCTATAGGTATCACACGCCCCCTACCGACAGACACAAAAATAGATTTTCAGCATCACAGAAAGAGAAAGAAGCCTCATCTCAAGATGATGTCTCCCACCTCGCCTTAGATACAGCAAGCAATCACACTGGCAATGTATTTGTAAGCACAGGCAGAGAAGCTATTGAAATTAAAGTGGAAGGTACATTTCTTACATTTAGTTTTCAATAAGAAATTTTGGAATTAACGTTGATAAAATTACACATACCATTCTCAGATTTGTATTTGGAAAAGCAGTTTAACTGTTGATTCGCAGCACATACAGGCACAAGATTAAACATTGCATATTACAATATTGTACGTACATGGGGACATAAAAGATACAAGATTGCCATGGGGAGCAGGTGAATGGAAACGACAGCCAGGTGGGTGGTTTAGCTGAGTGTAATGGAGAATGCAGCAGGCTAATCCCAAGCTTACAACTACCACCAATATTGAATCACACTATCAGAATATGTCGGTGAGCCACTAGCCTGGTATTTGCTCACAGTGGAGACCGTCAGGGCCAGATGGCCAGTAGAGACAGTCCAAAGCCGCCTCAGCAACCCGCTGAGAACCAGGTCACCCTGCCAGAAAGGAAGTGCTGTCACCTTTCACAGTCGTCTCCGCCTCTCATGCTTTATCCTAATGCATCCGTGTGGACAAACACATGTTTGTGGATAATCCTGCCATGCACTTCTACGTTATGCATTTTTGTGTCCTTGAGTGAATGGTAACAAAATGCTTTTCGTGTGCTGTTTTTTTCATGTGCTGTTTTGGAAGCTTTTCAGAGAAAAATAATACTAATCACGATGAGCAGGCAAAAAGTTGCATTTCCCAGTATTAACAGCAACAGGAACTGCAAGAATGTCGAGTGTGTGTTAGGTCTTCGAACCAAAATATCACGAAACAGACATGAATTGCATATGAAATGAGATCTTAATTAAGTCACAGCATTTAGTGTCGACGTGGTCACAAGACATTTCCATAGTATAACCCCAGTCAATTTTATTTCCAGTAAAAATATTATTTTGGTTCAGTTGTCATGACGTCTTCTCGTGCTACGAACTTAGGGATGCTATGCAAGTGATTATTCTCACTTCCCCTGCTCATTATTACGCTTACTACTGAGTCCTCTGCCAACCCTATTACAGTATATCACAATGATATGCACCAGCAAGTGAAAAGGATGCAGGTAAATTGTCGTGGGAGCTTTGAGGCTGGAGGCCTTGCACAACGAGTGACTGTAAATTAACTAAGGGTGGATCATTGCCATGCGAATAGAAAAAAAAGGAGATTGAGGATCTTTAATTCATGACAGTAATGAAATGAGTCAAGCTGTTGAGTCTCAAAGGCAGTGGATCCCTAGGCTGAGACTCTACTATTCTTTTCATCCCAAGTCTGACAGATCAAAAGGAGAACAGGGGCATAAATGACTTCCTTTGGTAATAGGAAAGTTAGTTGTGTTCCACTGCCACAGGAACTACAGCAGGACCAGTGTTAATCACAGTATATGAATGACAGCTAAAGCGTATTCCCTTTACACACTTTGGATTACAGAATGAACAGTTTGAAGATACTTTTAAGTTATGTTTGAGTTTGAAAAAGGTCACGGAGGTTCCTTAGGGCACCCCATGGCTTATACATTCCCCTGCCTGATAACGCTTCCTTATGTTTTCCACACTTCCAACACTATGTAAATATTCTACAATAGTTATAAAGATGTAGGTGGTTACCTTCATGAAATATTATTTGCCTTATCTGTCCATTGCTAGTCTAAATGTGAGCTGGAATAGTACATTTGTCACTTTAGGCAATACGCTTTTTAAAAGTTTCCCAAACCAACAGCAGAGGTTAGGAAGGGTAAAAATGCTTGGATTTACTAAAAAAGAAATAAAATGTGTAAAGAAAAGGAATGAAAATGTAAATCCTCCTCAGGGTGAGAATCCCTGCTGGCTGAGTTTCACAGTATGAGTCTGTGAAATATGATAGGTAAAGAAAATCCAAGGCAATTCTGCCTTTTTTAAAAAACCAGTTGTTGAATGAGAGTTATTTTAAGTGTCTCATAATCCTGAAATTGGTCATTGGTGTATTTCACATTAAAAATACACATTTTAACTTTGTAAAGTGGTATGTGAAAAATATTATGAATAAGAAAGTTCAGGTTCTGTTCCTTGGAAAAATGACTGAATTGGTGTTATATAAAATTTAACCCTTGAATGACCTTATATACTGACTTTTTTTAAAACAAATTGTGTTGTGAAGAGATTATTTACTTGTACATCTTTCTTTCAAATATAAGAAATAGCAGCAGACTTTGTTTTATGTATTTAGAGAACTCTATTTAGCAAATTAAAAGCTAACCTAAAAAGTAGAAATAAAAGCAAGGTAGCTTGTGTGATGATAATATAAAAGAAATACAGACCCAATTCTCATATTTTATTCACTATAGAACGCAGAAAACCAATTGAATGTATACATTGAGACATTTTACTATTTCATTAATATATTAGCTCATTTTGACTTTGATGCCAATGACATCTCAAAAAAGTTGGGACAGGGCCATGTTTACCAATGTATAACTCCTCCTCTTCTTTTAACAGCACAGTCTGTAAGTGCTTACAAACTGAGGAGAACAGTTGTTGGGTTTTTGGGAGAGGAACGTTCCCATTCTTCTCAGCTAAAGGATTCTAGCTGGTCACTTTTGTCTTCTTTGTTGTATTTTGGTTTCATCATGTACCAAATGTTTTCATTTGGTGAAAAGTTTGGTCAGTTCAGTGAAAATTTATATTATGTAGTCATGCTGTTGTAATAAATGCAGTATGCCATTTAGCATCCAGATGATGTCTTCCCTGAAAAGACATCATCTGGATGGGAGCATATGTTGCGCTATATACTATTCAGGAATTATGGTGCCCTTCCAGATGGTTCCAGGCCACAGGCACTTATTCACCCCCGTACAATCAGAGATACAGACTTTTAAACTGAGTGTGGATAACAAACTGGATGGTCTCTTCTCATCAGTCAATCAGGCAGCGTACATACAAAGAACTTCAAATTTGTCTTTGTCTAACAGCAGAACAGTTTTCAACTTTGCCTCAGTTTCTGGATTATATTCACGTAAGGCTTTTTCTTTGGACGATAGAGCTATAATCCGAATTTGTGAATGGCAGTCACTCATAGTGATTTCTACGGCAGAATTATGCCTATTCTTAATGCAGTGTTGCCCGAGGGCCTGAAGGGCATCAGATACTGATTTTCAGGCTTGCCCTTGCACAAAGAGACTTTGACAACGTTATGCACTGTAGATGGGGAAATAGTCAAAGTTCTCACAATTTTACATTAACTCACACTATTACTAAATTATTCTACAATGGGTAGGGGCAGTGTTTTGCTGATTGGTGAAGCTCAGTTGCCATTTTTCCAACCTTTTGTTGCTCTCTTCCAACTTCTTTGAAATGTGTTGCTCGTGTCCAGTGTTGGGGAGTAACGGAATACATGTACCGCCGTTACGTATTTAAAATACAAAATATGAGTAACTGTATTCCGTTACAGTTACCGTTTAAAAAGGTGGTATTTAGAATACAGTTACTTTGTTGAAATAAATGGATTACACGGCGGTACTTCCCTGTTTCATATTGTGGCGGGTCAGGACTGTTTGGGTTTTGTTTGACAGCTACGTTCTGTTGTTCCAGGTGGCAGCGTTACGGTTGCCATGGTTACAGGGTGCCGCTCTCTCTCTGCGTCTTTCCTGGGTGAGAGAGGCCTTTTTGTTGTTGCTGTGCTAAGCTAATAGGCTGAATGCTACAGGTATAGCTCTAAAGAATGTAGCATCATAGGCAGTGTAGTCCGTGCTGCAGGGAGAATGGACTGCCATACCTGTTATGTGTCTGTGAGCGAGGGAGGGAGAAAAAGGAAAAGTACGAGCTGTCATCGAGCAAAAACGGGAGCTGGAAGCATGTAAATATAATAATAACCACTGCAGCCAAGAAGAGTGCCTGACGAGCCCAGCTGTAAGTAAGCTATTAAGACTCGACTGTACGCTGTGTTTGTGTTTTCCTCCAAAAACAATAAGTTCCGTTGGAGCAGCCTTTCAACGCCTCTCTCTGTCTCTCGCTAGCAAAGTGACCCAGACAACAAAGTAAAGCTAGTTTTCAGCTACGAGCCCGACACAGAACCCACCGTATTAGCCAGAGGTCCCTTTACTACGGTTCGGAGCCGCGGACCTTCAGTAACAGTAATAAATCACAGCAATAGTACATTCATGTAGTTGTAAACAGCATGATAATATATTAAGTAATCCAAAGTATTCTGAATACGTTACGTCATTGAGTAACGTAACGGAATACGTTACAGAATACATTTTGGGGCATGTATTCTGTATTCTGTAATGGAATACATTTTAAAAGTAACCTTCCCAACACTGCTCGTGTCAAATTCAAAATCAGCAAATCATTTTAATGAAATAGTAAAAGTTTGAACATTTGATATGTTTTCTGTGTTCTACAGTGAATAAAACATGAGATTTCCAAATCATTGCATTCTGTTTTTATTTACATTTTAAACAGCTTACCAGCTTTTTTGGAATTGGGGTTGTACATTTGTAGATTACATTCCCAGCTGCTCAGAGATGAAACAGCTGTCTGCAGACACCATGCCAAAACCATAAACCATAAATAAAGGTTTTTATTTAGTGTGTGCACAGTATATACACGCTTGCTTAAGCAATAGTTGTTTATCACTATGAAATATGTTTAAGCATATATTACTAAAATGTCAAAAGACAGTCAACAATGATGTGCTGTATATCACACATGACTGATAGACAGTAGTCACAGATGCTGGACACCAGCACTGAAATGAATTGTAATCAACTTTATTACAACTATCACATAATTATGTCAGTTTTGCAGTGTGAAGCGAATCACTTGGAGAATGCTTTTAATTCTCTGATCCTCATGCTGATGAGGCACATTTGAATTGAAATTGCCCTTGAGGAGAAGAATTCAATCACAGCAATGTATTCCCTCGCTACTGCCATTCGATTCTGCACCATTCATTTCTTATTTTTATGTTTTTTTGCTTTCTCTTCTTTTCTTCTCCAAACTTGCAGGACAAAGAGTTTGTGCTGCTCCCCCTGCTCTTGCTCATTAGGCCTTGGAGTCAGATATTAATTCTGGCCCGAGTGAAAACCCTGTTGCCATTAAGATCGAGTGACAGCTCATTTTCATTTTTTTTTGTTGGAATTGGGTTTGGGTTTTTTTTCGGGGTTTTTTAGTGTGTAACCTCATTAACTCATTGGAATAAAGACAACGTGGAGTTGTTTGCATTAAGCTGTAATTATACAGATTCACTCACTTCCTCCCTCTCTCAGTCACTCTCTCTCTTCTCGTTCCATTGTCAGTTTTAATTAGATTCTCCTCTGCTCAAACATTGACAATTTGGACATGCTTTTGACTCCTGAATTAAGCACCCACCGACTCATCATTTCCGATATTATTTGAGTGTCATGTGTGAGATGCCCAAGAAAAGAGTGTGAAAATAAAGGAGGTTTCCGTGCAAACATGCCATGTGTCTTCACTAGTCATATATTACCTGGCATGACAAGGCTACATTCCTTGAGACTGTCAGTGGGTCGAGAAAGCATAAGAATGTGGAAATTTATTCTCCTACAACTCCACGTGCTTCGTTGCATGACCTTGATTTTGTCTCTTTTTCAATTGATAGCCAGGAGGGGGGTTGGGGGGGATAGATACAGAAAGAAAAAGTGATGCTTGAATGAACACAGGCTTGGTGCATCTCTCTCATGTGAATTTGAGCTTGTCTACTGTGATATAAGCAAAGATAGCAGATGTGAGCCATGGCTTTTTCCTCCTGCATTTCTCTATGCACAGTAATGTAAGGAGCTTTTGCTTAATTAATTATATTTGCACTTGTGAAATTACCTTTTTCACTTCTGTAAGTCAGTACACAAACTTCTCCTCCTCATCTCCTCCTTAAGGAGTTAGCCAATCTCAGTGAAACTTTGCACAAACATTTTCACACATACAGCGATTATTGGCATCTGAATGTTTTTTTTAAAAAAAGATTCATTATAAATCCAAATTCTTTTGCTTTTCGTCTTAATCATCCCCTGTGAATGCGATATTACATTCTCTGTTTGTCTTTGTGTCTTGCATTAATGTATGTCACCCCTAATTAACTTTATGGAGAGCCATGTTAGGCATGTATCCAGGATGTAATTTGTTTAACTCACCACTGAATACGGGATGTAAAAGCATGAATTCCTTTACAGGATAAATGTGTAGTAGGACAAGGCTGCCATTTATACTGTATAATAATTTTAAGCAGGTATGTATGAATGGGTATGAAATGGTTTTCATATTGACAAATATGTCAAATTAAATTAATATAAAGTCAATTATACTGTAAGCATGCAGCACGTGAACTAGCGAGGGCCAATTTTTGAATGAGCTAATGAACATGACTTTCTCACACTAGCCAAGATAAACTCTATTATAACACTTGTGTACTACATGAGAACACTGTGAAAATCATTGTGTATTTTTGTGGTACCAGTATGAATTTGAC
The DNA here is from genome assembly GCF_056152115.1 of Neolamprologus brichardi. NCBI lineage: Eukaryota > Metazoa > Chordata > Actinopteri > Cichliformes > Cichlidae > Neolamprologus > Neolamprologus brichardi. The sequence continues at coordinate 30,979,164 of NC_142115.1, forward strand.
ACATGCTCCAAGAATCTGTGGTAGCACCCTAGATATTGTTATCAGTATATTTTTGTAAACATGCAATAAATCTTAAAAGGAAGACCCAAATGCAAACTCTGAGAACAAACGTCAATTAACAGGTAATGAAACTCTGTTCAGGTTTTAAATAAATCCATAAAATAAACCAGTACAAAGGCAAAATGAAATAAACAAGGAGGACAAACAGATACTACAACAAAGAACAAAGAGAAGACAGTGTTTTAAATGGTCACAGTCATACTGAAGTTTATTCAGAGGAATGAAACATAGGTGAATATAATTGAGTCAGTGGTAGACAGGAAGTAAATATAAAACTAGGGCCCAAGAAACAGGAAGTAAGAAAGTAAATCAGGAAGCAATTAAAAAGAACTTGACACAGTAGAACACTGGGAGTAGCTGAAAAAGAAAACAAAGTAGATGAAAATAATAAAGTCTAATCACAGTCTCAGGAACTCTAATTACAAAAAAATAATAAAAAAAATGCTGGAACTAAAAATTACTTGTTCAAGATATTAATGAAAAGTCAAACTGGAAAAATATAAACAAAGAAGGAACCAAATAGAGAACATGATAAATCGAATCTAAGACTCACTTGAACCCTGGGCTCAAGGACGCTGAAATGTATTATTTCTTTTCCTTTTATAAAGAATGCTCAAGTAAATTCTCAGCTAAGGAAGGTGAAAAAAATGAAGTTACTAAAGCAACTTTCACAAGGATTTATAGAATTTCCAAGTTTTATTATTGCTAGCATTCTTCTCAAGCAAAAATGGCTGTTTGTATGCAGCCCTAGGCAGCAAGAGTGAGAGAATGAGAGATCCAAAATAAACCAGGCATGTGGCATTTATTGTGGCATTTATACAAAAATTCTGGGATGACAGAAAAACACTGTCTTAGTGCAATACTATCAGATATCCAGCACCTTTAGGCTCCTGCCAGGGTTCACTGGATGGTGAAAATTAAAATGCAGAATTTAAGATGTTGCATTGGGGAAATGGGAATACATCATCTAGAACATAACTCTTCAACTTTTCCGGGCATTGCATACCTCTTTCCTGAAATGAGCATCAAACATGTAGGGAAGTACAAGTAAGAAAGCGTGGCATCAATGATCCATGCAAGTGGTGGTAAAGAAAGAGGAAAATGAGGGGATGACAGAAAACTGGATCAACACAAGACACATGGAACACAAGACAGTCCCGCAGACTCTGGAAGCCACAAGGTTAAGCACCTTTACCACAGGGAATGAGCCAGTACTCATAGTAGTAGGTCCCTTTTGGACAGTCTTGTAAATAAATGTGGCTGATTAATGGTGGTTGGCAAGTCTCTCGTGCTAGGGCCATTTTAGCACATTATCATGTACAATTCCACCTCCACATATATGATTAGGAATTTAGTGCCTTTCAGACCATGCTCCTGGGAAAGGGGCACAGGTGCCGGACAATGATAACAATAGAATAACTGCAATAGGAGCAGAGCTGAGCAATGTGGGCCTACTCCAAGCGTGTGGAATATATACAGGAGTCTGGGAGACAAAACACCATGGAGTAGAATCCAGTTTGTATTCCCTCTCAGGCTGTACATAAGTCTGTAAGTTGTTGTGGAAGTTTTCCATTTAAATAAAGCCTGCAGACAAGCGGTGAGCGGTAGCTAACATTGTTTAATCAAAACAAAGAACAGAAAACCAAGCTTGGTGGAGAGCCTACATGATCGTGGGGCAGACGGTCAGTAGAGTCTCACCGAGCCTAACATGGCTCTCAGTTAAATACCTTCTCCAGGAACAAAAGGCAGTACACAGCTGTTTCACACCTTAAGGTTCACACTCCCTTGCTACCTCCCAGAGTCCTCGAAGAGACAAAAGACTCTTCCTGTGGAGTTGTCTGCCTTCCCCAACTTCCTTACCAGACCCCCACCATCTGTCTAACTGTATGAGTGTGAGACATGTTTAAAATCCAGTGGCATCAAGGCATTATACAATAAAATAATGTGAATAATATACATAATACATAAATAAAAGAAATTCCTATACAGAGTGTATGAACCGATGGGTGGATAGAAGACCCTTCACAGAAAAAAAGGAGAGATAAACTGAAGCCCACAGCATTGCAGCCGCCAGGACATGAAGCCAGAGCACCTCTTCTGATCCGAACTTCAGCTATGTCGTTACCTTAGTGCAGTATAGAATGAAGAATACACTGAGCATAATTAGAAAACTTGTCTATCAGTTACTGGAAAGCTGGTCACGAGCAGTGATATGCTACTTTTTTCACAAGGGGAAAGGTAAAGCAGCGTTGGTTTGAATGGGTCACTTGCTTTCCCCTCACTGGGTAGGCTGTGACAAACGCTCTGGTGTCCCGCTCCATTGTCAGCCACCAGGAAAGGTACACAAGGTATCCCAGGGTGACAGGTAACCTTTGTTGTGTGCTACCCCTCCAGCACAGGACCTTTTGGAAAGTTCCAAAAATAATGTGTCTGGGGGGGGGGGGGGGGGGTTGTTGCCCAAGTTTGACTGCTAAAGGTGACTCTAAGATTTTCTATATCAAAGGTTACATAGCGAACATTTTTAAAAATATATATATATTCATCATTCTTTGCCCGTCTGGCTTACCATTCTTTGAAGTAGGCCTATAGTAAAGTACCAAGTTTAACTCTCTTATACTAGAATCTTTTAGACATCCTAATAAGGTTCCTGTTTACTTCACACAATAAAACAATAAAACAATGGTCAGGCGCATCTAATCAAAGCTGCTTATGTCAATCTCTGTTCCCAATATCATGATATGACACTGGGTAAAGTATCAAACATAACTGCAAACTGGTAAGAGGTGTTAGTAGAATTCAGGATGGGCTCTGAAGAAATGAGATCCAACCTCATAGGACCACTTAAAACTTAAGGTAAGAACTATCAGAAGTCACGATACCTTGCTGTAGCCTGGCTGCTATAAAAGTTTGAAAACCTAAGGGCCCACTATGGCTCCTTCCAGCTCAGGGAGTGGGTTCAATCTCTCACTGGCAGGAATTTGATGGGATCTATCCTCGCTTCACCTTTAGCAAATGTAACCTTTTGGGAAGACAAAATGGGTGTGAAATTGGCACTTTTCTGCCTTCAGAACTACCAGCTCTCCATGAGATGTTGAGGTACTTGGAAAACATGCTGCTCACGGTCCTGAGAGGTAACAACTTTGCAACACAAAGGCAGTCAGTAGTGAGAAAGTGTTCACAGCAGCAGCTCACAGAAGACACCTCCTTTTATCAAAGGCAGAAAGCCAGCAACAAAGACACAGATCGGGCATATAGCTTTGATAGCAAAGAAAAGATTGAATATGTAACACTCCCTCAGAGCTCACAGAGGTGGGACTATGAGGAAATGTTAACATGCTAGTATTTGCTTATTACTACCAATGTGCAACTGAAGCAGGTGGAAGTATCATAAATGTCGTAGGTAGTGAGTCATGAATCAAAGGACTGGAAGAAATAATTGTGAACTGGTGATTTTACTATTAGAAAAGTCAGGTGTAACTAATATTCTTGCAGTTATCATAAATGTATTAAATTGTATGAAAATCCATCCAATAAGGTTTAAAGGACTTCACTCAAAAAATTTCTGTGCATCTCACTGTCAATGTCGTTGAATGACTCATTCACCTTGTAATGTGTTATCCAAAAAGGAATGTGTACAATTAAATGTTGTTTTTTTAATTGCTCCTAAATGTACATGAGCACATACAGTAGCTCTGTCCTGTACTTACTGAGAACTTTGTCTCAGGCTGACTTATTCAGCATATTTTGTTTCATAAAGGACAGAGATTTATTCATAGTCATATATAACAGTACAGGGTCACTGCATACAACCTACTCAACCACCGTTGAGATCAAACACATGTCTTTTTATGTTGCCTTTTTGTTTTACTGTATAACAGTCACTCAGCAGGACAAATTGTCCTGACTTGCCCTGGAAAAGCAGCAAGTCAGTCTTACATAAATATGGCACATTGTTCTCCTTTGGATTGCAAGTAGATATAGGTTGGATTAAAAAAAAACTACAAGGTCAGCTGACAAACAAGCTTTCTTAATTCTCTTAATTAAGTCCCTCTCATTCCTTATTATTTCTAAATCTGATATGATTCCATGATAGATAAAGTCAATTAGACAAATCTCTTAATTGAATTAAGCAATTTGCCTCATTTCCCTCAGTGGAATCTCTATTACCAGCATTATGTCAACTGCTTTCTGCTTCTATTGCATATTACCTATCCTGAACCCCAAAAACTGTTTATGACATGTTCAGGTTATGGCATTTTAGGTAACTAAGACACCTTTCTTTTTTAAATGTGTAAATCCCACTAAGATTCTACCCCAGCTGGCATAGAGGAAATGGTTAAGACACAATGGTTAACTCATTTCCATATCAAAATATTAAGGGTGTTCAGATTTGCCACTAAATTCCAAGCGGTTTTGAAGCTTCTGTTGTTCACAAGCTGAGATGTCATTGTCTGAATTAGATTGGATTAGGACCTTAATCTTTTCTTTCTCTCTCTCTTCTCTCTCATTGCATTTGTCTGAGGAAAAGCACCACAAGCAGTACAATGATGCAGTGCTTTTTCCAGCACAATCAGATTTCATGTATTTCTCAAGACAATTACCATCTAAAGTCGTTTATTTTCAGTAAATGTAACACAATATACCACAAAGTTATTTCAGTATGCTTTATCAGTCAAAATCTCTCAATCCATCTCAGTCGAAAATTAAAATTTGTGTGTTACTCAGTTACTACGTTTATAATGTGAAATCATATAATGAGATCTTTTTACTCTAGATATATATAGATGGTATCATAGTACAGCATCAGTAATGTGTGGTCCAGACCTAGATTGATTGCCTGGTGGCGTGTCCATTGTGGCATGTTCCAGTTTAAATCTGGTCTGTTTGTAATTTTTTCACAATAACAGTTTTCTGTAGGATATTGAAAGTTTGTGAAAGAGTATAATCAATCTTAGATAGAATCAAGATCATTCTTCTTTAAGTTTAAAGATAATACACGAGCATTAAGATTGCTGGCCCATGAAAGAATGGCCCTTGTACAATGATTAACCTAAAAAATAAAAAAATAAAACAAAACATGCTGTATTTCTCTGATTGTTTGTAATCTACCAGTCTAGGCTAAACTATTCATTTCCTTCAGAAATCTTCTCTTCCAATCAAAAAAGAGAAAAGCCTCTTACTGGAACATATAAATATACGTACGTACGTTCCCCCCCCTCCCCCCAGAAATACAGTCTTCCTTATCCATTTTACAGGTACTCTGTCCAAATGAATTTCAGATAAGGCAGTCAATTTCATTTGAAGGAACTTGCACATCTACAAGGCGCTTCAAAGTAGCCCTCAGCAGGAAATGAAAGAGGAAGCTGGGTAGCCCTGAGCATAGCATGACACATCTGACCACTTTTCCAGCTTTGCCTATTGAAATTGATAGAAAACCACAAGGGGTTTAGCCCCAGGGATCTCAATTTGGTTATCCAAGAAGTGGCACACTCTACGAAGAGGGTAAGTTTAGGATATTTTTTATAGAAGAGATTTAAAATGTTAGTGACTCCAGCTGGCATTTTACAACAGACAAAACAAATACAATATACAATGTAGTTATCTAAGAGAAATAGGGACTTTTACTCACACTAACATAATCTCTGAATGAGCAACTGGTCTTCTAATATTCTAAACAAAGAGCACCAATGAGCTTAGTGCTTGAATTTTAATCTGCATTGCTGATAACAGCCAACAAAAAAGACTCTATAGACAAATTTATGAACTGAACAAATTTCCATCCATCCATTTAATTCCATTTTATTTACAAGTTCAAAAAAACAACAACATTTGCCTGGAGGCACTTAATATTGTAAGGTAAGGACCCTACAACAATACAGAGAAACCCCAACAATAAGATGACACCCTATGAGCAAGAGCTGAAATTCTGAGACCACCAAAGTGGAACCCTTTTCCAACTTCCACCTGGCTATGTCTAGAAATTCTGTCCATAAAAATTATGAACAGACCCACCAGAAATGAGTCTGAATTATTGCTGGAAATGCGGACCAATCTCTTGCAATGGTTGTACAGAGCCTGAAAGGCACGTAGCAACAAGCCAGACACCCCATAGTCTTGAAGCACCCCTCGACAGGACACTCCAAGAGATGCAGATGAATGTCCACAAAACACATGCAGACTGATTGGGATAACTCCCACGCACCCTAAAATATCTTTGAGAGGCCAAAGACTGGATTCAGTGCTCTATTACCAGGACGAAAACTGCCTTGTTCCTATTGCATCCAAGGGCCAACTAACAGATAAACTCTCCTTTCCAGTACGTTGGCATGGCCTTTCCCCAGGAAGGCCAATCCAGAGGCATCACCCAACATCTCCACATGATGTTGCAAAGTCATTTTACCCAACACAGCCCTACGATATCCAGACCTCTCAGTAACTCCAGGTGAACCTTGTCCACCCCAGGTACCTGGTCATCAAGGAATTGTTTGAAGCATTGACCTCACAGTCAGTAATGGGCAAATCATTCCCCTCATCTCCAGACTCCGCTTCGTCTATAGAAGGCTTGATTAAAGAGGTCCTCAGAGCATTCCTTCTACCACCTAACTATATCTTCAGCTGAGGTCAGCAGCACTCCACCCTCACTATACACCATGTATCACAGAACCACTTTCCCCTCCTGAGTCACCTGACGGTTTGCCTGAATTGCATCAAGGTAGAAGTCTTGCCCAATGACCTCCCTGAATTCCCCCCACACCTGAATTTTTGCTATAGCTACCACCCAAGCTGCATTCCACTTGACTTGTGAGTACCCCTCAGCTGTTTACAAAAGTCTCACAGGGTAACCAAGCCCAGTAGGATTCTTTCTTCAGCTTGATGACTTCCTTCTCCTCTGGTATACCCATATTTAGGGATTACCACAACAGGCACCAAGTGCAGTTGCTGAAGATCTCCCGGACCCAGGCCTCTGCCAGGTGTTCCCGCCACACCCATAAAATACGTTTGCATCTGCCAGGTCTATCCAGCATCCTCCCCCTTTACTTGATCCAACTCACCACCAGGTGGTGATCAATGGATAGCTCAGGTCCTCTCTTTACCAGAGTTTTCAGAACATTAAGGCTGCAGATGATATGATACAATCTGATGCTCAATAGGATGATGAGGTGGAGAACCCTCAAGCACTCCAGTCAGTGACTCCAAGAAGGCTGGGTACTCTGAGCTATCGGTTGGCACATAAGCACAAATATTTTTGAACAAATTTAGCCCAAAAATAAACTGACAAATGGTCCAAATTGCCTTCTGTCAAGGAGTGACACATTCCTCTGTGTGTGAGTCAAAATCATTTAAAAACCATCTCTCACATGTCAACATGTTAAACCCTTCATGTATCTTACAATCACAGCTTTTCCTCATTTATACAGTCATGCCAACCAACAGGAAAAAGTAATTTCATAGCATTTTGATAACTTTGTAGCAATAGCATTCGTATTTTTACGTAGTATAAATAATCAACTCAGTGAGCAAGCACATACATGCAATAATGGATGTGATCATTTGTTGTCCTGATCAAAAACAAATTAAACTAAGCTATTATTGGTTGTTTGATGTTTGCTAAACACAACAAGCTCAAAGGTCGGACTTCTTCCCCAGTGAGTAGAGTGCTACCACCTCGATGTAATCCCATGGCTAACAGCTTTCACTTTGTCTCTCTGTAAGCCTATGGCCCTGGGCTAAAGGCTATCTCTGAAAAAGGTCAGCGCGAACACTCAGCGCTCATAAAGACAGGCCAATTAACACACCCACACTCGGAAAGAGCCATTACTTATTCAGGATCCTTCCTTGGGATGTGAGCTGGAATGAGGGAGGAGGTAGGGAGGATATAGGAAGAGATGAAGGAGATCAATGGAAATGTGGAGTTTAATTACCGTCATCTCAGCAGGCCATCTTCACAGGATTAAATCCTTGGAAGGAGTTGGGGGAAAAACAAGCCGGCAGCAACCGCGGCCAGTATCTGTGTATCTAACATGTTTCACTGTTCACAGTGATGTTTTGTTTAACAGCACTTAGATCAGGTTGTGAGCAGTCCTACTTGACAAGGCTGACATGCTTTATGATGAATAATGAAAGTGGTGTTTTCGTCAAATCCTTTAATTGGGTTAAAGGAGAAAAGCGTTGCGTGGAGTTTGAGAAACCTCCCTACTTGTCAGGATGTAATTGAACATTCTCTGTAGATAAGTTTCCACTCATGATGCACTAACAGCATCCCTAAAACCAATTGTATTAGCCCGGCTCAAGGATAAACACTTAGTTTCACACCAAGTGAAGGAAATGTGATTAAGTCCCTACATCTACACATCAAGCGATAAACATCATTAGATGGAAACCTCCTTGTCTAATTTGTTGTGATGTGCCTGTGATGTCATGATTGGATGTGCTCCTCTAAATGAGAGAGAGGCAATTCCAGCTGGTTCAGAGAAACACTTTGATTAATCATGCCATGTTGTTGACTGCAATTATGCTGTGATAATGAAAGAGGTTATTTCAGGCGTGATTCACACCAGCTAAACAGGGTAATGTACAGCTTAGAAGTCGTTATACATACAATAGCACAACACTGAAGTTTTAGAATCAATCTTTTGGACGAAACCACAAACAGGACAATTACTACTCATGTTTTTTCATGAAAGAAATGTTTTGCAGAATACCTTAATGTATACACCCTTATGTACCAAAGCGTTTTTATTTGTATTAGCAGTTTTTGGTTGTTGTTTTTTTTTTTCACAGTTATGGTGGCAATTCCACCTCTCCTTTTTTTTACACATGGAGGAGGCGTATTTCCATCTAATTGTTAATGCTAGTAAACAACAGTCTTAGCTTTGTGATCTATTTTCATGAGATCAAAGAACATGCTGCACAAATGGAACGACTAGAATATTCGAACACGTGTTTGTGAATGACTGTGAATCATCTTCCTTTCATCAAGTTTAATTTATACAACATAATGCAGCTGCTTAGTCAGGCAGAAATTTATGCTCTTTAAGTGGAACATTTTAACTTTAAATGAATTAATTACAAGGTAATATAAGGTAAATTTCTGCAAGCAAACGAAGCTTTTTATTATCCTTGCATCAAAATATATCAGCATAGTTTAATACTTTTAACAAGCTGAACTGCTTTAGAGAAAGGGTAGAAATAGCTGTCAAATTTTGGCTGGACTAGCTGACTAAATGCAGTGGTTCTCTTTAAACATTTGCTCGTGATAGACAAATGAATGCATGGTTCTCAAGCAGAAAAAGGAAACGGAGGGTTTGGGCAGGAGTGCAAGTTCACCTTTGACCGCTGCAACTGGTGCATCAACTATCCGTAATGCAGGCATTAGTCAATACTCTCAGACCCCATTATAGGCTCTTTCCTAAAGAAAGTCAATGTAATCACTTTGATGTTATAAATGCATTTCATACAACTAACATACAGTACTTGCTTTATGTATGTAAGTGCATAATGTGTGTCTTCCTATATTCGCTTGTTAAGTTTATTAACCGCAAACACATCTGAGAACACTTTGTGTCTTACAGTAAGTGTTGCTGTTTTCCAAGCAACTCACCTTCATATCGAATGATTCGTATACATGTGCATCATTTCTCACATTTAAGAGCTGAGGGTCAAATGTTGAATAACTTCCTTTTTAAACAATTTTAATTTCATTTTTACATTGCACATCAAATCCGGAATGCTGTAATGGCAAAGGACCTTTTCTGAGGTTAGAAGAATATAGTTAGAAAAGTCAAAAGTCCCTGAAATTTTGTATTCCAGTTATGGCTTTTAAATAAAAGTTAATTTTGTAAATTTGTCATTTTGAACCTTTATTTCTTTGAGACAGCCTTATTAAGAGCCTGGATTTATTTTTCAGTATATTAATTACACGCTTAAATTTAGTTAAGAGTTAGCAGATGCTTGAACACAAGTTAATGTGACAGTTCAAATCCAGCAGTCAGAGGTTTAGGGCCTCACTTGGATGTATTTTTGCAGTGGTAAATACAAAAAAAAAACCAAAAAAAAAAAACTGGCTGCTACATTTAAGACACATATGTACTGGCAGTCATTGCTTTTTCTCGTTCGCAACCCAGATATGCACTTTACTGCCAAAAGTTTTTGCTCATACCCTCACATGCATATGGACTTGAGTGACATCCCATTCTTATTCCATAGGCTTAATATGATGTCAGGCCACTCTTAGCAATAACAGCTTCAACCCTTCTGAAAAGGCTTTTAACAAGGTTTAGGAGTGTTTATGGGAATTTTCTTCCAGAAGTGCATTCGAAAGGTCAGACACCTATGTTGGACAAGAAGGCCTGGCTCGCAGTCTCTGCTCTAATTCATCCCAAAGGTGCTCTGTTGGGTTGAGGTCAGGACTCTGTCCAGGTCAATTAAGTTCTTCCACAACTAAATAACTCATGCATGTCTTTATGGACTTTGCTTTGTGTACTGGTGCACAGTCATGTTAGAACTTTGTTTCCACAAAGTTGTGAGCATAAAATTTTCCACAATGTCTTGGGTATGCTGAAGCATTAAGAATTCCTTTCACTTGAACTAAGGGGCAGACTAGGACCAAAACCTGGACTCAAACTTGGCACAATGCTGTCAGACAAGTACCACTCTCCTGGCAACCACCAAACCCAGACTCGTACGTTGGACTGACAGACATGGAATCGTGAATTTTCACTCGAGAGAACAAAAGAAAAGAAAAAAAAAAAAAAGGGGGGGGGGGAGGGGGAAAAAAGAGAGAGAACACATCTCCACTCTTCTAGAGTCCAGTGGTGGCACATTCACCAACCTCCACTCTGTGATTTTACGTGGCCTACCATTTTGTACCTGAGTTGCTATTGTTCCCACTCTGTGGAAGCTCTGTTCCAACTCTGTGGGACTGTGGAATATTTAGTAGTGAGGAAATCTCATGACTAGACTTGTTAAACAGGTGGAATCTTATCCCAGTACCAGTCTACATGCCTAGATGCTTGATTTTATACACCCTTGGCCATGAAGGGATTGGAACACCTGAATTCAATGAGCTGGATGGGTGAGTGAATACTTTTGGTAATATAATGTAGCTTACAATTACAACTTTTGCCCAACTTCTAATCCACTAGAGTCTTGTGCTAAAACTCAAATGCAATACTTTCAACTCTGTCCAGTTATTGAACCCTGCATCATTAACTGTAATTGTGGGTACCTAGATGAAAATGTGCCAGACGAAATCAATGTAATGGTAAAAACATGAGTGACAGGTCTGAGGTCCCCACTGATATGACTCTACTTAGTGAATGATTATCAGCATTTGAAAGCTTTAGGTTTCTGGTCTAAGAAGCGCAGCTATTTTCCAGTGTTCAGCCTGTCTTTTTTCAGCACTCAACAAAGCAATGCGCATTAGTGCACCATATCCATTGAATTAAAGTGGCTACTGTGTTCTTTAGACCAAGCAAGTGGGCGTTAGTCATTAGTCACTGCTGGGGTTGCTGTTGATTTTCTCTGTGTGTGGGTAGAGTATGTATATTATGAGATTACTGCAGTGATCCTCACATCCTTACAGTTCTAATTAATACAGGACTGCAGGTTGGCTGAAAGCTTACTGGATTTTAGCCCATGAAAACTCTCTAATGTACCCTTGAACAAGGTGCATTGTTATGCTTGTTCATTCTCCAGAAAGCCTTCTGGCATTTTATTATTTAATGTCTTATAAGTTAGACTTGGTTGTTGCAAAAGATGTGTTTTAGTCATTGACTCTCACCAGGATTTATAGTTGATTTGATGGCTTAAATTCAAAATTCAAAATTCAAATTATTAATCCATCCATCCATTTTTGTTCTGGTAGGGTTACAGTGGGGATGGGGCCAGTCCCAGCTTTGATATGATGAGAAACAGGGTGTACCCTGGCCACGCTGCCAGTCTGTTGCAATCCAAACACAGAAAGACAGACAACAAGTCACACTCACAATCACTCCTATGAGGAATTTAGAATCACCAGTTAATCTAACACATATGTCTTTGGACTGTTGGAGAGAAACCATCCAGGCATAGGGGAATATGCAAAAACCACACAGAAGGGTACCAAGAACCAAAGCACTCTGCTGCCCTGTTCAAATCATTCCTGAAATTGCACATATATTGTTTATTAAATAAAAGTGAGCAATTGAATATTTTGTCCAACAACACACACACATACACACACAAAGAGAGAGAAGCATAACATCATCTTTCAAATAAATCCTGCATGAAATAAAAGACTGTCCAGTTGAAATCAGTCTTCTTTGATACCACTATGATGCCAGACTTCAGAGCTACAGCCTGGCCTACATTCAAAGATTGGTTCTAACTTTCACAATGGCCTCATACCTCTTCTCTTTATTACTTTTCTCAGCCTCAGCTCTTTCAGGTAAGTATGGTCCCAAAGCAAACAATGCACATAAATTTCACAGGAGATCTCTGCATTAGAAAAATGAAGGAAAGTTCCACCAGACTCGTATCCTGTTTAGAGTGACCTTGTCCATCAAAATGACACATGCTGCACAACCATTAAATTGCCTCATGTTCATGGACCAAGAAACTGTTATGGGCTTAGATTCCAGTTTTATTGGTCTGCTGCTTCCACTTTTATTATATTTTTTTCTTACTTGAGCCTCATAGGAACTGCAGACCAACAAGGCATGCGTTTTTATTTTTCATCATGCTCATTTTACTAGTGTGTGTGTGTCTGTTCACTTTGAGATAAACAGGTTTATAACCCTGCCCCATCACCCTCACCCATTTTGTTTTATCTCTTCTGATTTCTTTTTCTGATTTATGTTGTTCTGTATACACATATTTGCATAAACTCTCAGGTGGTTCTCCAACATGCTACTTGGAGAACCGCACTTGAACAGCATTGTTGCAAAATAATCATAATTTCTTGAGGCGCACATGGTAGTCACTTCAATAAGTGTCTCACCTCAGAAAGGGAGTTAGTCTGGAATGTTGGTTTCCTTCTGTCTTAAAAGCAAACACAATATTTAAAGTGAATACTACATCTAAAGTCATCCACTTTTTTAGCTGCTTATCTAGGGAGTTGCAGTCTATCCCAGCTCTTACAGGGTGAAGGGCATGATACACGTTGACCAGAATCCAACAGTGTAATTAAACTGTAATTAATGTTGGTTAATCCCGTAACACCAGGGTTGACTTAAACACAGTAATGTATCCATCATGTTCACTGACAAGGCTTCTGAATGGCTGGATATATTTTTCAGCAGCAGAAAAGCAAACACAAATTCTTACTGCTGCTATTTTAAAACTGCACTGTTCAAAGTTCTAAAGCAGTCTGAGTGCCCCCAGTTCACTTTGTGATTGACAGATAATATGCTCAAAGATGCAAATAAAAAAATGCTTTGGATTATTATTTGCTTTTTGCCAACGTAGTGTACAAAGATTTATTTATTCCCAGTCAAATGATAATGATCAGGACTAAGCAAAATGTACCTGCTAAATAATATTTATTTTATACATTTACCAGAACACAGCACAGGTATTTTAAATGAATAACAAAGCATTGCAATATAATCCAAAGGAAAAGCATCAGATTACCACATACTTCAAATTTGCTTGTATATTTGACTCAGAACACATACTTACAGTGATTATCCATTCCTGGCTGTCTGTATTCCCCTCCATCCCCACTTGCTGGTGTATTCTAATATCTCATTTGTCCACTGCTCCTGTCTCTGCTGCTCCAGTGTTGTCAGCGAAAGGTCAGGCTGGCCCTCCAAGCAGAGTGCACACTTTCTCCAGGGAAATTAATGGCTTGAGCCTTCAATTCCTTCCTCTCTCTTTCTTTGTAATTTGCCGACATTGAGTTGGGGCATGTCTTCAAAAGGCAAACACACACTTGGCCACGTATGTAGATTGGAAACAGATGGACGCTCCTCTTGTGTTGATGAATTTGGAAATTTGAGGACCCTTCACGTGGACAGTGACTGAGGCAGGTAGAGCAGATGGAGCTTTCCCACACTCTGTTTTTGTGTGGGTAAATAAATACGAAGATCACATTTGCTTTGTGTGTGTGTTTCTGTGTCTGTGTGTGTGTGTGCGCGCACGCGCCAGCATGAGTGGCGCAGTGATTCCTTCTGATTTAATTTAATTTCCCTGCATCCCATGGAGGTGTCAGTGGGAGGTTTGTGTAACCACTGCAACTGCCACCCTCTGCTTTCTAAAGTTTCGTTATTGATGATTTTCTCATCCTCCCAGACAATCACCAGGGATACATGGACAGACAGGGGAAATATGTCTTCATTCTCCTGTCAGGAAGGTTTACAGGCAGTTGATTTTCAAACGCCAAGCACTGCCTCCAGAATGGATGATCAGACGAGTGGTGTGGAGTTGTCGAAGTTTGTGAGGAGGACAGCGCAACCTTCACAGAGGCATAAATCTGGTGCATTATGCTAATTAGTATATGATAGATTGGGGCACAAAATGTCAAGGTGAAAACTTTCATAGCTAAAATTATTGTTCATGTTGTAATTGCACTTTTATATAACTACAAGGATATCAGTTATTGACTGTGAATGAAAAAAGCCATTCATTTTTAATACAAAGTATAAAACCCGATAAGAAAGAAAGAAACATCTCCTTTTTTTTAGGATTTCAGATTTCAAAACTGTTCTCATCTTTCTGGCCTCTTTAATCATCTTGAAATTACAATGTCAGAAAAAGAAAAAGTGTTCTAAAAAATCTGGTTGGATTAAAATACATAAAAATCATGTTTAAACAACGAAACATTTTGATGGGTATAATTTCTGTGGAAACTGAATCCAGAAACGAATTCTTTGCTTGTGTACAGTCCACCTTTACGGGCATTTTAATAAAGCCATGCCTCTGCTTTGAACAGCTCGTGAGTAGCTGCAGGTACATAAATTAATGAATATAAACTAACGGAGACGTTTACACTGCCTCTCTGACTATCCCTCACACTCGTCATCATCCGCTGCTGTATAGATCACCTGGTTTCTGCGTTTGATTCTTGGAGTTGGGCCTCTGCTGCCAGCGTCCCCACTCTCAATGCTGGTTCGTTTTAGGATGCGCGCAGCTGTGACGTCCTCATCGTCGCCGCTCCCCTGTTCTGCCCTGTCTGCTCCAAATAATAATTTTATACTCCAATAAATCACACATGGAGATACAAATGGATCATTTATAGGCACTCCTTTTAATACAACAGAGTCAATTAGACCTCACTCAGGAAGAGCTGGGTTTCTGCCAGTAGCAAAGTTTTCAAAATGAAATGATTCAAATTCAAAAGGGTTTTCTCTTCCTAAGCGGCGCTGAAAGAGAGCTATTATTAGTGCTCTGCTAATATTCTGAGAGAATTTGGTTTTCATAACAAATTGATTTAAAAGACAACTCCATGGCTTTTATCCAAAGCGTTATCCAGTATCTCATCCCATCCTTGCCTTATGTTGCTGGTAGTTTCAGCTCAAATATTTTACTTTTCTTTTTCCTTTTGTATGTTTTTGGGAAAGCTTATGCCTTTGGTTGGAAGTTCCCTTTGTCTGAATACAAATTTAAAAAGAAGTACGGTATAAGCTTAAGACTGAAATATTAAAAACACAACATTATCCAAAAAAGCTCACAGTTATCACTATTTACTTGCAACAGGCCACTGAAAGTGTAAACAAACAAACAAACAAAAAACCCAAACAGTAGATTCCCGTTTGAATGTAAACATGCTTCAGATCTGAAAGGGAATGTAAACTAAATCAAGCCTTTAAACATTCTGGGAAATAAGTAATCGTTTTAACTATTAATATTTCTGCCTTGACATGCATATGAACTCGAGTGACAACCCATGTCAATCCACAGGACTTAATATGATGTCAGATTACCCTTTGCTGCTATAACAACTTTAGCCCTTCTGGGAAGACTTCCACAAGATTTATGAGTCTGTTCATGGGAATGTTTGACCATTCTTCCAGAAGTGCATTTGTGAACACAGATGCTAATGTGGGAAAAGAAGGCCTCTGCTCTGTTTCATCGTAAATGTGTTTTGTTGGGTTGAGGTCAGGACTCTGTGTAGGTCAGTCAAGTTCTTTTATATCAAACTTGCTCATCCATGTCTTCATGGACCTTGGTTTGCACACTTGTGCACAGTTAGGTTAAAACGGGAAGGGGCCATCCCCAAACGGTTTCCACAAAGTTGGGAGCATGAAATTGTCCAACATCTCTTGGTATTCTGAAGCAGTCCAACTTCTGAAAAATTACATGGGGTCAAACCCAGACTTGCCTTTTGGCTTGCCAGAGGGAGCGATTCATCACTCCATAGAGCTCTAGAATCTGATGGGTGCATTATTTACTCCACTGCATCTGATGTTTTGTGTTGCACTTGATGATGTAAGGGTTGAATGGAGCTGCTCAGCCATGGAATCATATTCCATGAAGGTCTCTAGGCACTGTTGTTCCCAGTTGCTTCCACTTTATGATAATACTACAAAAAGTTGACCGTGGAACATTTAGTAGCTAGGACAAGTGGACTTGTTGTACAGGTGGCATCCTATCATGGTATCATGCTGACATTGGGTTGTTCTCAAGAGCTCAGGCATTCTTTCAGAAATCTTTGTAGAGTCCGCATCCCTCGGTGCTTAATTTTATAAACATGTGGCCATGAGTGTAGGAATACTTTTGGCAATATATTGTAGAATAGTTTAGACTACATTGTTTTTGGTTCCAGTATTGATAAATGTCACCTCACATTTACCACGTGGCTAAGCCACATGTTTTGAAGTGCTGTCATAATATCTTTTTCCACACAGAAGCTCAATATAACAGCAATCTGAGAAGCACTGGGGTTCAATGGCTTGTTGAAGGGATCTATACTTGTGATGTGTATTAGTGTGTATCGAGTCCAACAGCTGAACTGAGAGTGGTTGTCTCTCCATGGCTGTAGGTAAGATATGAAAGATTGGAGGCCAAACCACAGGCCCTCTCAGGTCTCTGCTGGGTGCTCGGGGCATCCGCAGTTCAAAGTCCACTGTGCAAAGACATTAGAAGGACACACAACAGTGGATGTCTGAGAGGCTATCTAGTGTGTGTCAAATAATATACAGAGATATTGGTTGGAACGGTTAAGGGGAATTGAAGGGCTGAGATAAGGATAGAAAGGAGATAAGAATGAGGAGAGGGTTCATGCAACTGTCAGAAAGCAAACAGTCACAGTGACAAAGAGGTAAAAAGAAGATGTGAAGAGGCTTTATGGGTTGTGCTGTGTGTCAAAAATTGTATTTAGGCATTTACAGTACATTTTAGAGAACATAGATCCAATGCGATTACAGTTTGTTGTACTGTACTGTGATTACATAGTCGAGACGTCTGTTCAAGTGTCCCATTTCTAAGCACAGGGATTAGGGATTTGTAAATAGGAAAATGTGAGTGAAGCCTCTTGGTCAGATTTTAAACAGAGGACTATATAGATGACCACATACCTCATTGCTTTACCCTTGTGCTGATCTGATTCAAAGGGGGATTTAATACATCAACCTTGCTATTCTATTCCATTACGTTGCAGAATTCAGTGTTCACAGTTAAAGAAGAGAGTGTCTGTTTGTCATTCATTTTTAACCCCTATATTGCAAGTTAAAGATTCCACAGTCCTGCAAAGAGTGAGCCCCAATTATCTGGTTATGGGAAGAAATGGTTCTCAGTTAAGAATAAATAGTTCTTCTTTAACAAGAAGAAACTTCTGGCAGATACAGGAAGTATAGAAGACAAAATAGGACCATAGAGAGACAATAAAAACAACAAACAGGAGCAAGCACAATCTATGGGAGAGAGAAAGGTTAATGACATTCAAACTCGTTCTACAGGAAAGGAGTGTGACAACTGAAGGCAATATCTCTTCTTTCTTTACATGGTGAAGTAAGGAGGACGGGTTCAGTATTCTCACAGCCTGGAGGGGAAGGAACTACTTCAAAATCTAGTGGCATTTGCAGTAAATACTTCTGCATCGGTTGCCAGATGGCAGCAGGGTGAACAGACTGTGACTGGGGTCAGTGTTGTCTTTTAGTATCCTTTGGGCTCTGGACAGACTCTCCCTCACCACATTAGTCTATAGTGGACTGGTCATGCTCATGTTCTCATGTAATCACCCACTCAAAACCCCTCAGGTCATGGACTGCACAACCCGTTCCAGATTGTGATGTTTCCAGTTAGGATGGTTCGAACTTGACAGAAGTGGAGTTGTGCTTACCAGATATGTGAGATGTGTGATGACCATCACAGGTTCTATTTGATGCTGAGTCCCAGAAACCAAAAAGAATGAGCACAGAGATTAAATATCACAATTTAGAGTGAATGGGATGCATATATTAACCCAGCCTTATAGACTTAATACCTACACCATTTCATATTTTACAGCAGATATTATGAGCAGAACTGTGAAGTCCAAAGAAAGCAGCAAACAAAAGCCTACACCTGGCACTGACAGGCATATAATTCACTTTATCTTTGTCTGCAGTATGTATTGTTTCTGCAACAGAAGGTAAATTCAACGTACATCACTGACAGTCTATAAAAAAGTTCAAGAATTTTTCTGCTGTTCAGAAATTCTTAAATTATGTATTGACCTAAAGTTAATTTACTTTGCTCATACTGTGAAGCGGTGGTTGACCACTGTGAAGCAGACAGGGTGACTGTCATCGATTAATGTTTCCTTAACACTCTTAACATCCAAGATACAGACGCACAACAGACTTAGGTAAAATATCTCTGTTGTGCTGCCTTTTGTTTTCATTTACTCAAAATAACCCCACACTGCATTCTGCACCACCACAGCTACATCAAGTTTGGGTGACAGTGAAGAGCATTTGAATGGATAAGACTGATAATCAAACACAGTTTTAATAACTGCAATAATTACAGTTAGACACTTTATTTATTTTTTTATTTTTTTATTTTTGGTAACAGCTGCAACCAGAATCCATTTCATCACAATCACATAATCTCCTGCTATTTCTGCAATTAGAGAGCTACAATGTAACTGACACCACTTTAATGTTCTTTTCCACCACAGTTTCCCCTCTCTATAATCTCTAAAGCTATATAGCTATCTATGTAGCTTTCTGCCACAAATGGCATCTTTATGGGTCTGTCTGTGTGACAGTGTTTCTATCATTCACAGAGTTCAAGGTACTAAGCTAGTAATATAACTCACAGCAGAAAATCCTGTTGAAATCTTGACATTCTGTGGGACATTATTGAATATCCTCTGACAAGTGAACTCTGTGTCCAGTGTTTTCATAGTCACGGGGAAGCAGTGATCAATAGCAGGCTAATCGCAGCACAGAGCCTGTATGTATTATTGACTGTGTAATGGAAAAAGTCTACACAAAAAAAGCTGATGTTGACCTCCTTTTGGTGCACTGCAGCACATTTCGATAGCTGTAGTTGAAATTGAAATTTTATATTTAGATACAATATGTGCAAACTCTTTCCACGGTAGAGGGCATGCATTTCACCTCTGAAACATTTACAAGTTGATGCTTGTATCAGCATGTTCTACAGTGTTTGTCACTAAGGTGTCACGAGTATACAACAAGCAGTTCTAGCAGGAATTGCCCCCGCTTCAGAGTCTGTGTTGGTTTAAATCGGTACAATACTTGTCACCTTGAAAACACCACTAAGTTCTCTGAATAGGATTGCTTGACATGTCTCACAAACATTACACAATAAAGTGGGTTTTTTTTCTTCTTCCAAAATATTCTGCTGAGGCAGACAAAAGTGTGGACCACTCAGATTGTGCAGACATTTGTTATTCTTTTTTTGTAATATAATTTAGTTGAAAAGAGAGGGTGCAGTGGCGATCAATAGCAGGTCAGCCAATGATGGATGGCGGTACGATTACTAATTTCACTGTGAGACAAATAACTCTGCGCTTGGCCCTCAGCGCTGAGAAATAGAGAGAAAATGGCAGACCAAGCTGCACAGGCTCCCCAATCCACTTCTCTATTCACATGACCATTCATCTCCATTGCTTTTGTACTCCGAGCTTTCACTCTCACTCTCTGAAGCATCATAATGACTGCTGGGGTAATTACATGTGGGAATGCTTGTCTGCTATCGTGGCTCTGACTTCACTGTGACTTCTAGCTTTAAGAGCTACAGGAAATCAGGTCAGCTCAATGACATTTAATCTTCACTGTGCTGTGTTTTTATTGATGCACAATAGGAATGGTTAACAATGAGGTACCGGCAATATGCAGTGACCCAAGACAGATATTGACTCGAAACCGAAAATCAATAATCCAGCACAATCCAGGTTACTGTACTGATAATTTCAAATTATTTAATTAATCAATGAAAGGGTACACTAAAAGAGAAAGGGGAACTGTTACAAATAAAAAGAGAAGATTATTCATTTGGGTTTACATCGAATCAATAAACGCAGTAGGGGATGAGGGAAAGAGTAGAGGGGAGGATAGATCAGTGAGAAAGAGATGATGGGACATGTCCAACTTTCGAGGTCTCTCAACGCCTAGATGAACTCATTAGAAGTTAATTAATCACATGTATTGATCCATTGTCACTCTTCCTACTGCAAGGCTCCACTGGATTCCAGGGCTCGGGTTCTGCTCTGCCGGTTAAAATGCTGAGTTCACTTGTCTCCCTGCCCTCTCTTTTCGGCTGTGGTATCTGTCGCGGCGCCATGCTGTTTGTCAGTGTAGCATGAGACGGCTGATCCATTCCTGAGATGTGGGATGACCAATAGGGATGCGGTCTAGTTAGACCTTAATTGAGTGTTAATGCAGTATAGATTTTCATACTGTATCAAATCATTTCACACAATCCAATCCATCCTTCAGGGAGCAACAGCATTTTGCAGAATAACATCTGACAACCATAGTGACCATCTTAGAATGTCTATAAATTAAGTAAATGTAATTAATTTGTGTTTCTTCTTAAAACTATTTATTTGACAGATAATTGATGTATCATTAAGCTTTTAACTAGGTGTAAATTATGAAATACATTATATTATCAATTTTTAATTATTAGAAATTATACAAAAACTGTCCAAAGATTCAGTTGTGATGTAGCCTTTACAATATGCAGACCTTTTCATGTGTAATCTATTGCTTAGAGGACTTCTGAAGTACATGTTTAATACTATATTGAGATGAAAAAAAAATACAAATATGGGTATGTTTAAACACATGATAAAATGCAATAGGTCACTGCATTGCTGAACACAGCTGTTTGAAAGCCTCATGTTTGATGTCTACAAGTGTTGGCAATTTAATCAAAGGAAACATAATTTGCAAATGCACTGTGCTAATTTGCATATATATTCTAGTTTACATAATAAACTTGACCCATATTCATGTACTTTTGTAAGAGGTTATGTAAAATATACTGTCTCAGCTCTCTTGTTACTCTTAGAGTGTGCCTATCCAATGAAAAAGTTGCAACAGTCTTTTCAGTTATTTGTAATTTGCATTCCTCTTTTGTTTTGTTTGCATGCATTAAGCCAAGACTGAATGTTCAAGTAGTAATGACTGTAGAATTACATATACTGAGCATCATTCAGCTTTTCAGGAACAACCCGTAGGTGGTTGAACAGTGTTGCTGTAACCCTGCACAAAGACCCTCTAAAGGACCTGGCCAAAAAAGCAGAGTCCTTCGGAGGACAGGCCAAGACAGAAGCACTGTGCTTTTGCCTGACTATCAGTATGAACTGTGTTTAATCTTAGAAGAGAAATAATGTGCCTGGTTACATTTATTACTATAACTTTGACTTTTTCATAATAATTTAGGAAACTAACAAGTGTTAACAGCGGTGTTTCCATTACTTACTCCCCGCAGTCCTCAGCTTCACAGGTCATAATTTAATAAATGTAGAAGTTATAATTATTCTTCACATAGATTTAACCTCCTACATTTAACAACTTTCCACACCAGAGTGTTGTTTTAAACTGACCAATACCTCATGATTCACTAGTCATTCAAGCAAAAAACAGGCATGCCTTTAAAATGAAGCAGCTTATATGACTTTTAAGAATAATTGCCAAACTTCAGTTCTTGAATGTACTAGTTACCGCTCCACTGTCATCACTTTCCTTTTTTTTTTTTTTTGACTGATATAAATTGCCAATCACCTAATAAACAGGGATATTTCAGTTTAGGTACATCTGATTCACTCATCAGTAGGGAGAGACTCAGGACTGGTACGACATACCTTTATTTACGCATGCTGGTAGATGAAACTCGTCTGGAGATTCAGCATGTTGCCTTTGTGACTCAGTCTGGAGCCAAAATAGGCTGTTAAAAAATCTACTGATATATTGCACAACTGACACCTTTCACCTGATTTTAGTGTCCGGGATACGTTTGAACATCTCACAGTAGAATGTTATTAAAGAAGACAGCGGGGGCAATGTGTGTACTATAAATCGCCTACAGGTTATAACTATCAAAGGCAAATTCAAAGTGGAAAGAAAGGGTTGGTAGTTGCTGCACTGCAGAAGCAACACAGGTGATGTGGACACACAGGTCTGTGAGCCCCAACACTTCAGGGAGGTTGCTGTTATGCATAAGTGAGGCAAGCGTGACCTCAGATTATCATACTGGTTTAAATGACAGGGCATATTCTTAGAGGATGAATATTTCAAAACGTGAATTTTAAAATTCCAGATTCAGTAATAGAAAATCTGTGCCTCATTATCACCAGGTTTAGGTATAGATGCAAAGCCTACAGACAAAACTTGGACATAAAAATTTTTCACTAGCTGGGCCCCTGTCCTCATTTTAGGTTTGGCAGCATTTTAGTAGGTAAAGGTGAATGCTTGGGCATAATTTGAGCTGTGGTTTGGAGAAGGCCTCGAAGGGGACTGGCGACAGCTCCCAGGCCTGGGAGATCCCCATGCACTAAATAGGAGTGAAGAAGTTAAAGAATTGAGAACAAGGAGGGAGGGAGGATGGGGCACGAAATGAGAATGAGCAGCTTGCAGAACTGGGAGAACCTATATAGATGACAACTGGAAGGGGTGTGTTTGGATGCGTGGTCCCGCTCCTGAAATTCCGATACATAATCTCCAATTAATTTTATGTTCATACTTCTTTTTCTGCTTTGTCATCTTTTGCAGTATTTTAAGTGATTATTTTAAGACCATTTCAATAAATACCAGGCAAATCTGGCAATGGTCTAGAGCAAAGCAAGTGCACCAAAATGTGAGCTTAAGGTGGATGCATTTTGTATTGAAGCTACCTGTGTGTGTATTTCTGTCTGGAGTGTATGTCTAAAAAGAAAACATTGCTTTCACTCTTAAAATTGCTATTTATTGCCAGTCTGACTTCTAGGTTCAATTTGTATCAAAGATGTGTCTATACAGGAAATAGCTTAGAATTTGTGTCTGAACTAAGAGTACACGACACAAACACACTCAGTGTACATGCAGTATGCAGGAAAAACAAGCAAAAACCAATCAATTTTTCTCTGGTCCCCTGACTCACATGTACAGATGCCTATTATAGCCGACTTTGACTGTCGAGCTGGTGTCCACCAAAGGATCAAATGTGAGCCACATAGATAACTGGAAAACTTTCTGTAGAAAATCTGGTCTTATTCTGAGAGACAGCATCAGACCCACTTTGCATGTTGTGGGTCTCATTTCTAGAAATTTGGCAGAGACCAGAAGGGAGATCTCTTTACTTGCAGCTGTTGTACTTTTTTTCTTTTTAACCCAAAGAATGCATATTAATAAGTAGTGTTTTAAATCGAAAAACCTTGAAAAAGACACCCGCCTACTTTCTTTTAAATAAACCTAGCTTAGGTTTCCCTTAACTTCCAATAACTCACTTCTTATTTTAAACCAGCATTGCATATCATTACCTTTGTGTCTGCGATTTGTGCTTGAGCTTTCTGCGAGTATCTCTCCGGCACCCGCATCTACCTGATTGAAAGATTGTTATGTTGTTGGTTGTTTGTTGTTCGGCAGTGATCCTCTTTTCTCTTTTCACTCTCCACTCAGCCCAGCTGGCAGAGGCAGATGGTCACTCTCGCTTAGTCTGTTTCTGCCCAAGTTTTCTTTATGCTAAATGGGAGGTTTTTTTCCCCTCCGTCGCCATGTGCTTGCTTAAAAGGGATTGCTGGGCTGATTGTATTTGGTGCAGTAAGATTGTTAGGTTACGTGGAGATTGCAAACTGGCTGTAAGTATAAATGTGTTTCTCTATGATGATTCATAAATAATATTTCTATAATTTGTTTGTTTTTTTAATGAGCAAAGGCATCCCTCAAAATCATGATTCTTGTTTAAGTTTGTCAGATGTTTACAGTATCAAATTCAAATGTGAAGGCAGAATTCAGATATTACAGGAGGGGCTTATCCACTGAGCTTATGATTTTTTAGATGCTTAGTCGTGTGTGCCACAGCAGCTATTACATCATTTATAATTCACTGAGTGACCTATTTAAGCTGACCTACCTTAATTCAACTGTTTAGTGTTACAGTGACAATCACACAGTTCATAATTCAGACTGCCACTTGCTTAAAAAAGGCAAAATATACAGTAAGTTAATATTATTCTGCTGCACTTCGTCATTTTTCCATGACCACAGCTCCTCTTGTAGTGAGTAACATTTTGATAAAAATAAAGGCAATAATATATTATAGGCAATACTTCCCTGGAAGCAAAAGGTGACGATAACACACAAAAACGTTTCTTCAAAAGTCTCAGTGTGTACTTGCACTACTTCTGTTGTAGTATATAGATTATATATTCTATGTGTACTGATTTGTGTCATCTAAGACCTTCAACTCTTTATTTTCTGCTTTCAATTGGTGTCATTAGCCTTTATGGTTTCTCAGTAGAAGTTGTTGAGATAGGATTTCAAAATGTGCAACAATGGATGAAGCTGGAAATAAAACTACTTTGCTCAGGATAGATTTCTCAGATCTACTGGTTCAACATTTTAGATCATTCTGCTCCATATAATGTTAGCACTATCTAAACCTGTTTTGTTATTACGCTCTTAAATTAGATGCATGCATTGCTAACTGCTTTAAAAACACATCACCCCAGTTTTGGTTCATCTCTTAAAATCTTGCTCCAATCGCCCTTTAGACTGTTGTACATGGGTCATTAGGTTCGCGCTATAACCTTGAAAGATATGTAGTATGAGTTTTCTAACCCATTACCTTATTGTTTTCTCCAACTTGACCGATTAATTCTCCTCTGTTTCCCTTCTCTTGAATGGCTGGTTGTTCATTCCCAGGTGTGTAGTGGTGACTGTTCTTCAGGCAGCGCCATTTCCCTGGGTCTAAATAGCCAATTAACTGAGACCTTAAGAGCTACAGCAAGGCCACCATTAGTGATTGGCCATTGACATTTTGGCTGCTGTAGCGGTGGAATAGTAGCTTGATATTCAGACTGAATGGACTTTGCATTGAATCACTGGAGAAAGTTTTAAATGTGATCAGGCAAATTGCAATTCAGAAGTAAGGAACCAGGGTAATAGCTAAGTTATGGCTTGGGAGTAGATGCTTTTTCATTAATAATTTAAAATGTTTTGTTGGTCAATAATCTACTCCTGTGTGCCAAGAGATTTTACACTTATTTGTAATTTTACTAAATGTAGAAAGAAAGAAAAAACACTACCAGAGTAAAATGGTGATATCTCATTTATATAAAATAGTACAGATAGACTTTTATATTCAACTTGTTTTAGTTCACAGTACTTTTAAATGGCCTTGCGTAATCTTTCTGTTACTTTACTACCAAGTGAAATCAGTCCTTTGAAACTGTTAGTAAAATTTCAGGAATCAAACAACAATGATTAAATGATAATTGGCGGATAACTGAAAGAAACAAATTTCCCTTGCAACAGCTAGAACACACCCTCAGCCTCACCGATATTGGCCCGATGAAAACACAGAAAACATTTATTTATAACATTTATAGCATCGTGCTGATTGGGTCACACTTCTAACACACCTGCTAAATGTGAGAATTCTCTGTTCTCAGTTCAAACCTGAGAACAGTAGTGAAGCAGTGCACACTGTTTTCATATTGAACGTACAATATATCATCTACACACAGACTGGTGTCAATTAACCTTTGTTTATTTATAAGCGCAGTGCCAGCCCAACAATATGGGATTGTCTTGTGATAACGATCAAATGAGAGTAGCTATCAATGCCTGTTAATTTTCGCTAACAACCAAATTGCAACAATAAAAGCCCATTCATGGCTACAACTCAGTGATGGTGTTATTCTGAAGCATTGGTCATAAACAAGATTACAGTTTGTCTGACAAGGGCCAAAAAGATGCTTTTTTTCTTTCTTAATATGATGATGCACACGTTTGACCTGTGACTGCAGTCACCTCCCGTGACAATTTACTATAATACCTACAGTGTTAAAATACAGCTAAGCATTTCTCCGTGGCTAAAAGAAAAAGCAAACATCCTTAAAGAGTGACACAAAAATATTATAAGACCAAACTTATTGCACGATAACTTTGAAATAATCCTCAAAGGTTCTTTAGCAAAAAGAAAAAATCCAAACACATATACAAATGAAATATTTCCCAAGTAGTCTGTGGGAAATCAAAATAAATCTTCAAAAGTGTTTGAGGTGTTGTAGAACAAGCTATTTTTTTTCTAATTAGCACGTAAGAGAGCAAAGGTTTCTATTTTTAGGCTGGTTTTGGTTACTTTGAAGCTCAAACCTTGTGTGCAAGCAGCTGTGTAGCTAAAGCAGCACAAAAGCAGCAGCTGGAGTCATAGGCAGTGTCTAAATGACACCACTGTGCAGGCGGATTTATAGTTGTACAGACTGAACACATAATCTTTTATTTCTACATGAAAAATGGGACTGACTACAAGCACTTAATCCTGTTTAGACTGATCAGACGGAAGTCAAATAGACGTACATACTGAGGTGACAGTTCTGTGGGCAGCAGGGCTGGAAGGGTGCTGTGAGTATAATGTTTCCGTCAGAGTACTTGTGTTTTTGTACAGCTCCGCTTATTCTGTAGGAGGCTACAAAATGAACATGAGCAACAGGAACCTTTTTTCATTAGCTTGGCTAATGTAAAAATTATAGCTGCAATTGAAGCCAATTGATAGCCTGTATGGTTGTTACAGGGCTAACAGGAGGCAGAATGAGTGTGAGGAAGGAAATTGCAGGCTTTACCTCTGGGGATGGGTGTAAACTTAGCGTCCAGGCAGTGAGGCAGTTGTGGCAGTGCTGAGCGGCTGTGTAAATCTACCTTTCAATACAACGGCAACAAATTCCCTCTGACCTACATTTCAGAGACTGACAATAACAGCAGAGAGAATATTGTGGAATTAAGAGCAAGCAGGGCAATTTTATCAGGATGCCCTGACTGTGGATATGTTCACAGTTCTTCCAAATCTCCTGGGAAAGTAACTCATATTATTGGAGGCAGTGGATGATTTTTGTCAGGCATTTCCTGTCTCAATAATACAGCTATTGTTATTTTTGCTAGTCTATGAACATTGAGTTTTTGAAGCAGAGTAAAACTATTTCAAGGCTTTCAAAATCAATTTTTCATGAGCTTCACGGCCTTCAGAGAAAATTGCTATGGAGGTGCTGTTCATTTTAGTAGGACACAAATGTTCAAAATACTTTGGAAGCCTCGGGGTAAAACCTAAACTGTGCGTGAAGAAAGAAAAAAATGACTGATAAAGTCAGTGTGGCATGCTGATCACCATGGTTCAAATCTAAAAGTGGACTATTTGCCTGATATCAGACAGAATTCTATTATATCATATATAACTATCTCCCAAGTAGGGAATTTGATTTTTTATAAGCAATCAAATGGATCTACCTGAAACTTTTCCCCCACTTTTTAAAAAGAATTGCAACATCAAAAGACAATATATCAGAAGTGCAACATACACATGTTGTCAAATAAATACTCACCTTTCTCATAATACTTTCCCTGGATGTTTACATAGAAAATCATGTAAGGTTGCTTGCAAAAGTCAAGCTGAACAAAAACAAAGTCTAAACTACAATGCCAGGCAATATTAAGAATACATGTTGCTGCATATGCCACTGTTATTACCAGTGTTGGGGAGTAACGGAATACAAGTACCGCCGTTACGTATTTAAAATACAAAATATGAGTAACTGTATTCCGTTACAGTTACCGTTTAAAAAGGTGGTATTTAGAATACAGTTACTTTGTTGAAATGGGGGCGATCGTGGCTCAAGAGTTGGGAGTTCGCCTTGTAATCGGAAGGTTGCCGGTTCGAGCCCCGGCTCGGACAGTCTCGGTCGTTGTGTCCTTGGGCAAGACACTTCACCTAGGTGCTGCTACCGCCTACTGGTGTTGGCCAGAAGGGCCGATGGCGCGATATGGCAGCCTCGCTTCTGTCAGTCTGCCCCAGGGCAGCTGTGGCTACAACTGTAGCTTGCCTCCACCAGTGTGTGAATGTGAGAGTGAATGGGTGGATGACTGGACGTGTAAAAGCGCTTTGGGGCGGGACTAGTAAAAGCCCTATACAAATACAGGCCATTTACCATTTACCAAATAAACGGATTACACGGCGGTACTTCCTTGTTTCATATTGTGGCAGGTCAGGACTGTTTGGGTTTTGTTTGACAGCTACGTTCTGTTGTTCCAGGCGGCAGCGTTACGGGTTGCCATGGTTACAAGGCAACGCTCTCTCTCTGCGTGTTTCCTGGGTGAGAGAGGCCTTTTTGTTGTTGTTGTGCTAAGCTAATAGGCAGAATGCTACAGGCTCTAAAGAATGTAGCATCATAGGCAGTGTAGTCCGTGCTGCAGGGAGAATGGACTGCCATACCTGTTATGTGTCTGTGAGCGAGGGAGGGAGAAAAAGGAAAAGTACAGCTGTCATCGAGCAGAAACGGGAGCTGGAAGCATGTAAATATAATAATAACCACTGCAGCCAAGAAGAGTGCCTGACAAGCCCAGTTGTAAGTAGCTATTAAGACTCGACTGTACGCTGTGTTCGTGTTTTCCTTCAAAAACAATAAGTTCCGTTGGAGCAGCCTTTCAACGCCTCTCTCTGTCTCTCGCTAGCAAAGTTGACCCAGACAACAAAGTAAAGCTAGTTTTCAGCTATGAGCCCGACACAGAACCCACCATATTAGCCAGAGGTCCTTTTACTACGGTTCGGAGCCGCGGACCTTCAGTAACAGTAATAAATCACAGCAATAGTACATTCATGTAGTTGTAAACAGCATGATAATATATTAAGTAATCCAAAGTATTCAGAATACGTTACTCTCATTGAGTAACGTAACGGAATACTTTACAGAATACATTTTGGAGCATGTAATCTGTATTCTGTAATGGAATACATTTTAAAAGTAACCTTCCCAACACTGGTTATTACTCCTCCTTCTTCTCCTGATTTCTGTTATGTTATTAGTCCTTGCTCCTACAGCACAGCTTGGCAACACTTGAAAAATGCTTAGCGGTCAGTGTTAGCCCCTCTCATGGCACTTATTGGTTAATTCTTAGACCCCCCTTGCCTAGGCAAAATCATTGTGTTAACCAACTGTTGTTCATAAATTAAAGGTTTGGACCCTGGCAAATTAGTTCCAGTAATTCCAAAGAAAAAGACTGTCATATTTTAAAATCTATAGACTTTTGAATTTCGATAATGATGATTAAAATGTCAGCAGATGTCTGCCAGTATTTAACTTTATAGTCTAAAAAACTATGATCAGCAACTACTACAAACAACGTCAAACAGCGGCATAATTTATGTGAGGTTTTATCAACACATATCTGTTGGTTTTCTGGCAATTCCATTGCAGTTGTATTTTACTTTAGTACACTGCCACATCGCCTCACACTGCCATAGCTGTGCGTGTAAGTTACAGATGATTTCCTCATTTTTTTCATGCAAACTCTGTTATTTTCAATCTGAATAACATATATTATGTTATTCAGATTGAATTTTATGCTTTATTATGTCAAATGTTGGGCCTTTCTCAGTAGAGCCTGTGTAAGAGTAGACCGTGCAGAATAAATAAGCAAGAAATAGAAAAGGACGAAGTGTAGGAGCAGCATTCAAAATGCCAACAGCTGCAGTCTCATCTGTAAAACACCCAGATGGCATTTACTTGACAGCAGGGCAGTAGTATACTAGAGTCTCTTTGCCTCTGTTCAAACCTCCACCCCTTGTGCTTCCGTCCTTCCTCTTCTTGTCCTCTTTGTCGTTCCTTTTCTGTCTTCACCTCTTGCTCCCACTTCCATTCTCTCCGGTTTGCCCGAAACTCCTCTCCGCCTCTCTGTCACTTTTCCTAATCAACAATCCCCGCAGGCGAGGACACAGCCTTGTGCAAAACCTGCGCCACATAAATGAAGATCCAGACTTTCACTACAGAGGGGGCCCCGGAGTAAACGGGGGGCTAAATCACCAGCATTGATTGTGTGGTTTCAGTGCGCTAACAAAAGGCCATGATCACTCATCTTGTTAAAAGCGGATTATTGGCCTGTTTGTATCTTGTTACACCCATAAAGATTTTTTCTTTCTCCCTTTTCTCTCCCATTTTAACACATTAGCTGTTTTTCTTTGGCCTAATTTGCTGAACGGATAATCCTCCACGTTGGGTTTTTGTCTTCTATAGAACTATGGATTTTGATGCTGTTTAGTACTGTCTTTTACTGAAACGCCTGACAGTGCGGGGATGGGCTGATTCATTAAGTGGCTGCTTTGATTTTCTGGCTGGTAAATAAAACTGTCATGGTGGATGTTCTTCAGCTTCCGATCTTGTCTGCTTTCTGCAGGCAGATTGTCTATTTTGACCCTGGTGGTTCTCATAGTAGAGTCCATTATTGGATCTGTAAGATGAGATAATCAGACTGTCCTCATCCCATTGTTCTTGTGTGAAGCAGTTTTGTAAAGCCAGTGTAGGCCATCTTTTGAACATCTTAATGACACTACTATGATTAGCTTATTTATCAATGAAGTAATAACTCTAAAGTGCAAAATGAGCAATGATGGTGTGGCGTTCCATTGTGTAGGACTGAATCAAATGCACAATGATTCATAAGAAACCTCGCTGGGATCTTGTGATTCTGTCATGAAGGTCTGCTGGATCTGCGTAATTATTTACAAGTTACCAAGACTGGATGAACAGATATTTGTGTCCATTTGAGGGGTAGGTGTCCAGTTATGTATCACTGCCAAATCCTAAAGTCACTAGCAGAGAACTCATTTACCTCCTCATGCTCTTTGTCCAAACTGAGCTCTTAATCCAGACAAATGACGGATGAATCACAGAACAAATGGAACACCAGCATGTTAAAACTGTTGGTAAATAAACCAAAAAGACTACACCATTTAATTATATGCGAAGGATGTTTCAATAATATAAAATAATATATGCATTTTGTGTCAGAAATGCTGAATGCTATACATACTGGCTTCTGCTATGAAGCTTTTATATACTGTTGCATATAAACTGAATGCAGCAAACTGAATGCAAATGCTCAACAACAATTGAGCCGATAAATCATTTAAAATTGCAAAACTACAAAAAATAAAAAAGACTAAGATAGACTTTTTGTACACAGGTCTCTTTTTAATGATAAACATAGCATCTGTAGCTCAGTGACATCTGTTTAAAGTAAAGCACCAAAACTACACCCTCAGTGCATTTTTCTCTTTTTTTAGAGACAAGTTTACTGAAGTTTAACAAGCATATACAACAGATAGTGAGAGATAAAAAGTTAACTGTTTAAGTACGTGATTACATGTAGCAGACGGTTGTGAGGAAAAAATGGGAAGGCAGATGGTGGAAGGAAAGTTAACCGTGACAATCAAACAGTGATGTAAACAGGTCAGCCTGCTGAAGGCAAGACTCATCTCTCCTAATCAGATTCTAGTTGTCTAAATTACTGCTCATATCTCAAATTTAGCAGAATAAATTGATTTTGGTGGCTTTTATGAAAAGATTTTTCTCTCTTATGCTCAGTGAATCAACTCAAATTGTAGTAAAGAGACTTTGTAGAGTAATAATTATCATCCTCCAATCAGAGAAAGTTAATAGACAAAGAAATCAAACACAACAGGGGCAGTGTAGATCACTTTTATGCATGCTGTACTTTAATCTACGATTAAAGATCTAAGATATTTACCGATCACAACTAATTAGAATGCGGTTCCCAAAAATTAAAACACATGAGCTGGCAGGGTAAATGTTTAATGATGCGCAAATGAATCAAGATATATGCTTGCTTTCTAACTTGCTCCCATTACAGGGGATAAAAAATATGGCTTTTTTCATCATAAACAGCTGGTGTCACAGATACCGGTAAGACTTTGATTGCATTACTTTGACACATACACTCCATCAAATGTTGGACATCAAAAATAGGAAAGGAGGCTTTTTATTACACTTGTTCTGGTGGTATGTTTCTGAATGACGAACACTACGCAAAATCAAAGATTATGTTCCTGCACTTTTCTGTGAATAGGGTTTTATTTCTGGTTTATGTATGAGCTGTGAGAAAATGGGCACTTTGTCAATTTGGTCAACTTTTTCAAAGGATATTTAAGGGGTCTCTGAGACATTACAGCCTTGACAAAATGGCACTATTTTTCACACTGGTGAAGAAAAACAGGCAGTGCTTTCCCAAGAAAGGCTAACAGCATATATGTAAATGTGTGTGTATGTGTGTATGTTTTTCTTCTTTTGGGAAGTTGTGGTCTAGTGGCACATCCTTGCCAAATTCTAAACTTCCTGGAGCATAGCCCATTTACCTCCTTGAGCTCTTTGTCCAAGGCAGGCACTCAGTGCAGACAAATGACAAATGAATCACAGAGAAAATGGAGCACCAGAGTGTTAGACACACAAATCCATTGTAGTGGAGTGGAAGTGCCTGCTCCATCTAATTACAACCAATGGAGGTTAATCCCTGATTTTGGAGGAAAAAAAACTCCTCTGTGACGCTCAGTGTACCTACTGAATCTATCGTGTCTGAAAATATGTGCCAACAGAGAGGATATCCAACCCACCTCTTAACCCTCATTCTGCAATTTAATCCTAACAACATCCAGTTAGAGGTCTCAGCCTCTGTGTCACAGCATTTCACTTTCTGGTGATTGCAGTGAATATGAAACCATTTTTTCTTTTATAATAGTCACTTTGAAACATTGTTAGATATTTCTGAAATATTTCAAAATAAACTAGACTGATCAGTTGCTCTTTGACTGAATGATCTTTTGAGATTTGTCTACATCATGCCCATCACTGGTCTTTGGTTAAGCAACCAAACAAGTACTTAATATTTTAATTCTCAGCTTTGTATTATAAGGCATTATGCATCTAAGCTAATAATGATGGCATTTAGACATTTGAATGAATGCCATCTCTACATATACAAATTACTGAGGACATTAGTAGACACTGAACTATAATAATTTCACTGGGGAACTTTTAAATTAGAGTGCCCACAAACAACGTGGCAGGTCAAACTGAAAGAGCTCGAGAGGACCACATGATTGATGATGTTTTCTTTGAAAGTATCTGGGGAAATGAAGACATCTTTGAGGAAGATATTTAAATTAATGGTGTTGGCTGGTGTCATATGGAGGCAAGCACTGCCAAGGATTATGTGAGCTAAAGCGGCACTTCCAGATAAGGTTTCACAGATGTATATGCAGCACTATCACGTGTAATCCCATGATAGGGTTAATTTTTCACTTATTCAAATTGCATTACAAGTAAATGCATAAAAATCAGGGGTTCTTGAACAGGATTTCATAGACACATCACAAACTAGACATATGATTATACATTTGGAAGGACAAATCTCCCAGAGAAACATGAAAATGCAGATTTGGAAACATACATGAGCATTACACATTTGCATGTCAATATAATAGGTTCACAAAAACCTTGAGCATCAGCAGACTAATCCTGGTTTCTTCTACCTTCAGTTTTTCACTGTTTCACTTTTTAAATGCTATGTTATGCTTTAGATACTTCTACTTCCTCTCTTTTTTCTTTTACCCACAACTTTTCTGGTTAACTTCGATCAGCGATCCCCCCGGAATGTGGGGCCTCCCTGCTGCTGCGGAGTCGGGGCGGTCTGCTTCTCCCCACCGCAGGGAAAAAGGGGTAACACAACCTGGGTCTGGGTGCAGTTCCCCCCTCCAGGGGCAAGGGTACCTAGACCCGGTTTGTAGAGTACGCTTGGGGAGTGTGATTGTGTGTACAGCGTCTCTTTATGTCTGTCTCCACGTTGGTTAAGTGTGGAGTAAGTGCATATGAGAGCATGAGGGTGGGAATGGATGTTTGTATCTGTGTGTGCCTGTATGTCTGTGTCCATATGTCAGGTTGGGTATCAGACGCCACCTCTCTGAGGACAGCTCAGGCCCTCCAAGGTTTGGAGGCCTATCTCCCCCCACCACTTCCCCTGCCGGGGGCGGACTCCCTCAGACATCGGTGCGTTGGTGGTTCTTTGTGTCCGGGGGTGGGCGTCCGGGTGCACACCGGCTCACTCCTTGGCGGCTGCTTATCGGGGCCTGGAGCCTGGGGCTCGCTTGGGCCACTTCGGAGGTGGGGTGCCCCCGGCCTCTCGGCCTGGGGCTCGGTCACTCAGGCACAGCTGGCTGCCGGCGGAGCTCACGGGCACGTCACTGCAACCCCCCCTGGCTTCTGCTCCGTGGCTGCTGGGTGACCCCTCATCTGGGACTCTCCTCAGCTCTTTCTGGGACAGTGGCACGGCTGCCCCTCTGTTGGTCTTCCTTGGTCTCTTGTGTTCTGGGGGCCTCTGGATGTCTGGAGTTTTGATCTCCTCCATACCTGCTTCATGCCCTGGAGGACGGGGCAGTGGCCCCCCACACCCTCTAGCAGATCATTACATGAGGGAACCTTTTAAGAAAACAAGCGCATCCATGCTCACAGGTGTACACACGGGTGATCACACACACAAACTACACCCTTTTTGGCTCCTACCTCAATGCACACTGTGCTGTCGATCTTACGTGCTGCACAATAATGTTTAATATTTAGTATTTACTGTCATATTCCCATATATCATTGTGATGTTGTTTATTGTATTACTCTCGTTTTCTTCTGCTTGTTTTCTTTTTTCTTTCTCAACAGGTGATCCAGGTGATCGATACATGTATTTTTTTTTTTTTTTTTTTTTTTTTTTTTTTTGCTTATTCTGTTTTTTGCCCTTTTCCCCCGTCCCTCTTCTCAACTGTTTTTCTTTCCCTCTTTCTTTCTCCCTTTTCTTTCCCCCAGTCAAGTCTGTCCCGTATTCAGCAAGTGAAAATAAAATAAAGAATAAAAGGTGAATCAAATGGACCATTACGGCAAAGCTGGGATGGTCAATTTGGTAAAGAAAATCCGTTGGGCATCTTTCTTCGCCTTTAGACAATAATTCTGATGGCAAAAGAGCCAAACGGGACAGGCAAAAAAAAAAAAAAAAAAAAAAAAACTTCGATCAGCTAATCAGACATCCAGTGTATATGCCTACTAATATATGTGAATTTGAGGTTAAAGCCTAGTCACACAAACTGCTAGAAATGTGGCTGTTATATAGTTATCTATATTTCTGGTAAAAAAAAAACAGTTTGGCAAATCCTCATTACAGTTTAAATCATCTATGTTGAAGTTAAGCTTGAGAAGGTGGACATATCATTTTTGCAAAACATTAAAACCGAGCCCGGAAGTAGTGAGCTAAAAATTGTAATTTATTCTGACAGCATAGACGAGCACTTGTCAAATCTATTTACAACTTCATTTTGCAGCACATACAAATAAGTGCACAATATTCCATAGAAACACCTGCCTCAAGCTAAGTGAGAAGTAGATTCGCTCTCTCTTTCTAATAGGTGACAGGAGCTGTCTAAGTGTGAGGAGACCCTACAGTGCAGAAAGCATAAATGAGACTTGACTTCGGCTTATTGCAGCTATAGTTATTACTGCTGAGGGAAAAACATGTTGATAACCCCAGTGGAGCAGTGCTGTACAGGGAAGAGTGAAGCTTGTCTGATTTATCTAGAAGGCCATATGTGAGGCAGATTAAAGTACCAAACCACCAGATTAACAGACTGCCATCCTAGCTATAGCTGAGGTTTAATGAAGAAATGTGATGGCTTCTCTTTTTAAAGGGAGATACTAATATGTTTCAAGCCCTCTGACTTACCATCAGATATGTACAATATAGAGATTAATGGTTTCAGGGAAGATTTTTTAGTTTGAAAAGGAACTAGGGGATTGTAGCAATAGGGAGCTTTAAAGTGATGAAATTAATTTTTAAACCCCTCCCCCCCATGACAGTCTAAAGAAGTAGGATTAACAAAAATGGCGTCCTTGAGGGATTGGTGTGTTTGTTGCTTTTGCAAAGCCCATAAGGTATATACATCGGCTGTCAGTGTTCAACACTTGCAAATCGCTTCATGTTGTGCTTGAACGTGCTGAGACATACGTATGGCAAATCAGAGTGAATTAAGCTGCTATGTCACTTTAAGGTTTTCTCGGTGCGACAATAATATCTCCTGTGCATGCGGATGAGCAATGAGCCTGAGCAAAGTGGTGAAAATAACAGTTTTAATGTTCCTGCAATTTTGACTGTAACAACAAAAGCAGCTGACTATGCTGTGATTTTGAGATATTTACTTATTGGCAGTTTACAAGAAGATAAATAAAGAAATCTGGTGCTATAACAAACAGTAAGATATTTGCTTTGCCTCTTCAGAGTTTATTTACAAGGCATCTACTATACATCCACACTGTAATAAGAAGGTCATCCATGGTTCACAATATGAACATCACTTTATCAATATTGCTGAACTGATTCATAGCAAAGCATCTATCCACCTGTACTGTCTCCTCATTCATATTATCAGAATATACCACCACCTGCTATGAATGTAACATATTAAAGGTTACTGGATGCAGAACACCAGGCATTCTTCATGGCTAAAAATTCGATCTAGTTGTTTGAATGAATTTAGATCATTTTAGACAGGAGTTTTAAAATTCAGTCCTGTCTTTTAACTCAACTGTTATTAGAATTATGTCATGTCTATCTAATAGGAGCTACATTATATACAGAAAACAAACTGCACTGCATTATGACGTATCCATCCATCCATCTTCTTCCGCTTATCCTGAGCCGGGTCACGGGTGCAGCAGCCTAAGCAGAGAAGCCTACACCTCCCTCTCCCCCAGCCACCTCCTCCAGCTTGTCTGGGGGAACACCAAGGCATTCCCAGGCCAGCCGTGAGATATAATCTTTCCAGTGTGTCCTGGGTCTGCCCCAGGGCCTACTCCTGGTTGGACATGCCTTGAACACCTCACCCAGCAGGCATCCTTGTCAGATGCCCGAACCACCTCATCTGGCTCCTTTCAATGTGGAGGAGCAGCGGCTCTACTCTGAGCCCCTCCCGGATGGCCGAACTCACCCTATCAGCGTGAGCATCACTGCAGCTGCAGCACCAATCTGTCTGTCAATCTGCTGATTCTCATTCCCACTGTTTCACACTCGGCTGCGAATCATTCCAAAGCGAGCTGGAGGCCATCACCTGATTAAGGCAACAGAACCACATCATCCGCAAAAAGCAGAAATGAGATCCTGAGAACACCCAAGTGAAAGCCTTGGCTACACCTAGAAATTCTGTCCATAAAAATTATGAACAGAATCAGTGACAAAGGGCAGCCCTGGTGGAGCCTATCACCCACCAGGAGTCCGACTTATTGCCGGCTATGCAGACCAAGCTCTTGCAATGGTTCGAGAGATCGAATGGCCTGTAGCAATGGGCCAAACACACCATACTCCTGGAGCACTCAGAGCTCTGGAAGTATGGGGTACATAACAAGGATATGTCAGTATGACGTATCCCTGTTTATAATAGTTCACTGGCATGGTTAAATGGTTCAACTTGCTGAAATAAAGCCATTATTAACACTATTAGCCCTGCATTTCTTCCTAAAACATGAAAATCCCTGCAGCATGAAAAGCATTTTAAGATAGAATTGCAGGAAACTGATACTCAGAAGTTCTTCCACTAATGCTAACTCAGTTGATTCACTTTGCAGTGAAGAACACTTCAGAATACAAATAGTTTTTACTACAGTCTATAGTTTGACCTGCACCAAGTGTGACTGGGAAGAGAAATCTTGTCCTTAATAAGAAAAACACACAGTTCACTAAGGTGGATACAGGCACCCTACAGGGCATGCTGGAAAGCATTAGTGTCTATGGTAGATGGAGACTACTCAAAACAAATATTAAAACTAAGTGAGCTCTTTTTCAATTTCAGCTCTGAGGTGATTCTTTTGTGTATTTGTTATTATTCAAAGTTAAAAAAAATTTACATGAAGATAATACAATTATTTTAGGCATGCTTATAGAGCAATTGGCATATAACATGTAATTCTCTAAATCTATAAAATAGGTAACCCAGTATCAGAAACTGCCCTATACCAAATATATTACATGATGACTTTTTGTGTATCTATTTTCTTATTTCTCATCTACATCTGTTTAAATATTATGGTCCAAGATAAAATATAAGCTTGTTTATTTTAAAAGTGACAGTGTGTTTTTCCTAAAGGACAAGATTTCTCGCATTGCATTCTGGGCTTTTGAGGCTGCGTTGCCCTTGAAGGAGACATGCCCCTGCTTTCTCTGTGGTGCTTTTTTTAAAAAACAAAACAAAACAAAAAAAACAACAACAACTTTGTGACAGTTAAACATCAGTGCAACCATGTGTGACTGGAGAAAAAAAGACTTTACCCTTTGATTCTGGTGAAATGACACCAAAGCCTGACATTTACTACTCATATTTCTAATACACTGTACTCCAGATAAGATGACACATTATTGACATTATATTGCTTTATAATTGGTTATTCCCAATGCTGGATAAAGCATGCCAACAGAAAGCAAATGAAACAGAGAAAAGAACTGCAAGCTACATTGCCAACAGCTGTATTTATCAGCAATAAACTCTTTCACAGCACATTGATTCTTAAAAGAGGGGAGGGCGTATTAGGTGTGTGTGTGTGTGTGTGTGTGTGTGTTTACATAATGTCTCTTGGCTAGCAGGAAGAGTTGCGTAACATCAACACAAGCGGGTGGTGGTGTCCAGCCGTGATCACATAAGGATTAGGAAAAACTCACCCCACAGAGATCTGGGTTAATTAAAACTGTTTTAGTGAGCTTGGTGACCCACACAGCAAGATGCAGAATGATGTCAGCTTGATCGTTTAAGCAATGATAAAGCTGTAGCCCACAATCAATGAGTAGATTCAATACACTGATGTACAGTAAATACAGGCAGGATTGTACTCCTGCCTGTACTCTTTGATTTACATCCTGCAGTGAGGCATTGCCCCTGTATAGTGTGATCAGTATGGATTAACAGTTGTGGATAAAATGTACCGGACATTGAATTTAAAAGCAATCAATATGTACAACTGTCGTTTGTTTTGTCTATTTATTTGTTTGTTTGGTGTACACGACTAAAATAAATTAATATTATGTTATAAATACTGATGTGTTGGCACAGACACTTTTTTCATTGGTGAGAAATAATTTTCACAAGTACAAATTTGAGCTAGTTGCATTGTAGTTGAGTATTTCCGTGTTATGCCCATTTATTTTTAGCTTCACTAGATTATTTTCGCTAACACTGGCTGATTTTTAGATAAAGATTTTACAAACAAACATGCAATTAGTTAATAGAATTGTTCACGATGGAGCTTTTCACCTTTTTGGCTTTGGATGTTTCTAAAAAACTGGATCTCCAACAATGTCTTTAAAATCAAACTGTGGAACAGCCTGCAACAGCAGCATAAGACTGTGCTTATTTTTTTGTTTGTGTTGTTTTGGTTTTCACACATTAAAGGGGTTGTGCACTGTGAAGTTGACCCCCTGGGTCATACTGCCAGTGGGAGTTTTACTGTAAAAATACTGCAGTATGTAATGGTGGAGGATTTGCTGCACTCTATAGATCTTTCTTGGACTATTGTAATGAGACCTTAAGTGAATCAGAACATTTCATGTGGCCACTTTTAACACAGATTCGCATCACTTTCAAAACTTCAAATAATTCATGTCAATAGTATTTAAATAAGTCTCTAAAAACATGGTCAGTATCTAGTTTTTTCAGCTGCTTAGATCTTTAATGTCATAAATTCTTAAACTGTATAACTTTTGTTTTATTTATCAAAAACTACACAAATATCAAGTACTTAAAAGTACTTTTTTTCTGACTCGCTAATGAAAAATTGATTTATATGGTGTAAAATATGCACTGTGAGGATTTAGAGCATGGTTATAGAAGATACTAACATTGTGTTGGACTTTTATGATGTGTTTACGCTTGCAACTATCAAGAATAGAAATGTGATGCATCTTGTATTATGCCTTGGATACATTTCAGTTCTAGACTCAGGGATTGGCATATATCTGCAGGATTTCTGTCTCCCTCACACATACCACGTTCCCACTCTGAATCATTTTATCGCTGTGTCCTTCAGGTTTACTTGCTTTTCTCTCTGCAGCTCTGCTACCTCGTCTTTCTCACATACATTTTTCTCCCTCTCCCTATTCAGCACTCGCAGTGTTCTCTCACACAAATTCTCTGTCTGTCTCTTTCTGTTTCTCTCTCTGATCTCTATCCTCCTGAGCATGTCTTGGAGGCAGATTGGCTGCATCCAGCCAGGCAGCTGTGTGTTGTTGGTCTTGTGCCACCACAGATGCTCTTTGGCTAACCCGCTATCTATTTGTTTAGAGGAATTACAGGATGCACTCTCTCCAGAGACCTCTGCCCTCTGACTCACCAGAAGGGTCCTATATCAGAAATTGCACTCAGTAAACACTCAGAAATAGTTAGACAGAGCAAGACCTAAATGGGAGAAAAAGAGATAAAAACCCATCACTGATCTTTAAAGGATCATCACATCTGATTCCCCACCACTGACCGCAGCGACGTTTCAGGGGTCCTGGATGGGACTTGCAGATATGTTTTTTGAGGTACCTCTCATGGGTGTTATTACACTTACTACTTGACTGCTTTTATTTTTTTCTCTGTGTCTCTCTGCGCTTGTGGGGATCCACAGGAACGAGTCAATATCTATTCTGCCATGCAGTTTGCACTGCACATTAAAGTAATCCATTTTCTATTTTCTACAAATGCTTTTAGTTATGGTGCATTATAGAGAAAGTGGTTTCCTTTACAGTTGAATTTTAGTGTGTATATACATACGTAT
Source organism: Neolamprologus brichardi (assembly GCF_056152115.1). Taxonomy (NCBI): domain Eukaryota; kingdom Metazoa; phylum Chordata; class Actinopteri; order Cichliformes; family Cichlidae; genus Neolamprologus; species Neolamprologus brichardi. Next base: position 31,020,478 of record NC_142115.1, read on the forward strand.
AACCTAGCAAAACACAAATATGATTTATTCAAAGTAAAAGGGTGAGGGAAGTAGTTCTGCAGCTAAATCAGAAAAATGAATGTGCCAATCAAATGCTCTGACAAGGCTATTGCCTCTCTGCCTTTTTACAGATTACCTTAGATTGCATTTTTGAAGCTATTGCAAATTTTGTTTATTTTCAGTCTATGAATTAAACCTTGCTGCATCTGTAATAGGATGTGTATAACTAACTCAGTAGGTCGAAAAGAAATCTAATTTTCTCCTGTCCACTCACCTTGACAATAAAAGCCAATGGGCTCAGCATAGCATGTTATTTACAGCCTACACGTTGTGAACTATGTATGCATGGCCTGCTTAGCTTTGGGTGGCCATTGAGCTGAGGACACACAGGCTGATATTTGTTTACTTGCCAGAAACCCTTTGGAGAATTCCTTGACTCGAAGGCTAGTGAAGGTGAGGTTTAATTGTGAGAAAAGGCTAGCAGAATTAACAATGGTATTCTCAAGAGTTCTGCAAAATTTGGCCAACAAGCGTGGCAAAAACACACTGGAAAATAAAGCTGCATTATACATCCAGAGCATAGGGTAACAGAAAACATGGCTACAAATAATTAGCTGCTATCTCATTCGTTCCAGAAACTGCAGACACTTGATATAATGTATGATCCTGCTCCTTCCAGAAACTGGCACACAAGGCAGTGTGTAAACGTTCTTTTCTATTCTTGACTGGTCACAAGAAGCAATTAGGTTGTATATTGGTGAAAAAGAAACAACCATCTATATCCATACAGTTGGAGATAAAGGGTGAGACAGAGTGCTCGGCACCAACTAATCATTATTGATGGAGATTCACTTTCACTTAACAACCGGATGGCTGCATAGCTGCCTGGCTGACTGCTGATGCTTAGAAAGAGAGGACTCCATGTGAACTGCCAACGGCTGGTTTTCACAGCCTATTGAGTCAATCAAGGTGACAGTATGAATACCTCATGTTGAGTGCCACCAAAATCTTTGCAGAGTCTTGAGTAAAATTTGATCTGGTTCAACCCCACTCAAATCCCCCACACTTCAAAGCAATGAATTTGAGCAAAGTGTCAAGATTAAACTATTGCCACTCCAAGGTGAAGTGACTATCACAGTAGTGGACATGGCTCATTTTAAGGTTAAGTCTACATTTCTATTGTGCGGGGAAACTTTTACCTTCAAACTTTCCACAGTGATATTAGTTTTATTTTTTACCTCCAAGTATTTCAAGTTTGCCTTTTCCTCGAGGCAGCTATAAGAGAGACAATCCATACTGGGAAAGTGTGCATAAATCACGTGGATGTATGCCGCTGCTTGTGTTATGCTCAAGACCCAAGATTCATGAATGTTCATGAAATGTTCTATATTTGATCTTTAACCCATTAAATCCTTTATTAACCATTTTAATTCAAAGTACAGTGCCCCATGTGTGCACCAAACATTTCTATCACTTTGAGTTCATCTTTGTGTGCAAACACCATCAGTGTTGTTGGTGGCTTTTGTCAGCAAACATCATACTCCAAAAAGACTCCTGCCTGACTTCATCTGTTAAGTTGTCCATCACCACAAGAAGGGGCTCAAAGCTGATCCCTGATGTAACCTGATGTTTAATTCCACCCCACATTGAAACAACTCTAGTAATACACTTCACCATTGTCACAATGTGACCATGCATGTCCCAATTGCCATCTCTGCAATCTTTAACTATGGGTGTTCACACACTACAACTGTATTCATTTGAATTTATCCAGTTTAACTCAAATAAAATCTTCACCATAGTCTGCTTTTCTCTAAAGATTGTTTAGTTGTTTAGTTTAGCTTATGTTTAATTTCCACTGGAAGGATAGATTTTATTCTGCCATGCTACTCCATCACTATTTGCAATGATGACATCACATTTTTTGCAAGGGAATCCCTGTATTTCACACCTTTAAGCATGTTCAATTAACAATGGTGAAACATCTCCCACACTGCTGCAGCACTTTAACCCTTCATCTTCTTTCCACACTGCCAGCAGCATGACCTGCTACCACCACCTGAGTCACAGGTGGCCTTCTGACAATCTCAGTACAAGTCCCCACTTCTGGAGGGCTGGCTCTTTTTATTGCCTTGCCAAATTAAAGGCCTGGGAATTACTCTCGGCACAGAATAATGATGAGGCGGTCCCTATCAGAACAAGGAAGACTGTTTATAATGAGATCGTAAACATATGCTCGTGCCAGCACAGCAGCTACCCATCAGCTTAATTGGCTCAATGTGGAATCGCATTTCTTGTTGGTCCTCTCCAGAGGAGGAGTTGTATGTGTGGGAGGAGAGTACAGAGCTGTATGGTAACATTAGTTTGATGTTTAAAGTGATGTATTTGAGTTGGAAGACTGAAAAAACAGTTGGAATTGGAATTGTAATTGACTGATTCTGTATGATTCATTCACTAGGAATTGCAAACAGAGGTACATGTACATAGACACACACATTGCAATAACTAGACAAGCATTACGTTTCAAAAATTGCACCTACAAGGACAATATTGAGAGTAAAGAGACCCATTGTACATTGTGTTTGCCTTTGTGCATCAATATAGTGGCTCAGCCAAGTAGGGTTCAATACATAATAAACTGGCTTATGCATTTTTCTGACTATAATCACCCTCTCCAATGCTGTATGTGGTCCAAAGGATAAGAGAATGAGCAAAGGTTAAATTGCAATAACCTCTGTCTGCTTGGCTGGCTATGGGGAAGATTTGGCAGCCTGGAATACTATAAATGTCATTTAATCATCACTTAGCGTGTCACAACTGTTTAGAGACATGCTTGACATTTCCACATAGTCCTGAATACATCTCTCTACCTGTCCCAGTCCCTGACATGTATAAATATCCATAAATATGGACAATCTACATTTATGGATATAAGCATTACACTTCTTCTCCACTGACTGACTCAACTAAGCTTCTCAAATTGGGGATCAGTCATAGTAGCATTGGATACTAACATGTTTGGGATATGACTTGAATATTAATGTGAAAAATGTGATTCATACTATTTACACTTTAAGCTCCTGTCCGTGTAGTTGATGAGGATCATGGTGCCAAAACTGAGAAGATATAAATTCCAAAAATATAAATTCCAACATATGCTCTCAGCAGATGGAGCCTTTGCATCCTCTTTGTTCATCTCTCGCAAACTGTCCCTTTTCTTGCAACGCTTGGTACCCATACACTTCCTGTTCTGCTATTAGAATGTAAGATGATGTTCATTGTAAGTAGATTATAATTACCAAAGCCTACTATGATGGCACTATCTCGGCTGTACATGACCACCTATTCATATTGAAAGAAAACTGATTTCATGCTGAGAGCCCACCACCTGTTAGCAGGAACAGAAACAGGATGAGCTTATTTCAACATCCAGAATTTTACTTGCATACAAATGTGCAACGACACCAGATTCCCTATTTCCCTTTTTAATGATATCAATGATAGATCAGTTCAAAAAGCAGCCATTGGATGTGAATCTGCTCTCACTTATTTTTGCTGCTTTAATAACAGTTATGTTGTGTTATTTACTAAAGTTAGTATTTTTTAATAGATCCCCATTGATAACTGTAGGGACACCCAACCCCACACCTTGTGTCAGAGTGTTGTTGGTGGTTAATTGCTTTTTGTTACAATTAATACCCATTTGGGGCCACCACCTTAAGTGTTGATTGGAAAACTAAGAAGTGTGACAACCAACTCCAGTCTACCCTACCTGCTTAAATTGTGTTAGAGCTTTACCTGTGAATTTTGGCTGTGATTGTAAACCGTTTGTCATTTTCTTTTTTTCCCCCTTTCTTTTCTTTTCATTTTGTGAATTTATAAGCAATAAAGTGTTAAATTTAACTGTGTTACCTTCCCTTAGTGTTACCCACTAAGGAGCTAAGTGGAGCTTACATCAGATGAAGGCCTGAACTTTTGAAGAATGAATCTGCCTGAAGATCTGAGGTACATGAGATCTGTCGGAGTTTGGTAAGTCAGGGTGCAGTCTTTGCTCTGATCCCGTTTGCCTCCAGTGCTGACCTGCCTCTTTCTCTTCTGCTTGGCTCTATCTTTCCCTCCACTCTCTTGCTCTCTCTCTCTGTTGTATTGCCTCCCTAGAGATATGGTCTTACACTGGCTCCCTGGATGATACACCTGCTCACATTCAACTCATCACTTGCTGGATTTAAACAACAGCCCTTACAACCACTCGTTGCCATATTATTCTGCCAGCTTTGCGATAGTATCGCCTCTATTGTGCTTTGTTTCTAGTCAATCTAGAAATGCAGACTTTTTGAAGTGTGTCTTCCCACCAGTTTTACCTTACTTCTCCCCCATGATCCAAATCATCACTCTTGCATCAGCGACCTCTTTAAGTTTAGGTAACCTGCCTGTCTACTCTTCACTGTTCCTCACTCAGACTTACTCCACTTATGCGACTTGCCTTGAATCATAGTTGCACATTTTTGAGCCTATTAATAAACATAAAGAACTGCTTGTTGGTCTTGTGCTCCACATCTCATTGTGTGGCAAAATCCCATCCTTCAAGAACATGTACGTAAGCAGCAACTAGTTTCAGTGATTGGTGCAACCTTGCCAATAGGCAGATAGTTCATGGAGCACAGATATCAATCTCCCTTGTTCCAGAGGTAATGCAGATCTATTCCAAAGCATAGATAAAGCAATATAATGTACAAATCTGATAAAAACTTTTCTGTTAAAATGTTAGGCTTTAAACATTTAAGATATTTAGTAGGTAGCTAACAGAATTAGCCAAAACATAACAGTTAGCTTGTTTAGGAACCCCAGTTATGAGAATAGATTTGGACTTGGGGGACTCTGCAGGAGGTTGACACCCCTAGAGAGCCAGTGAAGAACTTAGAGGATGTTTTGTAGGATGCTTTAATTTGTGTTCCTGACTAGATCTCTTTTGGCCTTACAGAAGCAATCAGCCAAAGCCAACTTCAGCCAGGACAGCCAACTTTAACTTCACAGCAGCTTTGCAGGTAAAAAGATGAGTAGCCAACACAATGCAATGCTTAGGTTATACTGTATATAGCTGTAGTTTGGCATGTTTTTGATATAACATTGCATTACATTGAATGCTTTTGATACAGATGCTATGCATGCCTATTTTTATGGGCTTATGTTGTTCTGTATATTATAGAATTTAAAACTCCAGTATAATTAATTTAAACAGACAATGTATGACCTTGGTTACGAAAATTGCTTGCACTTTTATTCTTAAGTGTCACTTTGCTGTTGCTACCTCTGGATTTGAAAACAATTGTTGGCCCCCAATGACAAGGGATTTAAATGCATTGTTCAACTAATAAAGCTATCACATATTTTGCCCAGCTCTTTCCCCACAACCCTCCCTCCCATATAACCCATCCCTTTTAGTTCTGGCACTCGTTTACAGCTTGCTATAATCCCTATTTGCATGCATATTAAATCAAAAATAGCAAGAACGCTTGCAAAATGTCAATTTTAAAAGGTTGCCTGTAATGTTAAGCACATAAGAAGTAACAGCCACAAGCGTCACTCTCAATGAAGAGTTTACAACAGACAATAAAAAGGTGATTGAAGGGCAATAATGAAAAGGTAAATCAGAGGTTACCAAAGGGTGCATCTGATGAAGAAATTATTGCAGGAATATCACATGATGCTGAATCATCATGAGCAAATGTACCAATCTGACTTTCGCTTTTCACAGGGTACTTGTTAAATACACACACGCACACACAATTGCTTATTATTATAATGCATTAAATTTGCTGCTGTTGCCCAAGAGCTTTGGGCTAGCAATAATGACTGTCAAAAAGTGTCACATTACTTGATTGCTTATTCCTTATCTTTCTTGGTTGCCATAGCAGCTCAAAGCTGTCTCAGATGCTTTAAATGAACTGGATCAACCCTTTGCTTTGTGAAGAGAAGTGACTTTGAATTAAAAAGGTCTAAATTAAATGAAGATGTGTGTTGCCTGGGAAAAAAATATAAAGAAATGCATTGTCTTTCAAATGGCTAAGGCCCTTCATCTTGATCATACCCTCAAAGCCCCTTGCATGAAGAGGCACTCAAAATAATACTGCAGATGTTCTTTGCTGACAAGTGACATAGAAAGACAACCAGAAGATCACAAAGCAAAGGCACAGAAAAACAATGGAACTTTGGAGTAAAATGCATGTACTTTATCATAAAGCCAATCAAATAGTTAGATGGCATCATTATGTCAGAGGCTTTAAATCAGTTATATATATTTTTTTTTTTTCTTTATCGACGTGTCAATTTTTAACTTAAATATACTAGAGTAAAAAAAATAAACAGATCTTTTTATGAAGCCACTAGTTGCATGGACGTTACATTAACCAGCTTCAGTCTTTACTTTTATTTGTCCTTTATTTATTGTTGTGCAGCCCACGGAGAGCACAATTTGCACTACGTGGAAATCTGCACACGGTGTGTGCATGCTCAAAAACTGCTTGTCCAGTCTAGTGTGTGTGGCTATCTAGTGCAAGTTTAAATTAACTAATTTCTAAGGAAACCTCTAATGATTGTGATCATAATATTTCAGATTTCTACATGACTGTGACAGCATGCACTGTGCAAACTTTATGATAACATATGTGGCTGCTGGAAATATGTGGTGATAGTGGAGCAACAGGGTAAATTTGGTGGTAGCAAGAAGTGCTAAAATGATTTGTACAGCTGAAGGGACCTGTGATGTAATCATTCTTTCTGGGTTTGTTAAATCAACCATACTTTTAACAAGCAGGGTTTTTTTTTTCCTGTAGCTTAAATCTAAAAACACAGCTGAACACAATAGTTGCTTCAACTTTTACTTCATACCCCAAGCCATCCACCTTGACTTCATCCCAGTAACATCACTGCAGTATAGCAATGATACACTTCATGGACTAGTTTACATCTCAATGTATTTGACAAGGTAGTTAAGAAGTATGCAAGTGTAATATTAAGGGGGAAAAAACGAATAGCTGTAATGTATTGATCTAGATATTGGAAAATGGAAAATGTGAAAAGTCATATGTGGTAGACCAGTTTGAAATGTTGAACACATCCACAAAACATCTTTAGCTCTGTGGTACACAAGGGCAAGCAGTTATGTGGACATCCATTTAGTCCTCCTCTGTGTTCAGTTTCTTCTTCCACTGCCATTCATTTGTCAGATACTTCATTTGCCAGCCACTGGTGGTGCATGCGGAACTGTGGCAGTGTGTGTTAATCACTCTGAAATAAACAGGCCTCTACCACTGTCCCCTAGACCATAAGGGATACCCCTTGTGCTTGGTTTTACTGTTTCTCATTAGATGGAAAGAGGGAGAGAGAGAGAGAAAGAACAACAGAAACTGTGGGAGCTAGTATGAGAAAGAGAGGAGGAAGGGAAAGATGTGATTATACTGCATGCCGATGGTGTCATGGGTGGTGGAATATAAAGGAGAGCGAGCGAGAGAGAGATGAAAAATAAATAAAAAGACATGCAAGAAAGAGGATGGTACTTATAATGAGACCAAGATGATGAAATAGAGGAAACAGGCAATGACCACAGGGAGCAGTTTTGACAGAGCATGACATATTGCAACAGTGGCCACACATACAAGCGACGAATATCAGATGGTGGTATAATGCAATGTAGTGGGTTAATCACTTTGGTTATTATGTGGGTGTAATATAGATAGATTTGTTCACATTTTTTTGGGTCAATTAAGAGACATAATTTTCCCTGCCCTATCACAAAAAGAGGATTTTTTTTCTTCTAGAGGGGAGGTTTGATCCAATACAGAGACTCTTTGTTATGATATTTTCAGCTTTTAAAAAGTCACTTTTGCAGCCTAGTGTTGCTTAAACCCCCCCAAAAAACTCCACCTAGCAGCTGTGCAAGCTTTGTTCGCAAGCCAGAAAACACTAGAACTCTTTATGATATGTTTTTGTTGTATTTTTGTCCTAATTAGGCAGCAGACTGATCTCTAGGTAAAACATTCATTCAGAGGCATACCTTTGATGTTAAAACATGACTTTATTGTTCTGGCTTATTACATAATTTTGTAATTCCACTAATTTGTGCAGACAAGTACAAACTAGGGGACACAGTGTGACACACTGTTATTTATTGATCACAACAACAGCTACTAACTAAGAGATTAGATTCTCATGTACGTATTCCATCTGAAATTGTCTATTATTTTATTTTAGACATTTTGCATTGGTTAGTTTAACCGGTGATTCTAATGGTCTTGTAATGTGTCCAGGTTGTACCCTCCTTTTGCCCTATGGTGACTGGGAAGAAAGTCTTTAATGAGATTTGTTCTTCACTTATCAGTAGGAAGATCATTAAGAATCTAAGTAAATAACTAAATCAGTCTACAGTCTGGCATTATGCTGCTGGGGACCCTAGTAAGTGTTGAGTTTGAATTTATTTGGAAGAGCAGTGGTTAATTTTGGGTGTCTCATGTGTGCCTGCATAGATGGTGTTACACTCATAGTGATATCAGCAATTTAGACTGACACTAAGTTTACTTAGCAAACTCAGTGGTTTTGGTTTCAGCCTTTTGTGGGTATATATATATATATATATATATATATACTGTATCTTTTATAATTAGTTCCTGCTTCCAAATGTCTATAGTGAAAAAGCATGGAAATTACACCAAATGACATTAACATTAAGAAATGACAGACCTTTTAAATGTGTCCTTTTTTGCTTTAATTTATTAAGGTTAAATAGTGAAATGTTATTCTACTGGGCACACACTCCAAACTTCATTTAAAAAGTTCTACAGCTATTTCTGTTTTTCATTTTGGTCAATAAAGGTTAACTGTCACATACTTCTAAATGCCACCTCAAATAAGCTCATTATAAACCGTCAGCCTGTTGCTGTTTGATCTATGTTAGAGCCAGGTGAACCAGTACAGACTTTATGCCCCGACTTCTTGATGCTACAGTGCTTCTGACTGTTAAAGCTGATTACATGCAGATACCTGACATACTGAAAATACCACCAATGTGTCAAAAGCAAGCCACAGTAGAATACTTAAAGCACATGGAAGTAATGATGAAAACTGGCCCCAGGCTACCCTGTAGTCAGAAACATCAGATGCTGTAGCTACAGTATTTCTCCCATCACATTTATCTATTGAGATGGAAGGAGGGCAGAACAGTGTCAGGAGAAAGGAGCTTGATTATTGTTTTTGGATCAACAGTAATTGGCTGATTCTGTTAACTGATTGCTTGGATGGGTAATTAATGGGAAAATTGAATAACTGATTTGAAGAGTAATTGGTTTGTGCATTTATTAATGATGGTGGGGAGGGGGGGGGGGGGGTCTATTGCCCAGGAGTCACAAGCGTTATTGAAATGTTCACCCACAAAAGAATAACTTTCAGATAGCGCTACTGTACGTGCATTTGTAAGATAAAAACACAGTTTGTGTTCCTTCAAAAGCATCACACCTCTCGTCACACTCTTTTAGAAATAGCTACAATCAGGCAAACCTTTCATCATCCTACACCTAACCCCTCTCCTCCTCTGTGTGATGACCAATTCAAGATGATGATGATGATGCATTGCTTTGACATATCACAGACTTCAATGCCAGCGCTTTCACCAAGCTACAATATGTGGCCTGGCATCGTACCAGTTAGGCTGTATATATACACAAACGTTCACAGCTTAGCCTGAGGCTGGTAATGAGCTGGTAGGCTGTGGAGTCCTCAGTGGAGAGTGAGATGGGAATGAATCCCTGGGCTTCCACTGGGCTGCTGGATAAACCTGGCCTTGCTGAGACTGAGAACACCCACTCACATCTGCAGTATCTGCTTTGTGACTCAGTGGATATCCCTCCTATCACAAGCACGCACACACAAAAACACACCCTTTTTCTTCACCCACCCCACCCCCACCATAACATCTTCCCATCGCCCACGCTTATACACCCACGCACTCCCGACTCCCACTCACACACGCCTGTGATACTGTCAAACACTTAAATGCCAGACGACCTTCCACCTACCTAGTGCATCCCACATGCACAGACGAAGTGAGAGGAATACAGATATGCTATTCCTGAACACACACAGACATACACACCCACTTGTGGAAACAGACACGTACAATATCCTGCTGTCCTAGGGGACCGGGTTAATCCCTTTCTCGCTCACACTTTAGCTTCTACTTCACTTCATGAGGCAAAAGATGACCTTTTAATCCATAAAACTTTTTGTTGAGTTACTTCTACGTGCCACAGCTTAGTTATCCCTTTTCAACACATTGTTATGATCTTACTAATGTTAGACTTGCTTGGGGCATTTTTTTTTAATCCTTTAAAAAAAAAAAAAAAAACAACAACAACAAATAAAACGGTTTAAATTGTTGATCTATTTTATTTGGGTGAAGGTTTAAATTATTTTTAAAAGAATATGTGAGATTGTCTATAGTGGGAAATGCAAAAATGCAATTTATTGCAAAGAAGCAATCTTTTTTATTATTATTATTATCATCATCATTTTTTATACCAGATGTTCCTTGTCACGTTCTACCTTTCCAGAATCTGTTACTTACATTCCCAACAGTGGATACCAACCACTCAGGTAACGCCACTTGAGGCAATTAATCACACTTTGCACTGTTTTCACATAAGGTTTTTGATTATTTGAAATGAGTTAAAAAAAGAAGACAGAACAATATGGCGAAGAACAGGAGGATGCACTGGCGCTTAAGTGCAGGAGGCGAATAACAAATGACTGCAGGTGCAGGGCGCACAGGTAAGGATACATAGAGAGATGGTAAGGCAAGTAAGCACTTGAAGACCACAGGGCCTGTAATAAATTTAATATACATTTACCAACCACATTTTTAAGGACTACAAATAGACCACTTGTTGAAGTTCAAACTGAGCATCAGAATGGGGAAGAAAAGTGATTTAAGTGACTTTCAACATGGCATGGTTCTTGGTCCTGGTGGATCAGAAACTGACGATCTATTGAACACACAACATGTCAGCCCTTGAAACAGATGGGCTACGACAGCAGAAGATCACACGGGTGCCACTCCTGTCAGCAGAGAAAATGAAACTGAGTCACAGACATGAATCCATCTTGCCTTGTATCAACATTTTGGGCTATTGTGGGTGGTGTAATGCTGTGGGGGATATTTTCTTGGCACACTTTGGGCTCTTCAGTATAAACTCAGCATCATTTAAATGCAGCAGCCTACTGAGTATTATTGATGACCATGTCCATCCGTTTATGACTACAGCATAGCCATCTTTTTATGACTGTTTCAAACAGGACAACGTGCCATGTCACAGAGGTCTCGTTTCTTGACCGTGACAATAATAATAGTTTTCTGTCACCAGATCTCAGTCCAGTTGTGCTGCTTTGGAATGTGGTGGAATGAGAAATTCATACCATGGATGTGCAGCCAACAAATCTCCAGCATCTCAATATGGATTAAAATCTCTGGGGATCGTTTCCAACATTGATGTGATGATGCTATGCAAAAGTAGAATGCTGACTGGTTGAAAAGTTAGCATGAACAGGACAGGTGACAGTGGAGTTCGTTATAAAGAGGAGGAAGTGTTTAAAAAAGACATGTAAATCAAAGATCAACAGGCATGCATGCACAATACAACCACTGACTGCAGTGTACAGTTTTTTCTGTCATTTCCTTGACTATTATGACTTCTGTCACCTCTGTGGTTGAGGCTAACAAGTACCAACACCAGCCCAAGCATAAACAAGAGCAGCCCTTATTATCAGATGTTGTTTTGACACTGCGTCCTGGTGACAATAGGCTGCACAGTTACATGCTCTGGTACCTTCAGACAGGGACCTGCAGCAACAGCAGGGGCTGTACGCTGATCGCTGATTATTACAACTAGCAAGTGACATGAACATCACTGATCATCTTGGTACAATGTGTTTCTGGAAAACTCCAGAAACATACATGCTGCTATCTCAGCATGTACCAACAACGCTGTGCATGAAGTGGGTGTAGATCAAACACACCCCTTACAACAGGGGTGGGGAACTCCAAACCTCAAGGGCTGGTGTCCTGCAGGTTTTAGATATCACAGGGTCAGCACACCTGAATCAAATAATTAGTTGATTACCAAGCCTGGAGAACTTCAAGACATGTTGAGGAAGTAATTTAGCCATTTAAATCAGCTGTGTTGGATCGAAGACACATGGTCAAGAAACAAGACCCCTGCAGGATTTCGTCCCTAAATTCTACCATCTAGGAATGTACCTGAATAAGTCCAATTCATGGAGAGTTTACCCCACAAGACCCAGTGGATCTGGTACCGGATAGCCAAAGCTCTTAGATGTTTCACTTCCATTATTCGAAGGGTCAGAGATTCTTCAGTCACGTGGTGGAGCCACGTATGGTTTGAATGTTGTGGCTGATCGATGTATGAGCAATAGATTGTGGTAGAAGTGGCAGCTGGTAATGGCAGAGAGAGACTCATTTCCGCTACGTGTTACAAGTGATGAGATTAGTCTGCTGTGTGTACGAGTGTGTGTGACAGAAGGAGGGAGAGAGGGAGACAGTATAATTGGTGGATTAGAGAAAACACTGTATATTTTTACACGAGCTTGAGTTAAGGGAAGGAAATTGAAAAGCAAGTAGGTTACGCGATGAGTGCATACGTGTTTATTTGTGAAACAAGGAGGAAGGCCCCGTGTTGAGCCAGACAGGCAGACAGCTTTCCACATCTCCCTCTAACAACACCTCAAGGTCAGCTGAGGTTAGAACTGCTGAGGCTGGAATCTGAGTCGACTACTGCACAACCAATATCTGCTCAGCTTTGTTACTTTTTTTTTTTTTTCCTATCAGCACTGTATCCCACAATCCTCTGCAGTGATTAAACATCTGAAAGGGAGTGTGAATTGGGATGATGGGATAAAGAACGACACCGAGTATTTGAGTGCGCGTGTGGGTGAATATTTTGGGCCATGTGTGGAAAAAAGAAAGGAGGCAGCAGATCTGCAGACAGAGACAGATGTGACTCGACGGTTGTGAATGCCTCTGTTTACATTTAAAAATAGTCTTGTACACCTCAGCCACACCTCCTTGCTCCTTTCCACTGCAGCTATGTCAGTGTAAGGAGAAATTTTAAACCAAAGGTGACACAAAAAGTGAGAGAAGCAACCAGAAAAAATGCTTAAGCATATTGCAGAATGATTTTCTCTATATGTCACTGTCAAATGAACAGAGATAACCATCGATTCTGCCATCTCTCTGCCCTTTAGCTCCCTTTCTATTCTTATGTGCAACATCACACATCAAATCAGCTTTTAAAGCCTTAGATGGACTTTTTTTCTTTTATGTTTCTCTGCATTTAAAGAGAAGAGGATCAGCTCCAAGAACATACTCCCTGGAGTGTGTGCCTCTACGCTGATGTTATTGAATGAGTGATTGAAGTTCATCCATCAAAATCAGTACATTACAGCATAAGGAAGTCTAAAAGTTTCACTGGCTTTGGGCCAAGCTATAAAACCAGTATGTTTAACAGCTAAAGTTCTCACTAAACTATGTTGAAAGCAGATGAAAATCATTAGTAGTATTTCTGTTTGGTTATGGGGGTTGCTGAGTCTTATTATTCTCCAGGCATGCAGCAAGATAATCAGAACCTCTTGAGATGACATTATTATTCACAACCCACCACTTTTCTTCTGTCAACATTAAAATGTAGGTGAAATGTGATTTGATGTCACTCATGAATAATAATACAGCTGTACTTTTAAAGACTATATTTCAACTTGCAATAAGAACCGGATGACAGCTTTCAGGTTTTCAAGATTACTTTTTGACAAATAGTAAAAAAGGGAGGAAAACTTTCACTTTGGTGTGACAAAAGCCTTTCTTTGCTGCTCTGTGGCGTATATTTCAAGACTTCATTGTAGTTTCCCTCCTTTGTGGACGTAAACCATCTTACTTATTAAGTATCTTTCTTTGTTAGACAACACGAATCAAAATGAAAAGTAATAAAGGCAGTGGAATTAGAAATAAAGTATAAAATAAATGAAATTATTACTTCTCAACAGCACTTCTAAAATACTTGGGTCTTGAACTTAACCTCCTAAGACCCAAACTTTTCCACAGCATGCATTTTTAATTTCTCTTTGATATTTGGGCATATTGGGACCCGATGAATGTAAAAACAAAGAATTACCAGATTTATTTTTTTTTACCTGATTTTTGTTTATAAGAAAAATAAGCGCCACAGATGAGGATATTTGTTTAAAATTTTGATAGAACAGTAGCAGTATAATGTCCTCGTAAGTGGATATCAGGCCCTTGTAGAGCAAAATTGAGTATTTTGGTCTAAATAATCTAAAATGTGATGTGTACATATGTGGGTAACTGTTTTTTTAAGCTATTTACAGAGTCAACACATTTCAAGTCTAACCAGAGAAAGACACATGCTCTTTAATTTGATCCTTTAGCGAGCAGCAACCAGTAAGTATTATCTTACCATTTCGAAACCTACAAAAGGTTTTGAAAGGTCTACATGCCACAAAGGGTCGCAGTGATAATGAAAGAGTGTTGGCATAGTGTCATTTTCTGGTTAGCTTGGGCCTTTCTCTTTCCTGTATCTGTTAATCCTGTATAAATTTCCTACAGGTCCTCTTACAGTCCAGAGACACGTTTGATAAATTGGTGAGTGGCTTAAGGTGTGGCTGCAAGGTAGATAAATATTTAGTGCACATCAATATATATATGTGAATATATGGGGAAAAGCTATACCTAGCTTAAAGTGTAAAGCTCTCTGAGTGATCAGTGAGACTAGAAAAGCTTTATGAAGGCCATTTAAGCTAGATCTTTAATGGAGAAAGGTGTGTGATTCTATAAGGTAATCACAATAATGAGGCTCTGGTTCCTCACCTGCTTCTCTCACCTGTAATCCATTGACAGCAATCAGCGACTCTTAAGGCCAGTGCAATCCTGCACTCTTTGCTAGTTTGTCGACTGCCTCATGGTGGTAACTAGGCCTCCTTGTCTCCCACAGCTCATGGTTTTTGTTTTGTTTTGTTTTGTTTGGGGGGGTTCCCTTGTACTTATTCCCATCTCCTTGTGTCCCTAGATCTCTTGCCTCCGATTAACCTCACCTGCAGTGTAATGTCCTGGATGCTGGCCACACCTGGTAACACTCCAAACCTGCTCGAAGCCCCTTTCCTGGAAACAGCACTACTCACTGGACTCGCCTGCCATCACTCCTGGATTCCTGGAGTCACAAGGTTGGAACCTTACCTTTCACAGACCGCTTTATTCAGCCAGACGCTCACTCGGCTACCCTCCCGAAGCCGCTCCCCTCCCACCTGAGAGTAAGCCCGAACCGATTAAACTCATACTCACCTTCGGCCATCCGCACCACAGCTCTGGATCTAACCGCCCTCTCCTCTGTTTCAGTGCCTCTGTGTCAGAGACCCTTGCTACGTTCCTCTTGTCGCCTTTTGTACATGTTTCCTGTGCACAATAAAACCTTGTTAAATATCATCTTGTTTTCTCCATCGAGTCTGCTTTTGGGTTCCACTCCCACATACTAGCCTTCTGGCCTGTGACACAAAGAGAGACAGAAAAGGAAAATGATGGCTGAATCAGAGATGCTTGCTGTTAGTGGATCAGAATACTGCGATTCGCATATTTTTGAGGTTTGAAGACGACTTTGAGATAAGGGTTGTTTTTGAGACTGCAAAGGCTTTTTTCCCCCAGTAGTAACAGATGGGAGGCATATCTAAGATTGTTATTAATGTTATTTGTTAAATGAATGTCAAATGTCATATGGGGCAAACTAGGGTTTCATAGACTTGTTTATTCCATCTCACTCATGAATGTATTTTCTGGAGATTTGAAATACATAGTGTAGGAATTAAGTGGGATAATATTGGCTTGATTATTCATTATCTTATTTACAATGAAAGGAAAATATTACAATTTGCACATGAGAAAACAGCTGCAGCAGGTGATGCAGAAATAATAAAACTACTATTAGTATCAAAGGAAAATTTTTAGATTTCATCTATTATTGGAGATCGGAGAAGTGTCTAGCTCTGGCATCATTGGCCTATTGTTCAAAGCACCTTTTAAATGAAGAATGTGAACTCAGAGTTCAGTGAATTTCCACAAACTAACACAAACAAACCAACAAACAAATCTTTGTGAGAAAGAACAATTGAGTCAAACTGAAAAGCTACAGGAAAAAGTAACAGTGGAAAGGTGGTTCAGGATGTAAGAGCTAATTTCACACCAGCAAATCAAAGAAGCAAAATTAAAAGACAAATCAAATAAGACACATAACACATAGGAGAGGGGTTTAATAAGACAGAGTGGGTGAACAGAGGCAACAATCAGCCTGAAAGTTTGCTGGTAATGAGCTGAGCAGAGGAAAAAAAAACCTTCAGAGGTCTAAATAAAAACTGGAAAGATCTGTGAACTGTAGCCTCATGAATTCTAAATTATTCTTGGGATTTTATTTGTAACGCTTAAAGCTGGAGTTTGACACAATATTTCTGACCTTCTGCCTTCAAACGTTTCAGTTTGCAGTTTACTTATTATATGATCAATATCATGCACATGTAGTAACTTCAGCACATTAACAATTTGCATAACAAAGCAGTTAATCTGCTATGCAGCTGCTGTCACGGAAGAATGAATTTGATCCAGAAAGTGAGATCAAGGGGTGAGCTTGCTGTAATGCCCACTTGGGAAACAGAAGACTGAGAACAATGGGTGTGAGGGAGAGGGAGGTCTGTGAAAGTGAAATTGTTTTCCAGAGACAGATTTGTAAACCGCTGGAGCAGCTTGTAAGCAGCTTTCACTCAGATGAAACAATACCAACAGAGTTGTACATCTGCAGGCTTTCAACGCACGTGCTTTCAGAGGATGTTTGTGTTTCACTTATGGCTAACATTTGGTGTTTTTTCCTGATGGAAGCAAAGCATCAAACTTTCTCATTTTATGTACAGTATATGCCCTTTGCTGCTAGTCGCAGCCTACAGTGTGTCTCAGAGCAGTGTGGGTATTAGCAGTGAGCTACTGGAGGGATGTAGGGGAGCCATGCTAGGCCAGCGGGGCTGTAATGATGATCTTCACCATGAGTGATAATGAGTGCTAAGGTAATCCTCGCCTGGGACCACAAGCAAACACACAATAAACACACCATTCTCACACAGTCATGAACAAAATGTCACCAAGATACCGCACAAGCACTTATCTGGAAGCACCCCACACTTTGCCTGGACTTATCAGTCTGGGTACTGAGCATGCAGGGAAATCGGAGGCGCACAATCTTGCCCCTGAGGGAGGGAAACTTATGGCACCCCAAAGACTGTTATGGTGACACCCCCGTCTTGCTTCTTCTTCTCATCCTCTTTTAACAGCTTTATTCTTTTATCACACAGGCAATCAGATAGATAGTGGTGTCCTGAAACCCTTCGTACAGCTCAGTGATTGGGGACTGTAGACAGTGGACCTCCCTAATGCAACCCCTGAGCCCTGAGGTTTTTAGCCGGAGCCACCTCTGAAAGAAAAGAAGGGGAGAAGTATGGGAAGCAGGAAAGATGAGTGCTAGAGGTTTGTGAGTTTCTGTGTGCAGAGCAGAGAGTGTGGACGGCAGAGTTTCAGGTGTTGTTTTTTTACAAAAATGGATGTGTACATGAGTGGGTTGTGCACATAGAAGAGATGCTAGTAGCAGAGATAAAAGGAAAGAAAAGCGAATCTCTTTCCCATGTGTCATAAGTCCGTCTCTTCGAATGAGAGTTAAATCTATCAAGTCAAACTGGAAGAGCTCCGTCTCTCGCTCTCTCACCTCCCCAACGCAACGTCCTCCCTTCCCCTTTGCTCATTCTCTCTCTCTCTCTCTCTCTCTCTCTCTCTCTCTCTCTCTCTCTCTCTCTCTCTCTCTCTCTCTCTCTCTCTCTCTCTCTCTCTCTCACTTTAACTTCCTCTTTGATCTGATTGTTTCTCTCCCTCACTGGACCAAATCACTCTGCCACCCACACATCATGTCATCACGAAAAGAAGACAAGGACACGTGTGTTTGAGCCGGCCCGCATGACACTTAATGGCTGTTTGCGCATGTCCGTCTGTGAATGTGTGTAGCTTAAGTGTCCCTTCACAGGCACGACAGCAGTCTTCCCGCTAAGCTTGTGAATAAATATGATATTAATCCTTAAAATATGGAGGAGGGGATTACTTTGTTTACTACGTGCGTTTCTCCTGAAATGGAGTGCTACCACAGAGTCATGGTGGCATTTTTGCTTGTCCAAAAAGCTTTATGAAAAGGCATAAAAGAGTAAAAAAAAAAAAAAAATGAACGGAAGAGGAATTATGTGTAATATTTCTGTGGATGTTGGCTGTGTGTGGGTGCATAACTGCCATATGTTCTTTAGGCAATTCATGGAAAATAAGAGATACGTTGGGTATTACAGCTCTATTTTTAGCACAGGCAATCTCAAACCATGCTCTTCCTTCCGTTGCTTTTAAATCTGCTCCAGCAACTTGCCAATATTTCCTCTGTCCTCCCAAAATCCTCATCATGATAAGAGAGAATATGAGTGGGGAAAAAAAAGAGGAAAATTTCAGAGAAGCTAAGCAACCAATCTCCCAAAATAGGTCAGTTTGAAAGCACGATGAATTTTCATACAGCCTTTTAAAAGGCTTTTTAGGACTGAGGATTGTGGAGAAGATGCTGCTGAGGATCCCTTTCTCTCACACACGTGCACACAGCTGGGTCGAGGTTCACTGAGGGGGCTTGAAGACTACTACTGCCCCCTGGTGTTTGCCTCTATGGTAGTGTGTTTTTCTTGGGCGTACATCCAAAGGCTCACCCCTACTGAGCATTTGGAGAGGCAAAAACGTGTGGGTTCAGTCTCCTCATATAGAAATCATCTCACCGAGGCTTCAGTCAAGGTGTGGGTGTTAAACACTGAACGAGAACGGATGAGATGTCCATTTGTTCCCCTTCACACGCCTTCTTTATGTAGTGGAGCCTACATAAACACATGGGAGAAGAAGAAATCAATAAAGATGTGCCAGACTTACCCACAAAATTGGAGCTCTCATAAGCTGCCACCTCACGTTCCGCCTGTGGTTGCATAAGAATAGGGAGGGAATCTCTGACTCATCATCCCAAAATAAGCCAAACAATTATTCATATTTTAGGATCAAGTGAGTTAATACTGCTGACAAGGCTCTCAGCTCACCTCCAATCGCTCTTCTGTTCAACTCTGTTTAACGAATCTGCCGTATCTCTTAAAACAGCTTCTTCACAATGAAAGATTGGACTTGTGGTTTAAAATCTTCCGTAAAAACTTGTTTTATTCATCATAGAAACTAATTTATTTAACTCATATTCTGAGCCTTTTCTGTACAATAAAATTCTGTATTGCATTGTAAACCATAATTGTGTCCTTTAGCTTTCTGTTCAGATTTTATTTCCTGCTCCTTCTCACCCAAAAATAAACAATTAGATCTTGAACATTAGAGAGAAGGAGCATCTGCCAACCACCACAACAGGTCCTTGATATTTTAAGTACCACGTAATAATACTTGCTATCTTGCTAGCTATTTGCTTCGCTGGATTTTTGGTGCATAAGATTTTACAAGACTGTGTTTTATCTGTTTATTAAGAGCATGTTATTAAACCACGCAGGCCTTGGGGACTAACTATAGCTAGTTGGGATTTAAATATGAACATGTTGTGTGCATTTTAGATTATTATTATATGAAAAATGATGCAATGTTTATATGTTTAGAGACTTCTGAGTCCCACAGTGAGTGAAAACTGTATTTCCTGATTTTAGAATGGGTAATGACACGAAATATTTAGGGAAATAAATGATCTGTGATGTTTCAAGTAATGAGGATAGACAATGCTACACGTTATACACAGAATCAAATATTCTAGGTCTTAAATGTAGATATTATACAGCATCTTTGAAGGCATTTTTGTACCTACCCATATGCTGCCAATCTGGAGCATTGCTACAAAAAAAGGCAGGTTGCAGAGACTCACAGTAGATTATAATGACAGCATGAAGCTGTTGCTCAAAGCCGCAAGAAACTCCAGCACAAGCCAGATGTTTGCTAATGTCGGTATGCTCACCTGCTCTGCTGTGATAAGAAATCTTTCATTTAGATACATGCAAAGGTTATCGAAATCTGCAAACAATATTTTGCCTTAAGCAATCCTCGACTGTGCTGAAACCCCGCAGCGGCTTTCTGCCAATTCATACAGAATGAAGTATTTTACCAAACTTTTAAAATGATTCTTCCTTCATAATCCCCATTCCAGTCTCATGTTCTGAAAGATGTAAGATAAACGGATAAAAATCACTTATTACGCTCTCTGGCGAAACTGAAACTTTCATTATCAAAAGATTGATGTTATAGGTCACTTGTCCGACAGTAGCTTTGAAGTTTTTCTTTTTTTTTTTTCTTCAACGCAACAATATAGTGTCTAAAGGCAACTTGCAGTTCATTCTCAAAGTTTCTGAGTAGTTTTGTGAGTATTTCCCCAAAAGGCTGAAAAACAGAGAGAAATAATTTTAAGGAGACAGAGGTGGCAGGATTACTAAATAAACTGGAGCCGATCTGGCTCTGAGGGTAAAAGATTGGTTTCATCAATTAAATGTGGGCAATATGTCTTATTTCCCCTGGTATCTAGTCATGCTGACTGGGGCGGGGAGAAGAAATAGCCCCATTTTGGAAATGACTTGAACTCGTAAAGTTCAGTTTAACATGGTTATCTACTGCTCGCAAAAAGCAACTCGGTGTTATCACCACCGAATCCTAACACCAATCTGGTTGATCGCTGCTTGTCTGCTCACTGCAGAGCTGCAAGATAACCAGTCTATCCCCTGCACTCCTTCTGCTCTCAGCATCACTGGTCATGTAAAGGTTCCTCCTACTGTTTTGGCACTTTAATTTGATCTCCAAACCAAGAGCCACCATGCTGTGTTTGTTTGATAAGATGCTTCTTTCTCTAAAAAGATATAAACATGTAACATCAAATAACCTGCTTACAAGTATGTGGGGGATTTTATAGGGAATGAAAAATATCTCACTCACTGTACAAATTATAAAAAGATCTTGGACACAATTTTGTACACAGTGGGGGGAATAATTCCCTGCTGAATTTGTACATTTGCTCACTTGCAAAAAAATGAACAATCTCTGATCTTTTTTATGGTAATTTCATTTTAATAGAGAGAGAAACTATCAGCTAAAAATCCAGAAAAACTACATTAAAGTTAAATTAATTACTGGAATGAAACAAGTATTTGATCTCGTACAACCCGCAACAAATTTACACTGTGTGCTGGCTTTGTGCCCATGAGACAGATTACAATCAATCAGTTACAGAAACTTCTGATCTCACACCTGTCCACAGAATTGATTCCTTCCATTCCAACCTCTTCACCACCATAGGCAAGACCAAAGAGCTGTCGAAGGACAACAAAGACAAAGTTGTAGACCTGCACAAAGTTGGAATGGTCTGCAAGACCATCAGCGAGAAAGCGACAACTGTTGGTCCGATTATTCAGAAATGGAAGAAATAACCATTAGTGACACTTAGTCTGGAGCTTCAAGCAAGAGCTTGCCTCATGGGGTAAGAATGATCATGAGATAGGTGGCAGATCACCCCAAAACTACATGGGAGGAGCTTATTAATGATTGATACGCTGTCTCTCTCCATGAAAACTAAACTAACATAAAAATAGAAACTGTTCATGTCTTTGTAAGTGAGGAAATGTACAAATTCAGAAGGGGGTCAAATAATTTTTCAACCAATGTAACAAAATCAAGTTCAGCCACCTCTAGTGTCTCTGGCCTTAGCAGTTTAGGGAATCAATTAACATCACACTACATCTCCTTTTCTTTCTACAAGAGGTCAGAAATCACAAAAGAACAAGAGGCCAGAAAAGTAGAAACATAAATAATTTAAAGATTTGAAATAAAGCAAATGTAATTTTATGTATAATTTGTAATATCAGTGCTTCCTTTAGAATAACGTCATGGCAAAGCAAGAATATTAAACAATGTAACTATCAAAACTTTCCTTTCACAGAGAAAAACTGTAATTGTGTAAAAACTGAGTGAAGCGTAAGAAAGAAATGGAGTCTACCACATGACATATTCACATATGCAGTTTCTGCTGTATGATTTTTCTACTTTATGCAATACCCTTATCTCAGCTTTGTTGTAGATTTCACATAGATTGACAGAACAAAATTCTAATGCAAGCACACACACACAACACAGTATGCCCCCCCGACATCAGGTTCAATCCATCCTGTGATTGGGAATTGTTCTTTTTCTTATTAAAAGAACAGGTGGCCATGAGATGGCAGTCTCATTTTTCACTGCTGCTGCACTCCATGAGTCCAAACTAATGATCAAAACACTGAGCCGCTCCAAATCATCTCTCACCCCACACTGATAGATGTGGGAACTGATGGGAAGAAAAGTGTGGGTGCCTGCAAGCATTTGTGTGAACCCACAGCCGGTACACGATTGCGTGACTTTGTTTCCATATCTGCTTCCACACCTATATGTATATACACAATTGCATGTGCAGGTGTAGTAATACCAAGTGTGTTCATCTGTTTGCACGTGTGTGTGTTAGAGGCAATAGTGGGATATCTGTGCTTTCAGGGTAAGTACTGGAATGAGGCTGTGAAGCCAGTGGCTGTGACAGATCACTTGCTCTGCTCCTTTTCCACACTGTTGGTATTCTCTAAGCAGTTTCCTCTTCAACACACACAGAGAGCTTCCCATCTTCTCTCCAATTTTCCATTTTTTATGCAGTCGTCGCTCATTCGTGCTGCACCGTGCTTATCACTTACAAAGAGAAACCAGCATACATCTCAAAGGGAGAAGATGAAAGTGGTTTAATAATCTGTAATGTATGGGTGCCTTTCATTGGCACAGAACAAAAGGAGAAAGAGGAGATGGTAGCAACAGTAAACTCAAAGAAATCAAGTCACCCCCTTAACTGCTGACTTTACGGGAGAGAATTTGGAAGCTGCTGTCAGAGCCATTGTGTTTTTAATTCTTCCTGGGCAGCTTTACTCGCCTCCAAATGAGATTACTGAAAACACAAGCCAGTCAGTGATGACAGAGTGACTGAAAGAAAAAAAAAATCATTTCAGTGATGTGTGAGGCGTGTGATATGTTATCTGCATGAATTTTCATCCCCCCCTGTCATAAAAACTGCGATAAAGGCCGACGCTCTGCCACACAAATCCACTCAGGAGATGATTTTTTTTTTTTTTTTTTTGTGATTTCAATTTGATAGCGCAGCGATGACACCGATGGAAGCGGGAAGACGCGACGCTTTGGTGTGTGAAATAAAAGTGTTTTCCATGATCCAAGCTTGACAGCAGGCAAGACAGAAAAACACAAACTTTCCATTGCTCCCTTCTTTTCAGTGTTTCTGATCATGTGCCCCTTTCTGCCACTCTAGATGGGCCAGTGAAATTAGTCATCGAAGGTCCCATCTGTTGTGTTTACGACTCATTTGTTTACTCACTGGTTCACATCAGAGCTTACTGAGGCCAGGGGGGATTCCTTCAGTGTGGGACAAGGTCTGGGCTCTAGGGTCAACTGAGCTCAGTGATTCATCATATTTCTCACTAAGTAGCTGTGATGAACACAGATTCATTTCATTTCCAACTGTGATGAAAAGCAAAGTAGTGGAAAAATGTCACCAAAGAGCCAACGGAACAAAGACAGAACTAACCAACAGTTGGTTGGTCAGGTCAGCCAACGATTTCACTACTCGTAGATTTAGATAATTTTCAAGAAAAAACAAACAAGTGCTCATCGTCCGGACGCAGTTTGGTAAAAAATGGTTTGTTGGTGCTTGCTGCCCATAGGGAAATAGCTGTGAGCATGAACATGGGTTTATAGAACAGGTGGTGATGTTAGGTAAGACTGCAATAAATTCACATTATGCAGATGAGCAGTAAAGACAGCAGATGCAGCTGGAGACATTCACAATCAAAAAAAAAATTTGCTCAAACTCAGTGTTGTCCACCAACACTTTTAAATATATGCCAGACTGGGAATTAGCTCTTAGTCTAAGCTGATTTCCCCAGGCTTGCCTATCCATCCCTTCATTCATTTTTATACCCACTTATACTAATTCTGGATAACAGGAACCTCATGCTATCCATATATTTTGCTATGTAATTCAATCTTCATATATCAGTTCTTTGCTATCAGATTTTTTCAATTTCAGGCATAATAGCTAGCTTAAACTATTACATAGAAATAAATGCAAAAGTGTATTGTGTATTGTGTATAGTGTATCGGTACCAAATAATGATTTGTTTTTTGGTATCCCAATCAGTTAACCTCCCTCTATATGTAGCTCTAGTTTTCATGTGTCGTTTCCCAGCTTGTCTTGTTCTCACCAGAGTTTTTCAGCATTATTCTGTGTATCTTTTTTTATGGGTTGCAGATGAACAGTTCATTTTGCTTAGGAATGTAACGATATGGAAGTATTTGCATGACATTGAAAACAACAGCTGGTCAAATCTTCTACATTGTTAGGAAATACTCCCTTCAGTGCTTCCCTTGTTGCCTTCCTTATCACTCGACCATCTTTTATGGAAGGAAAAAAGATAATACTGTTCCACAATTCAAAGCACTTTTCATGAAAACTAAAATCAACTTCACCAGCAAGTCATACAAATCATGTCAATTTTGTTAATAGTGGGGTTTCCGTTTTATGCTATTAATAGCTGATATATTTTGAACCTTCAGTGGCAGGTTAACTATGAACATTAAGCTTTTATTATAAAATCTACAAATTACAAACATTAAGCTTCAACAATAAAATCTGCTCCGTATAAAGTTGTTGCCTCATGTGAAAAAATATTCTTAAAAACAGGCTCTGTATAAATATGACCTATATTAAAATGTATGAATATTCAAAGTGAATATAAGGTTTAACATAATTCAGTTCACTAGTTATGTCTGCAGCGTTGCTGTATTAGTATGCTAATAGTCTTTGGGATTATTATTAATTAGTTTTAGTCTAATTATTACTCCCTTCCCAAAGCTCATGACCATAACTGAGTTCAGGGGTGTAGATTGATTGATAAATTGACAGTTTTGCTTTCATGGTAATCTCTCTTTACCAAAATAGACCAGCTCCAGTGCACACCCTATAACTGGAACATACCCTCTGTTCCCACTTCTTAAACATGGGAAACACAATCCCATGGATGTTGCAAAACCATTCCAATCCAATTCCAAGACAACCCAACAAAATCCAGGGCTTTAAAGAACTAAGGATGAATTTTATCTTCCCCAGGGCCTATGGAGTTGTTTAACTATCTCAATGTCCTCACCTCTAGTGATGGGCGCATCATCCCCTTCAACCCTAGGCTCTGCTTCTTCTTGAATGTAAGGCGTGCCAGTGGGAGCTGTAGCTCAGGTGGTGGAGCAGATCACCTATTAATTATAAGGCTGGTGGTTCAATCCCAGTCTACATGCCAAATATCCTTGGGCAAGATACTAACCCTCCACAACCCAGTTGGGTCATTTGAGACAGCAACTTACCTCCCTAACTAACAAAAACTTAAGAAAACTGTAATTAAACAAAAAGGCAGTCCTACATGCTCCTGTGTAAAACAAACATCACTAGACGGGTAACAAAGTCTGCGGGTTGGGATGGGCCGAGGATGAATGGCTGGCCGTCCATGGCGGTGTCATCAAATACGTTGCCAGTCCGCAGGAACCGACATTAAGACAGTCGTAACAGGGCCTGTTTGACTATAGTCTTGATGTTTGTTTTTTTCATTATCCTTTTGCATAAAACATCTGACCTATTATTTATATATTTATTAGTATTATTATCATTACTATTGTTCTGTTAACATAATGAATATCTTTAAAAAAAAAAACAAACACTATCAGCAGCATTTGTTTGTTATGATGACTGACACCTGTGTGTGTGTGTGTGTATGTATCTCAGTAATAAAGTCTTTTTTTAACTGCACTGTGTGGTAGTTTGGTTTGTTTTTGTTTGTTTCACTAGGGGTTATGTACTGAACTATTTATTAAAGGTCGTCTACAGAGCAAATAAGCATACAATGTCAAAGTACATTTGTAAAATGGATGCAGACTATAGAGCATAGCCTATTAAGTATTTTTCAGGAACCATGTGTGAGGTATTCATTAATTAGGACTAAGCAGCAACGTTTCTGGTTTGTTGTGTTTCTGTAATTACTTAGGATTTTATGCATACCTTCTTGTTAAGCATTGCCAATTATTTTACCAGGAAATGTCAGAGTCTTGCAGAAAGTTAACAGCCCTTCCTCCTTGTTAGACATTTGAGCCAACTTTGTCTCAGATGTTGTTATAAAATATTGACAAGATGTCATGCAGCATTTTCACTGATGCTGAGTTATACTGTGCTTGTCATTCTGACTGGCCATGTAGAAATGATCTTGTGATTATGGTGCAATGTCAGGAAATAGAGTCTATTGTGTATTCTTGGAAGTCTTCTTTCTGCACTTTTCTCTATTTCCACTTTATTAAGTAATATTTGTATGGAAGAAGAAAACAATTTAAACACCTTAGCCAACTCATCGGCCTTCAAACTAATTAAGCCTATAAACAGCTAACTTAATTTTACTGTTTCCAGTTCGCCAACTTTTGGCTGAACCAGACAATTAAAATTGTGTAAATGTTAGGTGTCAGGTGTTACGACAAACTGCATGTAAGGATTTTACAAAGATAAAAAAAATTAAAAACTCTTCCTACTTTCTCATTCAGAATGACTTTTTTTTACTACTTATAATTTACAATATCGTTTTGCACACTTCCCCCCCAAAGTTTCCTCTTAATTTTAACATTATCTTAAAATTGAGGATATGATTAGAGATGTCGAAGTTAATGTGCATTGGCCTAGTTATCTATTTTGTGCACTGTGAGCCACTAATCTCTCAGTTTGCTGTCAAAAGATAAAAACAAACCAAAACATAATACTCTTGGATGGCTCAAAGCCACCATAATGTCACTTTATCTATTGGCATACAAATCCTGATTAGAGCTTAAGTGACGCCTAGAATGCGGCAACAATCCAATCTAGCCTTTGTTCTACGGAAAAACAAAACTTTTCAAAGTTACACCCCTGAAAATTGATTTTCTGTATGTATTTAAACAAAACCTGTCACAGTGCAAGTAGTCATTATTTGAAAAACCCTGGGCTGTTGTGTTCCAAGCCAAGGCCACAGCCAAGACACAAACTTAGGTCCAAAATGGTAGAAACAACAGCCCAAAGAAGCCAGTTATGTATGCCACACATCACATCTTGCATAATACAATGTCAACATTCATTATATAAAGTAAATTAGTCTATGCTGATGTTATTACATTCTTGTGTGCTTTTAATGTAGAGAAAACCGTTGCTGTGCTTAGAGCTTTGTTGACCTAGAACTTGGGTAGAATTTTTCACTTCTTAATGTGTCCTCTGAATCTACTCATGCCAACCAGAAAAACTCCACTACCCTATAAGAAGGGATTTATTGGCAAATACCCAACGGCACATCTTACATCAAAAGTAGACCTGATTCTTAATTAAACTGGTAGGACACAGCAACAGTGACACCTCTGTGGTGCTCTGCCTCAGTAAAACTGAACAGCCACTAAAGTTTCTTCTGAGTAATGATTAATGCATCCAATTTCTGTGATCTGTATTGAGCGTAGCATCATGGGTAATTAAATGATGGTCTACAGAGCACTGACTGCTCTCATAAAATGACAAGGCCATGATTATCATGAAGCTTGGTTACCCTCTGACTCAAATACTAATTGTGCATCAATAACCAAGCAGAATATGTCACCAAATTAAAACCTCAAACAACTCAAGCTGTACAAACAGTTCAAAGCTATAGCATTTCCATCAAGAAGATCAAAAATATGCATGACTTCACATACTTTATATTCACATATTTAGCAATTTCACAAGCATACTTGGTAAGATGCAAATTCAACAAATACAATCTGAGTTAAACATATTTACATGGTCAAAAATCAGAATTGCACAGAGTTGTCTAATGTAATAGATAGTGCTCCAACATGCTAGGAGGTATCTTTGTTGTAAGAGGTCCAGTCTGTCAGACAGACCAGAAAAACAGATATCAATGCCAGATTCAGGGGGCTTTCTGCCTCTTGAGACCAGATTTAGCTTGCTTTATAGACACCCCAAATGGATAAGTGCATGCTGTAGATCAGTCAAGATGGAGAAACAAGACAGAAAGTGCCCACATCAACAAGCCACAAGCAACGAGAAAGAGCCTCAACAATTCCACTATAACAGAGACCCAGATTTAAACGTTCACTTCTCCACCAGCATGGCATCAGTACTCAGCCTATTAATCCTAGGAACAGATCCACAATCACAGAGAGGGAAGAAAACTATTAATAGGTAGGAAACTATAACTGAGATACACTTCAGTGATAAAGCCAAGAAAATAGCTAATCAACCTTTTAAGACTAATAGGATGAAATTATTGTTGATATTATTGTATTTGCTTTACAGTTACAAAGCTCATGATCAAAAAGATTGATCAAGAATTAAAAACTATATGTTTAACAATTACTTATGAGACTGAGCAGACAGATGGTTAAGAGATCTGGGATTGATCTGAATTAAGTTAAGAGTTGGATTTAAAATTTGGACATGAATTGACCAAAATTGGGAAAACTTTCAGTCTGAGTGTAGAACACATACTGTGGGCAAAAATATAACTTCTCCTAGTGAATATAATAACAAAGATAAAGAAGAGAGATGTGCTTTGATGAGGCAGTTATACTTCTTCATGACACATAAACTTGTATTGTTTTAAAAATGTCAGTGCAACCTCAAAAACAAACGTACAGTACTGAGAAGCACATATACAGTAGATATACATATATAGTTTACTTTGCTAACATTTATATCAAGCATGTTATTCTTATGATTCCTGTTCTCCTTGAAAATAAATAGAGCAATAAAAAAGATGCCCAGCCCAGTCTTGTTGACATTTTAGGAAGTCCTTCTGGAGCAGTAAAGTTGCCCATATGATGGATATTAGAGCTCTACAGACAGTGGGAAAACAAAATGAGAAATGCCTATGGTGGAGAACAGAAGGAGTGAATGGAGTGAAGGTGGATAAAACCCTGCAAGAGCAGAATGCTGAAAAACACTAGTAGGAAAAAGAAAAACTAGTGACCTATGTAAACAGTCCATCAGTAAAAAAAACCCTTCAAAATATAGAGTAAAACAAGACGTGCTTAAAAAAGAGGCACAGGCAGCTATGATAATGGACACTACCCAAAGAACCAGATAAAGAAACCTTCAATAATCTTTACTAAATCTTTTGTTCTTTTCAGTACACTGGTTTGTAAAGAAGCTCTCCAGAGGCAAGTCTCCGTTTCAGCTCTTTCCAAAGCAGTTCCCTCTCCTTCTGGGCCCCCTTCATGAAGCCTCGGTTCTCCTGTGCTCTCCGAGACAGGTAGGGCATTACCTCATTCACTGGTCCATAGGGAACATACTTATAGACAGGGAAGCCTGCCTGGCCTGGAGTGAAACAAAAGAAAATGGGATTGATAAATGTAGACAAAAACTATTTCTCTCTGTATTTTTCAATATTATAAAATTCCTTTCCATAAAATATCATTTTGACTGACTAGTTTAAATGACAGGAGAGTATACTTTTTACAGATTATTTTGGACAAACTCTATAGAACCACAGCATGAGCATCATCTTGATTGGTTTCTCTCACTGAATGTTTGCTACGATCTGTGTAATCAGACAAGACTGCAGTATTTGCACTGACATCCTCAGTTTACAGCATTTCTATTTGAAGATTTCCTCTCGTCTGTCAGTTAGGCTCGCACACTGTGAAACTGCTTTGCCAGGGCTTAACTCTTTAGCTCTGTCGAAATAAATGTTGTTTTAACTAATCCATCCAAAACATTATAACATGATACAATAAACTCTGTCCTGACAAGCACATCCTGAGTAACAGCATATCTGAAAACGGAATTATAAAAACTAATTAAGGTACATTTGGTGCAATAAGTGATGGACAAATAATATGGGTCTCAGCTCCAGTCTGCTTTATTTTATGAAACAACTTCTTTATCGTTTCAGGATTCAAAAGCAGTGCTGGCTGCTCCATCCCTCAAGAAAGCAACAAAGAAACACATGCCTGTCTGTTTACATCAATACTGGTCAAGGCCATGTCAGCTCCAGCCTCACATTGACAGACAACTGCCTGCCGCCACTATGTCTAGCTTTGACTGACAAACAAAGCACTGAGATCCAGCAGAGGCACTTCGTTAAGAGGACTGTTCAATACTGAGGTGTCTCGGCTCATATGTCATGCAGACTGGCTTCTACATGTGCACTCCTTGGGGCCTGTGAGGTACGTGTGAGCAACTTAAAGGTCTTATGAAAGAGTTGAAAGCATCACAGGGTGTATGGCCTGTATGGCTGGCACTGTCAAAATTATTCTTACTATTTATGACAAGACAGATTGGTACCTAGACATTGCATGGTTGTGAATTTCTGCTTCTGTACTTTTCTTACCTAGTGGGAAGCTGATTTGATCACACATGCCGAGTAGCTGACCAAAGTATACCTTGTTTTCTGTGGGAATGAGACCCAGCTCATTCATTCTGATTGAGAGAGGATAAAAATATAAGCATGTTTATACAGATGCAATTTTGTATGAAAGAATAATAGTTTCAAGTTACTGGATACAGCATAATATTTGCCTTTTTAAGGTGTGTTTCACCGTGTCTTCATTGTGGGAAGCCACCATTACATTTGCTTTTCTGTTGAGTGCAATCTCATCCAACACGTAGTCCAAACACCTTGCACAAATACATGACACACAACAGGGACAATTTAGGTAGTCATAATAATGGGTTTGTTTGTCTTTCAAGTAGGAATTAGTAACTTCTTTTATATTGTTCACTATAAAATATGCATTTTTATTATATTGTGCTTACACTGTTTCATGGCACATTGAAATAAATCAATTTCATCAGCAGATCACATTTATTGTAAGGTGTGGGACTACTTTTACAAACCTATACTCCATAAAAAATCTCTATATACATCAAGTATTCACAGTATGTAAACAGAAATCTGGCCCTGTTCATTTGTTTCTCTGTTAGTAAGGCTATATTAATACACATATTCATAACCACCATCTGCATGTTCTGAATCCACCTCATGTTATACTGTATCCAATTAAGCATCCTGAGTTTTTTCTTCATTGATTACATTATTCCATTAAAATCTTCTCAAACTCTTGAGACGAAAGCTTGTTGCCATAAGAACAAGACTGCAGTAACTCCAAATAAAAGACTCTGTCCTCTGTGGTGTTAACCGGTGCCTAAAAGGCTGACCATTTAATTCTGTTATTTAAAAAAAAAAACTACAGTAAGCAGACTGTTCCTCTCTGAATATGAAAAATGAGAGCTTGGCAAACAGCAATCAAACTCTACATGTGTAGATTTATGCAGAACAAACAGACCGACAAGCCTTGGCTCTTACCTGTGGTACATCCTATTGGTTGACTCATAGTCAGGGTTAATAGGGTCTTCATATCCGATCTCTTTGGCCCTTTCTCGCTCCTGATACATGTAGGCCCCACGCACCAGCTTGGCAGCAAAGTGCCAACCCTCACGTCGAGACAATTCTACATCCATAGTTACATTGTCATAGGCCTCCTGCAGAACAAAAAGGAGGAGCACCGATTCATGAAAATCAAGTCCTCTAAGTTTACGTACCAGTTTTAAAACATGTTTTATATACAGAGCTGACTGCATTTCCATGTTTATTACAAGTAGAAATGTGCAATGATATACCTGCTTTATTTTTACAGAAGGATTAGTCGACTTAATCTGGGTTACCTGTCCTATCTACCTTTACATAATAAATAAAATGACATGTGTAAAAAAACAAAAAAAGAACTATGGAAGACAAACTCTGTAAAACAAAACAACTGTCCAATGTGTATAGCACCACAGCATATCAGCACAATGGCAGGGCCAAGGGTGATGATTTGGGCTTGGTTTGCAGCCACAGAACCTGGACACCTTGTATTCTACGTATGCCGAAGGATTTTAGATATGAGCTCATTAGTTAGCTTGGATCCAAAGGACAAAAGAAAATATTTTATAAGAATCAAGGTATTCACCTCTCAATCAACTCGAGACCTGTGCATAAACAAATGCCCACAAGTGAACCAAAGCAACAACCGCATAGTGAAATGTTTAAAAATTCCTCCAAATGATGTGAGAGACTGCAGAAGTCAAACAGAAAATAATGACTTCAAGTTTTTCCTGTAGGCGGTTCTATAAACTATTGAACTATGAGGAGTATTTGGTTTTTCACAGGATTGCACATAGCTCTGTGAAAATGTTCTTTTTCATGACTGTAAATGCCAGCAACATAAAAAATAAAACACTCACAATAAACCTTGTAGTTATGTTGTAACCAACAGATAATATTCTAAAAGTACAACTATTATGAACCTATGCACTTTTGATATCATAATGATAATAATAATGCTGAGAAAAACACAAAAAAAATAAATCACCATATTTCCACCACTATTGTTTTCTCGTCTTTGTCGCGTCACTCTTTCAGCCCAGCTTGGCTGACTAATAGAAATCTGTTTACATGCTGGCATTTGGACCTGTCACAGCATGTTTTCTTCGATAAAAATTACAACGGCTGTGTCACTGGATCTCATTAATAAAGAGAGGAATCTCCATCTGTTTTGGTTTTATTTGTTTGGGGCTTTTTAGCTATTTTCAACAACTGTTCATTGGATCTATTTCAAACACACTGAATATATTACTAACCTAAAGAAGCACATTGTCAAAACTTGGGGTTTCTTTGTGAGCTGAGAACATGGATTTAATCACTCAGTGACAATAACAATCCTCCCATTCACCACAGAAACATTTTGCATAAGCAAGGCACTAGTAGAAGTTTGCAGCTTTGAAGATCTGTTTTTGTGTAGGCCCCGACCTTTAGGTAGCATTGATAGGTGTTGAAAATGACAGGCTTTTCTCCGTTGTAGGTCCTCTGCATCTCCAGCGTTAGTCTGCTAATGGCTGGCTGGAAATAGGTTTGCTCTGCATCCACCATCAAACGAACACCACTCTCTAGGGCATGCTGAAACATGAAAGATCTCATTAATTTGGTGTAATATCATCTAATATCCTAGAGTTTCATTAAAATAGTTTTCAAGGTTGAATTAATGAACATTTTTTATTAAATAAATGAAACAAAAGAATCAGTGATTCTTAACACTGTGACATTAAAACACAGTAATAATAATAATCCCCGTAATTTTTTTAATTATTATTATAATTATAATTATACCAGTGCAGCTTTTATAGACTATAGTAGCTATATAGTTATGGAAATTATATTGTATTTACAAGATTTACAAATCTCATTTAACCAATACACATAAAAACATCTTACTAATCACATATAGTTGATCTATAGGTGTTTATTCATAGTAGTTTAACAGCAAATTGCCTCTAAGTGTGGGCATGTTCATGTATGATAATCAGTCCTTGTGGCTGGTATGTAATTACCTTCGCCAAGACATCTACACGCTGTAACATCCGCTTCATTTGTTGCTCCTCCTCTACAGTGAACTTCCCCAGCAGAGGCTCCAGCTTACCTAGCTATGAAAACAACCCAGGAGAGAATCCACTGTGAGATACTAATAAACCAAATATCACACAGCATGACACCTATTAGTCTTCCCACTTTATCCAACCATGAGCTGGCCTGATTTCAAAACCACAGATGTATGCAGTTTAACATGCCCAGATTCTTCACACACAATTGATCCAGGCTTCTTCTTAACCCAGGGTTAAGTAATTCACCCTAGAAATTCCAATGAATGATGCAGAAAATCTGCAGTTAAAGGTTGCAGACTTTTAAGTAAATAAAACTCCAAATGGCTGTTTACTATTTGTGTAATTGAGCTGATTGTGTTCAAGGTCTGGTTATAGTAAAATAACTTGAGATAAGAACATTTAAACTGCAAAAAGCCCTTCATTTTCACTATAGCAGCCAGAGAGCAAATGACCATTTAGTAATGAAATCCTTATTTTAAATGTCATCACAATTAATTACTAGTTTTGCTTCAGTTTTTCCAGTTGCTTCTGAAATGAACATATTACAACAGGGGACAAAAATAACTGGATCAATAACAACAACCTATGGCAGCTACAGTACATTTGAATGACGTGCTTAGAAGTCAGAATTAGCTCAGCAGGTGCAGCTGACACTTAAAACTCTCCTGCCTGCTACAACCTGAAAGCATGCCAAACTTGGAGCAGTATTATCTAAGTCAACTGTAGTCTCCAAGGAGTAATGGTAGAAATATATTTTAAAAGTGTTTTTTTAATTTTGAAAACTGTTTTCTTTAATCTATTGTATCCCAACAAAAAAAAATCTCGCTCTTTTTCAGGATTCTATGCTACTGACCTCTACATTTGGAACAACAAGCAGATCCGATATCTTTGTTCTGTCATCTATTAGGCTGTTCCAGTCAAGCATGTCAATGCATCTGTCAGGAAAAAGGATGGAAAGTATTACGGGAACAGGGTTTTGGTGAAACTATTACCAGTATCTTTTTTTTTTTACCAGAATCTTTTTTGTTTTGTTTTTTTGTTTTTTGTTTTTGTCATACTGGCCACTTTGTGGATAATTATGTTTTTAAAGATTACGTGAAATACATATTTATAGCTACCCCCTTTTTATTATTAATCATTACTTTTATTATTTGCCGAATTTTGTCAGGTTAGCAGAAAGGAAAGTGATGATTATTTCTTCCATTTCTAGAAGCAGTAACATATATTAAAGGGATCGTATTTTATAGTATTGAACATTGTATAAAATAAATTATCAAATGCATGAACTGAGAATATCCTCTTTAGTTTAATTTACTTTATGAAATTAATATTAGTTTAAAATTCCCATACCATTTTTTTTTCATGAATTACTTCTTCTGCAAAACTGCTTCACAACTAATGAAATATTTCTCTGTGTGCAACACGTCTTTTATAACTATTTGAGAAGTCCTCGCTTACCCTGTCGAGTCCTCTTTCCTTCCTGTAAACCAGCCATAGAAGTCACCATTTGCGCCCAGTTTGGTCATGAACTCCTATGAGAACACAGAGATTTAAAGTTCTGCACAACACACACTAACAACATGTCTTGCATTATCCCAGTTGTGCATTTATGGAAATGTAAAACCTGACATGTTTAGCACATATTACACAAGTATCACCATAACTCATCAATGCGAAAAACATGGAAAAAGAAAAATGATTACCTGCAGTTGTGTAAGCTCCAGCCTCTGCTCTAAGGCCTCCAAGCCATCTTTACCCTGCTGTGACGCTAGGAAGGTGAAAAACCGCCGCCATTTCACCAGCACCTCTGAGAACTGGAGCTTTTGTAGAGAAAAAAGTAGTGTCATTCAGCAAGACTAAAAGCTTACACTGACTTTTTCATCGCTCTTTAGTGCCTACCAGAAACTGAGGTCGTCCTAGTGCAGTCATTTTGATGGCAGAAAAACCATCCATTGAACTCCCACCTACAAGCGGCAAATAGCATTAAAATAAATGAAATGATAAAAAGCTAAAGATCACAGTGTGATGGTACGATAGAATGATGTCTGGTGTCATAGACTACAACTTCAATGCAAACACAGACAAGTGTGGCTTCTCCTGTGTTTGCCTACCAGACGCTTTGATGCATTTGATAAAGGTTTCCATATGTTGGTCGCATTTGGCCTCGTCAGCATAGAAATATGTGCGTGCTCCGGTCACTCCCCCACGGCGGTCGCCGAATTGTTTGTGCGCTTGATATTTTCTCTCTCTGTGGTCCTTGCCTGTGAGTGAAAAACACATTTGCATATCATTACTTTTGATTACATCTCACAGTACAGTTTGTCCACAAATGAGGGGAAAAAATAAGGCAGCTTACCTATGTTCTCTTTCTCTGCAGCAGACACGCATGAGCTAAAACAGAAGTTATATGAAAGGATAAAAGATCATGGTCATGAATTTAGGCAACTTCAAAAATGTGAAAACTTGCACTTTTTTCTGTGAACATTGTGGTCTTGTGGCAGTGGCATGCTCGAGGCTGCAATTGTGTTTACTTATGCTTTGCTGAATTGCTGCTGCTCACCCTCTGCAGAGGGGAGTTGCAGCATCACTCCACACTTGACCTATTCCCCCCTCATCATAAGGCACAGGGGAGCTCATGTAACCAAACAGATGACTAAACAGTAAGCATCCTGGACATCAGAGACATCAAGAGGCTTCAAAGCCAGGAAAACTAAAGGGAGCCATATTCTTTTAACTTTGCTAAAAAGAGTCCCTGTCAAAAGCAAGCAAAATCTACAATGGAGTCCATCTGACATGGTCTAAAAGTGTACTATTTTAAATGTTGTTTTTTTCTTTTGTCCATCCCTTGCTTGATAGTGTTTTATATACAATCTGCTTATGCTTAAAAATAAGAGAGACATTTACTATTTCCTAGACATTTTTTTGGTATCGTTTAGATACTATTGATTGATTTTCAGCCCTAAAAAATAAGACGCCAAATCTCAGAAAATTAAATTGAATTAAACAGCTTCAGTGGACAGTGTCGGTGTCAAATAACATTTGTGTTACGCTCTCTGTGTCACATTTGGGATATATTTTATCGCCAGCACAAAACACTGGCACCCAGCTGCTTTAAAAAGCATGCAAGCCTTCAAAAGCGTGCATTTGTCAAATCTAAAGTGTAAAACTGGGAATGTATTTTTAGTATAGATGGTCTACACATCTAAAGGCTGTCACTGTAAATATCATGCGTTCAACATCAAGCCAGGATTTGCTTCTGTTCCTTATACAGTATCTTCCTTCTTTTGGAAGAAACTGACTAATGTTGTTGCTATCTTGACATATGACTGGAGAGCTTGTCAAACCTGCTGTCTCAGATCAAGCTGGCTTAATGTGCCTTGTCCTACAGTCTCAATGTTTGAAGGTGTATGTTTGGCAAACAATATCTTTCTAGGCTCAGATTTGATACCTCGCTTGATGTTTCTAAGCAGGCATCCCCCAACACAAAGGATATCAAAGCTGTGCCGTGACATCTTGTTACTAGTGATGAGGTCTAAAAAATATATGCAGTTAAAATAAAAGGGAGTTTATAGCAAAGAGCTTACCTAGAAGTTTTATCACTTTACAGAATGTGATAGGATGACAAAAAATTATGTCTGGCTCAAGATGTTATCACTGTCAGCTGTCACTCTATGTCAACAGACTTAACCATAAGATACCTGACTAGAGGTAGCCCCATTTAGTCATCACATCTGAGCTTTATAAAACTAGAGATATTCTGAGAGTTAGAAAAGGTCAGTCTTTTTTCCTCAATATTAACTTTTTTGCTAAGTATATCTGACAAGTACATTTGTCATTTTTACTTGAAAGAAAAAGGAATCAAAATATTCCCTTTTCTCTACTGATTTGTCTCTGGAACATCTCCAAAGGGGACCAAAATGGCACTCATGAATTACTCATAATGCATGAATGCCCAAAGCTGAAACTAAAGTAAAAGTCCTGCTATTGCCCACAGAGATACTGCTTGCATAAGGTTTGCACTGTTGTCCAAGTTTACATCATCTCACACATCACTTAGGAATCCCGTCACATGGGCTGCGCGAGGCAATACCTAGCAAGTGAGAAATTCTCTTCAGCCAGCCAATTCCACACTAGAAAGCCACAAGTATGCCAACAATTCATGGTGTAATGAAGATCGACCGCCTGGCTGCAATGAAAACACATCTATATTTGGTATTAAACTACAAGAAAATGCAAAAAATGTGCTTTTGCTTTATGTTGTTTTGTTTTTTTAATCTGTAATATGTGTAATACAGACAAGCATAGCCTGAATTCAATGTGTCTTTGACAGTAATTGCATGCAATTTTGGGACTGAACCAACTGTGAAATTCGAGGTCAATACTGATATGTTAAAAAAAAAAAAACAGTATAGATGATTTTTTTTTGTATTCCCCATTTTGTGCAACAGGGGAAAAAGATCATTATCAAGAAATACATGTTTTGAGTTATTTGCTTCTTCACCACATTATAGCTGTTCTCACAAATGAATTCCAGGTTAAGTTAAGTCCGGGCACTGTCCACAATTGCCCTGCATCCTGTACAGCATAACAGGAGATAATACCAATCAGAAGTGTTCATAAAACTGAAATTACTCACTTTGGTTTAGGTGAGAGCTGCTGCATGGGTAAGCAATTATCTGTTCTATTCTCAGATGGGTGCATTAGACATTACACCGACATTTTACCAGGGCGCTGGCAGGGTAAAAACTGTTAAATGTGCAATTCAGCTGCGTCAACCACTTGTTTTCTCACATACAGCTCCACTGGGTCGTTTCGATAAACGTTCAGGGCTGCAGTACAGGTGTGAAAACAAACAAATTAGGGACAAGGGATCCAAGAAATCAAGACTAGAATATTATTAGGACACAGCAAATAGCCACTGCAATAGTTGAAGGTCATTTAAAATTAATAAGCTGATGGCAGTCGGCAAAGCAAATACTGCCTAATATATTGGTACATCACTGTGTAATACCTTTGACCTTATCCAACCAGATGTTGGGTGAGGTGTGGGGGGGCTGGAGCCTATTCCAGCTGACACTGCGCAGGAAGCAAAGAACAGTCTGGACAGGGCACCAGTCTATTACCCATGCTAACACATTCCAAACCTTCAACCAATTTAGAATTACACATTCATCTCTGGTGCATGTCCTTGGACAGTGGAAAAAAAAAACCTGAGCCCAAAGATGTGCCCGTTAGGCAACAAGCATGTCAAAACCCAAAACCTTCCTTCTGTGAGGGAACAATGGTTATCACTGTAACGGGATTGAGTCTATTGTATTATTAAGTAAAGCAATAGAATTTTCATACTCCATTTCTTTCTGCTCCGCTTCCTCCTGACTGATGTCTTCCTCAACACTATAGTCCAGGACAGAGCCAACGCCGAAGGAGTGGTTCTTCTGAATCAGTGGCTTGATGTCATTGTGGTCCTCACCAGCCACAAACTGACCATAAAATGTCATCTTCATGAACTGGTCAAAGGTTTTCTGGCCTAGAATCTTCTTAGCTAGATCCATTACCTGGGCAAAAAGGGAAGGACATTACATACATTACATTTCTGATTAGTAATTCTAATATGTTTTGGGCTTTCATCATGTCTTTTACATTGTCCCCATTGATTATGTAAATATGTCATAAGTGTGCCATGCTGGATGTGTTTTAATGCACTCTACTTCCATGTATATAACACATTTGCTTAAAAGTCTTAGATGAATGGAAAATGCCCTGATAGATTTATACAGCAGCCTGTATGCTAACAGTACACTACAATAACAGGACAGCTGAGGTTATGTAACATGGACTGGATAGTTGAAAAACAGGTTGTAACTTGAGAGGTGTGCATTGCATTTAAGGGTGGAGCGGAAACTGTTAGGCCTGTCTACATTACTTTACATACAGCCTATGGTTCAGATTTGATCAGCTAACAGAACTTTTGTTTACATTCAACGCTACTTATGGCTGACATAAATGGGAATATTCCCATATTGTTTGAAAGGAAATTGTCAACATCACTGTCAATGCTATATCTATTAGTAAAAAATAACATAGTAGCAATTATATATAATATTAATAATAAGTATATAATATTGTATTAAACTATACAATTTATCGTCCAGTGACTTGCTTACACCTGTTTTCTTTGATTGTGACATCTCATTTGCTTGTTATGCGAACGTTTCACATAGAATTCAGTATTTATGCTTAACTTTATTTTTTTAAAAAAACTGTAATCAGAAAGTGATCTGAACACCTAAAGGCACATTAACAAACATACTTCATGTTAAATTGCCGGGCTGTGCGGTGAGATAGCGCCTCATTACCTCTTTGTTCTTATCAACCAGGAAGTCATATGAACAAAGTTTGAAAACCACCAAACTTCTGAGCAGCTCTAATGAGTCTTTGCTCTTGTAAGCCTCCCGGGTCTGCTCAAAGTCTACGGAGATCTCATTAGCAGCAGCGGCGGCGGTGCCTTCTCTCCTTCTCCCTCCTCTCCCAGACAGTCCGGGACACTCTGACCCGCCGCGGCTTCTGACACCGTCATGCTCCGTCTGGGCTGTCGAACTGGAGGTCACGGTGCAACGTACTGCTCGGTTTAAGACTAACCGTTTAAAGTGGATGTCCGCCCTCGCCCGTTTGAGGGCTAGCACGGTTTTGACGTAAAACATCAGCGGATAGCTGGCCCAGGTATCAGCGCTGAGGTGAAGCTAGCACACCAATAGTGTTTGCTAGCTGCGCGTGCCCCACCGTAAACAAACTCGGGCCAAAACGGGCACATTTTTATCACTTGGTTGGTGGATTGAAACGGTGACGCACTCACGGCTTCCTTCCCGAAGTTTCCCGCATCTCTCCACCAGCGCGTTTTTTTTCTTTTTTTTGTGAGCACGTTGCGTCGTTGTGGGTATTTTTTAATTAGCAACGCTGTCAACTTCCGCAGAAAACACGAATTACCATGACGTGTAGAGGTACAAAAAAATGCTTGTTTTACATTCCACTTCACATTAGGCATTTTCCTAATAAATATCTTGTTCACTGTGTTAAACTCATGGATTAAATGGCAATTTCTTAGGATATAACTTAAAACATTAAAATGAGCTATATTGGTATTTCTTCAGCTTCTGTAGTTGAATTTGCCATCACTTTGGTATAGCTACATATATCGCTTCGGCCTCCTTCCTCTGCTTGTTCTCAACTACTACGGCGGTATCTGGAAGTCCTACAGGTCATTCTTATCCAACCTTGGGGGCGTATCCCATTTTGACCTCGGGACCTTCAAGGCCATACACTGCGCAGATGTACTATGCCAGCCACTTGGTTATGTAGTTGCATGTATGCACTGTCTGCTAGCATCGTGCAACAACACCGTCTGCATACATAGATAAATAGTACCCATATGTTATTATCCAAATTATATTATAAAATTATGCTTTATTATGAAATGGGCACATTGCATGATCATGATCATGTCAGACCTTTACTCAAGTTTTCTTGGATAAAACTTTGTTTTATCACCTGTAAATTAGTAACAATTTGGGCGTTTCCATCATTTCAGCAGTGGTTGTTTTCCATTTTTCGACGAAGCAATATGTTGTAAATGTGTAGGACACAACTTAGTCAAAATTATGTTCACAGAAGACACTGCTATATAGACAAGAATGTGAAATGCGTATAGTGCTGCAGTTTGTTAAAATGAATTTATGGATACAAAATCACTCATACAAAAGTGATATGTTCAACTTACGTGCGACGCACTTAGAGGATTTAATGCAGGGTACTGTCTATCAGCATCACTACGTTCATGTTGACAGATGGGGGAGCTATTGTCTCAGTTGTGGGTAATACACTGCTGCCCCCTGAAGCCGCCACACAAAGGCTCACACAATAATTAAAAAAATAAAATAAATAAAATAAACTACTTTAAAATACGGTTTGGTTAAAATGCGTAGTCTTCTATAAATTATATTTATAAATCTGATAAGTCAACGTCTAAGATGATCTATGTACATAACTTTTGTTAATAAATATAATATTTCCACTAAATGTCATCAATATAGGTAATTACCTCTACTGTTTGTTAAAATCTAAGAACGGAGCACAATATTTTTTTTCTTTATTTCTTTTTAACCCTTCTCCTTCAATCAGACCCTGTTGCGCACAGGCTTATGTAAATTTGGTGGCTCACGCATGGCGCACTGAGCCAAAGATAGAGTAACAAATCAGGAATTTCCCTTCTGCCACTCCTGAGAGCGCAAGAGAGGACCAAAGTTAAGGATTAAGCGCGTCTCCTTCGAGAGGAACAAAAGCGACATAGTGACACTCTGCTTTATTTTAATTTTAGTTTTTGTAAAGATTATCAACAGTCTACACATTCCCAGAAGCTCCGAGGACACATTTTGGCAAGAGAAAAAAATATTTGATTCATTTTGAGTCTGGAGGCATGTGGCTTATGACCTCTTTCAAGGAATAAGTAACACAACAGGAGAAAAGACGTTCACTAAGACTACTGCGATTGCAACTTTGGCTTTATGACTTTTTCTCCTTTGCGGTTGGAGCTGCCGTCGTTGGTCAGTTTTGGAAAGTTTCTCGATGGCGTAGGTGGTGGCGAGACTTTTTAAAACACCTTAAGGATTTATTAGCCTATTTAAAAGGGATGCGCTTTCGTTTTATGTGCATTAAAGAAACTGGAGTGTGCAAAGAACACTGAAACCCAGCCGTCGTAACTTTTGGATGAGGGTAATGCGGCGTAAATACGGCGTCTAGAAGGATGCTGCTGCTTGTACAATGGAAGTAAAGAACTCTTTTACTTTTCTTGCGTTGGTTTGTCTTTTCTTCTGCTCCGGTTTCAGCCAAGAACTCAACCCCAAAGGCAGGAATGTGTGCAAAGTACCCGGGTAAGCATGCAGGGGGAAAACTGGGAGCTATTCGATTTGTTGTTACTGCAAACCAGCTTGTACAATAAGATTTGCAATAAGATGACATTTTTTGCTTCTTATTCTCCATTTTCGGGGGGATGGGAACTTCTTTCAAAAAAGTTCCGCTAGAGTTGGGAAATAAGTAGTTATTCAAAGTATTTTTTATTTCTTGTTTTGTGGAAAAATGCGTAACTTTATACATTTGACGTTTCCATTGGTGGCCTTGTGCGTAAATAGTGGTCCTCCAAAGTCGCCGAATATTTTGTGAAGCCATCCGCCGTCTTTAGTATTTAAAAGATACGTATTTTAGGTCAGGAGATCTTAGAAACACTTTGTTTTTTATGCATTATGTCACGTCGACCCACTACC
Organism: Neolamprologus brichardi; assembly: GCF_056152115.1. NCBI lineage: Eukaryota > Metazoa > Chordata > Actinopteri > Cichliformes > Cichlidae > Neolamprologus > Neolamprologus brichardi. The sequence continues at coordinate 31,063,535 of NC_142115.1, forward strand.
CCCTCTCCCTTACATATAACGCGCTCCCTGTTCAGTGTAGCCATAGCAAGATAGCAAGAGGAGGAGTCCACTGAAGAAAAGCATAGCTATACAGATGTGTGTGCTACATCTGGAACCGAAATGTTTTTGTTGCTCTGAAGAGGGCGCTCTCACAGACCCTTACAGCACTCGTGGCACTATTTAATAGTGTGGTTGATAATGCACTTTTAAGAACAAGATTTTGGAAGAGTTAATGAAACGCAAAACTGATAGGATTTAGGTTAAAATCCTGTCATAAAAGCAAAAGTAAGTGATCCTAAAGGCATTTTTTGGTGATCTCCTGAGCCTTTCAGTAACTTGTGTAAAAGAAAAACATCCAAGCCCATAATTGCTGACTGCAGTATCCAAGCTCGAACTGATGTTTTGAATTGTGTAAATTGTGGTAGGCCAGAAACAGCAAATGTAATCCAGGGATCATTTTCCAGTATGTTCTAAACAATGTGTGATAAGTAACCATGTACTTGTAGCTGATTACTTTAGGATGGATGAGCTTAAAAGTTATCACTTTTCTTATGTTGAAAATGTTATCGGACCAAAAATAGCTTATTTGAAAAAAGAGAGCGAGAGAGGGGGGAAAATAGCTTATCTGAAAAGCCACACACTGTATTTTCCTGTGCACTCAGAAAGAAAGTCATGAGCAGCTGCTCTTCAAAAGCTAAAGTTGTGCTGTCATCTTGCCTCACTGGGCAAAACGTTGTCATTTGCCAGAAAGGAAATTCTGGCCTAGAGTATTGTTATGCTCTATGAAGTTTTCAGCATGCTGTACATGACCTCTATTGCTCTACAAGGTTGATATTTTGCCCCTCTTTGCACTTTTCAACATTCATGACACTGAACTCACCATTAAATTGTCCCCCCCCCCCTCCCCACACACACTATTCATTTATTGTTCTACTTTTATAGCCCTGAATCATATGAATAGAGGGAAGTAGTTCATTATTTATCACAACTAGTCAGCATTTCCAATATGTCTCCTCATAGTGGAAAATCAACTGCTGAATCTGGCTTTAATGGCAATACATCCTAAAATCATTTGCCGGTGCCCTCAATAGTCATTTTTTTCTAGCTTCAAGTGTTCCTAACAGTGTTTTGAGAATGCAAAAGGTTGCTGGCTTTGTGGTGTTTTCAGCACTAATGCAGAAATCTTCTTTTCAAATCAGTGAAAAAGCAGCAATTGAGGTAGTCTGTGAAAGCAGTACATGCATTCTTTCTGTGGTAATGAAAGGCACACAGCATGTAAAGACCAAATTAATTCCATTAAACAGTGAAGGTAATTTCTCCTTCTGCATTCTGGCATGGATTGGATTAATGTTAATGGTTAACAAAGGGTCAATTATAAAGGGTTGATTACAGTTTGTCCAAATTTGGTGTGGCACACTTGAAAAAAACAAAACACAAAACAAACAAACAAAAAAAAATCTAAACAAAACTGTATGAAATAGGAAACAAAGAGATTCTTTGGAAAATTTCCTTTCATTCAAGTCAAGTAATTCAGAGGTTTGACCAATGATCTTGAACACGTGCCGGTTTTGGCAGGATAATAGGATTGTGCTACTCCCTTCCCATCAACTGAACACAAACTGCCATCTTCAAACAATTTAGGGCAAGCTGACGTGTTGCAGGGGCCCCACAGAGGTCACCGGCATGGGAGGAAGAGGACATGCAGCCGTTCTTTCCTGTTAGGCCCAATACTTGTCTGCAAAACTTTGCCTCTGAATATTCACACTGCATCACAGGCTGGGGGAGGCGGAAAAGCCTGTAGAGCTTCCAGAGCTAGTAGCTTTTGAGTGTATGTGTCTCGTAGAAATTGGAATGAAGCATATTGAGGTAATTATACAACAATGTGCTAAGCATATGTGTAATGCATGGTGCCATACTTGCATTTGCGGAATTTGGCAACAGCTGCATCAGTAAGAAGCACAAAGCCAAAGAAGCAGGAACTTTGTGTGAATGTTGTCACTTGATATATTTGTTTTACTTTATTTTAATCAAGTGTTTCATCTTCCCCCCCTTTCATTCTGAACCCCCCCCTCCCCAGATCATCAACACCAGTGTGCTGCAGTGGATGGGGGCAGCTAGGAACTGAATGTCTGACACGTATGTACCACACTTACAGCTAACATTTGGCAGTATGTCATATGGCTCATTGTGCACACCAACAGAATAATATGGCCTATACTTTTCACCTCAGCCCTCTGTGAAGGCAACTTCACCTGCAAGGACAATGAGGTGTGTGTCAGGCCAAATGAATGCCGCTGTCGTCATGGATACTTTGGAGCTAGCTGTAACACCAGTAAGAATTTTTTTTCTCACTTTATTTTTCATTTTGTGTCATTCCTGGTATTAAGCAAATACATTTTACATGTTAAATATAAATGTTCCAGTATAGTACCCTCGGCAGTCAGTTTTTCAACATATTGCTTATTGACACAACAAATATCTTAAAAAGTTGGCAAAGGCTAGTCCAAAAAAGCAGGTATTCAGAATTCATGTACTTTCAAGATTTTGGATGATGACCAAATACATGTATAATAAATGGCATTCTTTATGCATCAGCTAGTTCTTATATTTCTCTCAAATTAGTGTTACAAAAGAAAAGAGGTGCGGGAGGAGGACTGGGCGGTTAATCCAAATCAAAGAAATTAATAAAACAAAAAGAGGTCGATAGCTTCCAGGGCCTAACTAAAATGAAAAATGCAAAACAAAAGGCCTACCTAGCTACTCAACAAAAGGTCAGTGAAAACATACAAGAGTGGCATCAACCACATAACCTAGTGTGACTAACAGATTAAAACCTGCAACCAGTGTATAGGGTACCCCAGCTTACCTGTCCAGCCTCCCACCACACACAATACAAAGAAGCCTGTTCGCAAATGTTTGTCATAAAGCCGAAGCCAGCAGCCACCAGCTGGCCAGGGAGCTGCTCATTTGTAGTGATCCTCGGAGAGTGATTGGCCAACTGTGCCCAGACCAGCCAATAGACACATGCCAATCAACTTTGAACTGGCCAATAGGTGGAGGCTTGACACCTGAAAGATAAAAAGAACACCAAAAGCAAAGCCACATCTCCTGGCATGTAACATTAGTTATCATAACATGCTTTTACACAAAGTTCCAATGTCAGTGTTTGTAGCTCAAAGCACTACTGCGCCGAAGTACAACCTTCCAGTTTTACTAGTATTTGTAGTCTTAGACTCTGTAAGAACTTTTCTGATTACATTGTCTTTTAACAGAATGCCCTGCAGAGTACTGGGGACCAGACTGCAAGGGAGAATGTCACTGTTACCCCAATGGCCAGTGCAATGATTTGACCGGCGAGTGCACCTGCAACCACAATCGCTGGGGACCTAAATGCGAGAATGTTTGCCTTTGCCAGAAGGGCAAGTGTGACCAAGAAACAGGAAAATGCACATGCTATCCTGGCTTCTGGGGTCCTCAGTGCAACAACAACTGCTACTGCAGCATCAATTCAATCTGTGATGTGATGACAGGGCGATGCTTGTGCAACCCTGGCTGGACTGGGAGGAACTGTGCACTCCAGTGTAACTGTAACAATTCACCATGCGACCAGTTCTCGGGACGCTGCCAGTGCAGGGAGAGGCTTTGGGGTCCACGCTGTGAGCGAAACTGCCAGTGCCTCTATGGCAAGTGTAACCAGGCTGATGGTTCATGTACCTGTCTGCCTGGGTACCGTGGGAAGTTCTGCAGGGAGCCATGTCCTGCTGGATTTTATGGTCAAAACTGCAGGATCAGGTGGGATTATATTTTTTTTTTAAAAAGTAGGCAGAAAGCAGTGTACCATTATTTAAACAGGAAATTCTGAGCTTTTCAGATGCATAATGTTGAGTTTCCATGCCTGGTACATGTGATACTGCAGGTCTGTGGGTTTTAGAGGATTTAATATCTAAAATCTTAAATCTAAACATGTCTATCTAATTTAATGGAACAATGCCCAAGCGAGATTCAATGGAAATTGGTATTCAGGAGGTAATGGTATTCACATTGTCCCACAATCATTGTCACAACACAAGAAACGTGCAGTACAATTGCTTCAAGTACTGCTACGGTTCAGTGTTTATCGCCTTCAAATGATTAGAGCAGGAATCTAAAGCAAACTAATACAGCTGGTTTCATGAAGATTTTGATCACTGAGCTGTCTCATTACATAAGAGCAGACAAAAAAAACTCTGTGTTTCATTGGCTGCCACCAGGTGTGGGCACTGCAAAGGCCAGCAGCCCTGTAAAGTGACAGGAGGAAGCTGTATTACATGTGAGAGAGGATGGAATGGGACTCGGTGTGATCAGGTCTGCGCCAAGGGCTTTTTTGGTGAAAACTGCCAGGAAGTGTGTCCTACGTGTAAAGATGGTCACCACTGTGAGCCCATCTATGGCAAGTGTCCGCACTGTAACCCTGGCTGGATTGGGGACAGGTAAAAAATAAAACGCACACACACGCACGTGCGCACATGCAAATGTGTAAAGAAAAGAGCATGCTGTTTTGTTGTTTAGTATTCCTTTTAAATATTTAACTACTAGCTATTACGAGACTATTTCTGGCACTGTGGTAATGACCATGACTCATACTTCTAAGCTTTAAAATTACATTATGTGTAATCAAGACATTCTTTCTGTGTGTGATAGGTGTGAGGTGCGCTGCCCCAATGGCACATATGGCGAGAACTGTGAAAACAACTGCAGTCATTGTTTTAATGGCATCTGTCATGTTGTTACCGGAGAGTGCCTCTGTGACCCCGGGTTTTATGGCACATAGTAAGTTAAACGACACCTCAAAGATAAAAACAGCCTTGTTTATACCATTGACAGCTGTACATTATGCAGTGGCAAAGGGTTGAATGTGGTTATATAATGTTTGTAGCACATTTATATATCTGTGGACTTATCTGCATTTGTTTAAACTAATGAAATAAAAATTAGGAACAAAAAAAGCAAAATTCTCTCAAACACAGCAGAAACGATTGGGATATGGAGCTAATCCCAGTTATCCCTTTCTTTCTTCTTTTGTTCCATGTAACATACTGGTTACTCAGACTCAACATTAAGCAGATGTTTTCTGTCTCTTCTCTGTTGTCAAGCTGCAATATGACCTGTCCAACTGGCCAGTATGGAATCAACTGTAACCAGACATGCTCTTGCCATGACAAGAACTGTGATCCTGTGTCTGGTGCCTGCTATCTCCGTAAGAAAATCTTTATTTTTACTTTTAGTTTTTTAAGAGCTAACTGATGTGTTGCGGTTAGCGAGTATGTCAAAAACTAGTGGGGCTTTTTTATTCTCCAAACTTGAACAGATATTTCTTACTTTATACTGTACACACCAAAAGAATTCAAATGCTCTGAACTGTTTATCTGTAAATTACATGCCAGCAATACTGCCTGCATATTAAATTTCTAATAGTTGGCTGTATATGCTGAGTAGCAACAAATACATCTATTTAGGTCAGTGTGTGTAGTGGGACACCAAAGGGCCTTGATTGTGTTTCCAGACCTAGACCGGTGTCCTTTTTATGGTTGTGTTTGTTGGCTCTGTTCCTGTCCAGCCGCAGAAGAGAGAAAGGAAGGAAGAAAAAAGAAAGGGATAGAGGAAAGGAAAGAAAAATGAGAAACTGGAGTGGATACAGAGAATAGAGAAAAAATACTGTTTGGAAAGAGATTATTGGAGGCAGACGTGGAGAATATCACACACAAAGACTGCATGAATTTTGGCTAGTGAACGTGATGGGTGGTGGCAAGTTGGTCAGTGATAAACTAACCCTTTGCTACTTTTACCTCAACTCCATTCCAAATTGAGGGTCACAACATGTCAAGGACAGACCACCCAACAACCAGAGATGTATGTGACAGCGTAAAACTCGAGGCTCACTGCTTTTTTACTCCTATGTGTTACTTCTCTTCTGGTGCTTGTCTCTCTTTCCCAATACTAAATGTTGTCCATAACTGTATAATACACTACTGATTGTCTTTGGGGTGTATCAAACTTCAAATGGGAGGAATGCTAATAAATCTTTGAGTTATGATGAAGGGTCTATAACAAAGAGGGTGTGAGAGGAGGAAGCTAATTGCAGAAAATCAACAATAAAAGCCCAATTGGTCTTAAAGGGGGCAGCGCTATAATCTACAGTTATTGTCAAATCTGCCAGATTAATAAATACACGAGTTAAACGCTATATTATGGTATCTTCAATGCGATTTCATATTAATTCGTAATAATGTCCTACATGCCACGCTTTTTTTGTTTTAGCTATGACTGAGAGAGCTATTTGTTGAAACTGGCATTCAGATTTCACCAACACATTGTGGCACACCCACCATTCCCTGCATTTTGTCTTTCAGAGCCCAACCAGCGGATGGGTGTGATTGCAGCTGGGACCTTGGTCTCGTTTTTACTGATTGTCCTCCTCTCACTGCTGTGCTGCTGCTGCCTCTGTCGGCACAAAGACAACCACAAGTGAGTGACAGATAGGTGCCTTCACCTCAGCGGTCCACATTAGGGGCTTGGGTTTCTATTAGGAGGCCTGCCCTGGTTATAAAAACAGAGAAAAATATTTTCTTTGTACCTTTTCTCACAGGTTGTTAAATTAATAAATGCACATAAATTGTATTTCAAGAGCTTTTATATATTGACATTATATTGTGAATTGCAATATGAGCAGTCCCTGAGCCCTCAAAAGAGGCAGAGGGCCAGGTTTAAAATGCCTAGTTTGAATGATTCATTTGGATTTCCATGGCGTCATCCCTTTTCAACAGCAAAAAAGCCAAACGGATCTTGTGTGGACGATTCAGCAGAATCAGCACTAAACTTCCCCGTATTCCACTGAAGAGACAGAAACTGCCCAAAGTAGTCGGTGAGCCCGAAAACTATTTCTCATATACCACCACAGTGCTACCAGAAGCTTCTGTATTCTCTTAATCTTTGTCTTTGATTCTTGCACAGTCTGCTAAAATGTGTATTTTTATTAGATTCAGTAAAAGCCAGTGAATGTAATGATATTCTGTGTAAGCAGTATACGTAGATGGTATAAAAGCTGTGTTTTAGTGGCTATCAGTGCTTTCAAATGTTTTTAATTTTAACGTCATGTAGACAATGACGCTAATGTCTGTCAATCAGTGTAAGCATTTTCTTTCAGTGCTACCTTAGGCTGCTGCCTAGAAGATGAATAGGGTTGAAAAGTGTATGGTGGCTGCCAGGCGAGTATGAGGTTTCATTTGAAAAGAATGCACTGGTTTTAAAGCCCATTATTATTCTTGGCACTGCCAAATGCCATGTGTTCATATTATTACGACCCTAAACTTGGGCTTTTTTCTCCCTATTTTCTTTACTCTTTTCCATCATCTTCTTCACAAGAATATTTTTTCTTGTGCTGAGGAGGAGGCTGTGTTATTAAAAAGAAAGCCAGTGGTTGTTGGGGGCCCCACGTGGTGGTGAGTGACGAGCTATCAAAGGCTGCACTGTTTGGGTGGACGTTGTAGTTCTGCTGCTCCATGTGGAGGTCTCGTGGTGTGTGACAGATGTGTTTGTGACCCCAGTCTTTGGGGGTTTTTTTTCGTTTTTTGTTTTGCTTTTCTACAGACGTCAGACTAGTTGACGTATTATGGCTATTTTTGCTTCGGATTTAGAGTTGTTTAAATTTTAAAACACTAAGGTTTGTTATCAAATCATTTCCCATTACCTAAGCAATAAATACATTCATTTTTGCATCATATCAGACAGCAGAAGCAATGTTTGCTGCGCTGTTAAATGGAATTTCCAATATTTTCAAGACACTGACTTATCCTGACATTTTCTGATTCTGAAATGATTAGTTAATCTGTCAATCCAATCATCTCTCTGTATTTTGTCACATTTCGCAGACTAAAAGCATATATGGCTGGTCAGTGACACAGATGTTCCCAACCTTACTTTAATTTGTGTTTTCTGAAAAAGACAGATGCTTTAAAACGTGTTTTTGAAGTCAGTGTAGTGCATAAGGGGTTAAATCATAATGACCTGGTTTCTTTTCCAAGTCTGAGCAGCATGTGCTTTCTCATTTTTCCAACTGATTATTTAAACTATAATCTGTCCACATTATGCCTCATTTGAAAATACAACACATGGACTGTGTTGCCTGTGTCATCCTATGGGACATTAATGCTTATTTGTGAGTAAGTTCAAATCATGTAGGTAAAATGATTTCTTAAGAATGCAAGTAAAGAAAAATCTATTTTTAGGCCTTGAAAAACTAAAGTTTCAACAGTTTTAGACAGTAAATGTGAAAAATGTTGCAGTCAGACTTGAAGGCAGACCCTCATACCACCCTTCATCTTCTCCTTCGTTTGTCCTGCATAAATCTTTGCTACCCTGCTTGCATTTGTGCTACTCACAGAAGCATGGTTTGCCAACATTTAGAAACTCCAGCTCCGACTGAAGCCGCACAGTCCTGCACACAGAACACACAAACACACATTCCAGAGGGGGGCCATAGGGCTGGAAACAGGAAGTGGTCGAATTTACCCCAGCTAGTGTCAGAAGTGTGATTTATCCACATCAGGGTCAGTGGCAACAGATGTGGTAAGACCAAATGATAATAAAACAGGGGTAGGGGAGATGGGGGCTGGGGGGGTGTTGGCTCTCACCTAAAAATTAAGTTCCCATGAAACTAAATTCAATTTTCAGTTTGTTTGTAGTATTTAAAAATGTTTATAGTCAGCCTATATTTGCCATTTAAGTTCTTGCTGTCCTATCAGTCAAATGTGTCTGATAAAGCAGAACATGGTGGAGAAATATCTAATGTGGTCAATGTTTTGAAATGGTATGTTTATAAACAATAATAAACAATCAATGAAAATTAAGCTAAATAAACATCTGGAAACACATGGAAGTTGAACCACAGTACCCTAAATGAAAATCTTTTACATTATGCCTCCACATGCCTGCTTTTTTTAATATAAGACTTTTAAGACTGTCTTTATTTTCCTGAAATTGAAAAATGCAATATTTATCAGCATGGGACCTACATTTTAGAAGTCAGGGATGAATTAAAGGAGTTATTTAGTCCTAGAAAAGTTAGACTCAATAAAAAAAAAACTATATAAACACACTGTCACCTATTTCCCTCTTGGTGAAACTAATGCTGTTTGCTTGCATTTTAACATTCCTTTCTAAGCATATTTACTCCACACCCTGCACATTCGTGTATGTCTGGCATTCCTTGCCTCCTCTATATCCAAACGCTTCCTCATGGACGGATGCTAAGACCAGCTGCTTTTTTTCTTCTTTATTTATCCGGGCAGAGTTTGGCTGGTATTGCAAATGTGTTTGCTGCAATACTCACAGTGTAGTTGGGAGTTATCTAATCAAAAAGTCAGAATATTTTCTCAAAGTCACACTTTGGCTTTTACTAGAATGACCCAGTTATTTTTATACTCCTGTATATATTCATTCTTTTAAAACAGAAGTGTCCAAATGGCTGTAGGCTGTACGCTGGCTCTGTATATGAGAATTTACATGCAACATTGCAACATGGGTCCATGCTGTTTTAGGCTGAAGTATTTACTGTTATTACTGGTGAATCATATTATTATTCAGTGCACAGTTTTCTAGAGATGGACCAGGTGTTTGATCTATCAACTTTCTTGTTGTATCCTCTAGACTTCCACCACCCTACTGAGCAACTGTGGTGGTGGAGTTCTGTTGTGGAGATGGGTCAATAATACCCTGTTGTGTGTTGGCCTTCATGCACAGAGGGATCACAGTGGCGTCTAGTCAGCATAGCGATCTTCCTTACTAGACTCACAGTCTGGACCAAGCAATTTTTAAGGACAGCAGTTGTTCATCGTTGCATACATCACTTGCAAAATGCCCATGTGTTAGATCGCTGACTAACATGACTGAAATCTTTGCCATTCTACATTCCTTTGCCCTTCAGTCTGTGCCTGTCTGCCTGTTGCTACACTATGAGGACCCTGCACAAGTGGTGGAAAAGACATATACAATAGCTTTTTTTCCTGTATAATTCAAATATTTACTTAAGCATAAATAGTTTTCGATCTTACATTGAAGTTCCATTCTGGCTTCAGATTTATTTTTATAAATAAATTAATATAAAATATAGAGATAGCAAATTGTTATGGGGATATCTTAAAATGATAATGGAAATGTAAGTCCTCTGTGTTTAAAAGTACTATCTTGTGACCTCTTTATATATACAAGTAGTTGAGACAGACATGTTGCAACTGTTTTGACATTCACCCCTCAGTGCATAAAACAAGACAATAGAACCCCAAAATCAAATATTTTGTTCAGGGAGTTAGACTTCTTGTTTTGATGAAAGAAGGAAACCTTATAAGGAACCATTTTAGATCAATGTAAAAATAACCAAGTGAGTCATATATCTAAGGCAAAACCTTGAGGTTCAAAACAGATTGAAAGGGGCAACGTAAAATTAAATTAGAAACTAGAAATTCAGATAAAACCCAGCAAACTAAAGGGGAAAACATGACTCAATCATGTTGTTTTTGGAGAAAAAGTTCAAAGCACAAAAAGCTCAACAGAAAGTCACATGGTGTGAGCCGCCACATGGATTCACATGGGAGGCAAGAGAATAAACTTCAGACTGGTTTAGGGTGACAGGTAAACCAGACTTGTTTGCTATAATGGGAGAATATAAAAACAGCATCTAAGCAGATAATCTGCTGGATTTTCTTCTTTTGTGACATTTTAAAAGTGCATCCATATCAAACACTAATACAAATGCAGCAAGAATATAGAGAGATACATTTCTGCAAGTCAGGCTGCAAAAATCTAGCTGTAGATCTCTTAAACTAGCAAATCGTTTTAGGCCAGTCTTGGCCAGTGTCCTGGTAGTTAGGGGATTCCTTCCATAGATGGTTTATCTAAGGTCTAAACAAACGCATGGACCCATGTGTCATCAGGAATATAAACAGGAGCATCTGATGTGGCCGGTCATGCAAGTTAACACCCAGTACGGTTTAGTCCGGTTCACACCAGATGGGAAGATTAAGCCTAAGTACCCTTCAGAAAGCGCAGCTGTCCTGAGACTGAAGGGTTAGCAGAATGCTGTAGTGTCTGAGGACAGAAGAATGAGAGAGCGAAAGGGAGATTGTGAGAGGGAAACATGACTTGACCTACTTATTGTTAGGGAGAGGACTCAGTGGAAGATGACGATGAAGAACCCATTTGTGGTTCATTTTGCTGAACCCACAAAATACTAGAAAAGCCCAGCAGAGACAATAAGCAACCACATAACATTGCAACGTTTTATCTTACCATTCAGCTCTTTATTAGTATACTGTATATTATAAAGAGTGTTGTTTGTTGGTTAAGATTTTCCAAGCAAACTCTAAAGAAAATCTGAATGTCGTCAGCTGTGGGAATTCAGCTCCAGCTAATAAATTATGAATGGGTATGAAAATATCACCATTTGCTTTTAGAAACTCATAATGTCAGAGCCTTTGTTAGCTCACATGTAAAACCAATTTTTCTACAGAGTTAGTTAAACCAATGCTTTCTACAACTTTGATGTGAGACTGAGTAAGAGCAGACTGTTTGTCCTGTAACACAGTGAAAAAAACCTCTGACTGACCTTTTGACTTTTGCATTTGTTTTTTGTTCTCAGTAGCCCACCATGACCCAGAGAACACCTTCAACTGCAGCTTCATTGAGCCCCCCTCTGTGGCTGAACAGCACTCCCCCTCCTCCTGGTCATCCCAGGGGTCCTTCTCTTCTTTTGAGAGCGGAGATGAGGGGCCAGTTTACTGTGTTCCGCATGAAGGTGAGTAATCGTGTAAAAAAAACAACAAAAACAAACAGTTCAGCTATCTTGTATGGACACACATGCGAGATAATCATATTCCCCAATGTGACTATCCAGTGACTCACTCACTTCTCTAATAGCTACATAATAGTTGGCATTTATGCCATTTAAATTTAGATTCTTCTTTGAGAACAAGAAGAGCATAAACAGGAAATGGAATGGCCAAGTCAGCATATTGCACACATTCCAAACAGTGACTAAATCCTTAAAGTTTGGTGGAAAAGACCCATTCTGTCAGTTTCTAATCTTGAACTATGAAATTGCAAATGATGCTTTAGCCAATTTTAGTCTGTTTCTCTTCAATGTGGGTCTCTTTACAAAAATGGATTTTGAGTAAGATCATCAAGTTGCCGAGTTGACCCAGTTATTTTCAGTATAACTGAACAACAGCAAACATGCAGTAAGCGTAGTGATGATATCACATATCAGATCATATGTAATGCTGCAACAGCACGTATAATCAGGATTGAAATAAACAAACACCATTTTTGAGTAGCATCTCTTGATCTGCCAATGATCCACAGAATCCATGAATGACAAGCGGAGCCCCAGCCCTGCAGCAGAGAAGCCAGAATCTGTCCCTGATGAAGATGACGCTGGTGAATACACCTCCCTGAAAGACACGAGTGTAACCAAAACAGAAGGCAGTGAGCCACAGTATGCCTTGGTCGCTCGCCTCTCCAAGCAGTCGAAGGAGGATGAGAACAGTGGCAAGGATAGAGATGGCACTCCTATATTAGAGGCCAAGCGCAATGGGAAGCCACCGCCTTCACCTGGCAAGCCCAAACCACGGCCACCAGACCCATCCACTAAACCCAAGGTGTCGTGGATACACGGGAATACCACAGGGTCTCCCCAGCCTGAGCAGCAGGGGGGAATTAAGGCACTTGCAGTGTCAAAGGAGAAAAAGAGAAGTTCAAGTGATGGCTCATCTAAGAGTGAAGAGTGGCAAAGAATAAAGGAAAAGCATCATGACCGACAGAAGATACAGGAGGGGCAGGAGGCAGATGCCAGTGGCTCCCCTAAAAAACACAAACCTCTGCGAGGTAAAAAGTCTGGGGATGAGCACGGCAGTCCCAGTCACATGGAGCACATCAATGGTGTTGTTCAGAGTGCCCTCAAGAAGATAAGTAATTTTCACTGCTCCTCGCCTGAAAAGAAAAGTGTTGATAGTTCAAAGCAGACCCCTAAGGAGCCACCCAAGAGCCCAAAGGTCATCCATCCTCATATGAACTCAGAGGCTGCTACGCTGCTTGCCGCTCAGCTCAAGGAAAAAACCCAAAGCATCAACAGGAATGAGGGAACAGGGCTGACAAAGACCAATGGTCTCTCCACACCAAGGGCAAACCGGGAGAAGCCCACACCTCCACAGAAAGCCAAAAGAACCGGCTCCACTGGATTGAGCCAGATTGAGCAAGGCTCCACCAAACCCCAGCTGCCCACCTCAAGTAGCCTACAGAAAATGGTGGCACCTGTAAAAACCAACCTTGGGACCCCTGAAGCCAAGAGCCCGGAAAAGCAGGACTTGAACGGCTCCAGGACAGGGGACCCACTGGATCCTACACCAAAGAAGACTCCCATAAAAAAACCACCCAGGAAGAAAGGAAAGGAAGGTACTTTGGATACATCTGAAAGTAAAACACCACAGCAAAAGACAGCTATTATGCCACCACAGGTTGTGAAATAAGTGTTTTGAACTACAAATTGCACAAAGTTTATGATGGATTTGCAAAAGACTAAAATTTGTTGGAAGTTTAACCACAACATAGTTTTTCGGTCAAGGAATTGTAATTTTACTGTTTGAGTTTAGGGCGAATCCAGGACCAGTCAAGAATAAGAAGTGCTTTAAATCAAGAGGAACAGTTGAGTCATATTGGTAAGGTGTATTATAATAACCTATATACATCATTGTATTCATTTCAGGAGTCCTTTTTTTAAACAACTATATATCAACCTCACACCACAACCTGTGCCTAAACTGGACACAACTGTGAGAACAGTGGTGCAAAAGCATAATCCAAAGTTCATTCATTTCTTTTACTCTGCAGTATGTCCACCACTATACTTTGCTTATATGCTTAGACATCCATAAACATCCATAAGATTTTTTTTCTTTCAGTTCTACCACTGGCTTATATGGCAACCCTTACACTGTATCATAAAAAGTTTTGAAAAATTTAACTCGGTACAAAGGGGCAGAGAATTGTCCCCATTCAAAGTTTCATCTCAGTGAATAAACACTCTAGGACCACCAGCTGGTCAAACTGCAAGATTTAACCGTTAAAGTACATCCCCATTTTTTTCTCTTAAAAAGGTATAGTTGAAGTTCTTGGGATTGGGTTGTCTTCAGAGCATGGTGTCATCATTATCTGTCATGTGGTATTTTTTTTTTTTTTTTTTAAAGGCTTTAAAATTGACACTAAAAAACTTACTGAGTAGTAAATGAGTTATTACATGCATTTTTTTTAAATTTAAGGGCAATGAGTTTTCATTTGATTTATTAAAACCAAAAGAGTTCCATGGACTTGAGACCCCCTTTTGAAAAACTGCGCTTTATTAATATTTTTTTGTTTTTTCCTACCTTCACCAAGTGCGTAGAGATAACTATACACCAAAAGTCGTGAGGTTTTTTCAGTGCCTGTTTATTGCAGTCAATCAGAATCTTCAAACAGGAAGTGAAGTCATAACATAACCAAAAATAAGGCTTTACATCCTTTCAAGAACATGGCCACTGAACTTGGACACACCTATAGTGTGACACAAAACTTGGTGTTAGGATTTCAGGTTATCCAAAATTTAATTTGCATAATTTCATGACTGGAGTACCGAATTAGGCAAAAACACATTTTTCCTACGTGACCTTGCAGCCACAGACTTAGCGTGATTGGATTAAATTGATATAATTTTACTGTTTGTTGTTATTTTACTGTTTGACCGCCTCATATTTGCCTTCAGATATATTTACGAAATTGAATATGAATTGCTGTTGAGGTTAGATAACTAATTTTCCATCCAGGTGTCAGAAAAATAGCTATTCTATATATGCTCTCCACAGGTACTAAATGTACTAAAAATAATCAAAAACTGGTCCTCAGAGTATACCAAGCTACTTTTTTTTTTTTCTTCCCCAATTAGATGTACCAGCACACAGGAATACAGATCTGCACCTAAATTAGTTTAGGATATAATCCTCATCTCTTTTATGTATTTTAGATATGGGTCTATTTGATGTTGATTCTTAAAAGAAACACTTTAATTTATGCTGTATTTGCTGCAGAACAGCATCTCTAGCAAAAGAAAGTTCATCTTAAATTATAAAATTTTACTCTCCAAGCTTTTGACGATGTTATTCTTCACATCTAAATTTGAAATTTTGACACACAGGTACACGTGAAATACTACATTTAGAATCATCTAACGAAATTATCCGTACTTATGAGATAGATTTAATTCCGCTTTGAGCGTTATTACTGCTTCCTTTTCCATACAGAAATAAAGTATTTAGGGATTTTCAGCCTTTTGTTCTCCTTTGTTCAGCTATTTCATATACATGGCTTTTCCATACTTCTGCTTAACCCAAGCCAACATAATGTGCTCTTACTGTATGTTTTATTCAATCTGCTAAACCACTAAACCAAAAATGAAACCCCAAAGCGCACCTCATTTTATTTCATGCTTATTATTCACTTTGAATTCACTTTCTGTGTGATGGAGAATCATTTTTAGTTTTGTATGCTTTATTTTAAAAAAGCATACCATGATATGCTATCCTCCTATTAATCAGAAGTAAAATATAGTTTTGTTCAAATATTCACCATTAGTGGCATTCTTTACAGATCAGACTACAGAAGAAGTCTGCCATGTGTCTCTGTGTACTTTCAGTTTAGTCAAAAAGTGAGGTTGATATCGCGTCAAAGGTATTTTCATTTCAAATTACGTTGTGTTATGCCACCTGGGTACTTTCTGGAACTAAATCTTGACTAAGATCTTTTCTACCTTAAAGGATCAGATTATCTTAAGCTATCAGAACCATGCTAAAATAAAAAGGTGTAGACTGTAAGACTAGATGGTACTCGGGTCTTATAATTTGCCTCAACTGTGGATCGGTTTAAGTGAAAAAAGCTATTTTTGCCTAATGCTATTGCCAGTCTCTATTATAACTGCTGATCCTAAAATACATACACAAAAAATGGTATTGCAGTGAAATACTCAAACTGGAAAAATTAAATTTTTCTTCAAGATACACACGTGAAAATAACTGTCACAATTTGAGCTATAAATAATGGATAATGGATTAAAATAAGCAGAAAGTTATACCAACGTGCCATGGCGTGTTTCCGTCTGAAAAGTCCACATCGCACCCTCAGCTAATTTCGTGAACCAAATATTGCTGTTTTGTGTTTTTTATCAAGGTACAACATATTTCTCTGGTGATTTGTTTTTTCAACATTGTATACATTGTGTAAATTTTATTATCTTTGTAAGCTGTGCTTATATGACCTTTTCAGTGCCTATATGTTTTCCTTGACATCATTGAATTTACTTTTATGTTGCATTCTCTTTTTTTTGGTTTCTTTTGTTGCTTAGTTTGGGCTCTGAAGCAAACTTGGAGTATGAGTGCTTTCCTCCGGTCAAGTTTACATTGGCTTTGTAATTGTTCTCTGTTGATGTTATGTTTATGTGAAACTTAACTGCATGACGCAGAGTGTAATTATATGGCATTGATAGCTGCAGAAGAACCATATAACCTTTGTGTTCCTTCCATTTGTTATTATTGCCTGCAAAAAAACTAACTCATACAAAAAGGGTTGTACAGTCGTACTATAATACCACTCCTGAAGCAATTCCATATACTTTTGACCATAATGTTGTGTAATTAGGAAATGGCCATTTTTATCTGACTGGTCTGTGCTTTTTTTTTTGGCTTACAGAACATTTTTGTAGAAAAGGGCCTGAAAAGCTGCAGAAAACATTACTGACTGTAAGGTGTATTTTGTCTTTTGTGGTTCTTTCATAGCAGTTTTGATTTGTTTTTCATTTGTGTATGATTATTTGGTTGGTTTTTCCTCATTTACTTCTTTGGAATAAAAAAGCAATACATGTAGCTATAGAGAGCTTTAAAAACAGTCCTCATTGAATCAGTTTCCTGTGACAATCATTGTATACCGTTTTGCATCTCCTGACCTCCTATTGGCTTCTTTTTCTATTGCCTGATTTCAGTGTACAGTCCACTAGAAAAACAACAAGGTAAAGAAGTATACATTTTGTAATACATCATGTATTGTATTCTCCTTAACAGATCCACTTTTATTTTATCCATTCTTTTAAGTCTCAGCTGTTAGGCTACACAGTACTGCGGATGTTCTCACAGTCATTCGGTCATAGCGGCTCTTCAAAGACCCTGAGGGAACCAGGGGACTGTCAGTTTGGCTCCTTCAGGAAGGGGGGACAAGCGCTTCTTTCATGAAGGAAAAACAGTGGAAACTCTGTGTTAAGGAGTTAATCACGCGCTGCATATGTGTCGTCTTTTGGAAGGGAGAAAGGGGGATATAGCCAAAACTGGGCCACCAGGCAGTGAAGGAGGATGAATGGCTGTATATGAGAATGGATGGATAGGTCATGTGATGGGTAATTGGAACCAGAAGATGAAGTGGCTTTGTTTAGATTTCTGCTCTTTTGACATGATGTTCTACTTACAGCTGTGCATATGTGTTATGCATACAGAAGTTTTATGCTACATTTTCAGAGCTATAAAACATAAGCCTGGTTTCCAATACTTTTTTATGGAGATAGCAGTGTGATAAAGCCTTTTACTGACACTGACAGCAATAATGTTGATGTGACCTTTGCAGAGCACTCTAAAAAGATGTCTTTTGTAGAGCAGAGCAAACAATTTAATCATTGTGGTGATGTTTTCCTTATTTGTCATACAAGTGGCAAAGTGCCAGTTACGCCGCCACTTTGGACTTGAATGAATTGTAACAAATTATTGGAGTTAAATTCATGGTCCAAAGAGGATGAACCTTGATGATTCTGTTGCATCAGTATTTTCAGACATTATGCTACTTTAGTCACGATGAAGATTAAATACTTTTATTTTATTCTATTTGTATTACTTTATTTTTGTGCATTGAATGAAACCCAGTGACATTTGGTGTTGACATATATGGTGCATGCATGTGGAGTTTTAATAGCCATTTGGATCATTCATTTGGCAAAGCCATTCAAATTAAAAACAAAATTAATTCAGTACTTTAGTTTTTTGGTTCATAACCAAATATCCGCCTAATTAATGCTAATTAGCAGATGTTAGCCTGCTGATATTGGCATTAGGCTTAAAGAACCCCTGTGTAGAGCTTCACAGAGCTGCTGACCATACTGAAATGTACACTCTCACGATGAGCACCCCCCCCCCCCCCCCCCAAAAAAAAAAAAAAAAGTCATACCATCTTTCATGTGACAACAGCCTGAAGTCAGATTTACTGCTAGAATAGAGAGGAATGTTAACACAACTGCCTCCATCTGCCCATCCGCAACTCACAGATGGAAAAGATTCTCAGCTGAGGATACCAAAACATGTTCTCTGTCTTTTCATCCTTGACATGTTGTGGGAAAGTCACAGATTGGAAATGAGCATTGCATGTCACCACTGCACAGAATCTCAGGATCAACCGTGTTGATTAAGCACGTGTACAACTTTTGATGGATTTCTGTGCCTGCTGCTCGTGAATAGAACAGGTTTACAATTACAGAACTTGTCCTTTTTCATATGAACTTAAAGTAATTTTTTACTCATTTATTGACTTGGCATTAAAGGTTACGTGTAGCACTGCAACATAAATGCACAAAAAGGAGCTACTACACTGGATAATGCAAAGCTTGGTCAAAAAGTCAGGGGTAGGCGTGTGGGAAGGGGGTTCAGTGACATTTTGGCTGCCAGTCTAAACATAACTTGGAGCTGGGGCGCCCTCAATGTGCCATGTCTATAGAAACAGCGAGGCTTTAAAACTCTGGCCTATGAGTCAGCCAAAAGCCCTGGACTCAAAAAACCTATTCCAGTCCCTGTGTCTCTATGGCAACAGGAACAGATTGGAACCACATCTGGTAGCCATTTCAGTCCCTGCAAGGAAAGGAAGAAAGAAATTTATGAGTGAGGGGGAAAAAGACAAATATTTTCTGCAATGCAAAGCAGAAAGAAAGTGGAGTCAAGTTACACTTGAAAGTGGTTGAAGATTATTAATTCAAGCATGGTCTGAGTCACGAGCCGTTTTTCACTGTCCGCGTAAGTTCAGGACTGTGGATTAGGCTCAGTAAGAAGTATTCAGTGTAAAGAGACGTGTATCGCCTCCATGCAAAGGCATACACCAGAAACAATGGCAAGAAAAAGAATATTCTATGCAAATCTCTCTTTTGATTTTGAAAATCGGATATTGGAATGTTCACGGTGTGAACACGCTTCATGAACTTTGCACAAAATTATTCCTCATAAAACCTCGGTGTGATGTAAAGTTTGATTGAAGTTCAAATGAACAGTTGCTCTTTGTTCAAGTGTTCAAACAATGTCTGACATTACTGCGTCTGCTGTGGTACGATTTTTCTCAAATGCTGTCATTCCCCTGGCTGATCCATTGCATCAGACATGGCCAGAGGAGATTCAAAAATGGGCTTTTTCCCCCCGTCTCTTATCCCTGTCGACAGGCTGTCTGCGAGAAACACTGTCTAATTGCAGTCTTTCTTACACATTAAATGTTGTTTCTCAGCCCTGTGGAACTGCAGTAACTATGAAATGACATTTACTGGAAATGGAGCTGGTGCTTTTCTTGAGCCAAAACCACTGAAGACTGTGGTCAGCATGCAACCAGAAGTGGGGAGGCAGGGGGGGGGCACCAGCATCAAATGTGTTTATAGATTTCCAGTGACATCTACATACTCTGCGATTTAAGACTGTCATTATTATAGACCCAAAACTTCCACGCGTTGGCTCAGAGCTAAAATAGGCCGCTCTTAATGCACAAATTAAGAGCAACCGCACAACAAGCCGACCTCCCAAATAGATGCCTAGACAAGCTGGTAAAGTGATGAAACTAGGTCAAGAGGGTTGAAACTGGATGAGGCTCAGTTTGGGATACACTAACATATCAGTATTGTTCTTTAAGTCAGTGTGAAAACCCATTTGCTCTATCTGACACTTTCCACACTACTTTGAGCTCAGTGCATGCATCGTGACTGCAGCGGCAGAACTTCAGAAAGACGCACGGTTTTCCTCACGCACTATTCGTACTCATTTGCGAAAAAATCAACCAGTATAAATAGTGCAAAATATAATTGATCCATAGCCTCTCTCTCACTCTGTCCAGATGGAGATTTTTCTTACTCTTTTTTTCTCTTCTCTCACATGGAAGGGTGTGCAAACAGTTGTCTGGGACTTCAAATTGCCCTGAATTTTCCCCCTTTGTCAGCATGATTTAAAGGAACTAGCATATTAGGGGAAATGGTTTGGATGGCTAATAAAAAGCAGATCAGTCAGATTCTTTTTTTTTTTTTCATTTTGTTCTCTTTTTCTTTCTTCTTTTTCACAAGCTCTTCTTCTCTTGTATTTGTGCCAATAGCCTGTTTTCCTTCTCCTTCAATTACTCATTCCCCCTTCTCCCCTTCCCCCTGTCCCATCTATCCACTACCTGAGCAGTAAAGTGGGACTACAGACTTCATAATATGGTTTGGGGTTTCAGCTTTCACATAATTCCACAGACTGACCCAAAATTTTTTGGGTTTTTTTTCCCCTCACTGCTTACTCAGTTCATCATAGAGCCGCAAAAAATAAAGAGATACTGGGATGGAAAATTAGCACAAGACCCATTGTGTCCGCCCAAACCCAAGGAAAATAAACAGATGGTTTATGTTTTTGTGCAGTGAACCCCAGCTGTCCCGACAATCAGTCCTGTCTGTGACCAACAAACTGTACAGCTTTGTTGTTTGGGATGCTTTCTCTCCATTTTTAAGTAAATGCAGTCACAGGAACAGGCCTGTACCCTGCAGAAACATTTTCCCATTTTACAACCCCCATCAGATTTGTTTTATGACATCTTTGTTTGTGTGAGTCAGAGGCCAAGTCACTGATACTGGCACCACTCTTATCCAGTTGGATAAACACACTTTAGCAACAACCTAAAAAAAAAAAGAAAGAAATGTTCACCTAAATGGATGTCAGGATCTATTTACTTTATGTGGCTGCAGTTAGCTGGCATGTGAAAGGAAGTGTTAGCTGTATATTTTCCATCAGTCTGACTTTGTGCTTGTGTGTATACACATAGGTGACACACATATGTGACCCTTACAGCCTTCTTCTACTTCATGGGACAACAGTGGAGTCATTATAGGGAGCCATGTGTTTCTGATTACTGAGGCACAGATTAGAGGGAGGGGAGCAGTGCTTGCTGTTTGCTTGCCCACCAGCTCCTCTGATGTGGCTAGTAACTGGACATTGATCGGGGCAAATCCTTTCACCGCCCTCACCCCATTTCCCACCTCCATGACAAACCATTTCCCACATCAGTCATGATTCCGCTACCATCTATCACCTTATCCGGTTTCCAGTTGAATTATGCAAATACAAGAGGGACCGTCTGTGAAAATATACCTACTTGACCTACTTACAATTCCAAAAGCTCTCAGTACTTTATTCCTGAAAATGTGTTATTGTTGCTGAGTCGTAAACACAGTTGTCTGTTACTACAGAGGACAACAGTATGATGTTTTTGTTGCTTCGGGAGTGTGCTATTTGTTTGACCTCCACAAGGATTTTCGTTTTTGATTTCTCCCCCTCGAGGGAATTCAAGGTCAGACACACAACACTGTGTGACAAATTAGAATGAGTATTCTCAAAGACACCAGTGTGAATAAAGTTGTATTCAGAGGTTTACATGAAGTCATCATGGGCATGAATATCATGGAAATATGAGGTATTTAATGATGTTTGTATAGTAAATAAAAACATATACATATATACAAGCTCAAATATATGCAGATATCCCCACTAATATTTAGCAAAATGTCTCTGCCGTTGTAAAAGCAGACATGTCTCAAAGATTGTGTCCAATGTACATCCAAAAACAGGACTGTCCATTAAACTCAAGAAATAGAGAGGTCACAAATAATGATTGTAGCATTTCAGTAATTAATCAAGCTCCATTTGCCTCAGCAGTGGTTCTCAGGTCCAACAAACCAATGAAAATAGTTTTCACAGGAAATTCCAAGAAGATACTCAACTCAGCTCTACTTTTCTTTTAATGACTTCAAAAGACTCTGTACTGAAACCAAGCAATAGAGATGCAAAATTGCATTTCTCAAATACAGACTCGATTTATTAAACTTCGACTAAATTAGTTGTATTTTGGACATTTGTCAAATAAAAGAAAGAGCTTTCAGAAACAAATTAATGTGGACTGCCAGACATTTTGGGGAAATGTCTGAAGAATATGAAACCATATGCAGCTCTTCACTAACGGTTTCACTTCTACATAACTTGTATTTGCAAACAGTTGTTTGAACTGATGAACTTTGAATCTGCACTTTCTTAGAAATGGTCCTAAGAGACCTTCCTAGTTTTCTTAATGTATAATTCTGCTTTCATGTTCATATTTTCTTGGACTTTCCCACATTGTCCTGCCTATTGGTCAATCCAGTGAGTGCTGTCAAAAAAAAAGCTAATAATTGTAGCCAATCACAATCACCAACAAGACAAAGCTGAGGGCTGTTAACAGACAACCAGAAAGTTCAGCGCTAAGTGTGCATATTTGAGCCCGTATGTATACTTTTAAACTTTCTGCGGATTTGAGAAAATCCTAAATAATTTCAAAAGTGTGCACTCAATTCTTGTTTTTAAAAGATCTGTGTTGTACAATCATTCCACTCTAGAAAACAAACAATTCAAAAAGCTTATTACAAGCCATGGCTATAACATTCATGCCCATGATGAGTGAAGATGTTGTCACGGTACCTGACCCCAAACTGTGGGACCTCAGCACTTAACCAGTGACCAACAGGCTACACGAAATACACAAGGAATTCATCATCCATCACATGGGATTTTTTTAAACAAATCTTTAAATGACTGCACCCAAAAACACAGAGAGAGAAAATGATGGTGTTATTATCTTGACAGATAATCAAACAGTGTTGGCAGTTTTTCAGCTTTTTTATTTCCATTTTCTGCCAGTGGAGTTTGAGTTTCTGCAGGTGTGGATGTTTTTTAAGCTTTCAACATCCCATCTAATGAACCAGATGGTGTTGTGATGAACCCTTTCCCCCTAATGCATCACAGAACTTTTTCATGAAAGGAATGATTGAATCTTCATAGAATCACCAACATCCAGGATACTAATATGTCCTGTATTTAACACCACCACAAATCAAGGGGAGTGAAGAAAAAAGCAAAACTGTTTCTAATTTAAAAAAAACAAATGAGGCAGATGCTAATTTAGCTGTATAAGTGTATCGTTTATAAGTTAAAAAAAATTATAAACACTGTTTTCGGTATAAATAATGGGATAGCGATTTGGTGACAGAGCGCTCATTAATGATGTAACCAAGTCAGCTAAGTGAAGCAATTATGGAAATGCCTTAAAGTGCGATGCCACCATTTCAAATAGACTCCCATTCAATAGTCCCAGTCAACTGCTTCATGAAATTGTAAGTAATTTTCCCCACATGTCAATAAGATGTCATTAGCTAAGGTCACTCCTTCCAGTGAGTGTACTAGCTGTCTTCTTCAGAGGAGAGACTTCCCATGCAGTAAACTTCCCCCAGTCACGTTTCAAGTGTTGCTCACAGTTTCTTCTTTATGTCCAAATACAGCCAAGTCTATCTAATGGAAAAATAAATAAATCAGTGGAATGCAAAATAGGGCAATGCCCACAATGCCAATCTGCTCCAGAAATGGGTGAAGTCATGGTGGCTACTTAGGGAAGTAGTTCAGCTTTCTGCTAAACATGCTTATTATGCTTTAACCTTTTCTGAGTTAGATGTGAAGATTAAAGGCACAATCGTATCTGTCCTTTACTTGAAAACAAACAAAACAGTTACCCTGGCTTTGCTGAGGCGTAGTTTATGTAAAAATAAAAAATGAGACTTTATAAAAAAGGAGTGGAGGAGTTCAAGTACCTCGGGGTCTTGTTCGCGAGTGATGGGAGAAGGGAGCCGTCGTGGTGAAGAGGGAGCTGAGTGTAAAAGCGAAGCTCTCAATTTACCAGTCGATCTACGTCCCTACCCTCACCTATGGCCACGAGCTGTGGGTAGTGACCGAAAGAACGAACGGCGGAAATGAGCTTCCTCCGAAGGGTGGCTGGCCTCTCCCTTAGAGATGGGGTGAGAGGTTCGGCTATCCGGGAGGGGCTCAGAGTAGAGCCGCTGCTCCTCCACATCGAAAGGAGCCAGCTGAGGTGGTTTGGGCATCTGACAACGATGCCTCCTGGGGTTGGTGTTCCGGGCATGTCCCACCGGGAGGAGGCCCCGGGGCAGACCCAGGACACGCTGGAGAGATTATATCTCTCGGCTGGCCTGGGAACGCCTTGGTGTTCCCCCGGATAAGCTGGAGGAGGTGGCTGGGGAAAGGGAGGTCTGGGCTTCTCTGCTTAGGCTGCTGCCCCCGCGACCCGGCCCCGGATAAAGCAGATAAAGATGGATGGATGGATGGACTTTATAAAAACAGAAAACACTAATGAATCTCACATTAAAGTTTTGTGTGCTTGAAAAGTAATATTATGCAGTAAGTAATCACTTCTCTTTATGGCCTTTGTATTTTATATATTTTTAATATTGTTTTATATTACCTCTGCAGTGAAGCAGAATTTTGAGGGTTACAGCTGCATGTATTTACATTTCTAAATACTGCACTGTTTTATTTAAAATGTTCATTTGCAGAGCATTTTTATTCAAAATGTTTTATTAAAAGTATATTAAAGTTGAACTGCTCAGTAAACATCCTTGAAAGTTTAATTCAATTTACTTGAATAAAAGCATTTATCTACACAGAGAGTGTACATTGTTCAAAACAGTCATTGTCAACTTGTAAACAATTAATCAGGTATTAAATACTCAAAAAAAGCTCTTACTGAAAAGCCATCCTATTTCACTTTCACCATCACGCAGCTCCAAGAACCGTCCTTGTATTTCATGCCTGTACAAGATAGATTCTCTGCCAAGGCCGGCAGCTTCGCACAGCCTTTTGTGGCCTCCTTGCGTGAAGAAAATTGGAGCCACTTATTTTAGGTCGTAGGTTCAAGCTAAACCACAAGCTAAATCAAACTCGGTGACTCCCTTAAGCCGTAAATTTGCTTACAGTTACTGTCACGCATAGACATTTCCCTAGGTTCTCCTGTTTTTATTTCCTAATTCCCTCTTATATTTTTTAAATTGAACCTTTAAGTGGTGTTAAGCTGCCCAGCGGTAATGACAGAAGCATCGTGGTGAGCAAGTTCTGCCAAACTATTTGATGCTACTGTACAGCAAGGTTATTGTATGTTTGAAGTGGAGCACACTCATTAGCATTATAATCTTTTTAAAAGTCCTCCACATCCTCCTTCACTTCCTTCAATGCTGCCTCTCTTTTATAAGCTGACTCGAGCACAGCAGGCAAGCAGACATCAGACTTTGCAGCAGCTGCCCCAAGGCACCAGACAGATAAGCACACACACACAGAGAGAGAGAGAGAGCAAGAAAAGACAGAGAGCTAAACGTTTAGAACTTAATCAAGATGCATTTTTAACCATCTACTTTGCTTATTCTTGAACATACTTATAGATATTAACATTGGAGCACAGAGGAGACACAAGAGTCAAACATTTCTCACAAACACCCACAAATAATTGTCCACATCATAAGAGAACAGACACACAGAGTAATTGTTGGTTGCCGGCTGGTAGGCAGCATCCGGTGCTTTGGAGAAAAAGGAAGTGTGTATCTTTATAACAAGCTCTCTGAAGGAGGGAGAATTGCAGTGAGGTGTTGTAGCTTTTGATCTTTTAACAGCTGCTAGTGTTGCAATTTTTTAAAACTCCTACTGGAAAAAGTTGCTCAGTGCGAACTTTGTAAATGTTTTCATCATCTCCCGTCTAAGCTCCATAACCTTCCAGTTATTAATGACTGTATTTCCCCTTTGTCAGCAGAGTAATAATAACAACAGCCCCCTTTTGGCATGCACCATGTGATGTAAGCTGAAACATGCTGATTGTGAACACATATGGTATGCATCCACACGTATAGACTGAGGAGTCAGCCTCGGCAAGCTCTCCCCACCCCCACCGCTCATTGTGTGCTTTTCTCTCTCTCTCTCTTTTTCATGTGAGCCATCCTTTTTCTCAAAAAAATTCTTATTTCTCATTCACTTCTTTTGGGTCCAACTTTCATTGTGAAAGAGAGACCTGGAACAGTACGATACAAAGGTGCAGACGTAAAACTGCTGCAAGTGTACAAGCCTGTAGATTTACAACAGCTGCCAAGGGGAGGAAACCCTGTTAAAAAAAGAGGACTGTTTTATTGCCGTTTGATACATAATCCCAAACAGTACATGCAGAGCGCAAGACTCTGAGCTGCAACGCTCTGTGTCTGGAAAAGACAGAGACAGCAAGATGGTTTTCGCTTCAGCATTCCAGGCAGGAATGGTTTATTTTTGTTGGAAACATAATTGTCTGTGGCTAGGATTTGGAAGTACACGTTACCCGCCAAACTGCCAGGAAGTGTACATGTGGGTGTTACCGCCCTCTTATGGTGACCTAATGAATCTGAGTTTTGCACAATACAAAGCAGTAGAGTAAACTTGGAGGGCCGAGATGTTTTCTTCCCCCCAGGGTGTTGACACAGTGCAAATGTGCTATGCTGTCACAAGGCCTGATTTCATAGAGAGAGCACAATGGAATTAAACATCGCATAGAAAGAAAGTTAGAAAAGGGAAAGTCAGAATGAAAAAACAGTGGGAACAAGCCATATACTGCTTTCATGGATCAGAATAGAGCTAGTGTTTTGTTCAGCTACATAACTGCAGGATTTACAAAATATGACTTAACAAATGTGTGTCAAGAGAAACATTCTGTTCAGAATCCTAAACAATGCGGAATAAAAGGATATCGCTGAGACTTAATGGATTAGTCCGATGTTTTAGAAAATATACTTAATAGCTTTTTTGGTGAGAGTTACATGTGAAGATCCCTAACACCGTCATGTCTGTGCAGTAAAGCTCCAGAACTGAACGGTGATAGTTTAGCTTAGTACAATGACTGGAAGTAGGGTAAGGCAGCTACTCTGCCTGTCACAGATAAAAGGATGTATTAAGACTCCATACAATCCCAAAGTGGCTAAAACTGCATATACAGCAGGTAAAATGAGTATTGAACACATCACCAAATCCAATGCAGACTGTTTTTGTGTGAAAGAATGGGCCAGTGTCACACCTGAGCAATGCAGCTTCATATACAGTAGGCAAACAATGTAGCTTCTTCTTACAGGAAGCTGTCATCACCAACAAAGGCTTTTGCACAAAGTATGAAATACATTTCAGTAAATGTATTCAATATGTTTTCCCTGCGCCTTTTCTCATTATTAGACATAATTTCTAGACATCTATGATTTGATTTCTTTGCATGTGTGGATTTGATGGGTTGTTAATGACATTCGATGAGAACTTCATGCCAATAGCAGCTTTAGAAATATATTTACTCAGAAAATTGGTGATGTTTTCAATACTTCTTTTACATGCTGTAAATTAGAATTTTTCTCTGTGTCATTTAAACCTATGCATAGACAGTTGCATTGTGAAACCTTTTACACATCAGATTGAATGGATGGATATCAGAATTTTTGCTGCTGCCCCCAAATAGCGCAAAAAGTTGTACTGTATCTGTAGCAAATATACTCAATATTTGACATTGAAATGTTCTGTACACTCAGTGATCTTTCTAATATTTTACTGTATTAGCGGTTATATTCGTCTTCTATGTAAATGTAATTATAAAGCTACATTACTTGGAAAAAATGTGACATGTGGAGGCCTTTCTGTGTGTTTCGGTGGGGTTTGTTTTCTCTTACAAGTCAAAGAAGTGCAAGTTGGGGTTATCAGTTATTAGAAAATGCCCATAGATGTGAATGTGATCATAGGCTAACATTGTCATGTTCTTATTCCTGCGATGGCAGATGGTTTCATGACGTTTTTAGTCATGAACCAGTTTAGCTGTATTGGGGGAGTGAGTCTGTAGTAACATGTGGTTCTCTGTGACCATTAACCACCTGCAAGTTTACTGCATGGGAAAAACTGATAAGAGTGCAGATGTTCTGTGTTCCCCCAATGATATTTGATCTGGAAGAAACTATAAAATATAAACCTGGGGGCCCCTTTGACATATAGAAAAACACCCTAACAGCTAACTCTGTTGCTGAATAAGTATGTGGTGGGAACCTACTTGGTAAGCTACCAGCCTAATTCTTATACTAACACACAATCTATGACAGAAAATCACAAAAGTGAGATTAACAGCTCAGCCCAGGTGTGCATTGCTCCCCTACAGAGGTGGCCATGGTCTTGTCCACCCTGAAAAAACTGTCCAAGAGTATTAAAGGGTCACTTATCAGTGCTTTAACTCAGAAAAAGGAGCTAAAGATTTTGCCATCTAGTAAAAATGTGGACCTTCTTGGTGCTTACTCTTACCCTCGCTCTCAGGCTATCCGAAGCTAACAATGATACAGTAGGTGAAGAAAAGCTCGTTATAGCCAGAGCTAAACTGCTGGTAAGTATAGAGCAAAATCCTGTGAAGTGAAAAATTAAATCTACACATAATATTCAAAAACAAGTGAGGAAATAGTGTGCATGGTGATGGATAGGTCTTGTGCTGTCATGGCAGTTTATTTTCTGCTGTAATGTGACACCTTTTTTGTCACCTTTGATCACATAAAGAATGAGATATGTACACTCCTCTTTCTCATGCTGTTTTAACAAATGTCTCTTGTCATCCCTGCAGGCTCCCAGTGTGGTCGGATGAAGCATAAAGAAAATGCCCGAGCTCTATCATTTTCTCATGGAGCGAATGGCTTTATAGTATCCTTGTATTGTTTTCATGTTCCTCGGGATTTTTTGCTAAGCTGTCAGCCTTCCACAAAAATCACTACTGATTTTCTCATGACCTCTTTTGTAAACAAAACAGTATTCCTAGCAAGCTGCCAAGTTCAGTGCCAGCTCTGTGAGCATTCCAAGTAAAAAAATCATGTTAAGTGAGCCTAAAAATAGCGAAACAGATGGATATGCCTTGTTCTTCACAACCCCTCCTACCTGTTTCCCTTGATCTGCTTTTTCCTGTGTAGCCACAACTTGGAATATGATTCATCAGAGGAGAAGAAACCCCGTCTGATATTCTACAATGAAAAGGATGAGATGGTTAAGGTGAGAAGTGAGTACAGGGACCTTTTATTCCGCTGCCTTGTGATGGAGCTTATCAAGAGACCAGTCAGAATGTCAAACGGGATTCATGTGGGAAAGTTTCGATATTACTTCATGTGATAACAGATCATCTGTCAGATACCAAGAAAGAGGATGTACTTGAATGAGAGTTGAAAATATATACATACAGTTTAGGAACTTGGGATTCTGAGAATGGAGCAATATTTTTTGTACCGACACAGGAGAGTTGATGTGACTTTGAAAATTGTGTGCACTTCTCACATGCCATTTATTTTTCCAGGGTAGAAAACCCCCCGTTGCAGTTATTGCCCAATTAGCCTCTACATTAAAACCAATAAAAATGAATTTTCTTAATGCTGGCCTACATCGAAAAAGAGCCCAGTATTACTGCTTTCTTGAGTAAAGCCTTTTAAATTTTCCATCTAAAGCTTTGTTTAGAGGCTAAAGTTTTTCTAATGTGGCTTCTCTGGGGAGATTATAATTTGACTTTAGGTAAGGAGAAACAAAAAAATAGTTGGACCCTCTAAATCTCTAGTGGCTAAACACTTCCAAGTAAAAACAGGGGTTTAGTAAATCATGTTATATCTACATATACAGCTAATATACGACGCATTACTGCCTTTAACCACGTTGTGAACCAAACATGTCTGCCCTCCTGTGTATGTGTATGTGTGTGTGGATCAGACTGTTTCTGTGAAGAAAATGAAGGCAGACGAGATCAGCAGCTTGTTAGACTCACTCGGCTTCTACAAGAGGTCCAAGAAAGGGGAAGAGGTGCCAGAGGAGTTTCAGCATTTTCCCCTGCGCGCCCCCAGGGACGAGCTGTGATGACACCTTGTGGCCAAACTCTGTCTCTGCACCACGGTCACAATAATGACGAGTGAGGCCCAAAGGCCAAAATAAGCCAGGCACCACTCTGATGACTCGCTGGCCGGGTGCATTGAGCAGAGTGTTATGTCATTGTGTTTATCTGCAGAATTTAAATAAAAAGACTATAAAATACACCAAAACCTGCCAGAGTGAATCGTCGCTTTAAATATGTGTACAAAGAATGTAGAATTTTCAAACATACTGCAAAGAGTACGCGCAACTTTATCTCTATAAAGTTTAAGTATCTGCTGAATTCCCTAATTAGAAAATCAAATTATCATCATAGATGGACGCTAACTTCAAGTAAGCATGCAACTGTTTCAGGCTAATCTTCAGCCCGCCTCCTTCACAATAATCAGATTAGCAGTAGCGTCTGCCAGCATGTGCCTTTATGTGTCCACTTGTATCTCTTCTAGCCTGGTATTGTG
This sequence comes from Neolamprologus brichardi, assembly GCF_056152115.1. Taxonomy (NCBI): domain Eukaryota; kingdom Metazoa; phylum Chordata; class Actinopteri; order Cichliformes; family Cichlidae; genus Neolamprologus; species Neolamprologus brichardi. Next base: position 31,094,142 of record NC_142115.1, read on the forward strand.
CGATTGTTTAACTTAAGACATGAAATGAGCAACGGATACTGAAAACATATTTTTGGAATTGTAAACCTCCTGACTCCTTGGCTCTGTCATGATCACCACCTCTGTCAACAATGCCTGTGTTCTACTCGCCTGTTCCCGAAAACCTGCCGGTGGGTCTGGTGTATATGGGAGGTTCTGTATTCACAAACAACAGGACAGCAGACAGTGACTTCACCAGGGAGCAAGAGGATGCATCTGGTTAGTTTGTGCTTCCAAAGACTGTTTAGAACTTTAGTGTAATATGTTTACTATACAGCACAATGCTATCTCGTACTGGAGAATGTAAAGGACAAGACTTATGACTTAATTCTCAAGTAAATCACAGTGTGCATAATAAAGGATTGCTAAAAAAAAAAAAAAAAAAAAAAAGAGAAAAAAAAGAAAAAGAAGTTTCTTAAGGTCAATAACAAAAATGTTTTCAAGCCTAAAACTCAGATTGCTTCTTTTTAGATCTGTTGTAACGTCAGCTATTAAAGGTTTTTCTTCGTTTAGTCAAATTTCACTTCAGTTTTTCAACTTAACCTCCCTTAACTCTTCCACAGCATGCATTTTTAATTTCTCTTTTATATTTGGGCTGATTGGGACCTGATGAATGTAAAAACAAAGAATTACCAGATTTGTTTTTTTTACCTGATTTTTGTTTTTAAGAAAAATGAGAGCCAAATATGAGGATGTGCATTTAAAATTTTTGACAGAACAGTAGCAGTATAGTGTCCTCGTAAGTGGATATCAGGCCCTTGTAGAGCGAAATTGAGTATTTTGGTCTAAATAACCCAAAATGTGATGTCCACATATGTGGATGCCAGGTCCTAGGAGGTTAATGTTTTGTGCACTGTTATTTGTCTTGCAGTGGTCAACGAGCTGGTTTCTCACCTCCCCCTTCAAATGCTCCTGTATTTCAATATGTTTTATTTTCCCTGTTGGTGGTTTTCAGCTGTGTTCATGCTGGAAGTAAAGGTTAGTGCCAAATTAGTCCATGAAACACACACATGAGAATAGAAGTATTCCTCTTGAAGTCAACAGTTCAGGTTTTGATGAACCGAATCTATTTATTAAGCCCAGTATATCAATTGGAAAACTTGACTTTGGCTCCATCTAGTGGTGTCTTCAAAATGAACTCTAAACCTCCTCACATAAACTCAGAAGAGGCACAAGCAGTGAACTCAACATCCACTGTCTTTTTGAAAAATAAAACTTGTTTCATCAATATTTTGAAAAAAAAAGGTTTACATAAAAATCTAACATGCCTGTGTGTACACACACACACACACACACACACACACACACACACACACACACACTCCTTGATCATACTCATTAATTACAGCTCTTCACTTTTGCCAGTTCTACTATCTTCCTGGGTACTATCAGGCTCTGCTCATTACTGGGATGATCCTACTCACAGTCATCGAAGTGGTTCGACTTTATCTGGGCTACACTGGCAACCTTAAAGAAAAGGTATTTCAAATTTATATCCTGCACTGAACTACATGAAGCTCTTTTATGAACCCTGAAAAAACACAGAGGAGGAAACTGCTGAGTTTTATACCTGCTTGTGGCTGCAAGTGCCTACTGAGTTTTAGTGAATGTGTGTCTTTGCTTTCATGTGGATTCAACCAGAGCACTTGATGGATGACTGCTGCATCTTTTCATCGTTTGTGCGCGCCAACCCAAATTTTCTCTCTTTTCCTCCCTGTCATCAGGTGCCAGAGCTGGCAGCCTTCTGGCTCCTGTCTTTCATGTTCCAGCTGCCAGTGCTGCTGTTCTTCCTGACCGATGAAGGAATTATCATCCTGCCTCTGGAGAGAGCTGTCCACTCCCTCTATCTCCTCTTCCTGCTCGCCCAGATCCTGGCCTCCTTCTTGGCACTTAGAACCATGACCCGAAAGCTCACCCTGCTCTTCCATCTGCGGCAGCTTGGCAAGGTGGAGAGCTTCCACCACACAGGCATGAGCCCAGTGTATGGGCTTTCTTATCACCGCAGTGTGCTGCCAGTATCAGCCACCCAGGATATCTACAATTAAAGCAAACATCCATCCTTTCCTAATAACATAGGTATCAAATCTAGTGTTGTAGGAACCACATATTTGAAACTTTCCAGAAAATCTTCAACAGCTGCCAAAGCACGAGTGTGAGCATTCATTTATTATGTAAAAGAAAGCATTTAGAAACCACCTATTTTGTAAAACTCTGCTCTGCGGGTCTGCGTTTATTATGACTGCATAGCACTCAGAACTTTTTAGGCCACTGTTGTGCTGAAATTTGGGTGTCCCAGATCTTTCTGTATGACTTTTGATGGTGTATAAAATGACAGACCTTTGAAAAATAAAATAAAAATCACATACTAACTCTGATGCCACATTCTGACATTTACTGATGTTTTTAAAAGATGAAAAACAACATTTTAGCCCAAGCCTCAATGTCAAAACTCGATGCCACGTCAGCCAAACTGTCATGAAGTGACACATTTACAGGGGAGTAAGGTAAAACACACCATCAAACAATAAAATTAGATCAGAAATACACAGCAGTACAGTGCTTGTGGCTGCTTTCATCAGTATTATAGTGTTTCCGTTTTTTCCTTTCCTTTCTTAATGATGATGGATGATGGAGCCTGTAGTGTTGGTGGAACGGAATTATTTTGCCGAGGCAGATTACATTCTTGCCCACAAGAAAAGTTGAGTCTCTCCCCAGGTATATTTCAGCCTATTTCTGGGAGGACTGAAATACTTCAAAAAAACAGTTTCTAATTTATCTCAGTCATGGCTACAGGATGCCGTATTACAATCTGATAAGTGGGTTGCAGGAATCTAATTTTTTAAACCTTGTACAGTAAAAGAATGTAAACTGAATTGCACCAGAACTGTGTTAAATATTTATGACCACATAGTGGCAGTCAGTGACCAAAAGAGGGATGGGGGAGCATCTGACAGTGTTGCAAAGTCCAATGAGTATAGATTATTATGCACCACATGTCCTGATCAGGAAACCCTCTGGCCGAGAATTAAAGGTTAGCCCTGTCTACATTCGGAAATGAGGTATTTTTTTTAATCGTTTTTAACTCCAAGACAAGTATACATGAAAATCAATAACATCATTTTAATTGTAACCTCTTAGTTCTAATTGCCATTGTATATGCCTGACTGGTTTTTAAAATAACATTGTTGTGTGATTTAATATTTCTTTCAAGGTGAGAAATTATTTAGCGAGTGGTGCATTAAACAGATAAGAACCCGGTTACTTGAGAGACACAGTTTCTGTGATACAACATGCTTATTCCGCTCTACTTTACATTCAGGAAACAACAAGCTGCAGTGGTTGCTGCATGGTTCATGGAGAGGAGGAAATAGAAAAACCTTTAGAGGGTGGAAATTATGCACTGTATGCAGAAGCAGATGCGTAAACGATACCCTAAACATAAGCTTGCATATTACTGCATTTTTTTAAAAAAGGATTTGAACCCCCCCCCAAGAATTCACGAGTTAGTAGAACATAAACTGTAAAGCCATAAGTTGTATTTATGTATTTATGTAACTTTAGAGAGTTTAAGGAAACAGCCATTAGTACTGATAATGAAACAGCTTGGTGTGGCGTTTCCACCACAACAGCAAAATAAAGTAAACCACTGATAAATACAGAAAAAGAAGTTTAATCATGATTTTATTATTAGCAGCAGAGTCCAAACCCATAAAAAGGAAATAATTTAAAGCTGCTGTCATCTGCAACAGCATAAATATGCACCACACATGCATGATTTATGTCCATATTTATACATGCAAAAATGTGTCCCTGCATCTTTGTAAGCATCTACCTGCACGATATATTTACACACAGTGTTTAAGTGGGGATTCTTTTAAAGACTAAAGAAGAAATTATTACCACGTCAACCCTCCGGCATCTTTCTTTTTTAAGTCTAACCAGTGACTTGAGGGGCGATGAGTGTGTGTAACTGAAAGTTGGAGCATAGGTTTTTGATAGGAACGTGCATGGACATGTCCACTTAGGCCGGTTTGTATCATTAGTCTCTCACTTCATCACTTGATTAGGTTCACCTGTCTGCCTGCTCAGCTGCACCTTGGAACCCATTAGTTTTTCTCAGTTTCTCAGTGTTCGGTCCCAACTGTTTGAACTAGTGATGCATCTGCTGTGATTATGTGTTCCAGCATTCACACCTCAGACCATGTTTCATGCTTTGACATTTGAACACTAAAAGTCACTGTCATAAAAATAACCGTACATGAATTCGTTGTGTTTGGCTGAATGATTACAGTGCAGATCATGCTGAAATTTGTTTCCTTCAGCACTAGGAAAAAAAGAGTTTGAGTAATTTGTCATTACTTTGAATTCCTCCCACATTAACTAGACAATTGTAGAGAGTAGGAGCTGATTGTGGGCTCTATGCTGTTTTGAGTCAGATTTTAAAGAAGAACTACTGTATTACTTCATAGATTTATAGAACAAGTCAATTCATATGCACAGTGATAGATCATGTTTATTGTCTTTATTCTCCTCAGTAAAGTCAAAGAGGAACGAAATGATTAGAGAAAACCGGGAAAGGTGGACTCAAAATATTAATAAGAGCTTTTTTTCAATGTATGTATTTTTGCCACAAAACATTCACTGTGGTTAATAAAAGATGTAGTACAACAGTCTTGTTTTCATCTTTATTTTAGCATCATGTTCAGACTTTCCATTCTCCAGAGAGTACTTCATGTTCATCCGACTTCTCTATATATCTGGTTTTAATTATGAACTCCTATTAGGTGCTGCACAGTGAGATTATTCAGCTGGTGGGGAAGAAATGAAATAGAAATCACCCCCCTGGAGACACAGTGGTCACATCTGAAGCAGCTCCTTGCACCTTTTCCCTCATCAAATTGCCTTTCTTTAGCACGCACCGAACAATAGCCTTTAATAGTCCTGTTGCATTTTCTTTTTCGTGTCACTAAACGAATTGCTTGCCTCATGCTTTTTATGCTCTTCTGCAAAAGTTTTCTTCTTCCCGTCGTGTCCAAAATTCAGCAGCATAGCTCATCGTCAGCCATGCATTAGTGAGAATGTCATCACCTTAATTATGATTGGGTACAGCTCAGAGGTAATCACAAATGTGACTGACGAGGCTGTGCTAAGCACCAGCGGGAGGCAATATCCGAGACATCACAGGGACATCCTTATGCCTTATTTCAGTAATCCTTCATGGTGGAGAGCTTGCCAGTGCTGCCAAGATGCCTGGAAGTGTTCCTGCCCTCTCCATTCCAGGTGGTTATACAATGAGCCTATTATAGTCCAGCTTCAATATAAATTATGATGAGAAGTTGTTAGTACCACTAAATCGTTAGGTTTTTTTGTTTCTTTTTTTATGCTAATTATTTTCTATGAACATTTTTTGTTGTGATGAAACAATAAATGCTTCTGTGGCTGAAAATACTTTAGTAAAAAGGCTCTATATACTGTTGTTTAGGTAATGTCTGCTTGGGTTTGTATTGAAAAGGCAATCAAGACTCTTCAGCCCTGCTGATGTTGCTTTCTGAATTAGAGAAAAGCTAAAGAAAAAAAAAAAGTTTGCGACCTCTATTCAGCACTGAATTTGGTTCAGGTAATTACACTGACAGAAATGCCACACAATAAAATTTTCAACAAATCCAGCATATAAAAAAAGGAGCTGTCTCATAGCCTGAGAACAACAAACTTTTAAAGAACTTTCAAAACACTTCAAGTTTCAGGAGAAATATTCCTCAGAAACAGCTGAGGACAAGGACTTGCAGGTGTGGCTTATGAAGACTGCGACACACTTAAAGTACTTAAACTGTTTTTTTCAATTTTACTCACTTTTTTTTCACGTTCTTGTTTAAAATATTAAAATGTTTAACTGTCTGAAGCCTTCTTGTATTTTGTTTCCCCCTTTTGTAAAGACTTGTTAAATAAATAGCACATTAGCAGCTGACCCTCCTCTAGAGCACACTGCTATACCTCTATAACCTGTTTCCATTAAAAATTGAGGGGAATTTCTTTCAAAAATATACAACGTCTAACAGGGGCTCAGTGGTAAATCCTCGGGGATATTTTTCAATCTTTTTTTTTTTTATTCATTTTCCTAGATACAGTTGGTTAGACCTTAGTGTCTGCAAAGAAGGTGCAATACGATAGTTGATGGAGACACATGTATGGTTCTGTTATTTGATGCCATTGTGATGACCCAGCTGCTTCACCAGTCAAATCAGAATAAGCAGAATACATTTTATAGAGGACACATATTGCTCAATTACTGACTCTAAATGATATTGGGCCATGAAATTCAAATTTCATTCATAAGCCACTTATATTGTCTCCACCTTTACAGCCTGCAGGAAACGCAACATCACACTGGCAGGCAGGGAATATTGAAACTGGACTGAAATTGGCAGCTGGATATTTTCAATTTGGGGTCTGATTACCTGGGTGAGTGGAATGGCAGGGCAATTCACTTCTCCCTGTGGTTTAAACGGATACTCAGCATACAGTACAGATGGAATATTTTATGTATAGCAGCAGTATTAAATCTGAGGGTTTGATGACATGGGAGAATCTATTGCCTTGAGTGTAAATCGAGGGGCGCTGTTTTTAACAGCCTTACTAAACACTAATTTCCAGCTCTATATTGTTATATCTGGATTCCATTAGAGAAGTAAAAAAAAAAATCCTGCCCTCCTGTGATTGGCTGCCCCTTCTCTGAATTCCTGTAAGCAGGACCCAGTGCTCTAATGTGAGCATCTTCACTTCCAGATTAAGATTTTGAAAACAAGCTAAGTAGTGTCAAGTTACTTGAAAAAAGTAATCAGTAACTAATTACTGATTACTTCCCCAAAAAAGTAATCCTGTTACTTTACTGATTACTTATTTTCAAAAGTAATCAATTACTTAGTTACTTAGTTACTTAGTTACTTTTTAAAAACACGATTTACAACCTGAAGAGGTGATAAAGCAATAGATCTTTCAGCCCAATTCTACTTTTTCTGCATAATCCATCATACAAAATGTAATCAAATGGAAAAGTATCTTTTTTTAACTTGTTTTATCAGTTTTAACTTTATGCATCAAGCAAAAATTATGCACCATTCTCTGACTTGAATAAATTAGTTCAACATTTAAACCTTTTTTCTGCACATTCCAGCACATAATTTTTATTTATTTTTTTGTGTTTACACTCAGTCTTTCAAATAGATGCAAGTAAAACACAGCAGAAAATAAATAAAGTCAAAGACTAGCGGTCCTGTTGCTGTATTTTCACCTGTAAAGCAGGAGTGGGGTAGGCGGGGGTTTACCCTGGTGCAGGTGTGCCGCAGCGGTCAGTGGAAGAATCCGCGAGTTTCTCTGTGAATTTCCCATTACGTCGTTGCGCACTCGGTGCTTGTTTACGGGGTTTTTTTCGCTGTAAAAATAAGTTTTCTTCCCACGCACAACGGACACTAATGTTTTTGTGACTTTTTATGGAATCAAACTCAAAGTAAGGTCAGTACGCTTTAAACGCTGCACACTCATACTCTCTCCCGCACTCGATATATTATCCATTGTTAATCTGCACATCACGGTTTTAGTAACGCAATAACGCAGCCGTCCTACGGGAAGGTAACGGTAATATAATTACCGTTTTTGCAATAGTAATCCCTCACTTTACTCGTTACTTGAAAAAAGTAATCAGATTATTGTAACGCGTTACTACCCCTCTCTGAAGCTAAGCAATAGTTGCTTGTTTTGAAATGGCTCTTTCTCATATCCATCCATACATGTTTGCATCTGAATTACATGTGATGAGAGTGGATGGTTATCGACAACCAAGATTACAGCAGGGTGTCTGCTGAGTAGATCTTTAAATCTTCTAAGACGATAGTGAATTTTAGATAGTCCAACACTCTTCACTGCTCAGAAAAATGTAACTCTTACATTTGCCAACCAACAGCTGAAATGTTCAGCAGCAGAAGTTGTAAATCATCTTTCATTACAAATCATATTTAACTACACCATTGAAGCAATCCATCTGCCTGCCATATTCCTTGCCCTTAGTGTTGTAGTAACAACTGAATACCTCACCATCTGACACACAAACATAAATACAGACGATCTGACAGATGCATTAGCTGTGATATGGTTTGTTTGTTTTTTTGTTTTTTGGAATGGTGGCATAATAATGATCATTGTGGGAATAAATAAATACATAAATACCTGATCTGAGATTTGAAGGCAAATATCATGCAATGAATATTCCCCCATGCTAAAATATTCAACCACATGTATCTATTGATTTCTTCTGAAAAAGCCTAACTTCTTGTGGATGCTGAAGATAATATGGGGAATCAGGGCAAAAATTCCAGGTATGTTCTTATTGCTAAATCTATTTTCACAGCACAATATATTGACAGTATTGGTATTATTTGTGGTCTGAAGAAGCTGATCCAACCTTGGTCCAAATACATTTCCACCCAAATCATATGAGGCGGAGAAGCTTCCTTGATATATGATCCAGTGGAATCAGTGTGATGTGAGGTTGCTAGCAGCACATCTGCAAAATGCAAAAATGCTGCTTAAAATCTGCAACAAAACTTTCAAACCAACCTGGTACTTGTCCCTTTGGCTTTCTTAGTGCTAGACTAGCCAGACAGGTAAACAAAATACCGTGTTTTGAAATTGCATATATTGCCTGCTTTCTGCACAGTTTTTCCAGCTGTTCTTTATCTTTGTTGTCAGCAATTTTCTTTCACTCAGACAAAAGGCAGATGATATTTTTATTTTTTTCATAAGCATTAATATATATTGAAGTATAAAGGGAATGCACCATTACCTGATTTCAATGTCATTGAAAGCAGCATGCTGCCACTTGTATTTTGCAACTGTTAGCTTGTTGAGGGAGTCCTCAAAGACTTTTTGGCTAACAAGAATGGACTGGGGCGCATGACAGCAGGAAGTTGCGGAGTGAATTGAGAGTTACACTCGTCTGACACAACCTGGGGCCTCACTAGCTCAGCTGTCTTGTTGTATTCACACATGGTGTGACTGGTGACATGCAGCTGCCATCAGGATCCTGGTATGGCTGACAGACTGCTGCACTGGAGGGAGGAGGTTTTGGTTTGTGTTATTTTACAGACTTTCTCTGGCCTTACATGAGCCAAAGCCAGCCAGCCTTTATTTCCCCTTGGCAGACAAGATTCAATAAAAAGCACTCAGAGCCTTGATGACTGGAATCCTGTCATATTCATTTTGGGCTTTATTTGTTATAATTCCAGATTTCCATGTTCTTCTTTCTTTTTTTGACCCGGGTTCTAGTTACACATGATGCATGGAAGTACTTCATTTCATTTCTGGAGCCTGCATAACATAGTAGCGTTATGACTTTCATATGACTTTCTCAGTTTTGTGTCACAAGCTGCAACCTGTGTAATAAAGGCCCTTGGGTAGTACCTATATTGGAGCTTTATGGTAATTTGCTGCCACTTCTACAAAGTCCATTTAATTTGTAAACAAAGTTATTCAAAGTTATTTCGACAATAAACACCTACCGTGAGTTTGGTTTAAACAATAAATGAAAAGAGGACAGGAATGTTACACTTGGGAAGATGTGAATTGCAGCTGAGCCATTTAACTAATCAAAGGAGTAGTCAACTGATGAGGGTTAGTCATCTCTCTCAAGGGCACTTCCGTTTGACACTTCATGGATATACTATAGTCTTGGCTATTGAAGAGACTGTACTGCACTATTTGGCTTTCAAGACCTTCTATATTGTCCTGCTCCAGGGAGGTGCCTGCAAAGAAAGAGGTGTAATTGTAAGCTATTTTTCTTATGTGCTTTGTTTGTGTGTGTGTGTGTGTGGTGGGAAATGCTCCTCTAAGTATTGGTGAATACACTACCGTTATCAGTGCTGGAAAATGCAGTCTGCAGTTATCCTGACTTTCTTTCTCCTTCGTGAACTTGAGAATGATTCCCTCTCCTCCAACACAGAGAATTTTTCAGTGCTTTAATTGCACCTGGAGGAGTGAGGTGCAGGCTTTAGGAGGAGCTAAGGGAGAGCAAACACTGCTGTAAGTCTCAAATCTCATAGCATGTATTTTAAATGCTGCAACTCCACATTACACTGCAAAATAAACAGATGTGACATAATGCTTTCTAGTTTTGTGCACGTGTATATATGGATCAATAAAGTATTGCCAAGATTTTAGTAATTAGCAATACTAAAATCAGTGATGATCATATCATTAATATTAGAAGGCACATGGTGCAATATGATGCAATGTCTCTGTCGTGTGTGTGTGTGTGTGTGTGTGTGTGATCCAGGTGATTAATATGTATTTTTTGTCTGCTTATTTTGTTTTTTGTTTTTTGCCCTTTATCCCCGTCCCTCTTCCCCGCTGTTTTTCTTTCCCTCTTCTTTCTCCCTTTTCTTTTCCCCAGTCAAATCTGTCCCGTATTTAGCAAGTGAAAATAAAATAAAAGAAACAACAAAAGGTGAATCAAATAGACCATTACGGCAAGGCTGGGATGGTCCATTTGGTAAAGTAAATCCGTTGGGCATCTTTCTTCGCCTTTAAACAACAATTCTGATGGAAAAAGAGCCAAACGGGACAGGAAAAACAACAACAACAAAAAAAAAAACAGTAGCATTACACAAATCTGCAGCTGGTTTTCATTTGTGTGATGGTGTTTTGCTTAACAACAGTCTAGAAAATCCTAACAAATAACTAGGATGAACAATGTGCAAGTATAATCTTACAAGATAGTGAAATCTGGATGGATTGGAAAACTATATCACAGTGTGCGTGCTGTGAAAACTCTTTAGCGTACCTGTCGTGATCCCTGGGTTCTCTTGTTTGGTCTGTGCTGGATTCTTGTTTTTTGATTGTTAGCTTATATTTTACAACCTTAGTTTATTTGTGGTGTTTTGTTGTTCTGGTGTTTGAGGTTCTAACTTTTTGTTTGAATTCTTAGATTTCCTATTAGTTTAGTTTCCTGTCAGTCTTATTCTTGCATTACAAGGTCTTTAGTTTTGTGTTTACTTATAGTGATGAGATTTGCTTTGTGTCTATTTTTATTATAATTTAGTAGAAGTAGCCTCCCCAGCTTTTCTTTTTGGCCTCGCTCTGTCTCATACTGTGTTTATACCTTGGTCCCTTTCATTTCTTTGTCTCATAAATCTTATTTAGTGTTAGTATTATTGTCTCCCTTGGTTATTTTCTGTTGTTTTTCTGTTAGTTTTGCTTCTTTAGTGTTTTCCAATGATCCCCAGATTGTTTTCACCTGTTGCTCACCTGTGTTCCTCTCCATCCTGTTTATCATTAATGAATAGTCCTCTATATGCATATATAATAGTGCAGTGTGTCCTTTTACCCTTGTCAAGTTGTCCTTGGATGTAGGCTGTTCATGTCCTTGGAATTATTCCTCATGCTTTGGTTTTTGCATGACTGCTTTCTTCACTTTTGTTTCTATTTGCATCAGCCATTAAAGGCTCATTTTCAGTTCGTTCTTTGGTTTCACATTCACATTTAGATCCTCCACATTACAATCTACACTCTACTCATCACATTAACTGTTGGTAGAGTTTTCAGTAGTTTGCAAGCAGACAGAAGTGACAAGGATAGACTTTCTCACAATACAAAAATCAGTGGAACACCATGAATTGCTTTTCCCTTTGGTTTCTATTTTGCTATTGGTCTCTCTTGCTATTAGAGGGTCACATAACATTATGAAACTTAAAGAAGTCCAGTTGTTTTCTTTCCAAGCTCCTTTGTGACCTCCAGAAGTATCTGAAATATTGCTGTGATTAGTAATTTACAACAGAATATCCACTGCTGGCACTACCCATGTGGCAAAATACTGAGGGGAGTATTTCAGGCACTCTTATCTCCAGCAACAATTTGCTGTTTGTTTTTCCTGAGGAATCTCAAGGCCAGATGAGATCCTTCCAGGGAGTTCAAAGTAAGGTGCTCTGGAAGCATAAACCAACCAAGTGAGTCATCAGAGACTCAGACTCCAGCTCTTCACTCCATCTCTACAGCCACCTCACACAGGTAACAGATTCATACTGTTTGTATTGGTCAGAACTCACCATAGGTGAGGGCTGGATTATAGATAAATCAAAAAACTTGCCTCCTGGCTCAGGTCCTTTGTCATCACAACAATCTAGTACAATGCCCAGAATACTGCAGTTGCTTTCAAGACCTGGTTTTCCATCTCACATCTTCTTCAAGCTTAATCTTCAATTTGATATCAGTTATGCAAGTAATTTTTCAAGATTTCTCAAAAGTTAAATCACTCTGTCAGCTCTATTTTCTCAAATCTTTCATTTATATTACATATTCTGTATGAAGTTATGGTTCTTCAAATAAATCTCTTGCTATAGTAGCATTTGACCAGCTCTTCCTTTGTTCTCAAAAGAGAGTTTGATGATATGAATATGAATATAAATATGAGGCTCATTTGGGCACTTGTATTAAAAGTCTGAGCAGCAGAGTTCCATTTCCAAGCTGGGATGAAACAGTTGCAGGCCTGCCAGTTTGATTCAGGCTGGGCTGGTTTCTGTTTGAGGTGTTTTCAGACAAAAGCACTAAAGTCTTTGGTCTGTGAGATTCCAGGAGGATAAGAGCAGTTAAGCTAATTGATCGACAGTATGAAAACATTTGGTGTGCGTGTGTGTGGGTGCGCTTGTACGCCCAAACACAAGAAAATGCTAATTAATTTTTGAATAATAATAATAATAATAATAATAATTCATTCACAAAGCATGATTTGTTTCCCAATCTCCCCTAAAGTGGTTGCTTCTGAACTCTATTTTCTGCATGTTTTGCCTCTCTGTTTTTGTCAGGAGACAGCAACAGCAGAAGCTGGAAGCCACTGAGCTTCTTAGAATTCTCCAAAGGCGCTTATGGGAAAACATGTTTTAACTGTGATAGTTAGCCGGATGATCGAGCTGCCTGCAAGCTGACAAACAGCTGAGGGAAAAACATATCAGAGGGTGCTGACAGTTCTTCAAGTGAGTCCCATATGTATACATATAGTATATGCATATGCATACACAGAGCTAAAAGACACGCTCATGAAATAGTCATGCAAGCATAGAATATTGATTTATTTTTATATTATTATTTTTTTCTAATTCTGATGTCATGCTACACGTAGAAGAAAAATTATATTGGCACAGTACTGATATTCAGTTGCTATTAGCCTCTTTTAAGCCTCCAGTTAATGCACCCTTAACTGTCTCATGCTTATTCTTAATGCCCTGCTTAGTCATTTCTTTCCACGGACCACTGGTAGACTCCTGGGGAGAGCGGCTTCAATTCAATTAAAACTTGAAGTTCTGTGACTCTTGATCCAATCAAGGTCTTGGCTCTGGTCCATAAGCATGACGTGAATGATAACGACACTGAAGACAACTGCAGAGAAAGACAGAAGCGAGACAGTAGAGAATCTGGCATCGTGATGAAAACTTATAGAACAACTGTCTAAAAAGAGACTGTGTTTTACTTCAGTGCTGGAAGAAAAGTGTTTCATCCAAGGCTGTTTTGTGGTTATGCTGATGTAAGTCCATATTTATTTCCAGTCCTAATGATGTGGAACTATAATCAGAGAAGGAGAAATTCTTGAGTCTGTGAAGGTTCTCAGTCATCCAGGTCATCGTAGTCTAAGGAGCTTGGAAAGAAAAGCGTCTGGACTTCTTTTGTCTGGATGCTTTTCTTTCCAAGCTCCTTAGAGAAACTCTTGAGAACATTTGCAGAAAACAATAACTGGAGGTCAATAAATTGAAAGAAAAAATGCTGACTTGCCAGTCACAGCTGGCTGATTGCTACAGTTACCTTAGTTTAAGTAAATCAGCGACAAAACTAAATCCCTAAAACGAGAATTAGGATAAACTTGTACTAGTATTAGGACAATTTATTTGTAAGGCTTACATATAACTTGTCTTTTAGCTTTCCACTCAGGGAAAGAGAACAATTGTACACTTTGTGCAGGGGCACTCAGAAGGTAGAGCAGGTCATCTATTAATCAGAAGGTCGGTGGTTTGATCTTTTTTGTGTGCATTTTGAAGTGTCCTTGAGCAAGAAACTGATTCATCCTTTGGATTGTGAGTGTGATATTAAGTGCTTAAAGGCATGAAGTGAAGTGTTACATGAATATAAGTGTGAATGGGGAATAAAACTGACTTAGTGGATTCCACTAGGAACATACTATAGATATTCCAGCTATTGTTATATGCGCCTGGTTTTTAAGACTTGAGAGAATACATTCAAATCCTTCTTTTTTGTTTTTGTGATCTTGGGAAAATTTATATCCATTTATATCCTATATATTTTTGCTCATTAATATATCTAGAGGTTATCTATAATGATTAGGTTATAGAAGCAATACAAGCCATACAGAATGGATCACAAAAAACGGAGAGAAAGATTGCTTAGAAAATGTTCAAATCTCGCTAACATAGCTTGATCGCCGGCAGGATTCAACTGCAAACACTAAAAATGTTTCTTGTCAAAAACGAATACACAAGAAAAAAATGAAACCAAACAATGAAGAGTAAAAAGAAATCTTGAATAGGACCAAATGTAGCGATCCAGCATCGGCAGTGAACGCTTCATCTGCTATCAGTGTTGACACTGATGGCATCAAATAGGTCCCCTAGATCCTCACTCACACAAGTAAACTGGCCTGGACCTTGGGGTCGACTTGATTGACATCTCTCCTTGGCAGGAAATGCAGCATTGTTTGATTTCCTGAAAGTCTTCTGATTGCTTTATCTCCTGAGCTGTGAACATGCTGGATGAGGCCGGAGGAGGGAGGAAGTGGCTGGCTTGGATGAAAATACATGTTGTTCCAGTGAAATCTAAGTGGAAGTTGGCTGAAGATGAGCAGCTTTCGTGTTTGGCTGTGTGAAACCCTATTATATAACTTCTTTATTAATTTTCCGCTGTAGTTATTTTACTAAAAAGACCAGACTTATTTCTTGTGAAGATAATCTCCTTGTGTATCTTTTCTGGCTCCAATAATGTGCCATGCTAAAGTCTTTTTTCTTAATAACAAACAACTGCTGCATTTTGCACTCGACCCCACAGAAGAAGGGTTTCCGACATATTGTTTTCCCCTGTTTTCAACTTTTGTGCATTTAAAAAATGTATAATATCAAGAAGTAAAATTCATTTACAACACATGTTAAAAAACAAATATTTCAAGCACTTTTTGCTTTAGTTTTGATTGTTATGACTAAGAATCATCAAAATTAAAACTTCATGGAGTATGCTGGCTTGACTGTTGTCCAGATGATGATTAATATTCTCCACAAGGAGGGTAAGCCACAGAAGGTCACTGCTGAAAAGGCTTGCTGTTTTACAGAATGCTGTGTCAAACCATATTAATGAAAAGTTGATAACAAGGGAAAAGTGTGCTAGAAAATTATGCATGAGCAAAAGGCATGCCTGCAGTTCCTACATTCCTAATATCAAGCATCTGAAGCTGACACAACATCGGAGACATCTTATCTGGGCTAAGGGGAAGAAGACCTGGACTGCTCAGTCTTCCAAAGTCTTCTTTTCAAATGAAAGTAAATTCTGCATTTCATTTTGAAATTTTAAATTTATGATTTAATGTGCCATATCATTTGCTGGTATTGGTGGTAGCTGGTAGGTGACAGTGCAGTCATCCACCAGGAGTGCTTCACACTTCCATCTGCTGACAAACTTTACAGATATGCCAATTTTCTTTTCCAGCAGGACTTAGCAGCTGCCAGTGGCGCCAAAACTACTGCCAACTGGTTTGCTCACCATGTTATTTCTGTGCTTTATTGCCCAGCTAACTTGTCTGATGTGAACCCCATAGAGAATTTGTGTGATAGTGTGAAGAGGAAGAAGAGAAACATCCAACCCAAAAATAGAGATAAGTTGAAGTCGTCTTTCAAAGCAATATCGGCTTCAATAAAAACAAAATGAATATCAACATGGTTTAGTTTAATATTTCTATTTAGTTTTTTATTTTATATCATTCTAACATTTTCATTACATTCAGTTTAATTTCACTTAGTTTCCATAATAGCTTTGCATATTTAAGTTTAGTTTTAATTTAGTTTTTATTAGCTTCAGTGTGAGTTTTAGTGTTTTATTATATGATTTCAAACACAAAGACAGAAACTTAGACTCAAAAGCAGCTTTATTGCTAGACGCCAAGAAAAACCCTAACTAAACTTGAAAGTACAAAATAAACTAGGCAGACAGAACACACAGCTTGGTGAGGGTACAACACACCACAGCAAGGAAAACACAGGGCTAAAATACACACTGGAGCAATAAGGGAATGGGAGACAGGAGGGAAACACAGCTGGGTGAAATCAGAGCTAACGAGACAAGGGGAAGCAATCCAGACACGCTGACATGAGACATGCACTTTCAAAGTAAAACAGGAAACACGACAGGCACAGACTTGACACTGAACTAAACCTACGCTAAACACAAGGACACAGGAACCAAAACCTAAGAACAAGAAATCACAAACCAAGAAGAACTGGAAAGCAAGAAATACACAATCGAAACCAAAAACACTAGTAGTCAAAAAATCATGATCAAATCCAAGATCAATAATAATAATAATAATAATAATAATAATAATACAAAAAACTAAACACTGGATCACCAACCCAAGACCATTACACCTACTGTCTGTTCAGAGAGGTGCCAGGGAGGACAGCATACTGATTTTATTTTCAATAAATATTTGATCTTGATCTTTGATCTGATTTTATGTCAGAAAGCCTATTTGTTCCTAGACTTACGGATTTCTCAGACAGTTTTGAAGGAGGCAGGACTGCGGTGAGAGGTTTCGGGTGTGACTGGGTGGCACTGGCAGTTCACATACAAATTAAGAGACACACAACACACTATTTTTCTGTTTTCTAATTCATGTGTGATCAGTGGGGAATTGGAGGATAACTTTAAAATGAGTTCAAAATACTTTTATAGGACTTATAAATAAGCTCGAGCCTAAAGTAAATTGTGTTCTGCATACTGCAAATGTGTATTACAATTCTGCCTTCTACACCTTTGTTTACTGTTGGCTGGTCTGGATTATTATGACTCAGATGAAGTATTTAATCATTTCTAATTCTGGTCTTACTAAAATATGGAAATAAAAAAACCAAAGACTAATGAGCCTATCCAGGGTTTCATCTATGAAGGCTAAACAGGCTCATCAGTAATGGATGAGAAATGTCTCGATTTTTCTGCCGCTGTGAGAACCAGCGCTTTTAATCACTTGCACTCTGTGAGAAATATTGTGGCCTGATGTGACTGCTAATGTCCCTGTTAAAAACAACGTGATCAGATGTTGCAATATGCACTGATATAATTGACAACGCTGCAATTTCATAAAGCTTGCGCCAGTAATCTGTATGCTGTATGGGCAGTCCAGTTTTACAATGACTGGCAAACACTACAGAGAGTCCCCTGATAATGAATTTAGTTGGATAGTTTAAATGTGTTAAGCACAATATTGGGGAATGATAATGACCTTTTGTGTACTAAAGGGAGTAGGGCATTTGGAAGAATTGTCTGAAACAAGAATATCCACTTGAATTTAGTATCAAATTCAAATAAAAAGAGAACAACACTGTTTGACATTGTTTTCAGTGAAATATCAAAACACACACACACACAAAAACAATATGGCTCATAAATAGGGAATGTTCCTGCGGTTTCACTCATAGGAGATCCAGGCAACAATGTCAGTCTCATAAAATACAGGAGGTATGTTACAATGTCAGGAGACTGTCTCTGTAATATGTTGCCAATACTGATATGATACTGTCACCAAGGCAAGAGGTCGAATGTGAAGTGAAGCCATAACTAGAAACATTACATGGCTATTATTAACAAACACTATTTAAATGTGTGTTCCTCCAAACAAACCCTATTTAATATATTATATATATTATATTTTTGGGTTTTCAATTATCAGTCAATACCAGACATTACCAGACTGACATGTTTTTATTTTCTTTTAACTGAAACAAAGGCAAAGTTTTTAAGCTTTCACAAGTTTGTGCCTCAGAGCAACAAAGACACTAGTGATATGCAGAACTTCAGTGAAATCCCCTTTCAGACTGATGCAATAAGAGCTTCTTTTTGCACTGCAGTTGAGCGATAATATTACCGTGAGTCACCAATCCCATAGTAAATCTGCGAGAACTCTAGCTTTTCTCTTAAAGGGAAAAAAGTTGGGGGGGTTTTAAACAACAAAGCTTCTAACTTTAGCACTGCACCTTCAAGTAGAAACTGAGGAGTGCCTCTTCTTTTTCAACCATGATTTGTGGGTTCATGTGCAGCTTCATTTTCTGACCTCCACTGATCATTAGGTCACAATAATGGTTTGTTGCTCTTCCACTGGTTTGTACTAAGGACTATTTCTTTTCTGTGGCTCCAAGGTTTTTACGTAGCACACAGAAAAGATGAATGTCACACCGGTTATTTCCTTTTGATTACCAGTGTTCACCTTGAGGCATTCGGAAACTGATTAATGTTGAGACAAAGGAAATGAAATACTTTCCGATTTCCTCCCCCTCTGGGATTGACAAACCTGTTACTCACTCGGGTAAGGGCTTACGCTGCTATTTGCTATCCAGTCAGGTTGTAAAAAATGTGGACACATTATAAACCAGTATAAAACAGTATAAACCTTATTAGTGGAAATGCAAGTCCACGATGGATTAACAAGTGAAAAAGCACTTTCATTTTTTTTGTTTAATCATGTCTGTAGAGATTTTTATATTTATTCCCCTTACCTACACATACATTTCTACATACAGGGGAAAAAACATGTATATACAAGGATATTCTATTTCACTACTTATATTGCTGTATTTAATAATGTTGAGTATTTCTCAGTATTATTTAAAGTGGTAAGCTCTGTTACTTTGTTTATCAATCATGATACTCCTTTCCTGTTCCAGGGGAATATAAGGCCAATGTCTTCACACATTATGTGCCCTTTATGTAATTTCATAAACACAACTGACATTTGAGTTTTTCATGCCAAAGACAGAAAAAAAAATCTCAATTTAAGAAAACAAAGCCAATACATTGTTATTTAGAAATGAGTTTATTTGAGTCTACTGACAAATACATCAAAGAATGGCTCTGCAGACTAGGTTGCTTGTTAAGGAGCCTATGTCTTCACCAACCTGAGCTTACAAATAAGGCAGAGATCCAAAGTAATTCAAGTGCAGCTTCAAAAAAGACATAAATAAATAAATAAAAAAGATTTAATCTGGTCTCCAACAAACAGCATTACAGTAGGCAATGTCGCAAACACACAAGTATTGCAACACTGAGCATCACTTGTTTCTTCGTAATCTGACAACCATCATTAACACAGCACACAGAGTCATAAATAAAGAAAAAACAATAGTCCTTCATTGTCATGTATTCCTTTTTATATACTAGGCTCCAGCACACTTTATTTTACAAAGAAAATGTTGGAATGGAGTGTCCATGTTCTTCCCTTATATTAGCAATCCTTCAAAGTATCCCACCCCTTATGCCTGTTGTCTTATTTAATTTAGCGTAGGTCGCTTGGTCAGTTTCAACAACAGACACAGATGTTTTTTCCTTTTTTTTAAGGCCATGATTTCGGACTGTTTCAGCTAGCTGCTACTAGCAACGTGGCTAATGTTAAAAGTGTTGCTACTGTACTAAGCAATAAAAAAATTGAAAGAATTCTCTTAAAACTTGAAACTAAAACTTTCAAATGAAGTCAGCGGCACCATACTTATAAATGTGTGTGTGTGTGTGTGTGTGGGGGGGGGGGGGGGGGGGGGTCCTGTTTTGTATTGGGGAACAAAAAATAAAATCCAGTCAGCCTGTGACCCCGCCCACCTTCTTCTTTCATGATTTCGTTTAGTCCAGGTGACACCTGTGCTCTCAGCTGATACTGAGCGCTGAACCGGTGACACTGTTGAATGGGTCATTAAAGGCGAAGTCTGAGTTTCAAAAAAGAAAAGAGAGACAAGTGAAAATAAAGCTCATAGCTAAGTCCATATGAGAGAAAGTGCTTGGCTTTCCAAGTGTTTATTAGCTTGCTTCATTTCTAACAGAAATGTTAGCACCAAGCGCCTCTTGTGTTTTTTTTTCTACACACTGTTTTTTGCAATCATGCATTATCATTATAAACCACAAAAATAGAGCAGTTTTCGAGAAGTGTGCACTGCTCTGCATATAATTTGCATGCTGCGTATGACTGTTGCAGGTGGTGAGAGCTTTCTGAAAGTTAAAACACATTACAACCTATTTGAGTTCCACAGACTCAGGAAAGAAAGGCATTTTACTTGGATATACTTTGTTCAAAAATTGATATCCACAGGATAAGTTTTATTTGCCAGTACTTATTATTATAAATAAGTATAATAGTATACCATTTTATAGATGAGAATTTAAATGTACTTTGATTCAAAAAGCTAATGTATATTATATTTGTATTTGGTAACAATGAGTGTAAAAACAAAATAATCAGTTCTTCCTCCAGTGAAGCGGCTTTTTTAAAATTTTGGATCTGCCATGCTGAAGATGTCCACCCTAACTGCGAGCTGCTCCAAGCTAGTTTGCCCAATTCAGTTTATTTATTTTTATATAGTGCCAAATCACAGACTGCCTGAAGGTGCTTTATATTGTGAGGTAAAGACCCTACAATAATACAGAATTGTAAACATACTTCCCTTTTGCTGGAAATCCAATGCGATTTAGCATAAGAAAATGTCAGCCCTAGTGGCAGCAATGAAAGAAAGTTTTCTTGGCAATCAGTCTTATTGTTGATAGTGTCGTTTTTAAACTGCTATCAAAAGCTGAAACAAAAAAATACATACTAAT
This sequence comes from Neolamprologus brichardi, assembly GCF_056152115.1. Taxonomy (NCBI): domain Eukaryota; kingdom Metazoa; phylum Chordata; class Actinopteri; order Cichliformes; family Cichlidae; genus Neolamprologus; species Neolamprologus brichardi. The sequence continues at coordinate 31,115,043 of NC_142115.1, forward strand.
GCATTTTAAAATGTTCACCATCCACAGGGTTTTTTGTTTGTCTTTTTTGCAAAAACATAATATACAGTAAGTCATGTGGTATTTGGATAGGTTTTGCATCTCAAGATGTCTTTGGAATTTAGCTACTTTACATTGTTAGCTACTTTACTTTACAGACAATTACTGACGTGTCAAAATAATTCAATTGTATGACATGCTGCCGTTTTAGTTATTCAAGACAGTCTTAGATAGAATTGTTTTAAGTCATACAGTAATAGTACTGTAAGTAATTCAGAAAATTCTAATATGTGCATACAAGCCAGCAGGTTATAGTTAGTTACTGTTAGAAATAGTATCCCTCTAGACTGCTTTAGATTAGGGCAGCCTGACTATAGCTCTTGGAAATATGAAATATAAAAGGTCATTTTGTCGGGATAAATGTAACAGATGGGGCCAAAACACTCTAAGCCAAAGGGTGTTTCCAAATAGAATAAAGCAATCCATGGATTCAATACACCACAAAAAAATCCATCACTTTCTGTGGATTTTAATCTGAAATGTCAGGATGTCGATCAATACCACTGAAACTGATCCACACCATCTCATAGAGTTATCCCGTGGTCTGTGATTGAGGATTTGACAAATTGAAAATGATTTCAGACACAATATAGACACAGTTGTTATATGGTTTATTCAGGTGAAACACTATTCCACAGACATAGAAGAACATCAGGTGGAGTCAATGAACAGATATCACATGTTCAATAAACATTTTTGCAAGATCCAAAGACAAGTATAAAGTACAGTGCAATGCAGAACATTCAGTAGACTACCAACATGTTTGTACAGTTTTTTTTCACCTGTTAAAAGAAAATAAATATTGGTTTGTACATTTTGTTCTGATAATAAATAATACGTCCGTGTCTGATGGATTTCTATGTTTGTGTACAATGCCAAAAGGTCTCAGAGAATAAGGCAACAAATCAAATTAATAACTTTATTCCCCAGTGATAATGTTCCCTCACTGGTGATATAGGAAGTGAATGTGAGCATCTTTTGCCAGTCAGTTAATAATCTATTCATCACATTCTAGTAAAAAAAAATAGATACATCTATGGTAAAGTGATTCTTTATGTCTAAATTATTTTTTGGAAATGGATGAACAATCATGGCGGTGAGCTGTATTTGTGCGTTGCAGCACATGTTAAAGTGCAAAATGGAAACAAAGGTTTTTGTAAATAAATGGACTTTTATCGTTTGTGTCTGTGTTCCCCTAAGAGCTGACACTTTTGACAAATTGCTGAGGTGCATGTGATAGTCCTTACCCTGCCTGGCTCTGTGAGATAGTTGTGTTTTTGATTCCTGTTTGTGGTTTTGGCTCCTTTTAGATCCAAGTTTGAGGAACAGCCAATCTCCTTGTTAAGTCTGATGTAATAGCCATTACTGGGTCCAAATACTCCCTCAGATCCCAAATGCAAGCAAACAGTGAGGCACCATTTCAGTGGTTATTGTAGCTGTTTTCCTGTGTAGTACAGGCACCCATGAAAAAGGAAGATGTATAAGGTTGAGAGGAGTTAGAAGTTGAGTATTTTTAAAACAAAGTATTAAAAAATATATATCAGCACTGCTATAACTTTGGGTATTAACAAAAATCAAACTGGGATTGAAGTTAGGCTTTTGGACATACAATTTCATGAAAGTAGCTGCAACTCATTTGGCTAATTGTTGGTGAAATAATTCCTCTGCAAGTGCCCGAAAGCTTAGAAAACACCATCTATAACACAAGGTTAGTCATGATTTCCAAGTTATTGCAATGACAACGTCTTGTTTACCAAAATAATTTATACAGATATTGTTGTTGAGCCGTATTAGATCTTTTTGTGAATCATTTAAATAGTAGTGCAGGGTACAATGAGTTTATAAAAGCATAACTTAAATGTATGCTAAAAATGATTTTTGCTAATAAGAAGCTGGCAGTGGCAGAATGATGATTTTTCCCATTTGACTCAGATCTACTGAATGAGGGACACAGCACTGCAGCACTTAAAACACTCGCATCTCAGACAACACAGTAGAGGCTCGGGCAGAAAACAGTATCATCAAAAGGTCAATACATCACGACTTAACAAGGGATATTCATAAGATCTGTCTTTATATAGTCTTTTTTCAGGGTACTGTGGAGGGCTTTTTTTTTTTTTTTTTTATCTTTGGCTGGTGTTAAATACAAGTTTATAAGAGACTGCAGCATTTCTGATTTCTGTTCAATAATTCAAAATGATCAGATTTCAGAAATTGTGCCCTTATGTGGCCCAGTTCTCCACACAGATTCCTCCTTAGCTTTGGTAATGTTGGCTTATATGTACAATACACATTAATAACAACAGACCGTACCTAATTGCATGCACAACAATCTAAACTACACACTTTGTGTGTTGTTTCACATGTTATTATTTTATTGCAATTCTTCGCCATCCGGCCCCTGTTAAACTTTAAGTCAATGGGCAGCTTCAGACATACAGTCTTCTCGTGCTTGAGCTTTCCATCTCTATGAATAAGACAGTTGTTCCATTTTCCCTTGAACATCACCAAATACATCTGCTCTAGAAGTGCTATAGAAAACTAATGCAGAACAATTTCAAGGATTCGTGTCTGTACTGAGTTTTGTGTAATGTCTATTTCACATACAGTTATTGCTCTTTAGCAACATGTCCAGACATAAAAACACTTAAAAAGAACAAAATACATTGCTTCACATTTTTTCCTTAATACCAACCAGATGCATATTCTTTAAATACTTGAGTGATGTATTTTGAACTCAGTTACTGCCCCGTGAGTGTGTGATGACTTCAGGCCTGGATGTCCATAGCTTAGCAATTCCAAAAAAAGACTTTTTTTTTCTAGGAGCATACTGTATATTACCACAGCCCTTCTTTTTCATGCAGTTGTATGCTTTATATTTGTTGTGAATGCTGATACCCTGCACCACACACAATTGCTCACAGTTTTCATTAAGGAATCGAAAACAGCTCTAGTACACAGTCATAACAATTAATACATTAAGAAGAACTTTTACAAATGTGTCAAGACGACTGTTTAAATCCATGCATGTCATGCATAGATGATGATCATTGTCTCAAGCCTGCAAAGCAGACAGAGTCGAGTGTTTACTGCATGACCAGTTATTTTCAGCCAGTTGCCTGTCAGTTCAGCATCTTCCCCCCCGAGAACAGTTAACCTACTTCACCCTGCACCATCCTGCTAAGACCAAAGCCCCGCAGCCTGTGAAGGAATGGGAGCATCCACACAGTCACATCCACCGCCTTGCAAACCTATTAAACCCTATAAACCATTATCTCACTTTCTTACCAAGCTATTGTTATCCCCAAGTGGTTTTGAACAATGTTGCACCCCATAATATTTCTGCAGAGCACTGTGCACTCCAGACCTTGCACACATTGACACTTCCCACAATATTTCACAGATTCTTTCTATTTAATATTAACAAACCCCATAGTACACTGAACAAATACAAAACTGGACAGTCACTAAACTCTCTATAGCTGCCACCATACTCAATGCAACACTGCTCAAATGCACATAGCTAATGAATACTAAATGTTGTGTTACGAAGAGTGATATGTGTAGTTGGTTGTCCATTATAAGAGCGCCACTGTCTCTTGGTACGTAAGGTCCAGGTGTCCTTGGAACTGTAAGTTGTCGGCATGTATTCGCCACCAAGACAAATGTCTGTGTCCTTGGGGACTCCAGTTTTTGTATTCTACAGTCATGTTTTATTTTACACGCATGTGATTGTCTGTATTTGTTTTTGAGTTTCATCTTCACAGTCTTTTATGGTAGCCAGTAAATGCTGGTCAAGGCAGAAAACGCCTCAACTCTTATTTCATGCCACTTCGCAGCACCTGATTAGCCGCGATGAGCATGACGCTGATGATGAAAGCAATGGCAAAGGCGCATATCAGGCTTTTGCGCACACAAGTTTGCTTGACTTGCTGCGTCGGACTGGAGCCTGGGGAAAAGGAAGTAGGAAGAGACACAAGGAAAAGCAAAATGAGCTGAAGGTCCACTGAATCTGGTATTATTTAATGGTTGAAAGACATTTGATTGTTATTTCAAAATGAAAAGCTCACCACAAAATCATACAACTACAAGAACAAATTTGCTTTCACACTTGTATGCTACATAATTACATCTAGATTGAAATGTTAATTGGAGTTTTGGAACAATAAACCAATGAAAGGACACCTGACTGGCATATTAAAGGACAAAACATCATCAAAACTATTGTGAATCAAAGGTGTAATTGTTTAGGTCTAACGCAGATGCAGAATCATCTCCAGTAAAGTTAGAGTTCATATCTGTTGTACTTTTACATCTCCCCTTCCCCAATAAAAATAAATAAATAAATGAAAATAGATAAAATAAAATATTGTTTAAAAACAATTTACATAGGAGAAAACATCAAATTACTTTTGAGAGAAAATCATCAGCAAATTTCATGTATCTAATAATAAAGAGGCATAATTTGTTTTTTTGTTTTGTTTTTTTCCCCACTGAGTGAGAAGAAAGACAGAGGGGAGTAGAAATAATGTCATATTTTTCATATTACAGAACAGCAGCCTATAAGAGCACAGCAGTTCACTTACTGCTGATAAGCACCTAGAGCACATTTTAATCGAGTGAGCTTGCTGATGGGAGAAACTGGTATCTCCAGTTCTATTCATGTGAGGGCTGAGTTTTGGTGTGTTTGTTTGTTTGTTTTTTGTTTTCGAATGCGATTGTGGGGAATTTTGAAGTATGAGAACTTAATCGGAAAGAACTAATAATGTATTCATACTGTTCGACAATGTAAGTAGTTGTTACTGTATTATTATTATGATTTGGGACAATATAAGTACAAGCAAACTGAATTGGATGCTGGAAGGCGGAAGCTTAATTCAAAACAAGTTGATTAGTCCAAAAATACAAAGTCCAAAATTTCAGGGCCAACTTGGGAAGAAAGCTAGTGATCGAAAAGACAGACTCACAGGGAACCAAGCAAGGAGATACTCAGCAATGCAGAGAAGAGAGCTGAAGGATACATCTATGAGGACATCACAGCAATGAACGAGACAAGATTACACACAGGTTCACAAGTTTAGAGCTAACAGGTGGGATACACAGGCGGGGAAGTTAAGTTCAACACATGACACAGAGACCAACAGTTATAAAATAAAACAGGAAGTGTATAACAACAGAATAGGAGAATCAGATTAACTTGGCACTTAAAGAAGACAAGAGGACCAGGCCAGGCCAACACAGAAAGACAAACAAACATCAGACAGAAAGTGAAACACAATGGAAACACAAAGTGAACTAAATGAAGTTCACTAAATAAACAAGGCTAGAAAATAAGCAATAAAAACCTATACAAAGCAGGAGATCAACAAGACTTAGGACACAAAAGGGAATAACAACAACGGCATATATAGAAAAATAAACACTGACAACCAAGATACACAAAAAACAGAGATAACCTAAAAAGTAGACATTTAATACTAAGCAAAAATTTAGACAGAGGTTGCTGGAAAGATAGAATAATTAACAATATATAGTAAAATACAAAAAATGTCAAGAGAAAACAAAAAAAGAAAAGAACTTGAACATACATTTATTTACACAAAGCCAAAGGAATTAAACATTTAAGAAAGAAAAAGTACTCAAAGACCCAGAGACCATGATAGGGTTAGCAGATGGTATCGCATTACACAATCCTGGCTTACTTATTGTTGACTCCTTAATCATTGTAGAATTTATCTTAAGATTTTCCTCACTGAAGTACATGACAGAAATACTGACCCCATATAAGCCAGTTTGCAGCTTTGGATCCACAGGTGGAGGCCTCTTGGTTTTTTCAAAGTCAAAGTTTGAATCTAAAGGTGGCTGTGCTTTTTCAGCAGGGCCCCTTAGCTTTGGAGTGACCTGCCTGGGGAGGTAGGGTGACTTCTTTTAAATCCCTTCTTAAAAGCCCCATTTTTTCCAGACTTGCTTTTATGTGTTGTTGTCTTTTCATCATCTTTCTATGGTCCTTGTTATTGCTGCTTTTAGTGCTTTTACTATTTATACTGGTATTTCACCTTTCCCTATAATTTGAAATCTCATACTTTAGACAAATACATAATCATAGAAAAGGACAGCAGAGCTTGCAAATGTGATGCAATTTACAAGTGAAGATAATTTGTGAAATCAAAAACAGATATCATTTACAACAATTAACAACCATTTGTGTGTAGAGAGTGTCTGTGATTATCAGGGCCTGAACAGCCCAGAAAACCTTGTGCTTTGTTTACAAAGACATTATCATTAGCATAAATAACACATTATTATATATAGTGGCTTGTAAATGTCATATCTTTTAAATACACCATGAAGAGCTATACCATGTTTCATATAGCTTGAGGGACCTATAACCTATAAGCAATGGTAATTTCTACAATGCAGTTAAAAGTAAAAAAAAAAAAAAAAACAAAAAACCAGAATGTTATTTTTTATTCAATATTTATATTTTATTCATTTATTTGTTTGTTTGTTTTTTGTCTCTAGAAAATCTTGATTACATTCTAGACTTTCGCTTTAACTTCAGGGTACAAAACACACAGCAGTATGCTGAAATATAGGAGGTTCCTTACTGTCTATGTCCACCTGGCAGTCCTCGGGGTTCTCTATGTGATTCTCCTCAGTCATTATGATGTTTTCGATGTCTTTCATGGAAAGATGATCACAGAAGGTGTCATACAGTAGCCTCTTCAGCTCCTCCACTGTAAGCTTCTGCATGTCACACTGGGGATAGACACACCTAACATTAACGTGGACACAGGCTGGAAGGCACAGTAAAAACATACAAATGCAAAGACAGAAATCTATAAACACACACAGGCATAAAATATAAAGAGAGTGTAAGTGCATAAATAGCACTGCTGTCTTGTAATTTAAAGAAAATATTTTCTGCAGTGTAGGCTTTACCAGAAGATGGAAAATATGAGTGATATGAATGTGCATTTTAGATTTCTAAATGAATGACATTTAGATCAAAGGAAAACTTGAGTGAGAGATTCCCCAGGTGGATCTGTTACTCAACAAATCCTATTTCTGATTTGAGTGCAAGCTCCTCATTTTAGGCGAAACATGTGCCCCATGGATCTCAGATCTAGCATTTTAACCTTGGGATTTTGTGGTTTTTTCAGTAAATAATAAATATTAGATTATCTTAAATACTTCATAAAATGGAAAACAAATGCAACATAATCGCTGAAGTCAATCTAATAAAGGTGAATAAGGCAGCAAAACAAGTATTTACTAGCCTTTATCACATCCCTTACATTCCCCTTTAGTTGGTGTAATCTAAAGTACTTTCCCTGAACACTGTTTTAGATACACTTCTTCAACTGTTTAATACAAATATCTGATCTGCCAATTACATGGCAGTAACTCAATTTCAAAGTGAGCATTAGAACAGGGAAGAAAGGTGATTTAAATGACTTTGAATGAGGGATGGTTGTCGGTGCCATATTAGTCTGAGTATTTCAGAAAATGCTGATCTACTGGGATTTTTCCACACCACCATTTTTTATGGTATACAGGAACTGGTCAGAAAAAAAGAAACTATCCAGTCAGGAGCGGATCTCGAAGCAATGTTTCTAGCACCTTGTTGAATCTATGCCACAAAGAATTAAGGCAACCCAGTGCTTGCAAGGTGTAACTAATTAAATGTCTGGTGAGTGTAATTACTTTCTAAACTACTATTAATTTCTTATTTCTCATTTTTATGTGAACAGAATTGTTAATGAGAAATTTGTTCACAGAACAATAAAACTATTCTGTATTATGTATTCTTAATTTGACTAACAATGTTTTATTTCTTAATTAGTGATCACTGGTCAGTCTCGATCACTGGCATTTCAGACACATAAATGACCCTGTCAATATTGTGCATCACTGCACAGACACCAGTCTCACTCCCAGCTTGTCACATATGAATTAAGCTCAGCCTAAGCTCATCTCGCTGTTGTGACTGAAGGCACTGTGTGATCAATCCAGCAGCACATGCTTCATACTAGTATTCTGTTATATAATGTTACACGATGCTATGCAACACTCCCTTGGGCTTCTCGACTCCCTCAGCAGGTGTGATTCTTCTTTTGTGCACTGAGCATATGAAAAACTCACATTAATTCCCTTTCTTTCTTTCAGACTCAGTTTGGAACCTCTTTTTTTTTTTTTGACAGGCATTTCAATGCTATTATCACACAGCTACAACAAAAACAACCCTGACATGAGCTACGTCCCCACTAATTTCTATCACACTGTCAAAATGAACAGCTGATTGTCTAATGAGGTGTCTGTAAATAAATTAATATCTATTTTGCATGAAAAATTGACTTGACTAAGTGATAAGACTGCCACCACATGCAAACAAACAAAGATCCAGGATTCCATTAACAAATCAGTGCATGTAACAATTTAAACAGCTATTCCTTTAAAGAACCTAAATGTTTAATAGCTTTGAAGTTCACCAAATTAATGACATCTTTGTCTCATTTTAATAACAAGAAATAATGTTTTATAATGAGCACCTTCCAAAAAACTGAGTCAAAGTCAGTGCCATTGAATTTGTCTGGTAATCCAGCAGCTGTGAGCTTTGGACCCAGAAGAGTAACAAACTCCTCAAAATCCACCTGGCCGTCACCTGCAGAAAAGAGGAACAGTTAGCGTTCATTATAGCTGATTTTTTTTCTGCCTAGTCTAGTTTTGTGGGCAAAAGCAGAACAAAGCATCTGCGCTTCTGTGATTTAAAATAGTAAAATCCAATCTGTTTGCTGGCCTCACCATCCATGTCCAGTCTCTGGATGATGACTTCCAACTCCACCTCATTTGGCATGTAGCCAAGGGAACGCATGGCCATGCCCAGCTCCTGCTTTGAGATGAACCCATTCCCATCGCGGTCAAAGACTTTGAAGGCCTCACGGATCTCTGCAGAAGAAGACACACACACACAAACACACACACAAACAAGATGAAGTCTTACGGCAAACGAGGATATGAAAGTGGGACATTTTCCACACACCAAAGACACATTTGTTATGCTGCATCACTGCTTGAGTCATAGTTATATGGGGGTTGGCAGCTCAGGAGAACACAAGTTAACTGCCAAAAGAGAGTCAACAAAAAAAAACCAAAAAAAAAAAACCTTGAACACAACCCAATGAGATCAGAACAAACTGTAAGGGCAGTAGTCTCTGCCTTGTATTTTGATAGGGATGATTTAAACTTATTAAATAACAGAAGTTTTTTTTTTACTATCTAAAAATAGTGTCTAATTCTGCCACACTGAGAGGGAAAACAGAGACATTCTGGTAAATGCTTTCTGTCAATTCTTTAATAAATGACAGTCTGGTTGAAATGAGATTGGAAACTACCAATGGACCAGCAACTCAAAAATACAGTAAAACTTGTCTGTGTAAGGAATGGCATCATCAGATGAAATAAAATCACTCACTGTAATGTGAAGGAATTGCTACAGTAAAAGCGATGAGCTGATTTTAAACTAGCTCCACAGCACAAACACATACTTATCATTTTGTTAGAAATCTAATTATTGTGGGGTCCAAAGAGACTTGAGATGTTTGTGTCAAAACATTTGGCAGTCCAAATTGAAAACATCTGTTGGATGTGTGGCTTTTTTGTATTTGAGTCTGTTTTGTTATTAAGTATCTTAACAAATGATCAGTTACAGTTTGTATCCAAATGTATGCACTCTCTGTCATCAGTTGAAGAAAAACTACAAATTCAAGTCACATTAAAACCAAACCTCAATTGTAGTATGGTTGGAGCTGTTTCTGTGGAGGAGGAGCTTACCGATGAGACAAAAAAAAAACTTATAAAATCAATACCTTGAATCATGAGACTACAAATTGATAACAGCCAGTCTGCATTTCAGGCTGTAGTTTGAACAGCATGGGCTTTTATGAGGCAGGGATAGTCTAACAATGAGATCTTATCAAGATACATCATGGGAATAAGCATTGCTTAAAATACTTTCCCTTCCTCTTTTTGTACGTAGAGCTTCGAGTCCCCAAGCTGTCTAGTTATTTTTTCAGTATTACTAAGAATAGTTGTCACTATAGCTCAGAGTTTCTTGGCCTAAAATCAGTGTTCATTGGTTTATTTTCTCTTTTGACAATTTAAATCTTTTCATTGGAGAGCTGCATTTCAGTTTATGTTTTCACTGTGAAAACTGAAACTAGAACAGAGGTCTTTTATTATTCATTTATCATTGAAGGTTGACTTATTATAAATCCCAATTCTATATTTCTGTTTGTGTTATTTGCAGCTTTGTATTATCGCAGTTCTGAATAATCCTTAATCTTATACCATCCCTTGGTATATTCAATTCATCCACTGTCTGAAATGACCTGTTTTAGCTAACCTCGCTTTACTACCCCCTTGAGCCAGTTATCGTCTCACTGGCTGGCTGTCACATACATAAGGTTTGAACTATATGTTGGCTGGTATGACTAGAGTAAGGATATCCCCTCCCCACATAGCAAAATTGGTATGGCCCGGATCTGGCCCACACAATGTGCTTACACATGGCCCACATACGGCAAAGAATGATGGCCCTTTGGTGGCCCAGATCTGACATGCAGACTGGAGGAGCCCGGGATTGAACCACTAACCTTGCGATCAGTAGGGGATCTGCTCTACCGCCTGAGCTACAGCCACCCAGTAGTAAACATGAGTAAACCTCACTAGGTTATGGATAAAGTGTACACTCACAAACCTGTCAAACCTGCATTTGGCATGTGGATCTTCTAACTAAAATAGGAAAATAGGAACATAAATAGCACCATCATTGCCAGACCTGGCATACATCTGGTTGACATACACTCTGCCATGACCTGTTTTCTATGAGCCTAGGCCACATAACCCAAACCACAATCGAGTCAGATATTGCATGCCATCACATAAACAGTGCTATCATTGCCAGACATGGCGCACATCTGGTTGACATACACTCTGCCATGACACCAGTCAGTCCGAAGTGCCAGCTTGATGCCAGATCTGGGCCAGACCTGTTTTCTATGGGCCTAGGCCACATGAACGAAACCACATGCCATCACATAGACAGTGCCATCTATGCCAGACCTGGCCCATATCTGGATGACATACGTCTTATCATGCCAGAAGTCAGCCAGCAGTGCCGGCTTGATACCAGATCCAGGCCAGACCTCCTTGCTATGTGGGTCTCAAGGATATCCCGTCCCCTCTTACATGAATCACACGCAGATTCATGTAATCCAAAGCTTGAGTATTTGGCTCATAGAAATGATGTGTACACAAAATGACCTCATCATGCAATATTTTTAATATATTTGCTATTTTAACCTCCTAGGACCTGGCGTCCACATATGTGGACATCACATTTTGGTTTGTCTAGACCAAAATACTAAATTTTGCTCTACAAGGGCCTGATATCCACTTACGAGGACATTATACTGCCTCTGTTCTATTGAAATTTTAAACAGATATCCTCATATGTGGATCTAATTTTTTTCAGGAACAAAAATTAGGTTAAAAAAAAATCTGGTAATTCTTTGTTTTTACATTCATTGGGTGCCAATATGCCCAAATATCAAAGAGAAATTAAAAATGCCTGCCATCGAAGAGTTCGGGTCTTAGGAGGTTAAAAATGTAATTATAAAATAATTTTAATATAATATTACGATTTTAACATGATCGTCCACCACTTTAACACTGTACAAATACAAATATATGATCAAAAAGCTACAGTTTCTTCTGATTTTTATGATTTTGGCGTACAAAATCTCTGCCTTTTGCTGGTTAATGAAACCATCCCAGTCTGTTGGATCCTCCATCGTGAGATTGTTAGGTTTTTAGTGTTTAGAGCAGTAGATGACATACAAGTAGGGGCTGATGAGTCCCTTAGTTTTTAATCATTTCTTTTGATGTTTTTAAAATGTTAACATATCAAATCTCACCTCCACTGACCAGTATTAACAACAACAACAATGATAATAATTATTAGTTTGATGGTGTCATGATCCTGGGCCATGTTGACCCAGCATTTGTAGTTTTCGTGTGTTTTGTATTTTGTTCCTTATTTATGCCTCGTTTCCTAGGTTGTTCTGTTAAGATGTTCCTTATTTGATTTCCCCTTGTGACTTTACCCCCTGTGTGCCCCTCTGTGTATCAGTGAGTCCTCGTCCCCCCTCCTTGTGTTTCCATGTTTCCCCAGCCCGTTATGTCTGTGCTCTCCCCGTGCTTTCTCTCTCCTCCTGTCTGCACCTCTGTGCCCTTCCTGTTTTACTTTGACAGTCTCCCGTCAGTGTTGTGTTTACTCCTGCCGTGTCTCGTTATAATTATCAGTGTCACCTGTGTTCCCCCACTTCCCTCGTTAACCCTCTGTGTATTTATGTCCGCGGCTCCCTCAGTTCTGCGTCGCGTTCTCCCTTATTCATGGCCGTGTGTTTCTCTGTGTACTACGTTATAGTTTCCCAGTTTAGTTTGCATGGTTTTGCTCTCCAGCAATAAAGCTGTGAATTTTGAGTTCATTCCTGCCTCCGTGAGTTTGCGACTGGGTCCTCATCCTGCCTGCACACAGCCGCATTATGACAGATAGTGTTCAAATTAAGTGCAGCTGAGGCTGAGGTACTCTGTTTTTTTTACCCCATCACAGACAACTAGAAATCCACACTACAACAGTAAGAAATCAGAGTAATGTGTGTGTTTTTTTTTTTCTTTTGTTTTTAGCATTATTTTTACAGCACTTTAAACATAACAGACTAACAAACTCGACAGCAAAGGGCATTAAGTGTTGCAACTACCTCGTGTCAGCAGAAAGCTTCTTCTAAACTTTGAAACCTTGAGTTCAATCACTATGGGAAATCTTTCAGCAGTTAATTGCTCCTCTTTGCCCCACTGCATATTTCCCTTCATTCTCCACTTGTTTACCTTTCACGAGGGACTGAATCCCTTAATTTATGCAACAACATCCACGACCGAGTCACCTACAATTTGAAACTTGTCACATCCTCGTCTTACATGCCTGATTAGCACACAAGAGCAGAGCTGGAGATGAATCTTAAAACAGAGACAATACATAGTGCTCAGGAAATCACATGTCAGATTGGCAGTATTTGTAATTCGTTTATTTGAGATGAAATGTATCACTAAAGACCGATGTGATGGCATCAGCCACACAGGGGTAAATCAGTCCATTTTTTCACTTTATTAGTTTACTTTGCAGTTTTCTTCATTAATATTATTCATTAATCATTTGGTTAAACCTAACACTGATATTATGAGGCACGCACATAGTAGCATTGTGTGGTTTTTCTAAAATGTTTTGTTATATTAATTATGTTTCTCTTTCTTTGAGTTACCTGGGTTTGGGTGGTGCCTGTTTCCTGTCTGGGCAAAAGGCGTGGCTGAGGACTCTGGGAACAACATGCCTGCTCAGCAGGACCAACCATGGGCTTACCAGGAGCAGGGGTGTTTTAGGTTTAGTTAGGTTATTCTCTGTGTGTGTTTTTTTTTTTTTCCCCCCTATTGTGTGTAAATGGTTTGGCCAAATCATTATAAAAGCTACCCTCATGTGTCTTTGTAATTAGGTCAGTTTGTGAGTTAAGTTGTGTCTCACTTTGTTTTATTTAAGTTTCTGGAAATTACTTTTCGTAGAGTTATATTTAGTTGACCTCTTTTATGGGCCTGCTAAGTATGTTTTTGAATTTTGTTAATTTTGGACTTTTTGAGGGTTAAAATAAAGAAAACCCTTTTTGAAGATACTTTTCTGCCTGTTTCCTCTTTGCTTTGGCTGCTTGGTCCCTCACAACCGATGATAAATCTCATGCGGTCTTTGTAATAAGATTCGGGAACATTTAAATTCCCCACACGTCTGGGGAAGTTTTAGATCAGGTCAGAGTAAAGACAAAGATAATTTAGGTGTGTAAATGAGAAAAATGTGGAGTAGGTTTGGAATGAATAATGGAAACAAAATAAGTGAATGCTGCTAATAAATAATACATAACCTGTCTCTATTATATGATTTAGTTCCAATAAAAGCTTTCTAGATAAGGAAAATAAAATTATGTTGTTTTTAAAATACTTTTCAGCTTGCAGCCGATAGCTGCTGTTAAATTACTGAACTCTAATGCTAAACGAGTGTACATCATTTGAAGCAGGGTAATGAATAGACAAGCCTAAGGTAACATCGACAGTGTGACAGTACAACAAATTTCTCAGCAGAAAAAAACCCCCATAAAATGTCAGTGATGGTAGAAAAGAGCATGTAATTGTGCTGTACTGTATAGTAGTAAATTCAGGAAATAGCCTGTTACAATCAAGTAAATGCATAGGATAGAAAAGAAACTGCACGAAGGGGACAAGGGTACTTAAAAATCATGTTTTTCAACAGATTACGTCTGGATATGCAAATAAAGCCAAGTCTGGTGACATTCACAGCAGCTGTTTTGACATCAATTTCCACTGCAAAATGTCTAACTGAAGATATATTCTGAATCACCGAGAGCCTCCAGCTGTGTTTTTTCCTTCACTGGGTATGATGTTATTGTTTATAGAAAAAATAATAGCTCAGTATCCACCTGAGGACCCTGCTCCATCTGTTTACTTTAGAAAGAGGGGCTTTCCAGCAGACACTTGCTGCTAAAACATGTTGGTGCCTCGCAGGAAGCAAGCACATTCTCAAATGAGGTGCCAAAACTGTTTTTGCAAATGATCTCCTTCATGAAAGCCTTTTCATGGATCAAAGGCCAAAGTAGCAGTGTTACTATTAGTAGTTACAGTGTATCATTATATTTGTTATTTAAAAATAACCTGTTGGAGGATGATTTTATGTGGTGACGAACATCATTTACAGAATACTGAAACTGTTGTGTTGTACAGGCTTGAAATATAATGAATGGATTATCGTGTCCTGTGAGATACATGAGCATAAAGCTGGAAAATTTAGAGTTAGTTCAAATATTTTATCAAAACCACTCGGTTCCACATGAAACTAGGCCAGAGTGCTACTTGAATGAAGTAACAAATCTCTGAAGTAAAGAAGACCATGTGTAATCTCCATAGGCTGACTAATCAGTCTCTAAAATAATTAATTTTTCTATTGTTGACCACATTCTATCCAGATAAATAAATTCTCAAAGAGATAGCAATATATCGTAATTTTACCCAGAAGATACAGCTTTATTCTTTCCTTTTAATTTTATTCTTTCGCCCAAAATGGACTGGATTCATATGTATTATGTACTAACTGTACTGTAAAGAAGACACTCTCTCTATAACAATAATTTGAAAAAAAGAAAAATCAATTAATTAAATTGCACTGCACACTAATCAAAGAGACAAATACTTGTTTAAGTCGAGTATAACAGGTTTTAAATGCTCAGGTAAAACCCAGTTTTTACGAGCAGTGTTTTCTGCTGGTGTAACTGATTTTTCACTTAATCGTGTCTGCTAGCTTCAAAGCTGCATTTGTTGGTTTTTGACTATTTTGGCGCGGCACAACAAGCCTGAATCCTTTAGAACCAAATATGTCATATTTGACATGTGAGGGGGTTTTTAGTTTTTAGACTTCTTCGTCATTAGTGTGATTTCTTTTTCCCCAAAAAGGCAAAAAAATTTGTGCAATAGACTTTTAAGGAATAAATTGTCTGATGCAGCAAAAATGATACAAATTATATGCAAAATTATATTTAAGTATTAATATAGTTTAATTTATTTTATATTTATTTTATTTCATCAGAAATTTTATCAAAATATTATTTCATGATTCAGGCTTTCATAATGGCATTGCTCATTTATGCAGAATATGCCCAACTGAGCACCAACACACTGGGAATGGCCTTTTACTTGCAGCTCATTATTTGTCATATGAGGGTGTATATTTTCTTCTAAATGATAACTTCCTAAACCTAACTAGGTAATTTGATTGAAATCTAAATCCAACAATTTTACCAGCAAGTTGGAAATCTCAATAGTTCCAAAATGCTTAAGTTCTACTTCCTAAACTAGCCTTTAAAATGGCATCATTGTCTCTGGGCACCAGTGCCAGAGGGCATTTTTAATGGGAAGATGCAGAAGATCGTGAAAGCTACCGAGCCAGAAGCTTGTCCTTACATTCACTCACTTGTACCTAGTCATGTTTTCACTTTTTTCCTTTGTTTAACTTGTTAACAAAATTCATAAGGAAGCAACTTTCTGAAATCAGCATATCCTCCTGAGAACTGAGAAAAAAGAACCTTCCCAATTAACTTTTTTGGGATTTTCTGCCTCTTTGGAGGCCACCCGAACACATGAAATATCAATTGAAAGCCCAGGATGTCCTCTATTTAGTACATCGGGATTTTGTAAGGTCGTTTATATAAGTCAAAAGATATAGACCAAAAACAGAGAACATAAATGAATAGGCTGGTTCTCAGCAGGATATGCATAATAAATTTTAAGGATTTAAACATGAGAAAAAGTTGTTTGTTAATGTCAAATTTGACTTGTTCAAAAATCGACCAGAGGCCGTACAAGTGACAAGCAGTTCCCTTTAAAATGCCATGTTTTTCAATCCCAGCTCAGAAAAACTATGGAAACTGCATAAAATGTAAATAAATGAAGAGAACATATCAAATTTATGAACTGAGAAACTGTTCTGCATTAAGAAATTTTGAATTTGATGGCAGTAACAAATCTCAAAATGCTGGGATGGGACAATAAAAGGCATATATATATATATATATATATATATATATATATATATATATATACACACACATATATATATATATATATATACACACACATATATATATATATATATATATATATATATATATATATATATATATATATATATATATATATTTCTACAAAGTGTGAAACAATGTTCTTCAACATAAACTGTTAATATCGCATCATTAACAGTTTAAAGTATCATTATAGTCTATTAGAATCTAGAAATTTCTGTTCACAAGAGACAAAGCCTAAAATTAATATCGGATGCCTGTGATCTTCAAGGCCTCAGGTGGCACTGCAGGAATGATTTTGTGATGTTACTGTATGGACTCAGGGACACGTGCACCAATGATCGTATGTGAACACAGTTCATATGATCCAGAAATACTGCAGTCTTTTCTGGGCTGAACTCATTTAAAAGTGGAGGCAAAGTGGAAACCTGTTCTTTGGTCAGACAAATCTAAATTTAAAATTATGGTAAATGGCCTGCATTTGTATAGCGCTTTACTCAGTCCCTCGGACCCCAAAGCGCTTTACACTACATTCAGTCATTCACCCATTCACACACACATTCACACACTGGTGATGGCAAGCTACGTTGTAGCCACAGCTGCCCTGGGGCACACTGACAGAGGCGAGGCTGCCGGACACTGGCGCCACTGGGCCCTCTGACCACCACCAGTAGGCAAACATGGGGTTAGTATCTTGCCCAAGGATATTTGGCATGCAGCCAGGAGGCAGCCTGGGATCGAACCA
The DNA here is from genome assembly GCF_056152115.1 of Neolamprologus brichardi. NCBI lineage: Eukaryota > Metazoa > Chordata > Actinopteri > Cichliformes > Cichlidae > Neolamprologus > Neolamprologus brichardi. The sequence goes on from NC_142115.1 coordinate 31,132,596, forward strand.
CCGACCTCCTGATTAGTGGCTGACCTGCTCTGCCACCTGAGCTACAACCACCACCCATATTTGGAAAATATGGACATCACATTTTCTTCACTAAATAGGAAAGAGAACACCTGACATGTTATCGGGTCCCTGCATATCTGATGGTATGGGTTGTGTATTATTGCTTATGGACGATGCTCACACACATTGAAAAGCACAATAAATGTTGAATGGTTTTAGAGCAACACATACCCCCGTAAACTATTAGGGTCTGGGTGCTGAACCGGCTTGCAAGCGCTCGAGACCTTCCACCAGCTGAAAACATTTGGCACATCATAAAATGAAAAACACTACAAAGGAGACCCAGGACTGCGGAGCAGCTAAATTCACAACATTCCTCTCCTAGAAGTCCAACAACTATCCTGCAGACTGTTGTTAAAACAAGATGGGATGCTATACATGAATAAATACGCCGCTGTCCCAACTTTTTTGAACCATTCAAGTGTGCCAGTTGTCACAACCCGGCTCATAGGAAGTGACCATTGAATTGTGTTTATTTACGTTTTACACTGCATCCCAACAGTTTTTATTTTTGCTTTCAGCCTTTTAAATTCCGACTAATGTAATTTTCAGCTTCTGCCTCATTAATATACATCATTTAATAGATTTTTTTTCTTTTTAAAGCTGCCTCTTCAGCTCTGTTTCTGGGACCATAGCTTCACCAGGGAAGTGTGAATATTTTTGCTGAAAGCATGTGATATTTGCTTTGATGTACAGAGGTGCTTGTTGGCCTTCAGATTCAATGCCACATAGTCCCCTGTGATGTGATCTGACATAGGATGAAACCTCAAGTTAAGCTCAGCGGCTGAAAGAGCCAAGCTTCTAAAGCAAAACACCCACAAGAGAAAGGTGCAGTGCACTCCCTTTTGCACTACTCTCCCTGTATACTGCTGTTTATCGGTGAATTGAGCTGCATCCTTGCAGCAGCACGGAGTTGCTAAACAGTCTGTACACAGCTCTAAACAAAGTGAGGAACCACTTAGAAGTGGAGCTTATTCATGCATATAAATGGAAAAGGCTCGACAAGGCTCGCGAGTTCCACTTTCTCTGCAGTGTTTTCCTTTAAGCCATATTGGGCTAACACTTTACATTACATGTTGGGAAAAACATGACAACACTGGGACTTTTTCTTTGACAGGTAAAAGTTAATTAAGTAACATTAATGTAATTAATTTATATTAACAGTTGCTATGCTACAGATCTAATATGAGATAAATGGGCCAAAAATAAAGACTAGTTTCCTCCCCTTTGTTTTTTGCTTTTATCCTGTCACACACATTATAGTTTAATACTAACCAAATACACAGCATATTAACATATTAAAGTGCTAAGACAGAAAAAAAATATCAGAAAATAGATTAAACAATGAAAATATTTACTTGAGAGTTTTGAGTGTTTTGGTTTTAACCATTTTCAGGATAAATTTAGCTTCACTTAAAACTTTTGCCAGTTACACAGGGTGTTTTTTTTGAGCAGAGCAGACTAATGCCAGGGCTTTTGTAACAGCAACGCATCCGTGAACCTAATCCAGGGCTTGTTTTTCAGAGCCAGGGATCCTCTTTGCCTCATTCAGACCTGCATCTGCTTAGGGCTGCTTTGGATCGGTAATTGAAGCACACCCACTCTTTATGTGAGACCTTATCACTGTGAGAAAAACACTGCTCTGCTCTGTCTGTGCAAACCTTGGGTGACTATTTTTAAACACTCATAGCAACCTTAATCCATCTTTAGCTGGATATGGGCTGACTTGGACATCCAAAAGATTTAAATATTACCATAACAGGCTTCTAATAAGGCTCTTGGGGATTTGAAAGGAGTATATGGTGAAGTGTAAGTTTGTGTACTGTGTGTGTGTGTGTGTGTGTGTGTGTGTGTGTGTGTGTAAAGGGAAAAGCTCGTCTTTGGGTTTGAAATGAAATTCCACCCTTTGTTAGAAAATTTAAAGTGCATTAACTTTGCCAATGCAGCACTGAAGTGACCACAGGGAAAAACTTTTTTTGAATGACTGTAGCCAGTGACAGGCAGTGAAATTTTAGTCTGATGTTCAGTTATTCTTTTCTGAAAAGGAAAAAAAAACATGGAGATCTTTCCATCTTTCTTCTCTCACTCTTATTCTTTGCAAAGCATAAAGTTTTCAGTATCACAGATGATGCCAAGCTGAGATGGTCTCGATAGCCACAAGACAAAAACCCGTCAGAAGCACTTCAAGCCCCCCCCCCCCCCCCCTCCCCCCATCAGTTCCACCAGGCTAACAGTGCACACTCACTTATGGATGTTGTTTTTCTACCACTATTATTGTGTGATAAAGACCTTTGGTGTATTGTTCATCAAAGGAAAGGAATATCACCCCAGAGAAAAAAGCACTTCACCTCCCAGAACTCATCACAGTTCATTTCACAGGTAATAAAGTCTGCGGGATTCACTTCTTTGTGGCAATCAATCAAGATGGAAATAAATGACTTAACTTGAAGCCACCAGGCAGCCATAATCAAAGCATTTCATGATATTCCCCGTTAGTCTGCAGCACATGTTTTTCATCAAAACCCATTTTGGCGTGATAGAATGCCATACCAGATTACACTGACTGATTAACTGAGAATTTAGATATTGATGGGATCGAAATGTCAAATAACTAAACTATAACAAGGGTCAGGAAAATAATAAATGTCAGTGTCAAGACTTTAACTTTTTCTTTTCCTCATTATGAAGAAAAGATGTATGCAAAGAAATGAAGACTTGTCTTCTGCTTAGGTAATAAATTGGGGAAAATGCTTTGTTTGTCATATCACCACAAATATTGCATAGAGGGGGTTTTGTTCAGAGAAAAAATATATATCTGCATACCTCAAAATCTCCCCTTATTTTGTTGATTTATTCAAAGAAGTGTGAAAACAATACATCAGAGTTTTGAATGGAGATGTGAGCCAGTCACCTCCAGATAAAGCCAGTCCATTGTACTGTCTATGGGACTGATATGAAATTGCTTTTCAACTCCAAATTCTCTTAATCAAATTAACCTTCATATATTTTTCTGGTAGACAATTTTCAAACCCTTTAAGATTTTTTTTGTGTGTGTCTGTGACCTTGTGGTGACACCTGTGGTGCTGGGGCACTTTGCCCTCTTAGAAGAGGCTCATTTGAGGCTCAGTTAACATCTTTTTCACCATCTATGTCAAGTAGAGCTTTTCCATCCAGGCAGGTGATACATTTCTGAAATCCATTTTCAAATCCAGTCCTGTCTGCCTGCCTGTTTGTCTTACAGGCTGTGTAAGATGACCCTGCATCTACGCAGAACTGAGAAGAGATGGGAAGAAAAACAAAGTGAGATTTATTATCCTCAGCCTGATTACATACAAGGACGGCGCTTTAATGGCCAATGCCAAGTGACACGCATCTGCAATGCCACCGACCGGTTTCTCTTCTAAAATTAATTATTTTAATGTTTTTGTCTTGCTTGTGTTTTTTATATATCCTTTTGTAAATTATTTTTTATAGTAGGCGGGAAAGAGTTTGCCGTAAGATTTTTCTGCAGGTTTTTGATCTTTCTTCTAAACTTACGCAACATCATCTCACCGTCCTTCACTGGTACTCACAAATCCACGTGCATAAAAAGTCAAATTCATAATGAATTTGCTGGCTTTATTGGCTTTTTTCAAATTTTGGAGCAATTGAAAAATTACAGCAGTCTGTGCTGCTGTGCGTCCTTCTTCTTTGTTAATCAACAAAAGCCCTTTTGAGCTTGAGCTTGATGTTTGGCAGACTTGTATCGATGTGAAAAGGACTTGATTTGTGAGTACAAGAGCGATGGTTTCCGCAGTAGAAAGGCACTTAATTTATTAGCTTGATTCACTTTATTGTTAATTATTTTTTTAATATGTTTTTTTAAGAGAAAGTGTTTAGATAAAAACAATCTCCTCTGCAGGAGGGTATGAAAGCATTCATCTGTGGAAGAGGATGCAAGCCATGTTTTTTAGGGGGATCCAATTTAAGGGTAAAACATGGTGTTTTTTTCCCGAACGAGAACAATAATTGAGCTAATTCTGGCTTCCTAGGAGAGAGCATGCAAATAGCAGTCGATAGCTGACGTGAATGGAAGAGAAAAATAAGTGTTTGGTTTTGGTAAACACTTCTGGATCGTTTGCACACTCCACACTCCTGAAAATGAGCCAACGTATCTTCATCTATCAGCACTGGTCATTTGTTATGTCCAAATCTTCTTAGCAATATATATGCTTTAAAATGGTCTCAGTTGACCCCTCAGAAGTACACCCCCGCAACGCCTACTGATTCTGCACCAGCAATACGTTATACGCATAATTTCTGTCTTTCCGAGCAGATGCCGGTGTCTTTAAATATCTTCATTTGTATTCATGTAAGTATTTCCAAAGGAATGGAAGTCAACCCTCCACCTCAGGGCAAAGAAATGAGTCAATGTTGCTGCTGCAGCTACAGTAGGAGTCGAGCAGAAACATCAACAACGCCTCACAGGCAGTTTATGCCATTAGAAACACAGTGGTGTCGGTGGGTTTTTTTGAGTAGCTGTCAGTCAAAACGATTTGCAGTCACAAAAACTCTGCCAAGGGAATGACTAAAAAACCTGAAAAAGAAGCCCCAGTAAATGTTAAATGCCTGGTACTGAGAGGAAAACTCATTGAATAAACAGAATCTGAATATTCAATATTCTAAATGCATGTTGATGAAGTAAACAAGCTCTGCAGTCAGTCCTGTACACTACCACAAAAACGCTGACTTCAGTAGTTTCATCATCCAAATAATCAAACTCCGCTGGTTGTTTGAGGAAGGTTTTACATTCACATCCTCTCTCCCCCAGCAGAGTGTCTTTTTCTCTGGCGCAAAGCAACACATAAAGCTCCCTTTAGTAAATGATAAATGGCCTGCATTTGTATAGCGCTTTTCTAGTCCTTAAGGACCCCAAAGCACTTTACACTACATTCAGTCATTCACCCATTCACACACACATCCACACACTGGCGATGGCAAGCTACATTGTAGCCACAGCCACCCTGGGGCCCACTGACAGAGGCGAGGCTGCCGGACACAGGCGCCACCGGGCCCTCTGACCACCACCAGTAGGCAAACATGGGGTTAGTATCTTGCCCAAGGATATTTGGCATGCAACCAGGAGGCAGCCTGGGATCGAACCACCGACTTTCTGATTAGTGGCTGACCTGCTCTGCCACCTGAGCCAGTGATATTGTTGTAACCACAAATATATGAAGCAAGTGGTAAATTCTCACCATCATTTTTTGATATCTCATAAAATAAAACTAAAAATGCAGTATCTCTAAATCCAGCTTTCAGTCTCACTGATTTCAGTCTCATTGTTCCAGTCACTTCCCGTTTGCACCATCTCGGCTCTGTGCCGCGGGAGGGGTGCAGACGACAGTCAAATTTGTGTTTGATCTTGAGACGAGGAAAGCCCCCTCACTCTGCCACAAGTGTGCACAAATGGAGAGATAACTTTGTAGGCTGCACTGATTTCAATTGCTGTGTAGATGGTTAATTGGGGAGTTTAAAATGCTCCGTGAGAGATTTGTCCCTGCTGGTGCTCTGTGACAGGTTGGGGTCGGGATATGCTTGCATGTTTCCGTAACGGTGATTAAGAGAATCTTTTTTTAATACTAATACCAACACAGTGAAAGTAGAAATAAAGACAGGTTTTATTAAAATCTTCGTATACAATGTCTATTCACTGTAAATTCTATGCAAATTATGTCAAATGCTGTCTGCTTACATTCCTATGTTTATTTTGCTGCATGTGCTGAGGAATAATACCTGCAAGCATATGAAATAGCTGAAACTAATATGCACTAACATTTTCCTTCTGGTAGCTAGACATGTAGAATATAATGCTAATGTGATATTTAGTTATTTTTGTTATGAATTCATTTACTCCTTCCATAAATAGCCATTATAATGGTCTTGCTTTTAGGCAGAAAATGATGTTATTAGAAAACTGGCGAGTTATCCTTTTGTTTGGCTTTTTGAGCAGTTCGCATAAGTATGTCAAATGGATTAATTTGCCTTAATGCCCGAATTTATTTACTACTGATGAATACATTTAGTTTTCCAGAGCCTTTTTTCGGGGCGAAGCTTCCGAGAGTCTGTCAGCAATAAAGGAAATTTGGGGCTGATTTAAAAAAAACGATACAAAAGCACATTTCCTTCCAAAGATGTCCTCACGGTCATAAAACAGAGGGAATGAAGAAAAGATGGAACTAAAAGTTGTGTCAGCAGATGTTTCCTTCAATGTTCTTGTGTATTTCAACAGTGCAGGGGAAAAGGCGGAGGAGATTTCAACTGCAACAATAAACAAACTGTATTATCGCAAGTTTGCTAAGAAAATGCAAACATTTTGCTTCTCTCTTATCGTTTGCGTGTGTACCAGCATCTCCTGGCATCTGTTTACATGAGCCTTTCTCTGGGACCTGATACAAATGCTTACAGCTCAGCCTTGGGACTATTTTGAAGCTACTTCCAATAGTGCTGCTGTTAGGCTGTGTGGAAATGGGCTACCCACTTAATTCCACCTGCAGTGATATTGACACTGAGCTGTGTGTGTATATATAAATGTGTGTATATATAAATGTGTGTGTGTGTGTGTGTAGTGGTGGAGGAGGTCTAAACTATATTGAGCACCTGTAATATGACCAACTGGTTTTTTTTTTTCCTCTTGTGTAGGAGGGGAAATGGACAATCTGGAGTCCAATTCAAATTATGGTCACGTTACTGTACATTAAAGTAGATGTTACCACCTCTAAGTTTCTCTCATGCACACACACACACACACTCACACATGCACGCACACACACAAGAAAAAAATAGAGCTGCTTTTTCTTTTTTTTTCAATTATAGCTTTGACAGCCTTCTTGGTCAAAAAGTTTGGTGCCACTGGTCCATTCCCTTGGGTGTCCAAGCCAGTAATTGAAAATCAAGTACTTGAATATGTGTGCCAATAGGGCTTTAGCCTCCTATGCCTCTACATGCGCTCACATACACATATTCGCGAATGTGCTATTTCATTTTCTGACAAAGTCTCTGACGGCCAAGCAGATGATTGTGACACCTCACACTTCCAGCTAATTCTCGTCCCTCTCTAGAGAAGAGCCACAGTGTCGCTCGGGTAATGCGTTCCTCATTTACAAGTCATTTCTGAAACGTCACTGCTGTCAAAATTTTATCAAAATATGTGATGTTACTATATATTTTTATGTTTTTAATATTTGCAGTGTCTCCAATCTAGGAAATACTTTATCACTGGAAGTTCAGTTTGTTAAAATTGCCTTTAAGTGCTAGTAGCCATATTATTCCAGATATCCATATTTAGGGTTTGGGCATTATTTTTGATCATAAATTGTCAGTTAAGATCCAGAATGAAAATCTTGTCTCCTCGTCTTTCACTTAAAATTTGTCATTACATAAAGAAGGAAAACATTTTTATCTGTTATTCGTTATATAAGCTGCACATTTAAAAAATAAATAAATCACCCAAATGTGATTTTGTGTTAAAATATGTCACACATAAAAAAATCATGTTTGGCATCTGGAGCGTACCACTCACCAATACTGCAGTGGCATCTTTATACAATATGTATGTCTGTTTTTAATGCAAGAGGTCCTACGACTTTTATTCTTCCTCTTCACTTTCTTGCTACTTTTGACAGCAACATCTAGAAAAGAAGGGCGAGTCTGTGCAGTTGTCAGCTGCTCCAACAGTCGTAATAAATTCCAACTTTGGAATAAGACTGAGTGCAAAATGCACAAGCCTTTACGTCACATAGAAACCTCCATGTGAGATCTTTTACATAGGCTTTCTGGCTGTGTGGAAGACGAAGGTGCTCAGCAGATTTGGATTAAGAATATAAACAGAAACTATTTTTAATCCTACTAACAACAGGACAGAAGTTGTTTCTTAATAACAGACAATCTCATAGTGACTAATATGAGTAATGAACAAAATGAGCATTAAGTTATATTCACAGAAAACTGAAACTGGCTTCACTTCTTAGACTCAGAGGCTGTTTCAAGCTTTACTGTTCAATTTATGGGTGAAAGAGGACTCAGAAGCTATGCCCATCTTTTATATACTGTCTACAGCTTAAATATGAAATGAAGCTATGTTAATACTGGCTAATACACTTTCTAGGGGCTGCAGTGGTTGCACAGAATAAATTAACTCCAGCTTGCGTTACTGTCTTCCATCTCTGCGACACTGAAAACAATAATGAGAGTAATAGCAATATTGTTTCCATAGATTTAAAATTTAGTTAACTAAAAGTAAGCACCAATACTGGCACATAACATTTCACATTCTTTTTCTGCTATTATTCAACAAACCATTCAGCCTTGTCATGTTCTATATTATTCTGGTTTTGTGCTTTCTAGTGGGAAAAGCTGTGAAGCTGTCACTTGACAACGACAACAACAACAATGTTCAAATCCCTTCATTGACGCTGGCTTAAAAGTCTGCCTCTTTCGCTTTCTCTAAGGCATCTCTCACACAGCACCACAGCAGCTGCAAAAGGCTCTGTCGCTGCTGTTAACTGTGCATTACCACAGCCTTCTCCAATCAAACTGCCACTATAAGTTGAGCTGTAAAACCCAAATGGCTCACTTTGTCTCCTGACACATGTGGCAGATAAGTGGATTTGACTAATTGCAGCTAAAATGAAGTGTTGTTTGTTTATTGCATCCAGAGCTGACAGTAAAGTGGTTGGCTGGGGTGAAAAGAAAACTGAGATTTGTCAGTCTCGACAGTCAAGAGCTACTTCTGAAACCTGAAGTACACACGTTTGACAATAAAGCACTGTGATGCAATGCTAAATTAAGAGCATAACATCATGCAAGGATCACTTTTGGCATTGACATGTATCTCTTTGATCTTTCTTTCCTTTTATTTATTTTTTGGATTTCAAAGCAAAAAAAAAAGAAAGAAAAGAAAAAGGCAATAAGCATTAAATGAACAAGGGAGATGTGTGTGTGTGTGTCTTAGCTTTTCTGGATGTTTCTGGTGTTTTCTGAAACAGATATTGTTCAAAATGCACTGGGGCTGTTCTGCCTTTGAATGCCCTCTGGGAGTCAAAACCAATATATATTTGGCCTCTTCCACTCAGCTTTCATAATTAACATCAACCTCAGTGTGAAGGTGCCAACCGTATTATGTGCTTACAAGTTGTTCTTTGCAAGTATTGCAAATGCAAACCTGTTTATGTGAGACAAAACTCTGTTATTCCAAATGTGTGCACCTGCAGGTAACATTAGCAGTTTGCTTCATGGTGTCTGTGCTCCAGCACTCACAGACAGAAATTTTTCACAAGACCAGGCTTGTCTGTACTTCACACATATACATGAAATGCAGCTGTCAAGAAAAGCCGCATCACTTTTAAAGGTTTGTGTGCCCACTCATCTCTCTGAATCTGTCCAGCGAAGGAGTCGGATTTGTCAGAAATGTGTTTGTCCTTTGTTTTTCAAAGAAAGTGTGTTTAATCATTATGGGGGGGGAAAGGATCAGAGGTGCAGGGGACGAATGATTTAGCATTAATATGTCAGCTTACAGCATAAACACACTGAAAACATTGCAGCAAAACAAGAACTTCGTCTAATCACATCCATTTGGGGACTTCAGTCATGTCTCAGGAGCTGCTGTATGATAATGTGCAGATGTCACAGGTTCACATTGCAAGCACTCCTGGCATAAACACTCTCATGATCCTGAAATACACATTGTCCTGTGTAGCTGTCATTTTTCAGCATGCTTCTTGGTGTTGATATTTAGTGCTGTGGATGTTAACTGTGTTTTCTGATGTTTCAGATGTATTCAACTTTTTTAAAAATGATGGGATTTACCCTGTTACTTAATTTAATAATCTTGCAGATGTGGGACAAATGCTTCACAATCTTCAGGAAAGGTGGGGATAAGATACATAAAATATCTCTAAACCATTCAGTGTCAGTGTGGCCAGGCTTAACAGGCCAGTGAATTCCAGCCCTAGCTTCTGGTACTAGATCGAGCCAATGCATCACTAACCTCACAGAGCAACGTTTTATAACAAAATTCCTTTCTTAAGAAATCCTGCTTTGAACTTATGGAAAATAATGATGTAATAATGTGAATAGACTGAAAACATATTTTTAGCTGTCAAAAAATCGAAAATGAGGTTGATTGTAGCACATTCTGTTTTATATAACAAGATAAAGAAAGGGAACTGTGAAAATAAAAACTGCCCTTAAAATCCAAATCACTTCTAGTCTCGATACTTGTGTATTAAATCAAAGCTCTCCGAGCGCTGTCCAAGGTCCTGACCGCGCGTCTGTTTAAAGGAACTCCACCGCAGGAGCTGACCGCGGCCACATACACCGCCGCTGCACAAAGTAACACCTCCCATATACTCACAAGTCCTGATAACATTCAGTTCTATGTGAGCAGGTATCATTATTCTCACCTTCTACTTCGTCTTCAGGCAGGTTCACCGGCGCGCTGTAGGAGAGGATGTCAGGGATGGTGCAGATCCCCCGGTACATCAGCGTGGAGGTGACTGGATGCATCGGCATGGCTGCGACCTCTGGATACCACCTGCGCCCTCGTCATACAGAAATGTCTACAGAGAGGATCCTAACTTCCCCGCTCAGTCACCGACGGAAAAGCAAATCCATGGATGAGGGGCTGGGGGTGCGAAGGGAAAACGTGGATTCCGCAGCGTGTCCGCCTCAATATGTCTTTTGGTCAATGAATGAAGAGCAAGAAAATGTGTGTGGGGGGGCTCTTACCTCTCTGCAGTTGTTATATGTTTAGAAGGAATAACACACAAAGTCAGTAAAAGGAGCAGTGCAGAACACCGAGAAAATGCGCACATAGAAACATCACCATCAGCTCAGACAACCTCCACATCTGAGCTAATTAGCACGTTTTCCGTCTCTGCTGTAAACAACAATTGTGATAAAATTGCGGGTTATGAATCCATCGATTTCTTGTGTTTTTTTAGTCCCGAGGATTGTCTGCCGTGATGAAACACATGCATCCACTTGTTGGATACATGCGCTAACTTGACGCACTCCGTCCTCAGGCTCCAGCCAGCTTCATCCACAGAAACGACGTGTTAAAAATCTTTTTTTAATGATGAGTGAATAGCATAAAAGATCTAAATGTGTGTCTTAAAAGCCCGATATGATGGCAGGTAAAGTAGGGCGCATCCGGATCCTTACAGACAATAATTACTCGCTGGCTCTTAATTGGTCGTGAGCACTGGGCGCAGTGCAATCCAGTTGTTCAGTCTTCAGTGTTTTTGTGAAAGGAAGCTCTCTGTGTGGATCAGATATGTAGTCTCTCCCTTCTCTGTATCGCCCCCGTCACTCTGTCTCTCACATACATACATGCGCACTTACACACACACTTACACGCTCAGCGTGTGGACGCAGGCAATCCCACAACACAGCAAATAAACGCAATACACCCTCCCTGCCCTGTCGGTTTCTCTGATCTTTCTTTTCTTCTCTTTTTTCCTTTTAATTACTCTCACCCTGAGCATTCCGGTTGCTCGCCGACATTACACTAAAACCATAAGTGTGATTGATTACCGTGTGAATGGTGGGTGTATGGTTGATTTCCTTCAACCGCTGGAAAGCCGGGGGGATGAATGGCTTGCAACCCCAAATGCCTAAATTATAATCCATAACGCTGAAGGCATAGCACTCATTATGCACTAGAACCTTTGTAATGACGCAAAGCTGCATAAACAATACTGCCAATTTAGCTGCTCAGACTGCGGTCAGTGTGTAAATTGACTCCTGGGAAAACAAGAGTAGGAAGTGATTTATAGTTTTTAAAAGAAAAAGGGAGTTAAAAGTCACTGCAGCTTTTTTGTGTCATCTTCTCCAGTTGGATACTCAGCTGCGTAACAGTGCAGAGTGACCCTCTGAAATAAACAGCTGTAGCTTAGCAGTTCTGTGGCGGTTAAGATGTAGCACAATGCTAATTGCTATTTGATTAATTACTGACTTTTCTTTTTCGGTAGAATACCTCAGGTAGGTTTCAAATGCGTTTTTCTTTCTTTCTTGCACCTTTTTCTCGGTGCATTTGAAAATGTTCTTACTTTATCAAAATATGTTAGTGTACGGTATAGTGTTTATTTATATAGCATTTATTATTACTTTTATCATTATTATTGTTATCAAAGAAAAATTTGCATTCAAAGTTCACAGTAACTGTTTTAACATTAGTTTCCGTTATCATTTTTTTAACCAGACCCTATAATAATAATCCCTATTATCACTGTAGGGGTGGCTAAGAACAAAAAAATGACAAAATGCAAAAAAAAAAAAATGGTTGAAATATTAATAGCTGACTACAAACTGATTGCTTTGTATACTTTAGCAAATAAAAAATACTTTTTTACAAAGTTGTTTAGGCTTATGTAGCACTTCCACTGTCCAATAAAATGAGGCAACACTCTAGATAGATGTGTTTGGCATTTGGCAGGGCAGTGCTGCCTTTAAGGTGCTGTCAACACCATCAGCAAGCAAAGAGCAAATAAACACGTGTAGTAGTTAACCTAGAGATGTGGTCTTAGACATTGTAATACTTCCAAGTTACCAATATTTCCACGTGGCAACTGACAAAGAGTGACAATTGTGTTACTGAACTCCACTTTATTAAGTTTACTTCTTTGTGTATCTGCTACGTTCATACTTGGACTCAACCTCACTCATCTTATCTTTTTGTGTTAAAGTTATAAATACTGTCTGCACCCTTTAACAGACAATTAAAAAAACATTAAAATGGGGGTGAATGCATATTGTAGCAGTTGAAGAAGCACCTATTTTGGGTCAAAAGAGACCTGATCAATTGTAATCTCCAAAGTCTAAGATGTTTCATAAAAGTTGGGACTCCTCCAAACTCAGTCACTCCAAGTGCGCATATAAAAATATCCAAAGCGCTGGCTGGCATTTTCAAATGTTTAACAGACCATTGGTCGGTCTGACAGAGTCAGCAGTGTCCACGAACCACTGGCTGCACACAAAAGGGCACCGCCAACTTTGTATCCTCGGGTGACATGTGGCACCTTTTATTTCTGCAAAAACAGTCCACCTAAAGCTCTCTTGACAGGGGGAAACTTTGAAGGTCAGACCACTTTCAGATCCAATAGCCACAATTTTCTAACTCCAATGCATCACGGGGCTCTTTTGTCACTGAAAATGTTTAATGATTACCCCCTATAAGCTAAGGTCATTCATACACTTTATACACTTTCTGGCACAAGATGTCAGCTGATCCTACAAATCCAGCACCCTCTCACTTTGGTTTTAAGTACTGCTGTGGATGCAAATATATAAATACATGTAAGAAAACATAAATCTAACAAAACTAAAATGGGTGCTGTGGAAAAGTTTTTTGAACTTTACTTCTTATCACCCATGCACAGTGTTGGGGAGTAACGGAATACATGTACCGCCGTTACGTATTCAAAATACAAAATATGAGTAACTGTATTCCGTTACAGTTACCGTTTAAAAAGGTGTTATTTAGAATACAGTTACTTTGTTGAAATAAATGGATTACACGGCGGTACTTCCCTGTTTCATATTGTGGCGGGTCAGGACTGTTTGGGTTTTGTTTGACAGCTACGTTCTGTTGTTCCAGGCGGCAGCGTTACGGTTGCCATGGTTGCAGGGTGCCGCGCTCTCTCTGCGTGTTTCCTGGGTGAGAGAGCGCCTGTTGTTGTTGTGCTAAGCTAATAGGCAGAATGCTACATGCTATAGCTCTAAAGAATGTAGCATCATAGGCAGTGTAGTCCGTGCTGCAGGGAGAATGGACTGCCATACCCGTTATGTGTCTGTGAGCGAGGGAGGGAGAAAAAGGAAAAGTACGAGCTGTCATCGAGCAAAAACGGGAGCTGGAAGCATGTAAATATAATAATACTGCAGCCAAGAAGAGTGCCTGACGAGCCCAGTTGTAAGTAAGCTATTAAGACTCGACTGTACACCGTGTTCGTGTTTTCCTCCAAAAACAATAAGTTCTGTTGGAGCAGCCTTTCAACGCCTCTCTCTGTCTCTGCTAGCAAAGTTGACCCAGACAACAAAGTAAAGCTAGTTTTCGGCTACGAGCCTGACACAGAACCCGACGTATTAGTCAGAGGTCCCTTTACTACGGTTCGGAGCCGCGGACCTTCAGTAACAGTAATAAATCACAGCAATAGTACATTCATGTAGTTGTAAAAAGCATGATAATATATTAATATTAATTAAATATTTTTTTGATTAAATGTAATCCAAAGTATTCAGAATACGTTACTCTCATTGAGTAACGTAACGGAATACGTTACAGAATACATTTTGGGGCATGTATTCTGTAATCTGTAATGGAATACATTTTAAAAGTAACCTTCCCAACACTGCCCATGCATTACCATAAGTGAGATTGTTATGGCTCTAGCTGAGCAGGTCTTCAGTGGGCTGTGTGGGTGTGCCCTGTTTCTACCACAGACTCAACTGCCGCCCATTTCTCTTGAGGAGCCAGTGCACAGCTGGCTCCACTCAGTAATTAGCCTCCCTGCAGTATAAAAGCTGGTGAAGAGCCATTCAGTCTCAGTGTGGGCCAACCTTAAGAGTAGTAACTTTTAGTAGTGTGGTTTCAGCTACTAGTGAGCAGCTAGTGCCTTTTTCCAGCAGTCTTTTTCTTTGGTTTGCTCAAACATCTATTTTCTTTTCAGCATATTTTAGTCTGTTGGCATCCTTTGCTTTATTATCTGTGGTGGCACAGCTGTCTCTTTAAGTTAACTCATTTTTAATAAAACCTGCTTATTTCTTTTAATCTTCTGTTCAGCTTTTTTTTTCACCCAGTCTTGTAACTACCTTCACCTTAGCCTCTTCCTTGGGGACAGAGGTGTTTGATTATCATAAAATTTAATTCTGTAGCATGACAATGACTCTAAACTCTGTTGGTCAGTGTTCTACATAATAAAGGGGAAAAAAACTCTTAATAGTCCTGTTTTTTCCTGTGAATTCAGTAGCTTGTAGAACCACCTTTAGCAGAAATAACTTGAAGTAATCATTTTCTGTGTGGCTTTATCAGTCTCTCACATCTCATTAGATAAATTCTTTCACATTCTTCTTTAAGACATTATTGCAGGTATTAGCTTATGCACAGATCCCTTAAAGTCTTGGTAGAGCATTTCAGTGATGTTGGGGACTAGACTATGACTGGGCCTTTGCAACATCATGATTCTTTTTGTTTTCAGACATTCTATTCTAGATTTCCTAGCGTGCTTGATCATTTTCCTGTTGCATGACCCAATTTGGGCAAAGCTCTATCTTTCAGACAGATGGCCCCACATTTGGCTTCTGCAATACTTTAGTAGAAGAGCTCATACTCAACTTTAAACAAGCCCCTAAATCATCACCCCTCTGTTACCACGGTTGGCAACTAAAATAGGGTGTTTGGCTTTTGCCAAACATAGTATTGTGAGTTATGACCAAACGACATTCCAGGTTCCTGGTGGGAACGCTTCCATACATGTTCAATCTTTTTCTAATGGTACTGCCATGAACTTCCACATTTAACATGCTGAGTCCTGTAGAGTCTGTGATGTCGTTCTCAGTACGGCATAGTGTCCTGTGAAAAAAATCTTTTTTTTCATGACTGTATATCATTTTTGTCGACTAGAACTTGTTCAGGTACTAGGCCTGTAACAGAGGATATGGTTTCCTCTGAATCACAATCTCAACATTAATGTCTCAGTCTATGATAACAAGATCAAATCCGAAGAGATCCATGCTTGTTCCATGCTTTGAAAATTTCTTGGACCACAATACTTTCTAATTACCTTGAGAAACAAAAGCAGAGGAGAGCTGGTGCTGCGCTGAGAGCTAGTCTTGAAAGCAAATATCAGTCACCCCACGTAATGATTTTTGTGGTGGTGTTTTTGGCACATTATACTCTTAACAGCCAAAGTCCCAGTTTGAATCAGCTGAACATGTTCTTTGAGTTCCAAAAGTGTATAAAATGGCAAACAAATGAACCTAAACACTTTGGCATAATTATCCAAGTCTTCTGAAGCCAAATGATTGTCCAATATGTTCTTTATTAAACCCCTGAATTCTCTCATTCACCATGCTTTACCCTACAGCAGTCTGCCCCTGCTGCCTTCATCTGCTGATAAGCAAGACTGAGAGTTGCAAAACACAAGCCTAAACCTTAATGTGCATTTAAGCACATTTGGTTTCTATAGAAAGGTTTTCAGTGTCATTCATTATTCAATGTAAAGTTTATAACTAGCACTTGAGTTAATCATTTGGAACAAGAAAATTCTGCATCCCGTTGCTTAAGGAACGCTGTAGGACCAAGAGTGCCTGACAAGAGAATTTCTCATTTTTGATAAAGAGGAAAATGAACCAAAAGAGGAATACAATTAGTCATTGTTTTCACAAATTAACCATATAGAGTAGATTAAAGATCTTTATCAAAATGGCCTGAAAATATAGTCAGTAGCATTAAACAGGATTTAATTTCCAGATTAGTAGTAACTGATTCTGTATGCATGTTGGTAACACAGTAAGAAATAGGCTACTAAGATTGCAACTGCCTAAAGTCAGCAAAAATCTGGCGCCTTTGCTACATTTATCCATCTGGTCAGAGACATAATGTTTTTGTTTTTTTTTAAAGAAGAAGAAATGAGTAATTAAAGACAAAAATAGTTAAACCACAAGACAAAAAAATCTGATTTTAGATGCAAATTACATTTGTCCATGCCCCATGGTAGCTGTTGGTCATGCTGTTGAAATATACAGTATTAATATGGGATTTCAGTTTTTGCAGGCTGCTCTGCCCTCTGTTTTTCTATAACTACATAATCATCCAGCAGACTTTACAGCAGACAGTAGTCATACAGGAGGCTAATACAGATTATAGTCATTTGCCTTAATCATGCAAAATCAGAGGTATAAGATCTATTTAAAGCTTTGCTACCACACACAAATGTGGTATGGCTTACATTTTATTATCTGCTACACAAATGGTGTAATGTTACCCTGAGTAAAATCAAGTATGTCTTACCTTGACTGTACACCTCTCTGATTTCGTTATTCTCGTTATTCTCAGCTCACCTGACTGCAATGGGGCCAAATTGAAATCCTCTCGCTCCTTTTCCACACATCTCATCCTCAAATGAGCAAAAAGAAAGGCATATAACAAGGATAAAGCACAAGGAAGAACCTGGGTGCACACACAAGCTGCCTGATTGAATTGTTGCAGATTAAAAGTAAATGAAGTGAAAGACTGCAATTCCATGTCAGGCTACCTGCCACAAGTTATTACGTCTGAGGATTTACCTTATTTCCTAATAAATATCAAAGAAATAAATGTCTTAAATCACCTGAGTGACAGGGAAAAGGGACAAATAAACAAACCAAGAAGCATGTGTAAAATGTGGGCACCATTTTTCTATAAAAACTGTGGAGTACATGAGTTGAGGGCTTGTTGTGATGCTGCCCCTGTGGTCAGATCCGTCTGCTCTCGTGAAAGAAATAAACTTTTCAATTCCGACTACGTCCTTGGCTATTGACCGGCACAGAGAAAATGTATTGGAGTGAATAATGGCCCATATTGCAAGCCATTGAGCTGGTCTAGGATTATATGCATGGAGCCAGAGACGGCTAGAGACTGAAGGGAATAGATGGAGAGAAAAGCTTTTCCTGTCTGTTTGGGAGAAACAGGACAAACGAATCTGGTCATTTCTGAAACCCTCTTAACAGGCTTATGTCAATAAAGCTCTGCATTACAGCCAGTTTATGTAATTAGGTGAGGCATTTTCAAGATGTATGAATGACGAAAAAGTTCTTTTGGTTGCCTTAAATGCTGACAAAAGTCTGACATTAGTGACTAGGCACTATCATGGATTTCTCCTCCACACTATTCATCCGCACTGCACCACACTGAGATGTGGCATCAGCCTTCTTTTAAGAATGGCAACACCAGGCCAACCACGTTGGTCGTGGGGAGACACATAATCTCCAAAGTTTCTGTGGGAAGAGGAGTTCCAATCTGCGAGGGAATTACGGCTCTCTCAGTAGGCGCCTGCACTGAATCCGCCTCTGAATGAAGCTACAGGATCAACATAAGCTGCACTGCAGGCCCAAACATGTATTCCCAAGGTGTTTTGGCTTGTATCTATCATTGCGTCACTCTCTCTTCTCTTTCCTTCCCTAACTGGACAGCCCCAAGCTGGACCCTGTCAACAGTTTTTTGGATGTTGGCGTCTGTTTGAAGTGCTGCTTTGCTATTTGGGGAGCTTCTGCCGGGAGGAGGTGTAGGAGGGGACAAAAGATTGGATTTAGAAGAAAAGAAAACCTCTTTATTTGTGGAAGAAAGAAATAGCAACCCCTGGTGGCAAACAGATGCAGGCTGGTTCTTCCCTGAAGTAACAGGCTCTTGATGATCCAACTAAAAGTCGTGCATTTGAGGTGCTGTCATAAAAGACAGGAAATAAAGTCCTTTGAACATGCAGAATGGCATTGTTCAAAATATTTCACATCTTGTACTATGCTTTGACATTTATGTTTACCTGTCCTGTATTATCTTGTTATTCATAAAGCCTGTGTATGCAAGGAGAAAATATTTATGGATGAATTGGTTTTATAAACATAACTTTATAAATAAAGGCAAATAAAAGTCACCAGATGAGTTCAGAGAACATTTGCAAACCTGTAAAAATGAGCAACCCTAAAGTTATTATTATTGTAATCAGATTACATGGTTTTTCTGTTAAAAATTACTGTAAAATACGATAACTAAACATACCTTTTTCCTTCATTATTGCTCAAAAACTGCCAACTTCAGGCAATCATGTTGTGAAATAGAGATTTCACATGTCACATGTTACAAAGTAATACAAAAGACATCCTCAATACTGATTTCGTATTGGATGCTTCTATAAGTTTGTTAAGTTAACATCTCGATTTTGTGTTCTCTCATTAGCCTTCAGCTGAAGTTTAGTTCATAATGTGTATAAAACACTCAGTTTTTAGGTTTAGTTTAGTGTAATATTAGTCAAACCGTAACAATATTTTTTCTAAACTTGTCATTATTGTTCTAGAACCTTAACTACAAAATAGTGTTCATGCACAGATATGTTTTAAATGAACTTACTTGCTTCAGGGTTTGAAGAATCAAACACTACTGTGTGTAATTTTGTGGAAAAGTAATTTCACCATTCAGTTTCTGTTGAATCATTTTTGACTGTAGACACATTCCAGTATTTGATTAGTCTTTTTAATCACTAGTTTCTGAACTATGATACCTCAGGGCTTACAGTATTGACACCAGCTGGCTCCAAGCTAAGCGCAAGAGCCCTGAGTGACCAGTTTTAAATGCATAACTAATACTCTGCATGCATTTTATTACCCAGGCCACTATTCGTAAAAATCTGGAAACCTGTGCCGCCAGTCATGGAAGGGTTATCCCCCAGGTGTTTTATGAAATTTAATGTTCCATTAAGAGTACATCAATCATATTTTAAATGGTTTGGATGCCCATTAGTTCTTATAAAGCCCCAGAACTGAGAGTAATGCAGGTGTTATGATATCGGAGAGATATCATCTTTTGAAAGGGCAGCACATATTTGCCCTCCAGTTTCTCAAAAATGATGTCTGATGTCAGATTGACTGTTACCAGCAGCCAGAGGCAACTAAACAGCAAGAGAATAATCATAATCAGGACTCAGGACTAAGAGCACGAAAATTTGTGATGGACTGCTTTAAGCTCCTAGGTTAAGGGAAATCAGATAAACACGGCACGAAGCTCACCCTCCCTCCAGAATGTTAATGCCATCTCCCAAACATCAAAGTTGTGGAAACTAGGGTAATAAAGCCTCGTCATGTTTACCTCCTGAGTGAGCTGCTGAGTGTTTACACACCTTTTCTACAGGAAACGTTTCGACACATCAAAAACGCCCCAGTCTGTTTTCCCTCTCATGACCCAGAAATGAAAGACGACACTGAAGGCGGTGGAAAGAGAAACCACAGGGGAATGTAGCCTTTTGAAAAAAGTTAAGCAAACTCCAAGTTCAGTAAGAGTGAGGTGAAATCTGATTAGATAACCGTGACACCAGTGAAAATGTTCTTTGTTGTCTTTTTTTGGGGTTATGTTTTTGCTTATTTATTTCTTTTTGCACCAGTTATCCTGAGGGCATGAAAAGTCCTTAAACATGACAATATTCTGATTTCTTAAACATTTCTGGTGCATATCATCTACTTAGTATATTGCAAGCCTTGCTTTAGTACCGTGTTACTTTAAATGTTGACATCTAAGTGAACGCGATAAAATTTCACTCAGATTTCGCACGAAAACTTGATATTATTTCGCAAATTCCTCGGGGGGAAAATCCTAGGCCTACAAAGTGTACTTTCTCAAACTTTGGTGAAGTGTTGCAAATATCAGTCAACTATTGAATCACCTCCTCGAAACTCTCCTCTATATGGAAATGGGGGGGGTGGGGGGAGGACGCAAACGTCTCCCTGGTTAAAATCAATTATTCACAGTCATCTCAAGGGATGTGGAGGCCCCGGTAGTCTCCTAAGATGATTCAAAGTGTGTAAGTGTTTGAGTACGTGAAAGGTTCGAGCTTGGCTTTATTATAATGTGAGTAACATTTGAGATGAAGAGTGTATTTGGGAAAACCCTCTCTGCCACTACCATCTCCTCCATGACTGAACCCCGCTGAGAAAATGGGCCTCTCAGACAGGCCTGCAAGAGCAGATAGGAAAAGGTTACAGTGTCTCTTTAGTGTAGCGTCTTCCCACTGCTGACAAGTTGTGAATCTTTCATAGAGAATGGTGGTGCATTATTTTTTTCTGTGCGCTTTATGACTGGAAGTGTTTCCTCTAAAGCTTCCTCTTTCTCTGTTATACCATATGCCTCCATCTGGAATTATTAGCACACATCTAATGTTATGTCAGCTGACAAGAACAGCATTTTACTATAGTTATTGCTAAATGGTGACAAATTTAAGAGAGAACCTAAACCCTGAGCCTCTACAATAATGGGATCCATTGGCTCTGTTATTTTGTGGGGAGTTTTTGGCTTCGTCCAGAGAAAAAGATACACTTAAATTGCTCTGGTCTCAAATGTTGCCCTTAAAAAAAGACATTTATACTACTAAAACACCCAAATCTGAACTGTTTGCACTGAATATATCTTAAATTCTAGATATATTCAATTCTGGGATAGGCTCCAGCGCGCCCCCTGCGACCCTGGAAAGGATGAGCGGACGGATGGATGGATAGCTTCCACATACATTAGGGCTTGAAAATGTACTATAGTGAAAAAATCATCTCAGATAGAATTTTACAGTGTACTTAATAGACACTGATTTACCCAGTGTCCCCAATTCAGCTTTTTGTTTCAAGTATAGTAGTATTTTACATCCATTTGTAGGCATCACTTTAAGACAGAGAAAAAAAATGTTTTTATTCAAAGCTGTCTGTCACTTTCCAGTATGAGTCAGTCAAATACCCTTCTTCCTATAGTTATCTTGTCCATTTTCCTCCTCCTAATTTGTTAACCACTTCAATGAGCAGTCCCAACACAGCCTGTAACCAAAGTCTGAGGTAACTGCCTATTATATAAAGACACCCCACAAATTGGATAAGATGAATTTAGCCAAAAGAATAAACAGAAATTAAATTGTTAGATGACATAGAGATGTAGTAGCAGAGCTGTCTCTGAGCAAGAAAATTATATATTCAGCCGAGGCCTCTCTGTGAAGAGTTTTAATGCCTTTACTGCAGGTAAAGAACTTCCAGGTTCTCCCTGTGCCTGCATGCGTTGGCTTCCTCTGCAAGAACGTTGGGTTAATTGGTTAGTCTAAATTTACCACAGGTATAATGTGAGCATGAATGGCTGTCTGTCTTCGTTAGCTGTTGGCTGGGTCTCACACAATGTCAGCAATGTTGTTTTGTGCATATCCCGCAGAAAAAACTCACTGTGTATATGACTTCAGAATGTGAAGTTCAATAAATGACCATACACATATGGTAAATTGTTGTGAAGTACCACATAATATGTTTGAGGGTGCTTCTGCACTTGCTACTCCATACATAAGTGCATTTAACCCTTAAGTCCAGGATGCTTAATAAGCTTGAACTATACTGACTGTACTACATTTTCAAACACTCCCCCAGCTAACTCTTCTTGCTTGAAAATCCCTCACTTAGAAGTAATACAGTCCAGGGTTCTTTTTGACTATGTAATAAAGTTAGCTCTAGAAACTACATAAACTGGAAATTACCCTAAGTTTGCTTACACATGGGATATTTGTGGTGGTGGTTAAAACCAAAAATGTAGTATTGCATGAAAACCTGGTGGAATCTTGGGCTACTTCAAAATGAAATGGATCTTTTCTTTGAGCTCACTTTTGTCATTTTCTAATAATTCTTCAATTAAGCTCCCAGGAAACAGTCTTTCACTCATCTCAGTCTGATAACAGTTTAAGATCTTAAATTGCTTTTTGATTTTCATCTTACCTCACTAATCTTTATTTGTCTGAACTAATCAGTGATATTCAAAATAAAACTTTATTGGCTTATAAATGAGACTCCACAATATCTAATGTTTTTTTGCTCAGTTATCAAATTCATGGCTTAATACTTTATCTCCTGTTTTTCCCTTCTTTCACTTGTTATTCTCGAACTGTACAGTATAATTTGTTTTAAATTGATTTATTCATTGCTCACTATTTCTCCTAAGGGAAAT
Organism: Neolamprologus brichardi; assembly: GCF_056152115.1. NCBI lineage: Eukaryota > Metazoa > Chordata > Actinopteri > Cichliformes > Cichlidae > Neolamprologus > Neolamprologus brichardi. The sequence continues at coordinate 31,155,397 of NC_142115.1, forward strand.
TATAGGAAAAACAGGTCAGGAAATCCCCCAAAAAAGAGATGATTTATTACTGACTATGAGTGAACAAGAAGACTGTTGTGTGCAGCAATATTTTTCCTCAAGGTGCAGACATCAAATGAGGTTGAGTTTCTCCATAGACTCTAAATAAGATTTATGTTCATTTCTATGCAGCAAATCAACAAATATTGGCTCCTTAGAGTAAGATAAGTTGTGATTTTCAGTTCCATTCCATATTATGTAAGAGCTTAAAGTTTTTATGGTTTCTATGCATTATGCTAACAAGTATGGATTTACTGGGTTTCTCATTTACAAATGCAAATTTCAAATACAGCTGGAATGCTGTGTAAGATGTAAGTAAAGACACAATGTAACCACTTTAAATCTCATAAGCCTACTGTTTATTTTCTTCACAGTAAAACACAGAAAACTTATCAAAACTTGTTTACACAGAGAAAATGTATCACTTTAAGTTGGTACAGGGCATGTTTACCACTGTGTAATCTGCTCACATCTTTTAACAACACTTTGTAAACATCTGTGAGATCAATGTTGTCAAGTTCTTGTCCGATACAGGAGTCTATTCGCTCAACAGTCCTTGATCATCTTTGTTGTAGTTTTCTTTTCATGACCACAGATGGGCAGTAACTGTAATCCCATTACTTTTTTCAAGTAACGAGTAAAGTAAGGGATTACTATTTTTTTTAAGTAATTAGATTACTGTTACTTTCCCGTAAGCATACTGCATTACTGAACAGTGATTTCGTTTGTGAGAGTGTCTCATGACAATGACGTCAGACGTGTGTAGATCAACAATGGATGGAGTGCGGGAAAGAGTACGACCGTGCAGCTTTTAAAGCTTGGAAGTACTGACATTACTCTGACATAAACATTAGCGTCCTCTGTACACTCTGCGTGGGAAGAAAATGTCTTTCTACAGTGAAAAATTAAACTTCAAATCTGAGCAAGCACCTAGCACGCCACCCCGGGAATGTGATCCTCCCACTGACATGACCGCTGAAGCACCGGGCAACCCTCCAGCAGCCTCACTCAAACTAAACAGGTGAAAATAGATTTAAGAGCAACAATGAACAACACTGAATATTTGATTTTATTTATTTATTGTTGTGTTTTACTTGCATCTATTTGAAAGAGTGAGTGTAAACACAAAAAAAAACTATTATATTTTGTATGCTGGAAAATGCAGAAAATAGGTTTAAATGTTCAACAGATTTCCACTCAAAGTTGCATATAATTATATTTTTGGTTGATGCAATGTGCATAAAGTTACAAGATTAAAACTAATAAAACAAGTTTTAAAAAGAGACTTTTTCATTTGATTCAATTTTATCTGATGGATTATGCAGAAAAAATAGAACTCGGCTGAAAGGTCTATTGCTTTATTACGTATTCAGGATGTGTATCATGTTTTTAAAAAGTAACAAAGTAATAAGGTAAAAAATTACTTTTGGATATAAGTAATCAGTAAAGTAATGGGATTACTTTCTTGGAGAAGTAGTCAGTAATTAGTAACTCATTACTATTTTCAAGTAACTTGACCAACACTGTTCATGACACACTAAAAAAATGTTAATTAGCGACAGCTCTCTACTTTAGGCCACTCTGTTCAGGAAGTCTGCCTTGTGTTTAAGATGTAGTATGTGGTTTACGTTAGTTCTGGGTTCAGTATGCGAGGCCTTCCCTGAAAAAAGACGTCACCTGAATGGGACCATAAAATGTGTATTTACCTTTCAGCACAGATGGTGCCTTTCTAAATGCGCAAGCTACCAATTCCAGACTCAAACAAACCCCCATGCCATCAGAGATGCAGGCCTTTAAAATGTGTGCTGATAAAAAGAGTTGATGGTCTCACTGCTCTTTAGCCCTGAGTGTCCATGTCTTCCAGAATTTCTCTGCTTTGTATAAAAAAGCTTTGACCCACATTTGTGGACGGCACCGTAAACTCTCTTCACAGAGAATGATTGGAGGAACATGCAGTGGCCCATTGCAGAATTCACATCTGCTCGTTGTGACGACGCCATCGAATTCACAATGAGCTAATCTTTTTCGTGAAATAGAAAAAATGTCTGAGTTTAAACACTTGCTATGTTTTCTATGTTCCACTGTGAATAAACTATTATCAGAGTTAAAAATCATTGCATTTATTTACATTTTGCAGTGTTTGACTGCTTTTGGAATAGGGGTTGTAAATGCCATGCAAAAAAACTACATAAGCCCCCGGGTAACATTAGTAATTGGCTTGCAGCATAACTTTCTCATTAAGACAGTATAATACAACTATATTCCGGAAAAAAAAATGCCATATTAATTTATAGGTCAAAACAATGACCTATAAAAGTCATTTATAAGTGAAGATGGATGTAGTATAATAATATTCAGTATTATTTTGGTTGTAGACACTGAAAAATGGAAGGAACTGCTTATTGCTTTTGCTACTGTGGTTATGTATGAACGCTTTTAACAGAGTAATCTGTCAGTTTCTCGTACTTTGCTCTTAATCAGCTTAGCCTCTCTGCTTTACTCTTATTTAGAAGTAAAGCATGTTTTATTTAAAGTGTAACCCTGAGGTTGATCACAGCAGTCAATAAAGCCTGACAGACACATACTTTCACTTGTTTGCCTGCTGTCAGTCCTCTCCACTTCACCGCACAGGATACCAAACCTCCTGAATACCAAACCAGTGATGCTCTTCTGCTTCTTGCGTCAGTATCTTAATGGTACATTATTGCATTGCTGCATGACCAATAAAGCTAAAGAAAAGTGGATCTGAATGCTAACCTGCCATGGAATCTTTTTTTTTACGGCCTTTCTTAAGATTTCCCGACCCCCCCCCCCCCTTCCTGCTCTGTGAGGTAGAACCAATAGACCGTGACAAAAGAAATGGAAGAGAGAAATGGTAGCTGATGGTTCTGGTTCGTGCCAAACATAATGGTATGCCGTTCACCTGTCAGTTTCTTTTAATGGACATGCAGGAAGATAATGGCGTGGCTTAATTGCAACATTTATTTTTGAATTCCGTATTTTTTCTTCTTATTAAATGTCATTTTCTACTCATTTGTTGGTGAATGATAGTCATCATTAAAATAATAAATTCATATTGTAAGTAATAAGGCTGTCACTCTTATGAATTCATTGTTTTACCTGTGGTTGTAAGGTGATGGTTGGAATAAATTAAGCCCAATGAGGATATTTATAACTCTCTTTATTTCTCTTATTTTCTGTTAGAGATACACCCATAATATCTACTTTGCAATTCTGCTACACATAGTGAAATCTACAGCTAGATTACTCCAGAGTCCTGCATTACTGCATGCATACATTATGAAAATTTAGCTGTAAAATGTAAATGAGCCACATAACTCATTTAACTCATTTCTTTAATGTCTTTCACATTCAGAAAGGTATGAGTAATATTCCTTGCCTCCGACTGCCATGAGAAGACTTTCGCTGCAGCGATTCTATTTTTACCTCCTTGAATTAGCTTTGTTGAATCATACTTGGTGATTTCACGACGGAGAGGTACATATGCGAAATCACTCCGCACTCAAAGGTTTGTGAGGTTCCTGTCAGAAGTGCAGTCAGAGGAAAGAAACTCTGCTTTTCTACATACTGATGAAGGGCATCCTGGTGTCCTTGGCGTGGCTGGATGTGTTGCCAGTAGCCAAACTGGAGGCAATAAAGGCAGGTATGACAGACAGCTGGGAGTGCCACCCTTTATTCCTGCTTGATTTTTCCGATGCCATGACACACCATATGCAATCACACCTCTGATGCAAACACTTCTAAAAGAGCAGTAGTTCAAAGGAGCCGTTCAATCCTGTCTATCAATCTGCCCATCCTCCCGCCCCAAGTCTTCCCCTACAGAAGCATTTCTTCCAAGTAACAGCTTGTGGTCGATACTTCCCTGCTGTGACACACTCTATTTGCCTGTGACACTACGAATATATGCCCACGCTCAAGTATCGACACAGATGGACCCGGCATTATCTTTTTATTTCCACTACTTGTAAATTGTTCTGTGCTGGATAGTAACATGTTGAGTAACTGTGACACATTTGGCCCTGCAATCATTCATTACTTCTTGCTGCCTGTAGTCTCCAAAGAGTGTTTTGTATTTTTTTTTTTACGCTGGTGAATTTGTTAATCAAATTAGAAGTGAAACGTAGAAGTTAAGTACACATTAGAAAAAAAATGCTTTGTTCTCACTCTTTTGAAAATGGTTTTAGAATCATGGCAATCATACAACAAACTCAAACTGCAGAAACAGTGAAAGAATCCAGTGTTTCTACGGAGTGAAAAGAATACCCGTTAATTTCCCCCGAGAAACTTCCAAAGGATCAAAGGCTGCATTCACACAAAGACAGCAGGGTGTGCCAAAGTCTTGCCCCATTTATAAAATTCCAGGTCAACGTCTTTGCTTTGTTTTCTAACTTCTTTTTATTCCACCCTAGAGGTCACGGGTACCATCGTTTCTTGCACTGCTATAGCAGCAATCAGTTTTTTTACTGACCATAGTTTTTGAAGAGGAAATAAATCTTAGCAAATGCTTGCACAAACATGAACACCTGTAAAAAGGCAAATACCTGTTGCGTGGATCCTTTTTCTTGTACGAATGAATTTGTCACAAGGGAGCCAGCAAACCTCAGATAAGAGCTCAAGAGCCTTTCATTTGTCTTCTATACAGATGGATGACAAAGGAAAAACCTTTTACAAGGTTTCTTTACAAGGTGATGGTGAACCACAGATTCTGTGGGCTGCAAATGGAAATTAGCTGGTTGCTAAATCTGGCACAAGGCAGCTTTTGAGTTTTTCTGTGTGGTGCCTGCCAAAAAAAAGAATGAAACTAAACCTACAATGTAAGCACTGTAAAGTTATGGGATGGATGAATGCAATCTGCAGATCCTGAATGTGGAATGTAAACATACTCTAGTGACACGATGCTCAAATTCTGATGGATGACATAGAGAAAACACCATTTTCTGTGTCTGCTGTATATCTTTAAGAACAAAACATGTCTTTACTCCTGTCACTGTCAGTGATGGCGAAGACAAGACCAAAGCAAAAACTACAAAAACAAAAACACTTAAATACGCCGAGCTTCAATTTAATCCTTTGACTGAGCTATTTGTTGTGGACACATCCATACACTTCTACTAAAGACTTTTGACACTAGACAGCTCTGATGTTTCTTGTCTATGAATGGTAACAGCAGCAGAAATATAGTATGATATAGTCTTTGTGACTTCTGTTGGAAAGGTGAGAATATGTTTGCATGCATTGTGAATATACACTACATCATAAGCTTGTCATTTCAAGAGATGGATTAAGGGACTGTAGAGGGATTGAAGAGTCCACATGACCCAAGAACCTTATCAAGATTGGCTTTACAGCAGTCATGATGAGCGAGGAAGATAAGAGAGCAGGAACAGTGCCAGAGTCGCCAAGGTCAAAAGCAGACTAACGGTCACATCTTCAAAAGACAAGCTGAACATCAGACAAACATTTGGGAGATTTGCCTTTGGGAGACATGATAAAATTGTCCTACGTGTTGGCTATAGTAGATTCCTTTTTAAATTTAGCATTATTGCTCTGAAATAATAATACCGAAACAGAATAATTAACTGGGAAAGAAAAGATTACACATAAATTCGTGCCAGCTCGAATGCACACAGTAAAACAAATTTACAGTGAATACTTGATGTAATACCCTATTTCTCTTATTACTCTCTCTCTCTCGCTGTGTCAGGTCCTGTTTGTGATGCTGCCCTGCTATTATAACCCAGCGTTGATTTTATCCAGTGAACCACAAACATTACTCAGGCCGCATACAAATATGTTATGCTAGCTGTTGAAAGGTGGCCAGAAAATGATTCATAAATCGTCCCTTATCTACTGCTGTTCAAATAAATCACTGAGTTAGGAGACAAAAAAAGGGTAATTTTTTTCATATTATGCCCCCTTATGGATTTTTAATGGCTGCCGTTTATTACCATGTGATGTACTATTTGCATTACTGAAAGGGGTAACTTCAGATGTCAATGAGAGGTTCACAATAAAGGAAAAGTGTGGGATTCTCATTCAATCCTGATCCCACTATGCTCCCTCCACGACTCCACGTCTGGCTGTGTTATGCTGTCAAATGGGAAATGGACAGACAGAGGCTAATTTAGTACTGCCTGTTGAGAAATATCAAACTGTGTCCACTGTGGGAGGGTAAAGAGCCTTCTTTAGACTATTTTAAAAAAAACTATCCCTCATCTTTCCCAGCAACACCATCTGAAATTGGCAGTCCTCTCCATGCTTGAGAAGAGATTAGGGATTCCACGGCTGGAGGATTCAGGTATCTGATAATCCTTAATATTTTAGGCAGGCACCTCTAAAGTTAGATATACAGGTTTGTATCAGCAAAAGTTCTTATTAAAGATGAGCAAGGGACGTGTTTGCATATAAATACATCAGGGAACTGCCCCAAATATGTCATATCTTTGCCTAAGTAGTATATCAAAAAGAAGAGATCAGCGAGAAATATAAAAATGTTTATTAAGTTAGCTACCGATAAAGACAAAGGCAATTAGACCTCATCAGCGTGAGGCATCCTCATAAAGCACATAGACTCATAATGATAAGAGAGAAGACTTGATCCCACAGAGTCTAGAAATCTGTTGGTGGTCAAGTTGGTAAAGAGGAAGGATAAATTCTTGAAGGTACCAACAAAGCAGTTTTGTATCCATCATTAAATACATATTGATGGTTTTCACCAACCATAAGTTTTCCATAATTAATGCCAACTTTAATCATTCATTACCATCTATCCATTCGCTTCCGCTTATCCTTAGGGTCGCGGGGGGGTGCTGGAGCCTATCCCAGCTGTCATAGGGCGAGAGGCGGGGTACACCCTGGACAGGTCGCCAGTCTGTCGCAGGGCCAACACACGGTGACAGACAACCATTCGCACTCACATTCATTCACACATTCACACCTAGTGACAATTTGGATTATCCAATTAACCTATCCCCACAAGCTGCATGTCTTTGGACATTCATTACCAATTAATGTTAAATTATTGTAGTGCGCTATTATTGTAGTGTCTTTACCTTACTAAACATAAAGCACCTTGAAACAACTGTTGTTGTGATTTGGCACTATATAAATAAAATTTAATTTAATTCATTTCAATACAAATACCTTTTAAAAGTCCTAATAAAGTGTTATGTCTTTATATGAAAGTATCATGTGTTTTGGAATTGCTTTTCAACAAATGTAAGACTTCCCTTGCTATTCAAGGTTTCAATAGTCATCTCTGGCCACTGTAACACCTCAACAATAAATCCTGTATTCAACAATTCATACCAAAGAATGGAATAGAAGCAGAATGTTCTTCAGACACCTAAATTGCTTGTTCTTCAGAAAAAAGTTAAGTTCTTTTGTCAAAAAGTTTTGGGTGATGGGTCCTTAAAAATCTGAGCAATCTTACTCTTTTGGGTAAAGGATGAAATGCATTAAAAGGGTTAAGAAGGCTACACTCATGCATTAAATTGATGAATCAAATCATGGTGTGAAAATAACTACTAACTAGAAATAACTGGAAATGGCAAAAAGTGTAGAAAAGTGGGATAAAGCACAATGTTTCTCTCCCAAATGTAGAGGAGATTAGGTTAAAAAAAAAAGACAACATTAATAAAACTGTTTGCCTACTTCCCACCATTGGTTTTACCAGCCCCAAGCATCGATTAGTTTACAGACAGAGCTGAACTGGTAATCTGGAAAACCAGGTATTTACCCGGTGGGCTGATCCACTTTTGGGCAGATGGGCAGACCTTTGCTGCGTGCTCATGCACCATGTAGAGCAGAGTAGTGTGGAAGAAGTGATGAAAAGATGGAGCTGAAAAGCTAAAGGATTTGAAGAAAAATAAGCTAAAAAGGCTTAAAACTTTTCTTTTTTGATAAAGCATATAGTTAGGGTTGGATCCTGAGTCCTGCCTTAGTGAGTGAAAAAGCTGATTAAGAAAGAAACACTCAAAGCATCATGGATTCCCCCAGTGGCCTGCACTTTACTATATCTTTATACACCACATTTAATTGTTAGTTGTTATTCATCTCTGCAAACTTTTGGCAAACTTTTTTTGGGCAAAAGCAATGTTCTCCCAAGACAATATTAATGCATTAATGCAATCCCTTGCATTTATCCTTTGTGTCTCTACTGTATATCTTTGCCACAGTACATTGATAGTACTGCAGTGGAAACATTCTGCAAACCTATCACTGTTTCACAAATAATTGCAGTGTTGCACCCAGATGAACGTAGCTAGTTTCTAATCTTCTTATCTCAAACAACACACACTGATCAATTTCAAAAGCAATACAACTATATATGATGCTACTGGTGTTGTTCATGGTTCCTTCATGGGTGGGAAACATAGTTTGGAAGTTCTGGTAAATTCTCTAGCTAGCAAGATATTAGCTGCTTTTAATATTATTAGAATGAAGTCATGTCAATAACTTAGCTCTAGTGGGGAAAATGCATTGGATCCCAACAATGTTTACACAGGCCTTTCATCCCGCAGTCAAGTCAATTCTCCACCTGACAAGTCACCTGACAGCCATGGTTACGGAGCGATGGCCTGAGCTGGTCATGCCTAAGTGATCTTGATTGATTTGATTCTGCCTACAGTCAATGTTTCAGTTCCGGCGTCAGAGCCCGCATGCGGCAGCACTGTCAATCACAGCTTGAGACAAGGCCTTTGCTAAGTTTGCTGCTGCAAATCAATATAACATCACAGACTGGTATCATGGGATAAATGAAACCCTTGTGAGGAAGTAAGGAAGACAGAGAGGGATGTATTTGACATAGTAGCTTTAGTCTAGCCATGGGAGTGATTATGTTGACATATGGGAAGATTTAGGTCCACTTCCTGATACCAGAGGAAGCGTCTTTTGGTGTTGAAAATGTGGAAAACAAGTCGAGATTTGATTCCAAGAAAGAATAATTTAAAGGAAAAAAGATGAAATATTGCTAAAGTTTTGACATCCATCTTTGAAGCAGAAGAGGCAAATGCTGTCGTCCTTTCTTCAGAAAGAAAACAATGACTGTGACTTAGTTTCAGAAACAGACATTTCTTTGTATTTCCACTACTAAAGTCTGAAATGTAATGTTGGACATACTGCAGAAGGAGCTTTGTCTATTCATATATTAACAGATAATCAGATAATGAATGCACAAGTCTGGTTAATTTTTAACTGTTGCATGTGAAGTTTTTAGTTGAAAGCTAAGTAAATGATGTGTTTTTGATTATGCGTATGCTGAAATTCTTGGCTTCAAAACTTAATTATTGTATTATTATATTATTATTTTAAAACTTATTACTTATTGTCCAAGATGTTGTCCAAGATAAGGACAATACTGGACAATACCTGCCACCCATCCACAATGTGCTGGCCAGTCACTGAGGTTCACACAGTTCAGTGAGAGACTGAGGTTACCCAAATGCACCACTGAACAACATAGGAAATCATTCCCTGTACAACTCCCCCATCTAATGCACCATGCACAGTGTAATAGTTACACCCTTTTACACATTCTCTACAGTGAAAATAACAAAATAACAAAGTTTTACGGTTTACATTTTAGAGTAAAATGTCAACCATATATATCTCTGTAATATTCTGGATATTTATAATTGAGCTATATATTAGAGCTTTTTCGTATATTTGGTAACTTTGTAAAATGTTGTATTATTAAATGTAGTTCAGTCTGTTACTGTTCTTATTGTCTTAGAGCAACTTGAACCACATAATTTTCTTAGGATTCTGATTCTGATTTCTTAGTAGATAAATTTCATTCTAACAATGATCACAGTCATCCATTCATAAATTCCAAGCATCTTAAATCTTTTTTTTCACAAAGACAAAAGCTTTTGAAAAGCTTGCACAGTAGAAATTAAACAATACTTTTGGGACAAAAAGTAACCATTAGGAGGCCAAACTACACAAAGAAACATTTATGGTTAATTAATTTAATGTAATACATCTTAAAGCATATTATATTATCCTATAATATTTTCATGTATAATATGCTATTATATATCATGTACTGATCCTATATTTGCAGAAAAAAAACCCACAATTTGTGCAAATCACACATTTAATTTCACACAGTGTGTAGCTGATATTCCCCTTAGTGTCATAACTGTCGTGCTGTGAGGACTGATAGCTAAAGGTTATTTTAGACAGAGTTGAAGATTGAACAGAAGAATGTCGGTGTTCAGCTGTCAGTTGTTCTCCTTCTGATTTAAATTTGCAAAAGGTTACTGGAAATCTCTCCTCTACAACGATTGTGTCTTATACTATTTAAAGCCAACTGGAACAAACCGCTACTATATCGATGACTGAATAGCATAAATCCTTATTAGTAAAACCTGCAATAGCTTTGGCCTTTTAAAGCCATCTTTACTTTTGCCTGTCCCGTTTGGCTCTTTTGCATCAGAATTATTGTCTAAAGGCGAAGAAAGATGCCCAACGGATTTACTTTACCAAATGGACCATCCCAGCCTTGTCGTAATGGTCTATTTGATTCACCTTTTATTGTTTATTTTATTTTATTTTCACTTGCTAAATACGGGACAGACATGACTGGGGAAAAGAAAGGGGAGAAAGAAAGAGGGAAAGAAAAACAGCGGAGAAGAGGGACGGGGATAAAGGGCAAAAAACAAAAACCAACAAAATAGGCAGACAAAAAATACATATATGAATCACCTGGATCACCTGTTGAGAAAGAAAAAAGAGAAAACAAGCAGAAGAAAAAGAGAGCAATATAATAAACAACATCACGATGATCTATGGGAATATAACAGTAAATACTAAATATTAAACATTATTGTGCAGCACGTAAGATCGACAGCACAGTGTGCTTTGAGGTAGGAGCCAAAAAGGGTGTAGTTTGTGTGTGTGAGCACCCGTGTGTACACCTGTGAGCATCAGCGCACTTGTATTTAAAAGGTTCCTTCATGTAATGATCTGCTAGAGGGTGTGGGGGGCCACAGCCCCGTCCTCCAGGGCATGAAGCAGGTATGGAGGAGATCAAAACTCCAGACATCCAGAGGCCCTCAGAACACAAGAGACCAAGGAAGACCAACAGAGGGGCAGCCGGGCCACTATGCCAGAAAGAGCTGAGGAGAGTCCCAGATGAGGGGTCACTCAGCAGCCGCGGAGCAGAAGCCAGGGTGGGTTGCAGTGACGTGCCCATGAGCTCCGCCAGCCAGCTGTGCCAGAGTGACCGAGCCCCAGGCCGAGAGGCTGAGGGCACTCCACCCCCGAAGTGGCCCGAGCGAGCCCCAGGCTCCAGGCCCCGATAAGCAGCCACCAAGGAGTGAGCCAGTGTGTACCTGGAGACCCATCCCCGGACACAAAGAACCACCAACGCACCAATGTCTGAGGGCGTCTGCCACTGGCAGGGGAAGTGGTGTGGGGAGATAGGCCTCCACCTTGGAGGGCCTGAGATGTCCCTAGAGAGGTGGCGTCTGATACCCAACCTGACATACAGGCACACACAGATACAAACATCCATTCCCGCCCTCATGCTCTCATATGCAATTAAATTTTAAAGCCATCTTTAAACCCCGAGAAGTTCAAAATTTGAAATTTTGTGCTCTTTATTTTCTATTAATTGTGAGTCTAACTGCTTCTGAAGTCGGTGTAGCAGTGAAGCTGATTTTTATCTGCTTGAAGAGTACAGGGAAAACCAGAAGTCTAAACAAGATAAGAAAAGAGACACTGATGTGCATCTTAGACTGTGAGGATGTTATCACATCTGATGGCTAGACAACTGACCCACCACACCAACATCTGTCAGCGGGATATTACACTTTAGGGGAGCAGTCACAAATTATCTCTGGCATGAGAGTGATACATATTATGTGCTTTCCCAATATTGTCGGATCAAGTTAAAATGTTTTTTCCTGGTGTGTACAGGACCAACCAGCATTCACCAGCTGGATCACAACAACTTCAGCTAGGCAAATGAAAAAGACACCTCTTCCAAACTCATTATAATGGAACAGCTGTTCCAGTGGGGACTTTCCAAAATCAACAGTCACTTCCTGGACAGCTTGTGACAGCCACTGCTCGGAATTGTAAGAGAGCTGAAGACACTCTGGCATTGCCTTTTCACATTCTTAACACATCTCAATTTGGCATGCTGCTGTGGTATCCTACTCTCATACCAGCATGTGTAGAAAGTTGGCAGTTCTTACTAATGTTTTATGGCAGTGACAACGGGAGGAAAAACAGCAAATTTGAACTGATGAGGTTCTCGTTTTGTGGTGCTGGAAACTAGAGCGCAGTGAGCTTCTTTCTCCCTGGGGCCACCTGTGCTGCAATTAATGCACATGACCACCTATCCAGCAAATGGGACATGTATTCTACTGAGAGTTTGCAGCCTCATGTTTATTCAGTTGCCTTGCTGTTGCATGTCATGAATCAAATCATTACTTGACAACTAAATCTCATTAGGGGGATATTTGTTTGTTTGTGTGTATGTGTGTTTGTGTGCATGAGAGAATGACTGATTGAGAAAAAGATAAAAGGACAGAGGAAGGACAGTCTGGCAGCCTGGAGAGGGATAAGTACCAGTGGGATGGAGAACGTGGCTTCCTGACAGATGTTCACCATCGTTAGTTGTCCAGGTCACCTAGCACAGCCTAATGGGTGATGTCCAGGTGTTGTGATCGGTTCTCAGTGGACACACATGTGGGAAAGTAGGCGCACAGATGTCCAGCTCCAGTTTGTGTTGATTTACACCCCGATTTAATATAAGAAAAGAGGACAGTGTATTATGACAGAGTCATGCTTGTGTGTGCCAATGAGCTCTAGTTTGCACATACATCTGTTACATACAGTATGTATTTGTCCAGGTTCTGTATACATGTGTAACATGTGTGGCTGGATAGGGGAAACTATTTAATGATCCAACACTTCAAACAGGTTACTAGAAATCTGCCAATATTCAATAGAGCTTCACAACCAGGGAACCAGGGATGATTTGTGGCAGCAAGATTGTCAGGTATAAATGTAGCCATCAGTCCAGCAGAGATTTACCCACACAATGCATTTAATTAAATGAAGTCCTGCTCAGTTTTCTCCAGGTGTGGACAACTTTAATTTCTGAGAGAAATATACGGAAAAACCACACTGCAAAAATACTACACAGAGACATTAGCGTGCACTGCTTAGGTAGATAGTAAGCTCAGAAACAATTGACTCTTTTTTTTGTATTCAGTTTCAATTGCTACCTAATCAGTGCTTGCTGGGTAGTTGCATTAATTCACTAAAACAATGCATTATAAAAGGCGCCACCAAAAGGAATAGAAAATGGAATATTTTTCTGTCCAAACTTTATAACATTTCAATCACACACTCATTGCACCTGCAGTATGAATAAACTTGTAGCTTATTATTCAGCGAAGATAAAACATTTTAATTATTTCTATCCTCGGAAAACAGCAGTCCGTGTATAAGTGGTATGTGTGTGTGTGTGTGTGTGTGGGGTGGAGTGTATCTTTATATTCATATTTCTTCTTTCTCGTTTACTTTAGTTCCCCTTTTGCATCCATTCAATTTCTATTCTGAGTCTCAATGTGCATATGTGTGCGTGAGGGTGTGATGTTTAGTTTTAATTCCCTTGTCTTGTCAGTCATATTCTATTCAGCTGTGATCCCCAGGTGTGTCCACTCTGCCCTAATGGCCTTCTGTGTATATATCGTCCACATGTCCCTCTGTTCTTTGTTATGTCCTCCCTCATTGTGGTTGTAGCTTCTGTCCATCAGTCTTCCTGTCAGTCAGTCAGTGCCCTGTTATAGTTTTGCTTGTGTTTTCGTCACCTCTAACTAGCAATAAAGTAGGAAACAATGTTTTTTGCTTATACTTGTGTTCTAGCTAATTAGGAGGTAGAAGCACTTCTAATAAGAAGGACCTCTTCTAGTCTAACTTATATACAGTACTCAAGCGACCTGTCTAATTACCTCTAATATCATCTCAACAGCTGTCCCTTAATCCCCCCCACTCTGTGGTCTTGTCACTAATTGTTGCTTCCTTTTCAATGTAAACAGCCTAATATGTCATTATGCAAATATGCACTTATGAATGTGTTTGCCCTGCAACGTTGTCAGGAGTTCCTGAATTCCAGCAGTCAAGAAGGAAATGCCAGCAAATTTATCAATGTGCAGAAATAGAATTCAGTTTCAGAGAGAGGAAAGCGGTGCTTTCAGTGCTGTCACACTTCTGCCCTATTTACAGGAAACTAAATCTCTCTCTGGCTGCAGTTTAATGAGGGGATGGAAACATTTTTTTTTCAAATAGTGAAAGAATATTTGTATTTCTGAATGGATATACTGATAGGTCTGTGCTTCATAGTTAATTTCACTTTTTTAGGTTGCATAATTAAGTAAGGCAATCTGTTGTCTGTGATGAAAAAAATGTCATAAAATGAGCTAATTACTGATGAAACATTTTGCATTGATTTTTTTTTTAATTACTATTTGTATATTTTTAGATAAATATACATAACCTCTATTAAAAGTGACTGAGTTACACTGGCAATATTAATTTAAATACCTTGCAAACTTTAATTACTTTTATAATTAATGTTTTAAGGGCCTTGACAGTATAAAATTCTTTACCTGAGAACAAAAATGTTATTTTGTGTCTGAGGCAGGTATATGTCAGGACAGCTCTTTGAATTATGTATGTAGCCTCCCACAGTTTATTCAGCAGCTCCACCTCAGCCATCTAGACAGCTTCACTCCCTGAGTTGTTTTTGCTTGTTATTCAAAGCTGTCTCTGATTGTCGGCATAGTTAAAATTGTCATATAGGGCCCTATTTTAAGTTTGCAATTGCTTAGGTATGTGGTGCACCAAATAGTGCTGTTCATACACTAAAGGTGCAACTTCCCCAGAGTGTTTCTCAAAAACACTCAGGGGACATGTATTCAAAAAATCCTGATGTTTCTCAAACTTTAAACTAGCTATGTCACTGTTGTTAGTGACTATGTCTTAATATGCAATCTATAAGATAGCTACTGTGAAAATATATTAAGTGCTGATGCTTGTATGGAAATCTTAAGCCTCCAAGCCTCAACATTTCATCTGCTAAGACCCTTAGCTACCTACTGTAATGTCTCCTTGTGACAAGTAACTAAAAGTAGCTTTAAAAGTAGTACTAATACAATATTAAATATAAGGATTGTTTTTAATAATTGTGTGAAAATCCTTTACAATCAATAACTGCCTGAAGTGTAGAAGCTATAGACATTACTAAATGTTGTTTCTTCCATCGCTGCTTTTTTGTGGGTCTTTCTACCTTCAATTGGCTTTTACTAACCAAAAAGCATGCTGAGAAACTCCTGGGTTGGTTTTCAGTTTGCTTTGAAGGATAATTATCTATTTTCATTGTGTGAAGCACCATTCTTTCACTTCTGGAGCATTTGGCTGAACAAGAGTTGAGAGTGTAGCCATATATAATTCAGAATACATCCTGTGATTTTTGCCTAGAGTCATATGGGGGGGCATGCCATCAAAACAAGCAAATCTAAAAATTAACATAAAATGTACCAAAGTAAAGCAATCTCTCTCCTTTCACCTCAGGCAGCACTGTCAAAAAGTGCCATCTTGTGGCCACAACTGGCTATTGTTGCTAATGGTTTGGCTTGTTTCGTATTCTTAGGAAATTATAGCTCTTTCCATTTTATATCCACTCATCTCCCATTAATAAAATTCTTGAGCTGGGCAGGCTGGAAGGCTACCAGCTTTTTTCTGGTGGTTTGTGCATACGCATGAACTTCTAGTCTTTCACAGTAAACTGACAGGAGACCAGCATGTGAGGCAAGCTGCTGCGTCCTCTGCTTTCACTGATTTGAGATCAGTTACAATCTGCACTTTGTATGGAAGCATAGCTAGCTTTAGCAAGTAAATAAGCTTCATTGATTTATCATCATATCAGATGAACTAGTTTCCTTATGCTAACCACCTTGGCCAACATGTGTGATGTAGAGAAGACAGTATATAAAAGCTTTTTATAACTCCTCCAGTACATCAGAGGGGAAAAGCTCTGATGATGATAGAGAAGAGACAGCAGCTCTACGTCTAATAAAACAGGCAAGTTAACCAGATACAGTCTCAGCCTGTACTTTGAGATTAGGATCTATGATAAATTATTTGGTTGACTGAATGTAAAAAAACAGATGTTTTGCTAACATTCCACCTTAATCTGTCATTAATAATGTTTAATATTAATAATTAACATTCTGGTCAAGCCTTTTAATTTAACTAAAGTTTTCTTTGTTATTAATCTATTTGAACATACTTTTTTATTCTTACTTTTTACTCAAGTAATACAGTTTTGTGTGTAGTAAATGGTTTCATAGTGTTTTATTGTTTCCTTTCCTAAAAGAATAGTTTGAACATCTTGCTGTAAAAGTCACCATACACCCCTAATTCAGATCATCAATAAGCCCTAGTGACCCAGTTCCACGTTGCGGTATGCTTTGGATCACAAACTGTTTCTATTCTTCTCTGTGCTTTTCTTTTTCCATCATTAAATACAAAACTTGGCTTTGACTGTCCAAAGAACTTTTTTTTCAGAATCGTGCAGGCCTGTCAGTGTAATGACTGCCTTCCCTCTTACGGTTCCCTCTTTTTGGCGTTCTTTCCCCACAGTGCATTGCAGTAGTTAAGAAACAGGGAAAAATGCCTGTAAATAACTAATATGAAAAAGTCCTTCACATTTATGCACATTGTACTGTATTTTTATGGATTTTTTTTAACAGTATAATTTGTCATACTTGCATGTTTTAAAACATCAAAGAACCAATAATAACCAAAATATGAAATGCAGTTTTTAAATAATAATTTCATTTATTAAGGGTGAATAAAAGCTTTTCAAAGTTACCTGGTCCTATGTGGAAATGTAATCAGTGTTGTTTAATCAGGAATTAACTGTGATTCAGTTTGACTGGCCAAATTACTGCTAGACTTGTTAAATTAATAGTACAGAAAGAAATATGGAAAAATGTTTTATTGTCCCAAATCCCATAGAACAGTTTAAAATTTTTAAAAGCACCACAGTTTTTACATTTCTCTGTAAAACGATATGCATGAAGTTCTTTTCTACTGCTATAAAAAAACATAATTGCGACTGTATGAAAGAAATTACAATAGCTATATGTTAGTTAATTTATGTAGCCCACTTAACAGTGCTTATGCTCATTTTTTTTAGATATGGTTGTATACCAGCTTAACATAAGCTGATAGCAAGTGATTTAGACTACACAGCAGACACTTCAAATGACAACATTTCTATATTAAAGTGGGACACAAAAGCAAATAAGTCTAATTTGCAAAAAATCTCTGGATTATTTCTCCTTAATAAAGTGTGTCAGAAATTGTTAAAAAAAAGATCTTTGTTTGACTAAACTAAAATTATTTTAGTGAGAAAACACCAAACCCAACTGTGACATTTAGAATACAGACTGGATGTACTGTATTTTCTATCCTGTTCCAACCTTTGGCTGCTGCAAATATTGGAAAATTGTCTTCGAAAGCAAGTGTTTGAGTTGACGTTACAATTCCCATACTGAGTGACTCCCAACAGTGCATGCCAGTGCATGTTTCACTGTCGAATGATGAGATAAAACCCTATCTCTGCTGGCCAAACAGCAAAAGTAATGCACTATCAGTAGTAGATAACAGGATATTGATTGATTAAATTGCTGTCAGCACAATTTCTCTCTCTCTCTCACACTGTCTTGCAAATATAAATACACAATTTGAGAAGCATGTTATCTGCTTCATCTGCTTCAGGGTGCTTTCCCTTCCTGAGTAGCTTAGGAATGTGTAAGTGTTTATGTATGCGTGTATGTGTGTGTAAGTGTCCTTTATGTCTGAGGATTTGGATGGAAAATCCCCATATCTGACAGCAGAGTCCATTAAGATTCTGCACAACACGCCTGTTGAGGTTTCACTCAAGGGTGGAGGGGGTATTCTCTAGCTTACTCGGTCTTTCTCTCATTCTCTCTATTCTCCACCTTGCTGCTCTCTCTTCTCCCTGCTCCCTCATATTAGGTACACACACACACACACACACACACACACACACACACACACACACACACACACACACACACACACACACACACACACACACACTGCTACAGTCTGCTACACCTTCCCTACCCAAATGCCCTCTCTCTCTTTTTTATTCTCTCTCTGCAACACACTTGTTTCCAACCTGTCATTTGAGCTGCAATGGTACTGCAGCACAGTCAACTAAGGAAATGTCTTCACACGCATACCCCTACCCAGCAAAAAGAAGAAAGAGAAAAACCTCTGGCATGGCGGCACTGGCAACAGAGAATAAAAGAGATGGCAGCAACATGGAAAAGTGAGGAATGCATTGGAGAGAATGGACACAGAATGGATGCTGGGAATTTATATTTTACCCTCATGCGTTGTTATTTATAGTCAAAAATACAAATCACGTTCCACTTGCATGCCTCGATTCTACACCTTGCCACTTTGGCCTAAAAGCTCTGTCATTTTTAACTCTGACCTTGGCTGACAGAGATCTTTGAATGTACAACTAAAAAGATAACAGCTGGCATCAGGATTACTATGAAGTGACTTGCAATTGACAAAAAACTTTAACTCTGTGTGTCAAATTTCAAAAAACTGTGAAGCAACATCATTCATGAAAATTATCTTGAAAAGGAGAAATAGTAGGACATAAAGGTATGTGGCTTCCAAAAAAAACAAAAAAACATGTGCACTTGACCTGTTTAGTAACATCAAGGTATTATCTGTAGCTCACTTGTATTACCTACATTTGATATTTTAACTTGCACTCTGCATGCTGTCTTTTATGTGGATTAGGGCCAGTCACTACAATTGGTGTACCTGAAAATGTCTTTGTTACTTGATGAGTGATGAGTGCTGTCATCACATAATCACAGAACAACAAAAGCAGCAAAAAAAATCAAAAAGACCTGTTTTTATTTGGCTCCTCAGTCACCTTCAGCAACAGATTCTCCTCATCTTTGTGTGCAAGGTATGCCTAATGAACAAATCTACATTTCACATAGACTAACCTATCACAGAGTTGTGCTGGTACAGCATTACACAAAAATGTATTGATGTTCACTATCTCTTGGTATGTCTGTCTGTGTTAGCCCTGCAATGGATTGGTAAGGCTTTATGCCTCGTATGACAGCTGGTATATCTTCCAGCTAAGCTGGACAGGCAGTTAACAGAATTGATGAATGACATCGATTTAACTCAACTGAAGTTGAATATGCCATTCTGATATGGAACAATTATTTATATAATTGTACTGATTTTAACATCTCCAGGATGTTCAATGTGACCTGGATTCTTGCCTCTATGTTCATAGCACTAGATGTCATGAAAAAGTTCAGTCTAGGTCTGCTTTTTTTGACAACCTCACACACATCTCACACACATTTATGAGAAAAGCAAATTCACGATCGCAAGATGTTACCTCCCAGGGTTCTGGCGCGTCACCATTCTCAGGGACACATTCCTTTTATATATTTTCATCTGAGGCCTATCCCCTTGTTGCCTGATGTTTTAGGAAGGGAAATATTTATTGCGTTAAAAAGGCAGATAAAACACTCCAGGGTGCCCCTAATTGGTAGTGGATAATCGTTTAAGATAATTTTGTCACCGTATGCTCAGCCTTTGTTGGGCCCAGGAGTCCAAGATTTCCACACGGATATAAATAAGGTCTAGCAGTTTGGATTAATAAACAGGAAGGAGCTAATGTAGTGCCAGAGAAGAAAATACATTTGGGATGAAAAACTAACTATAAAAATGTAAGAATTCTTCTTCTGTGGACTCTTTGCTAACCAGCCTAACCATAAATATAATTGCCTCCAAAATCATTTTCTATTTTAATAAGGCCATTAACAAGGCAATATTATAGACAGTGCGTTTGAAAACATGACTCATAAGATGTGTCACAGAAGAGAAAACAGTGGTTTGAGACCATTGCATGACCAGAAATTATTGCATGCTTTCATTGTGTGCTATGAATTTGTGATCTTGCTGCTTCCAAAAATAAGAAACAGGTCTGTGACCACTCGCAGTCACCTGGTCATCAAAGTCTTGGCTCCATTAGCAGACTGACTCTGTCTTTTTGCACCAAGTTGGCAATTACATGCAATCTGTTTGCAACAATACAGTGATTGTCTTTGATAAATCAGTGACAACTGTAAATCTATTGCCCTCTAAATACATGTAAAAACCACGTTAAACATGAATTCACATTCATTGCTTACATTCAATTAAAGCCACAACCGCATCGATTTTAAATAGAAATTCCTTCACAAATAGTGACAGAATATAACCAGAACACAACCAGTTTTTATCCAGCTAAATCAGCTCCCCTATTGGTAAGAGATGAGTACCACAGATGAGTTCTGTTAATGCAGACTCTCTGCATTTACAAATTAGATGTCAACCTTTATCTGTCTTAGAGTGACTGCAGTCGGTCTGAGTTGGGCCACAATTGTATGGAGACAGTTTGTATCGTAATAGGTAACCTGTGCAATCACCTTGCGATAGGAAAAGGTCGCCCAACTTTTGTGGTCAAACTGCAGTCGGTCAGTCAATACAAAAAAACAAGGTGGCTGCAGTCATATTTTGTTCTCTAGTGGGACTGAACATTAGGTGCCATTAGCCATTAGATATATTTTATTGACTTCACCTGTGTTTTGAATGTTGTGGCTCATTATCTTTAATTGAAAAATTATGCTTTTTTTTTGTTAGAATAAATGTTGAGTGCTAACATTTCCTAGTAAGAACAGCCTGTTTTTACAACATATAAACGAATGCAGCAATTTAGAACCATTTCCCACTACTGATCCATGTATCAGTGGTGCATTAAAGGGATAATCAGGAGGTAACTCTTTAGACAGATGTCATCCCTTTAAGTCACCTTGAACACAAAACAAATTACAAAAGAACAAGATACATTTTTAAATCAGGGACAAGCCTGTAAACAAACATGTTGTTCTAACCGGACGCATACAGTACATCACCACACAAACCAAGAAGAGCGCTTCTGCACTCATTCTGACTGCTGTTAGCAGGCAGTGGAAAGATAAAGATGCCTCAAGGCCATATCTCTCTGATATCTGCACTTCAGGATCTTCTAATGGCATCACTATGCTTTCCTTGCATAACTTTAAGTGCAAAAATATCCTCAATATGTTTGCTTTTTAAGGATCTGAATGTTTTTGGCAGTCTGCACTACAGTGAGATGAAAGCTTCAAGACACGTTGTGAAACCTATTATGCCAGCAGATGGTAACAGAAACAATTCCTGGGACTATTTTGCCAGCATAAAGAGTATACCAAAACACATGAATCTCAGAGACTACTTAGCTGTTCTGAAAAACCCTTATCAGCTAATTAGGTTTTTAAAATCATAGAAATCAACCATAAATGTCCACATTCACCCAAATATGTTTCACATCACAATGATGATATTTCACAGCAGTCGTCAAGTGAGTGATAGTGTTGCATGAAAACTACGACAACATAACTTCATTATGATTGTGATGAATTAATTAGCTTTACTCCTCAACATGAGCCAACAGCTGGAGTGTGAAATAGACACGAACACATCTTAATCCTTATTTAATTTAAGCAGCGTTTTCTTTCTTTCTTTCTTCCGAGTGCTGCGTTTCCACATCTTTCCCCCCAAAACACACACACGGTATCTATTGTTTTTGAAATTAGACACGTGGCATTTCACGTGCAATGATTGCTTGGTGTGAGGGGGAGAAAAAAAGTGTAGAAGGACACAAAAGGACACTTTGGGCCTGGAGTGCTTTCTGGAAATGTCTTTGAAGTCAGATATCTTTGTTAGAGAGAAGTGAAAGCTGCAAAAAAAAAGGTGGGACTTACAGAACTTATGTAAGTCTCCCAGATGGTACTGACTGCATTTGATCGATGACAGTGAGGCTATTCTGGAAAGAAATTTGTGATAGGAGTTTCATCACAAATATTGCTTTGTTGTCACTCTAAAAATAATATTTATTACTAGCACAAGATTGTGTGTATGTTTTAATATTTTTATATCTGGAAATCTCGTCACAAGGACATCTGCATATGTATTTTCACAAATCCACAAATCCATGCAGATGCATACACAGTGTCAACCTGAGGATTTCTGATGCAAAGCCTAACGTAAAACAAAAAAAAGAGAGTGAAAGAAAATTTAAAAAAAAACAGCTTCACACATTTTCTGTTAAAGCAATGTTCACCCAACCATAGAAGCCGGACAGCAGGAGCTCCTTGTAACACCCCTTCGGCTTTGTCTTTTTCACCCCGCATTCTCATTCATCTCACCTTGTTTATTTTTCCACTAGTTCTGAGGGTAATGGAAACAGGCAGGAGAGCCAATTGTAGACGATCCCAATGAAATTACCCCTGGAGAACAAGGCACGCATCAGTTCCCAAGCCGACTAGGTCTCAGTATTGATAGCCCCAAGATGAAACTGCTTCCCAATTAAACTCACTCATGTGTTAAAAAAAAACAAAACGTGAACTAATACCGTCCCTTTTTTGACAGACCCGCACGGGCCACAGGGAGGTAAATGGCAATTTTACCCAGTGCACTTTTTTCTTTCTCCTTTCTTGTCTAGTTTTACTCAGAGGCTTGCGGTGAATAATTGACTTTTGGCATCGGTTAACAAACATTAAGCCTGACTGCGAGAAGCGAGTTTCGCAGGACAGAAACAAAGATGCCCTGAACAAAATTTGTAATGTGTATTAATGATGTAATTAAAGCCGCAATGACTGACGAAAAAATTGCCTCTTTGTAAAAGCCGTTTTCACTGCATTAAATATGTGTAACTCTTCCTCTGCTAAAACGTATTCCAACTTTCTCACACACATTTTTCAACGTGTCTCAAAGTGACTAACAATGAAAACACATATTTCTTTTTGTTGGAATAATTTGATTGTGACACAGCTTCCAAACATAAGTTATTACAATCAGCTGTCATCTCAGACCCAACCCTTGTGAGAAATTACTCAAATTAGTTTAACTTTGTTTATACAGCAGTGATGAATTCACAGAGTTTAACAAAATATGAAATAAATACTGTGTCATATACAAATATTTGTGTAAGGAATGATTACATAGATTTTTTTTCTGAAGAACTTGTTACTAAAATCTATGACTATAATGTCATAGAGAGGCCATCCAATACATAACAAAAACACATTTTTAATCAATGTAAAGAAGCCTCTGGTAGTAGAAGTTTGAAATAACCTGTATAATAACAGACTGTCAGTGCAGTTTTCTTTCTTTTAAATTAAATATACTGTAAACATAATTAACCCATTTACCATCTGCAGAAAATGTGTCACTCAGAAATCTGTCCATGTATATAGTCATGTCAAAAAGAAAATCTTCACAGAACTCTATGTAGTCCTGCTAAAAACTACATACACCCATAAGAATTAATGGGGTAGGCAGCATGTGTGACCATCTCTACTAAAGTAGACATTTTAGCAAAATGTTAACACAGTATTACAATCTTCTGAGGAATGGAGGTCGCAGCAAATTCATCCAAGTGTCTGACCAAGCAATGTTCAGAAAAACTGCAAAACTCTGCAGGTCGCAGTTAGCATGTTAACTGTTCACATCATGCTGGCATATTAAAAAAAGACTGACCGATTGCTTGTCTGGAAGTGATGCCAAGCATCTCTAACAGCATGACTTAGGTTTGCAAAGTGGCATCTGAAACCATAAAACCTCTGGAACAATGTACTTGGACAGATGAGCGAAACGTGCATATGTCTGCCCATAACGCACAGATCCATGTTTGGCAAAAACTAAACACAGCATATCAGAAATCACACCTCATAACAACAGCCCAGCATGGAAGTGAAGGAGTTATGATTTTGGTGTTGTATTGCAGCCAATAATGAGCCAACCATGAACTTCTCTGTAGTCAAAGAGTCAAATATGAAGCCATGTGTCTGACAGCTAAAGCTGAAATTTGGTCATGCAGCAGGACAATGATCCCCAGCAATAAACCTACAACAGAATGGCTGAAAGAAAAAAAATCAAGGCAATCAATGGCCAGACCTCATTATCAAACCTGATTAAAATGCTTTGACAAGAACTTAAGAGAATTTAAAAAATTACAATTACAATGAATGTAAAGGAAAAACTACACAATATTGTGGGAGACTGATAAAGTCATACAGAAAACAATTGTTTCATCATATTGCTAATAAAAGCTACTTAATCATGGAGTGTATTTAGTTCTCCAACAGGATTCCCAGACATTCATGACAAACCAATAGGTAAGCAGAAACCTGAAAAGGTGCCCCTGGCATCAAATGGCTGGACTATTGAGAGCACCTGCTTCAGTGCTCAGTGGGCATGAAATTGAACAGAACAGTAGTGACACAGGGTATCATCATGCATCCGTTTATTTTTGCCAGAGTGTTTTTTGCGTGCTTCCATGATTTTGCAACTGTGAACAATGTTCCCCTGTGACAATGTGCCAGGGCACTGTTGTTTTGTTTTTTGTTTCTGTTTGTAACCAAATTCATATGTGAAGGGAAAATGAAAGAATTGCTTCACAGCACTCATTATCTGTGAATTTTCCGCTTTTGACCAGCTTGTTGATGAATACACATAATCCAGGACTTGGCAATGGAAGCTTCAGGAGTTTAAAAATACAAAGTTCTGTGAGTTGTATTGTGAGTAATATTGGGTTGTACCGAGTGACCCACTGCCAGGTTCACAAAGCTCTAGGAGGTTTAATGCAATTAAAAGTTTCACTTTTTTGAGACATAATTCATTTCCCAACAATAGTCTTTCAGCATTCTAATGCAAAAATTAGAGAAAATCTATAGTATAGTTAAAAAATATATGAGCTACTGGGTGATACAATTTCAGCAAATCCTTAACTTCATGCTTCGTTTTGCATTTCAAATATCAGTGGCTTATCCAATTTCTGTGGTCTTTTATGTCTATCCAGAATTAATAGCCCAGAGGACTACAGAGCGACCTCCTTATTAATAAAACAACAGTGCTGCTCCAGTGCTCAGAACCTGAGATGGCACTCAAATCTCACTCTTAAGAAACCTTGGAAGACTGTAAATATGAGCCAAGGGGGGGTTAACCATTTTCCTAACATGCTTTCATCACCTTTATTAAAGCTGCATTTGGCTTTTTTCCCTTTTTTGGAACCTGCACTGGAATATTGCCACGCCAATAATTACAGTATTCCACTGAAATTATAACCCATTTTCTAAAACCCTAATCCCTCAAAGCAATTGTCCAAACCTAGCTCAGTAACTAGCCACTGTAGCAAAGCACAGCAGGTTTCTGGGGTTTTCTTTAATGAATTTGGGGAATTTTACACTTTCAGAACTATTTTACCCAAACTGTAGAAATTTTAACCCGTACTCAAAAAAGCCCTTTTCTGTATTACACTAAAAGCAAAAATATAGTTTTAAATTGAATATATATAATGACAACCTTCTTGAATTGCCATATTCGGGGGTTTTTTTATTGGTCATGTTCTTTAATTTTATAATATCATTAATTGCACTCCTTTGTAACAGTTATTTAAATTATGTTATTTTTTTTTTTTTTAAAAAGTGCATGGTTAATAGCTCACCATGTTCTGCAGTACTTTCATACTGGTAGACCAAGCTGCCAGTACCTTAATGTACATTAATTAGCCAATTTATTAGGTCAGCCTAATGACCTTCTTGTTAACACAGATATCTCATCAGCCAATAACATGACAGGAACTCAATGCATTTAGCCATGCAGACATGAGAAAGATGGCCTGCTGAAGTTCAAACTGACACTGAGCATCAGAATGGGTGGAAAGTGGGATTTAAGTGACTTTGAACATGGCATGGTTGCTGGCGCCAGACAAGCTGATCTGACTATTTCAGGGAATCCTGATCTACTGGGATTTTTGCAAACTACCACCTGTACTGTTTATAGAGAATGGTCTAAGAAACAGACAATATACAGTGAGCAGCAGTTCTCTGAATGAAAATGCTTTATTGATGTCAGAAATAAAAGGAGAATAGGCTGACTCCTTCAAGCTGACAGTAAGGCAACATTAACTCAAATTACCACTTGTTATAACCAAGATATACAGAAGAACATCTCTGAATGCAGAAATACACATCATAAGAACAGGAAACTAAGGCTACACTTTGCATAGGTTCACAGAGAAGACTAGGAAAATGTTGTCTGTTCTGTTAAGTCTTTGTTTTTGTTGTAATATTCAGATGGTAGGGTCAGAATTTAGCGTAAGTAACATGAAAGCATAGCTCTATCATGCCTTGTACCAATGCTTCATTCCAGTGGTGGTGGTGAAATGGTGTGAGGGATATTTTCTTGGCATACTTTGGACCCAATACTACCAGTTGAGCATTGTTTCAATGCTACAGCCGATTTATATATCTATTTATATATCATATCTATTGCTGCTGACCATGGGGGTCTCTTTATGACCAGATCATCTCAGACCCTTGAGTGTGACAGTGGGCTCTCATTGTGCTCCAGTGGTTTACACAACCAGTAGATCTCAGTCCAATAGAAAACCTTTGGGATGAGATTTGCATCATGGATGTGCAGCTGACAGATCTCCAACAACTGTGTGATGCTGTCATATCAATATGGAACAAAATATCTGAGGAATATTTCCAGCACCTTGTTGAAGCGATACCATGAAGAATTACAGACGTTCTGATGGCAGAAAGGTGTCCAACCCAGGACTGGCGAGGTGTATATTCTCTATAACACTTTTGCAGTCTCAACTGCAAAAGTGTTTACCGGTCAATTCTGGCTATGGTTTTATATAGAAGCCACACAGACTGAGTAATGAGGTGTCATCTATGACATAGACATCTATGCAAATCAGTGACGTCTGTAGAAAGTAAAGAAGTGACAAGCCTGAAAATGTTACACTCTCCGACAAGTAGGTCATGAAACCACAACCTACAACGTGGTGGAGGGGGGGCATGATTCACATCACAGACAAAGGGAATAGAAAAGCTGAAAAAAGGGACATATTGACAGTAGCTGCTGAGTCAAGTAATGGCTACGAGGAGAAAGTCTAATTATAACACTGTAGACAGGCTCATGCTACTTCACAATGCATGTTTTTGTTGTGGCGAAGTGAGTCATATGACAATTTTTAGTGGCATTTTTTCTTTGAGGCCTTTGTCTAATTTGCTGTTTTGGTGGCCGCAGAGAATTGGGCAGCAATGGGGAGAAAAAGAACAGCAGAAAAGAAGAAAACTCACAGAAATGTGGAGATGACAAGTCTGAAGGAAGAGAAAGATTCCATGCACAAGTATAGATTTTAGACAGAAAGGGAAATGCATAAAGCAGAATTGAAATGTGATGTTTGACTGCCAGCCTAAAAACAAGGGCTCAGTAGGAGCACTTCCAGAGCTGACAGTGTTTTGAGTTATGTTTCTTTTGTTGTTAAGAAACAGAGAAATGTGAACATCAAGAGAGAAGAACCCTGTGCCAAGTGTGTGAACGTCTTACACTCAACAAGGGATATTGGGATGTCTGCCACAAGGGTGTTAGAAGGCTAGCAGCTTGGAGAGACAGAGTGAGGCACATGAATGAGCAATGCAACTCACATAACTCCAGTGCAACACAGCCTTCTGCGCTGCAGTCTGCCCCAATCTCTGCTCGTTACATAACACCATATTACATCCAAATTCCCCAGAGTACAAATGAACCAAAATTGGCATACTTGGATTCAATAACACTTTCTTATTTTTCCATTTTGATTTCATACCAAAATAGAAATCAGTCCTGAAGGGATTGAGCTGGCATTTTAATTAATTTATTTTATTTCAAACACTCCATGGTAAAAGACAAAATGTTAGCTTGTTTCTCCTCTATGCTGCTTGTACCCCAAAGGCCACGAATTCCTTCTGAAACATATCATTTAGACATGTCAAATAAAAATTAAATAAATACAATATACTTTAGACTTTTATAATACACTCTCTTTGTAAGGCATTGTATATATAAATATAACAGGATTCCATGGTATATTTATGTTGTCAACCTATTATTAGATGGCCAACTGAACACAGCAGCCCTGGCTGTAGGTTTAATCAAATGCAGCTTTTTTAATGTGTGACTTCGAAAGTAGAGCTTGCCCTACATTCTAAGAAACATCCACTACACCATGTCTGAATGCAAGATTTATATTGCTGTCCTTTAAAGACTGGTGGGAAAAATCAAGGTATAGCAACATAACAGCTGGTACAGTCACTTATGTAGAAACTCAATTCCAGAAATGTTAGGACTAAATGAACTAAATTATTGCAAATCTCATAAATCAATACTTTATTCAAAGCAAGACATGGAAAACAGAAACTGAGAAAATGTGGTATTTTATGAAAAATATGAGCTTATTTGGAATTTGATGGCAGCAACATGTCTAAAACAAGTTGGGACAGGGCCATGTTTAGCATCAACTCTTCTGTTAAAAAGAGTCCATAAAAATCTGGGAACTGAGTTTATGTACTTTTGGGAGAGAATAATTGCCCATTGTTCTTGTCTGGTGTAGGAGTGTAGCAATTCAGGGTCATCTTTATTTTATTTTTCATATCATCATGTGCCAAATATTTTCAGCTAGTGAAAGATTTGGGCTGCAGGCAGGCCAGTTCAGCACCCGGACTCCTTACCTTGACAAGTCAAGTTGCTATAATAGATTTAGTATGATGTTTATCATTTTCTTCTCCTGAAAAATACAAAATGTAAATGAGCATATGTTGCTCTAAATCTGTACAGTATATATCTTCTAGCACTGATGGAGTCTTTCCAGATGTGCCAGCTTTCAATTCCATAGAAACTAACAAACCGACATACCATTGGAAGTGAAGACTTTTGAGGTAAATAGTGATAATAAGCCAGATGTTTTCTCCCCTCTTTATCTGGAGGTTGTACTGTCTATGTTATCCAAATAATAATTTAAATGTTTAAGATTGACTGCAGAATAGTTTTATACGCTTCAGTCTATTTTAAATGATCCTTGGTCCAGAGAAGGCAGCAGTGTTTTTATATCATGTTCAATATGGTTTCTTATTTGCATGATTTGGTTTAATGTGCATTCGTAGATGGCAAGGTGAACTATCTTTCTGGTGTGTTCCTGAGCCCATGCAGTGATTTCAATCATGCCTGTTTTAATGCAGTTCCGCTTGAGGGCCCAAAATTAATGATCCTGTATTGATTTTAGGTCGTATCCCTCGCACACAGAGATTTCTCCAGATTCCCAGTCTTTTGATGGTTTTATATACTGTGAGTGATGATATATTCAAAATCTTCCCAATTTTGCATTTAGGAAAATTTTTCTGACACTGTTACACAATTAGCTGTTTGCTATGAACGCTTTAAACTGAGGTATACATCCACAATTTACAGTCTTTTAAGCATATTTAGGTTGTGTTGGGAAAAAAAGGAAATTTGTCAAGTCCTCTATTTAACTGCTGTGCAACCTTTTCAAATGCAGAGCACAACATTAGTTGCCTGTCAGCCAAACAACAAAGCACAACAATAGAGCATCCATCCTGGTCAAATCTAGCACCAACAAAAGAGGCGACAATAAGGTGACCGTGAGTCTGCCTAACTGTAAAGGTGCCTCGCTGCAACTTAATCATGACACTTTTTTTGGCACAAAAAGTAGCTGCATTCACACGCACGTGTGTGCGCGCGCATTGACCTTTTCATTTCAAATATCCTAAACTGCACTTTGTAGAGTGAGTACAATGGATACCTGCAAACAAATGCATCTGAAAATCTACCATTTCAGACTCCTAAGATCCATTTGCTTTTACTCCAAGAATTTAGATTTAGGTGTTTATAAGTTTTGAACAATTCTTAACAGATTTTCATTTGTGACTATCTGCTTATATTTTATGTGAATGCTTCCAGTAACGAACTAATATTATTTTACTAGTTGTTAGCTAATTTTATGAAATACCACGAGATTTTTAAAAACAAGGGGGGGGGGAGTTACCAGAAAGAAATTGAATTAAAAATGTTGTTACTGTAGGAAAGCTCCTGAAATAGCTTACGTCTGAGGGTCAGACTGTTACTGATGAGATGCACGGTGAGGTGGCACGCTTTGAAAAACCAAGTACACAGTGAAGCCAAAAAAAAAGGCAGGAAAACAAAAACCTGTTCTCCCAGAGCACAACTAATGCTCTGCAACACCACAGCAACCAGGTAGAAGTGGGTCAGACAAACAGGTCAAGATAGATGAACAAGTGAAATGTGGTTTCTCTTTTACAACCTAATTAATACCTCCAATACTTGTCTGGACGCCCACCCCACCTCTTTTGGCTAGTTTGTGGGTTTAAAATCAGACTGACAAACCAAACAAGCCACTAGTGGCTAATCTGAGCAGTAGACGAAAGGCGAAAGAAGAAACAAACTGCGAGATGTACTGAACAGCTTCTTGGGGTATGTACACAAATGATTAGTTTTTGGAACTGGTGAAAGAAATAACACAATTTGTGTCCCATTTAGCCTTTAATATTTACACATTCTTTATTTCTTATAAATAATATGCATCCATAGTTGTTTGGCCCTCCCTGAGTCTGGTTCTGCTGGAGGTTTCTTCCAGTTAAAAGGGTTCTTCCTTCCCACTGTCATCACAGGGGCGTCATCTGATTGTTGGGGTTTTCTCTGTATTATTGTAGGGTCTTGGCCTTACAATATAAAATGCCTTGAGACTGGTGTTGTTGTGATTTGGCGCTAAAAGAAAAATAAATTGACTTGACTTGTTATAGACTCATTAATAGTCTTGCGGCTTAGATATTCTTTACAGGCAGACACTCTTTTACTTTATGCTCGAGTGCAGAGGGAAGTGTTGAGCATGGACTGATTATGATGTCCACTGACACTCACAGAAGCACTGGAGCAGACATGGAAAGCAGATTTGTTTAAAAAAAGAGAGACAAGCAAATATTCATAGTATAGATTAGAATGGGCAGAGACAACTAAAACAGAGTTTATCATTATCTATCAGTCAGAAGGAAATTTATTCGTAGCTTTTCATCAAGTAGTCTAGAAATGTAAAAACAGGTAGACAGCAGCACTTCACGAGTCTAACAAGTTGATATTTTGAAAAGGGAGAATTTATTTATTTATTTCTTCAGCCTAAAATACCAAACTCATTTCCATTCCTGCTAACTGCAGGAAACATAATGAACCCAATCATGGCGATTTTCCACAGGTATTTCACTGACATCTGCATCCTGGAATGAAAGAAGATACTAATTTGGCTGGAAGGACCGAGAAGAATTTTTTGATTCTATGGGTGTGTGTGTGTTTGTCAGAGTGTGGGTGCATGGCTGTAAGAAATACACAAACTCCAGCAAGTGATGAAGCAAGGCGAAGCTTCCAAGTCTTTTATATCCTATACAACCCTCGCTGCTACCATACAGAGAGCCCAGGGACTGGAAAAATTTAATCACGCTAAACATATGTGTAAGGCGAGGTGATGCGCTATCAACTGAATACATGCATGAGGAAAAATCAGAAAAGAATAATGTCAAGAAGATTCATACTCAACATCTAGTAAATAAGACACGTTCCCACAGGACCAGTCAGGCTGCTGCACATCACCCCCACATGCTGAGGCACACTGAGGAAGCATTTCATACAGAAAAACTCAATGGAACGTCCTCAATTTGGCAAAAGATGCTGAAAAATAAATGTTTTACTCAAATATGTCAATATATACTGCAGATGTACAGTATATGTGTGGATATTTAAATGATGTTTCAAAGTGTGGTTATTCCGTTCATAAATCACAACTCTAATGCACTGACATGACTTCTAAAACCCACTTAGAAAAAAAAGCCTTATTGAGATTCCTGTGTAGGCAAAGTTTACACCCACATCAGACCGAGATTATTTCATGAACATTTTTTCTTAAATCTCTACATTATTCACAAAATATTTATTTGTTTTCATTGTAATATAAAGAGTATTTTCTTAACTGCGATGGAGTCACTTACAATTCGTTTATTGACACACCAGAGCCGAAACCAGTACTATCAGGCACTTTCATATGCTTGGAGCACACAAGCATAACTTGGCACCGAATTCAGTCATCCAAGCTAAATAACAGAAATCCCCACATGATATTTTTATATCAAAACCTTTCCTTTGGCTTATTACCACACAACCAACTGGAAGGGTTTTGATTTGCACAGCTTGAATATTAAAATATAGTCATGGAATTCCGCATTTTCTAAATAGTTAGAGATGACTCACCAAAACAAAGTTTCTCAGACATATCTCAGACAGGCATGATAAATGTGAATGAGGGATTCACATCTAACAGCCAAAGGGGCCCTTTTGCATGGGTCTTGCATGGTCTGCTTGTGTGCGCTCTCTCCAGGAACTTTAGCTTCCTCCCAAAGACATGCATGGGTTAGATTGACTGGCAATTCTAAATTATCCATAAGTATAAATGTGAGCAAGATTGGTTGTTTATTTTTTTGTATTAGCTCTGTGACGGACTGGGCACCAACACCAGGAATGCTTGCTGCCTCTGTCTTAACATCATAACATTTCTCAGTTTAAACACCTTCTGTCCTGTTTTCGGTCACTTCTGTGGTGAGAATATGCAGCTAAAAGTATTCGATTAGGTCTGGATCATCTACACAATTAAAATTGGCAGAAAGTGGCTCTGATGCCAACTTCTGAAGTTGATAAATGAGTGTTTTTATGGCGAGCACTGCCTGAATATAAAATGTATAGGAGACACATGAAGGTCAGCCAAATGAAGCGACCTTAGAAGATGTTGACACCTGGATCATTATGAGACTGAATACCAAAGGGCGTGTAGTAGAGTATCCTGCACACTGTCTATATTTCGACTCTATAAGTGTAGGTAGGGCTTATTTAAATCCATGAATGGATTAACAGGTTGTTAGGAGTAAGGTAGGCAGGCATACTGAACAGATATGTAGGGATACTAAACATTGTGGTAAACCACGTGAGAAGTTAAGAACTAGGGTTCACACAAAGGGGAATGTTTATGGAGTAAACTCCCCAAGAGATAAACTGGCTAGTAATGGAAGAAATGCATCAATGGGACAAAGAAGCAAGCTGGGTTGGATCTCCTGAGGCAAAACGGTCACTGGATAAAATGTGAATGTGGAGTGAAAATACAACTTGCGGTGGGAGATTTATAATATGGAGACACTGTTTAATTCATGTCTTTAGCATTGTGAAACTCCTTAAAAACCCACCCTAACCACCAAATCACTTTATAGATAGGTGAGATATTTTTCTGTCATTTCTGTTTAGTTATATAAGTTGTCTAAGCATACCAAGACAGCTAACATAAAAGCTCAAGTAAAAAAAAAACGCTCAGGGAGAAATAGATTTGTCACCTGATTTAAATATGCTGCTGCATTTGTCCATAACAATATAAAGGGAAAAGACTAAAGGATTTCATAGCTGGCATATTTTAGGACAGGTATGGGTGGGAAGAGATTAGCAAATGGGAGTAGATTTGAGGAAGCAGTTGATAAGCCCACAGGATGTAGCAAGCCCCACCATAGCTGGTGCAGATAAAACACACAATGGATGGTTTAGTTTGTGGAGCTCAAAATGTCACGGGAGGACACGGCAGATGAGACCTGAAAGAAAATGCTTCAGGTTAGGATAAGCTGGTCACTGAAAGTTTGCTAAAATGTTGATGGTAGTAATAACCTAACAATTCCTGAAACTGTTAAATATGAGGATTAATAATATATTAATATGAGATTTTTATAAGTATCTTTGGCAATAACATAAACTGGAACTAAAACTGAGGAATCCATAAACACATTTTCTGGACAATGAGCCTCTTGTTGTTCTCTTGCTTGTTTCCATGATAAAGAGCCACTGATCAGCAGGATTATTTCACACATCAATATTCTAGAGGTGTTTTCTGCTTTTGTGCACTTCCTATTTTAGTACGGATCCTATGCACAGTTTTATAAATGAGACCATATTCTCTATTTTTCTGATGCCTATGCATTTGAATTAGGAAGCTACATAAAAACAGTACCTATTTGGTTTTTTACCTAAGCTACATGCAACATCATTTAGTAAAATAAAATAAATGAAAGGCATTTTTGATTACTTAATTTGTACATGCTTGAAAAAAGGGTTGAGATATATGTATTAAACATCTTAAGAGTTCTTGTGAGTTTTCTGCTAAATCATTTGTGTTTGGTACATAAAAATAATCAGTGCATCTACCCGCAAAGAAGTAATTTAACGGTTCAATTCAAAATTTAATTAGGCACTGGCAGTTAACGTTTATTACATGACTATATCCTTACATCTACGTAGTCAATTGTGAAAATATAATAAAGATATTTTAATGGTTATAGTAGCAGCCAGTAAAACTGCTACTGCATCATACATTTGATCCATGAATTGGTTCTCTAAATGCAGGCTATCCCTGGATTATGTGAGAAGGGTTTTCCCTTTCTATTGTTTGTGCTTGTGCTAAATTCAAGCACTTGGCAGATTCAATGCAGTGCTCGTCAGCTTCCCCAGCCCTGTGGTAAACTGCAAACCTTTTCCAATATGCTGCAAGTTGTGTATTTGTGTACTCACATCGCTGTGTGCAGGTGTGACATTAACTGTGATCCTCTGAGAATGGATAAATGACAAAAGATGTGATTCTCCCCCTCCCCTTTTCACTCTCCCTCAGAGACATGTTGAGGGGGAGGCGGCAATGAAGAAGAATCTGTGTATCTGTCAGTTTGTCTGATAGTCCTGTACACTCTCCACCCTTGTCCCTCTGCAGGGGCTAAGCTCCTGAAGACATTGCTTAAAGTGTCACAACACTTACAAACCAAGGGTAGCCATACTTCAGTTGCAGACCAGAGGAGGCATGGTTATGGAGAAGCCCCTTGAACTCAGTGCAAGACATTCTGTCAGAGAGTAGTCAGACTGAGAGACACAAAGCCACAAGCAGAAACATACATTTAAGGGTTAATGCGGTGACACACAACACACAGAGGCATGAAAATGACTGCAGGGGCCATGCTTCACACGGCGCTCTCCCACACATCCATCGGCATACAAACACACATACGCAAGCACCTTGTCACTCAAGAAAGCAGAGTATGTGATCTGACACAGGATGGAGGGCGCTTACATAACACTTGATTTTTTAAAGGTGTAATTGAATGTCTTTTTGGGTTAAGTGAAAATCATCTGGGTGCACCAGCCATATCAAAGCTGGCATTCATCAAAGTCTGCCATAATAAGAAAAAGTCATTTGATGTGAAAAGAAACTCAAAACACACACAAAAATCATACCTGATATACTTTTATTTGATATGCAAAACTTACAAATCTTTTATGTTTTTATGAAAATGTATAGATACGTAAAATAGATACTGTAACTTCACCCACAGTTTCATTAAATACTGCTTATTATCCTTTCTAAATGCAGTCAGAAGGAATATATATATATATTAGGGGTGCAACAATACTCGTATCGATATTGAACCGTTCGATACAGTGCTTTCGGTTCGGTACGCATATGTATCGAACAATACAAAATTTTTAATTTATTTTATCAACTTTTCTTCTGACGATGCTGTCTGTGTTGAGCGCTCAGTGGATCTGCGTTCGACTACTCCACCTAGGCAGCACTGTGGAGTGCAGATCCATTGAGCGCAGCGCAAGTTAGCAAGACAGAAGCTAAGCTCGTTGCAACATGGCAACTGCCTCAACGCTACCCGAAATTGAACCTCTCCCACCCTCATTCAGAGCTGGCGTTTGGTAGTATCTTGGTTTTCATGTGAAGCATGACCCTGATGGTAAGCGCGTCATGGACAAAAGTAAAATAGTATGTCGGCTGTGCCACGCAATGCTCAATTTGTGGGAACTAGTGCGTTAGCACAGTTAGCTTGTTAACATGTTGACGCCGTCCAGCCCCACGCATGGGGCGATCCGTGGTAACTCGTTAACGGAGATTTGCCGCGTTATGGCGTTAATGTCATTTTAACGAGATTAACGCTGACAGCACTAGTGGGAACACAACGAATATGACTGCACATTTACGCCGACATCATCCTAGTGCAAAGACAAGTGGAAGCAGACAAAAACATCAAGCACGCATGCTACAAATTTTACCCGAGTCATTTAGACAGCCGTTAGCACATGATTCTCCTTATGGGGACCTGATATGTTTAATATGCTGCTGAGAATATAGTGCAGAAGAAGCGTATAGTATAGCTTTTATTTTGGAAAGATCCATTTCTCTGTAATAAACTCTCTTTTCCAAAGATGAGTGATTTCTCGATCAGATAGATTTTTTTTTTATTATTATTATTTTGTTGTTTCAGCAACATTAAATTTAAAAACTGTAGTTTTGAGTTAAAATATATATTTATAATTTTAATAAATGACAAATTAAAAAGGCATGAACATTTTTTTGTATCAAAAAAATATCGAACCGTGACACCAAAGTATCGAACCGAACCGTGAATTTTGTGTATCGTTGCACCCCTAATATATATATATATATATATATATATATATATATATATATATATATATATATATATATATATATATATATATATATATATGTGTATATTATTTGTCACATTATAATTCTCCAGGATAAATTGCTTTCAGTGGGAAAAAACACATTAATTCAAAAAGACACATTAATTCAAAATAGATGCTAATTTATGTTTTTTAAAAAGTGGTTGTGGTCACAAAAAAGTAAAAACAAATAAAACAAAAAACAGAAAATACAATAAAAAAGCTGAGATTGATCTCAGATGTGACAAAAGCTCACATCTAAGGTATTACACTTCCTTGATCCAGTTTAAATTCCAAGAACCACCTAGTAAAAATGTATAACACAGTGCACCCGGCGCATTATGTAAGGACACAATAACTATATGCTCAAGGCAGCTAGAGATATGTAGCGTGACATCTCTATGTATACAATACATATATGTAGGTATTGAGGCCTCATGATTAACACATGGACATGCTTTCTGAGACAAACACTGCTCGCACAACACAGCTAAGGCAAATTCCTGGTTATAAAGATACATTTTAGTGTTGAGAAAAAGAAACCACAGATCATAAAATAAAAATGGCTCCCTAAATGACCAGTATTTAATGGTCAAACATTCAATTCCAAAGGCGGAATCCATTGGGATTATCAGTAAAGTTGACTATAACAAATTGTCAGTGTTGAAGCAGTGGGAAGTTTAAGATCAGTTGTTGTTTACAACACTAAATATTAAACATTTGCTTCAAAGTGGGATCGATATATAATCATCACCTCTCTTGCTCAGATCTGTTCACGTTAATTTCTTCTTGAATTGTGAAACAGCTCTGCAATCAGACAATACAGAGCTGGGCAAGATATAATAACCAATTTAAGCACATCAAATATAACCACATCAGACTCAGAGTGGAAAAGGAACAGTGCAGTTTCACTCCCTTTTTCACTGTCAATGCTTATTCTCTGACAATAACAAATCCCATACACAAGTTCACTTCAAAACATTCCTGGAGCTTGTGCTGTATGAAACACACTCTCACTGTAAACAAGCACTCATTTTAAGAATGAATTTAAGATTTAGTGCAGGAACAGGCATGCATGTTTGTGCATACGCAAGGCACAAAGATTTGGTGCAGATTAAGGCAGTGGGCTTTTTGTTTTGTTTTGTTTTTTTGTCCACAGTGTTTTTTAGGAGGAAAAAACCATAAAGCCTTGCAGGGTGATCTGTCTTTTCAACTAACCAGGAGTGCATATAGAAGAGGTTCTTGGCAGTTGTTCATCCTCATCTCTGCAGCTCTGTTGTTTAAAGTTCCTCAAAGAAGGCAACCCTGGACTTGGTGCTCTGTAGTGTAAGCTGTGTAAGAATCAATAACAAAGGTGTGGTGAGGTTTTATATGAGGGGTAAAAATAAACACAAGAGGAGGAGTATTCTGGCAAGCAATCAAAATAAGTAAAAAGACAGAAATCTTTATTGGAGATTATGATCATGAAAGTCATTGCCTGGCCTTTCCCTTAGCCTTTTTGCCTGATCTAATCCTTCCTTCTATTCCCAATACACACAGTGTGTGCAAGACCCTGACTTTCAACCAAGACACCATAAAAATAGTGCAGTGTGCAGATGGTCAGCATGCTTATACATACTGACACAATAAGAAATGTGATTTGACAAAAAATTTGTTAGCAGGTAGCTGTAATTCTGAATGTACACACATGCATGTATAATCCAATTATTTCTCCGATGAAGCACTTTTAATTAGACACTAGAAAAGCCAAACACATAATCTGACTTGTTTCCCTAGACTAATCAAAAGACTAAATGATCACAAGAAGAGGATAATTGGAGATTCTTTGGCGTGTTTACTGCAAATATACTCTGAAGGTTATTCTGATTGTAAGGAATCTCTGATGGTGTAAAGGCATGCAATGTTGTTGATACACCTTACATAGATTATAATATCCAGAAACTGAAAGAAAATCTGCCTCTATTAAGGTTTACAACTCAATCAGGGTACAACACAACTTTGCAGGTTTTCCAGCTCTCTGCTACAGACAATCAAACAGATAAGGAGAGAAGTGGGAGATCAATGCCAGTCAGAGAAAAAACTGTTAATTGTCTTTCTCTCCAGGTTTAAATGAGCTGGTGATGGATTAATTCGGGTCACTGGCTGTGCTTTAACCGTTCAGGCGAAGCTAACCGTTGACTTATCTAACACTGCATAAGAGCGCACCAAGGCAAATTGGCTGGGCAAACTAGTTTCTCTTTTTAACATCTGCAGGGCAAAGGGAATTAAACTGACTGCCAAAGTCAATATTACACGGGGGATGAAGGAGGACAGTTCAGGAAATCCCGTTTTTTCTGGGGAATGTGCTGATTGAGGGACTTAAGCAAATCCAAACAGATAATGTGTGGGAAGGGGATGGATTAGCAGTGTTATGTTTACTGATCACCTTCTAGTGTCCCTGCTGACAGAAAACCTGAGCTATATTTGTGTGTGTTAAAGTCTGACCGCATGCTTATCTGTATCTAACTCTCGAGCATTTTTCTCCACACTGGCCAAAGTCTCCACTTTAAAAAGAGCAAAAACTCTTTACTCGATGTTCCAGGTATTAGTGCTATGAAAGACACAGCAGCAAGATATTTCCAGAAAAGAAATGCTTTTGTGTGATGTTTAGTACAATAGCTAACCTCCTTTGTCTGCCACTTCATACGGTCTGAATGGACTGCCACATATAGCATAACAAAAGCACTGCCTCTCTTAAACTTCACACAGAATCTCTAAAGCTCTTGTATTGAGACTTATTTACAGAGAATGAGCTCTCTGTAAGCCCTGGTGCTAACAAAACAGAAACTGTGGCCTGGATGAAGTGCAAAGGCACTGTGCCGTGTCAAAGGAACGTTCATTAATCATCCAAAGGGGGAGAGTGAGTCTGGGAGGAGAAAACTTTGCCCGGGGTTGCAGCTGGTCCTGATGCTTTGGGCTCAGTGATCTGTGCTTCGTTCCACATTCCCTCTGCTCTTCTTTTCCCACCGTCTCCTCCTCACCCCAACCACCCCCTGGTCACTAACTTCACAGTGCATTCTTGGAACTTATCCGTGACTCAGCCTCCTTCAACCTCCTCTTCCTTTTTAGTGCGCTCCCCGCCTTCCCTAAACTTCTCACCTCTTTTAGCAAAGCTGGCTTCCTCACTCTTGATTTCTTTTCCCTTCCCCCTGCAATGCCACGAGGCCTGGCCCCTTCCCTCACTAACAAGATAAATGCCAACGCCTCTGGTTCAATTAAAGCAACACTTTTAACTCAGCTCCTTTTCCACTTGCATGCCAGAGGTGCCCCCATCAATCCAAATGACTAATCACCAAGCAAAAATCAATTAGTGCTCCCCCTAACAAGCGTATTTTACACTCAGAGACAAAACGAAGGAGGGTGGGCTCTTTTGTTACACAATGTGCTGTGAACAACCCAAATTCTTATTTGATACTTTTATTTAAATTAGAGAGATACTGAAGTCGTAGGATAAAGGAGAACAAGTCTAATCTGCCAGTTCATCAGAGGACAGCGGAAATATAATCTTTTTATAACAATGCTGCTGACTTTGACCAATCAATTATGAAATAGCCCACAGGCCAAAGCCTGTCACATCTACTGTTTTTATATCATTACTAAACCAGAGACTGGGGGAGATGAAATCGCTAATACTAATGGAGTTCCTATAAGATGAATGCAAACGCACAGATTTTCACAAAGACTGTACATAAAAGATGGACACAAGTAGGCTACTGTGACGTCACCTGTTGTTCCAACGTGAAGCCTTGAGCTGACCTCTTTATCTGGTGCAATTTTTGTCTTTGGAACCAGATGTGTCAAAGCAACAGGTATATATGATTTGGAAATACATCACACTACATGCTCATGGCTGCCTGTCAATCACAAACATAACCCCTGTAGCTTACCCTGCTTTAACCTTCTTTTTGACTCAAATGAGCACCATAATTTACAAAATGGCTCAATAAGACTTCAGTGACTGAGACCATAAATTCATGAATACTTGTTTTTGCACATATAGTCGTTGCCCTGCTACTAGAAACAACGGCTTTATTTTTTTTAGACCTGGTTGCTAAGTCCATCTTTTATATACAGTTGTTGTCGCTACAATAGGAGGGGGCCATCCAGGAAGTATTGAGAGTTTATTTAAACTTCATAATACTGTAAATGTGGTTCATGTAAGCTCATTGGATAGCAGTTGAATGGCTTAAATAACTGTAAATGTAGTGATGTGTTTCTCACTTCATTAGATGTTTTAGTGCTCATTTATATTCATTAACCATGAGAAAAATATCCGATGCATTTGCTTCACTTCCAGAACCACTTTATGCTTCAAGATTTGCTGTTTTTAATTAAA
The DNA here is from genome assembly GCF_056152115.1 of Neolamprologus brichardi. Taxonomy (NCBI): domain Eukaryota; kingdom Metazoa; phylum Chordata; class Actinopteri; order Cichliformes; family Cichlidae; genus Neolamprologus; species Neolamprologus brichardi. Next base: position 31,196,462 of record NC_142115.1, read on the forward strand.
ATAACGATCACATGTACCTGGCATCAGTAGCAGTTTGCCTCCCCCTAAAACTAAAGTCAGATTAGCTTGAAATAGTAGTAGCTGCTGAGACAGCTTTACTCACACTTTCTTATCTCTTCTCCTCTGCAACTGCACTTCTAGTGCCCATGCACCCACTGACATCTTGAAATTTTACTTTCAAAATTCAGAAAGATGTTTTTTTTGTCAGATGTGTGGGTGTTTATTGATGTAGTGTAATATCTGATTATTCGTTTTTCCAATATATAACCTCGAGGTAAACAGCAGAGGTAATCAGATTTCTGTTTTGGATCTGAAGGCCTATTGAAAACTATTTCTGTGTGAACACAAATATGGACAGACAAGCCAAGGTTACTGGGAAACTTATCTTTTAAGGACTGTGTATGTTTATGCGGCAGCTGAGCTGGGAGTTACCTTTTTAAAGTTACTGTGCTTGCTGGTCCCCTGTTCTGTGTTCTGATTGTGAATGATGTCTAGAGAAGTCTCCCTCTCTTTCAGCTTCAGACTTTCAATCTCCGTCTTCAGCTCATTCAGCTGTTCCTGCAGGTGCTTGCTCTTCTCCATGTACTCAACCCTATGCATGAACAAATTGCCAGTTGAGAAACAGCCATTATTTCCATGCTCATTAAGAATAAACACAGTGACAATAAGGTTAAGAATTACACCATATGATTTCATATCAAATAGGCCAAAGGACACATTAAAAATTTGGCTTTAAAAGTGGTATAACACTATAATATGACATCGTACAAAAAGACAGAATATGTGGATTCAAGTTTTGATATAAATTCTGTTTAACTAAAGATAAAGACAGAATGTCCTTTTCCATTTGAAAATGTACTGCCAGCAGTCTGTAGGAAGTAGCTAAAGCCTGCCACAGTGACATCTCGCGGTAATTAGCATATCCATGACATCACTGTGTCAGCAGTCCTTCTGTCCTTGCATATAATACCCAAGAAGGCTGTTTTCATCACATAATTTTCAGTTTCTGGTATCAGACAATAGAATGAGCATGAAACAGTGACTGTTGACTGTTGACCAAGTTGATGTTTTGATAAAATCCTTATTTTCCCACTATGATGTAATCTGACAACATTGCTACGTAGATAAGCTAAAGGCAATAGCTATCCTTTGATTTCAGCTATATTCACATTTAAAAATTATTATATCTTCAAAGATCTAGTACGTTTGCATGTGCAGCTCATTCTGCTGCCAAGTGATGAGCTGAATGTGCTGCTGGGAGAAAAAAGTTTGTAACTTTTTGGGCATTAAAAAATGCTAAGGGTGCTTTGAAAAAAATCAATAGAAGCTTATGTGCAAGTTCAATAAGGAAGATCTGTATTCCCACATTTGCCTGCATTCTTGGGTGTCTGTGCTGCTAGTCTATCCTGTCCATGACTTCCTCTTTCCCACACTTTCACACTGAATTTTGTCATCATCACTCATTTCTATCACCATTTTTTATTCTTCTTTCTTCCTGTCAGCCAATCAGCTTGTGTTCTGTGTGCTTTAAACCTCACTGCTCCTCTGTCATTCTAACTCTCCGACTCTCTTTCCTGCAACCCACGTCCTTCCCATCTCAGCCTCCACCTGCTTCATCTCTGCCACCATAAACATGTAGACTCCGGGGGGTCCTGTCCTACTTCCTACCATTGCCACACTCTGCTCTGCTGTGTAGCTTCATTGGAGTCTAATAGTCAAATAGAAACTCAAACTCTGTTCTTCAATAAATCATGTTCAGTCATTTTAAATTTTCTCTTCTTATTGTAATAAAGTTGGCAACAATGTGGAGAAATTTTAATCAAGTGGAGCTGGGTATGCGTGTGAATGCAGAGGGGGAAAATGAGCTGGAAAAATGTAATAAATAATTTTTATCACTTGCTGCTTTAGCACACTACAGTAATGGTGAAACTGCTGAAAACACACACATCAGGCACAACAAACCAGACTTACTAGCAGTGTGTACCATTGTTAAAATGCTACTGTCTGTACTTACTAAAGAAGTGTAGTGTTAGTTTTGTGACTGAGATGTGTGGAAAGGAGAATTTCTGTGCATATGTATTTACATGAGTTTACTTTTCAGAATGCAACATTTGGGGAGCAACTTATTTAAATGAATAATGCATTACATGAATAAGATTTGCAACACATTGTTTCCTAGAAATTGTACATTTCTGTTCCAATCAATAACACTGGTATTTTAATGAAACAGCAGAACTGAACTGAACTTAACATGTAATGTCAGAGGGAGGGAGGAGAACCCCCCGATACAAAAAGTATACATGCATGCGTGTTTACATTCTTCAGTGTTTTAGCTTTTAGACACATTTCTACACAGACATTGGTACACACAAAAAAATCTCTGCATGGATTTTGAAAAGTAGTTCACACACATCCTGACTTCATGTACATTCTTTTTTTTTTCTCTTCTTCCTTCATTTTCTTTCTTTCTTTTTTTTTTTTACTTCTATCAGGGCAATTTAATACCATATTGAAATGTCTATCAAAACACAGATATTAATGGGACCTGAGTTAGTGTGGAAGATTAAATTACTACGTACCCAGAGACCCACTATTCCTGCAGAAAAAATAAGAGCAGCACATGCATTTATGCATGAGGCACATTAAAAGTACCTCCATTAATAAATCGATAACCTGTCATTTGACTGTAACTAATTTTTTGTGCTCTACACATCGTACAGGTCAGCTATTACACATAGGTTTCAGGTTTATACAGTGGACAAGTTCATAATAATGCAGTTCTCTTCTGGATAAATCAGCTGCCTCTCACTGACCTGAATTGCTATTTTAGAGAGAAACACATACATAAAAACCTGAATTTACACTGTAATATTTTTTTTAGTACATTACTCTCACCCTCTAGCTCCCTCATCAGATCTGCTCATTTTTGACCCACTAGTTTGAGCTGCTCTTGGCAGGATGCTGGTCATTATTGAAATGAACCGATGCCCTTGTTTATAAATTACCGCACTGTTAGTAGATCATCCGCAGCACTCTCAGCTTCCATCGGCACATTTCTGCGATTGCGGCATCACGCTAATTTGGTAAAACTGGTGCTTAGGCTGGTGCTTCTCCCCCAGAAGCAAAACGCATTGACAAATACTTAGTGTGTATATTGTTAAATGGGGAAAGAGCTGTGACCAAAGGAGAGAGATGTCATAATGATGACGGTCTGAGAAAAGGCAAGGGTTACTTTTAAACTTTTACAGGAAAACTATGAGAGTTGATTTTGTCAATATCATGAACAAGATCAAATCACGATCCTTCTTTTTTTTAGGTAGTTCTAGTTTTCTAATTGTATTCTATTTGTTGTTCAAATATTTCACTTTTACATGTATACAAGTGTTTGTTTTTTTTAATTATTATTTTGTTGCTGTATTACTTTCCTACGTTGATGGGTGTATTTAGCTACCAGAAATACTTAAATGAAAAACAACAAAAATCAATCAGCTATTTTACAGCATGTGTCTCTCAACTCCGCTGCAGTTTTCTGGTTTTGTGAAAAATTACCAGCTAGCTGCTGCCCTGCAGTCCTACTCTTTGAATTAAAAAAAAAACCTAATTACCTAATTAGATGACAACTAAGACCCAGGTAATTTAGCCAGCTGTACAGTCAGGGTCACACTTGTCAAAATGTACCTTTTCCTGTCTGCAAACAGTGACCTACAAGAACTACTGAAATAAAATGGCCAAATGCGGGCAGCGGAACAACTGCAGTTAATGCTGAGGGTCAAATATTCACCAGAGCCCTGAATTAAAATGTGCATATTTAAAATGATGGTGCTCCTGGACCAATTTAAACCTTTCTCGAGCATATTCTGAGGTTATTCAAAAGCACTTAAAATATGTATTACTTTTCAACTGATTAATTCCTTCCAATGACAACTGCAAATAGGTGGAGCCACACAACCATAAAGTGAGAAGGTGCAGTTTTAAGTCAAAATAATAAGTAGGATCAGCACAGAACTGGCTACTTACTTCTCCTTCTCGATCTCCATGGATAGACGTTTCATGTCAGTATCTTTAAAGTCAAAACTGAGGTTCTCTCTACTGAAGCTGACATCTTGAGGCATGCTGTCAGGTGCCAGTCCTGGGGACTACGATTGAGAAAAAAAACCCCAATGAGGTAGAGGTTTATGAAGTGACAGTAATCTTAAATTACAAATAGGAAAAAAAGGCATTACTTACAGACATAAAAATGATAGGAAGAGAAACAAAAGAGAGCAAGACAGAATAAAAATATGTGGTTTTTGCAGTGTATGAGCAACGATGTGTGAAAATATGACACAAGGACACAATGGTAACAGACAAAGTGAAGAAGGGCACATGAGCTGATAAAAATGTGCTTTTAGGGTTTGATTAAATTGTTTTGAAATGCATATGTCACAACCTAATATACCAAAATGTAAATAGTGTAATGTGTAAGTGTTTTTATATATTTCTTTAGGATCCTCATTCATATTATATCAATCACCAGTATCTCAATCTGTGTGTGTGTGTGTGTGTGCACAGGCTAATGAATGTGGAATGTGTGGGTTTTTAACATGTTGAAAGCCCTTGTGTAGGCTGCCTGATGTGGTGCCTGGTCTTATGCAAGTATCTCCTGTTCTGTTTGGCTTTGTATGAAAACAATTGCATGTGTCAGTGTGTGAACATGTGTGTTTTAAGGAGTCCAGATAAAACTGGTAACCCTATACGCTCATGTCATATTTAAGACCCGCAACACACAATTTTCTTGATGGGGATACATTATCATTCTGTGAAACTACACTGCATGTGCACCTGCACCACCATTTGTTGATGGTTTTCCACAGAAGATATTTTCTGTCTGTGTCACTTGCTATTTTGCTATTTTTTATGGATAATCTTTTTGGAAATTATACATAAAGTATATCCAAGAACTATGGAGGAAACATAATCTTTAGAAATATAAATAACAAAAAAGTATATTACATTTAGAGTGATCTTTATAAACACAGAGATGCAATGAATGGTGTATTAGTTCTTTTTCAAGCAGACATTCCTTTAAACTCTCAATAATGTACGATTATGCTGCTTTTTTTGGTTTTGCATGTATGTAGGAAAAGTGTGTTGGGGTTTGTGACATCATTTTGTGCTTTAGGATGTTATGAGTTGGGAGTTCGCCTTGTAATCGGAAGGTTGCCGGTTCGAGCCCCGGCTTGGACAGTCTCGGTTGTTGTGTCCTTGGGCAAGACACTTCACCCGTTGCCTACTGGTGGTGGTCAGAGGGCCCGGTGGCGCCAGTGTCCGGCAGCCTCGCCTCTGTCAGTGCGCCCCAGGGTGGCTGTGGCTACAATGTAGCTTGCCATCACCAGTGTGTGAATGTGTGTGTGAATGGGTGGATGACTGGATATGTAAAGCGCTTTGGGGTCCTTAGGGACTAGTAAAGCGCTATATAAATACAGGCCATTTACCATTTACCATGAAGGACATATCTTTTATCTTTTATGATCCTCTGTATACAGATCAAAAGGTAAAATGGTATAACTGAGTCGGTAATATGAGAAGATATATGGTCATTTTACTTGATTATTGGATTACTGATGTATTTCTGAAAACAGATTGTGAATAGTTTAAGCCTCCCTGTTTGATCGTGAACACTCATATCTGACCTTTTCAGATACTATGTACTGCATGAATTACGTTATCTACTTATGCGTTTGAAGAATATGTGAAGATCAAGCCTGTGTGTGTGCCTTGGGTCAGTTACCACATAGACAGCCTTGCTGGTAATCTCCAGCAGCTTGTTTTTAGCTCTGCGCTCAGAATCCCTGGCTTCCAGCAGGTCCTGTTTCAGCTGCTCAGCCTCCTTGGCCCTGAGGTATAAACAGACAGAGAGATTGATACTTTATTCTTTCGTTCACCTCCCAGTCCTTCCAAGGAAACAGAATTATCTAAACCAAATCCAAAAATTATCTTACATAATTGGTACATTGGTACTCAGTGAACCTGGAATGTCACTTTGTTATTACGTAGATGATTGATGTATGACCCCGGAAGACAATCATTCCCGACTCCATTATTTCACCATCGAGTATCCGCACAAAGATATAAAAGTGTTACATGCGAGAGATTACATTTCTTTTGATTGTGTTCCTGAACATTCAGCAGTTGTGGGGGAGCTACGTGCCTCGAGGGTTTGAGTGGACAGAGTCATTTACATGTTGAGTACCACAGGTTTAAATTTTCTCTGTTGCAGAAAAGTGCTCATCCAAAAATTCCAGTTACTGAGAAGTGGTTAATGGTATCCATTTGAAATGATTGCCTAATAAACTGTGAAGTAGAGGCTGTAAAGTGATATTCTTAGTATGTATATTGTTTTTGTATGGAAATGAATTGATCGGCATCTATTAAGTTTTACAAAACCACTCACTCAAGTCCCACTCTCTTTATATCCATCTGATTGCTAAGGAAATAAGAAAAGTCAAGAGCACACGGTGTACTTGATTGATTTTATCTACTTCAGGAAGTTTAAAAAAGAAAATGTCAAAATTGCTTTACAAGGAAGAGATAAACCCAGATCAAAAAATACACTTTTAGCATTGTAGAACTTACAATACTACGGTGTTATAAAAGAGACTCTTTGACAGGGACTACCACCATCACTTGGTATTGCTACTATCCGTTAACTAGCACAAATATTAGTGCTTCTAGTTCAGATGACGTGCCTCAGACCAAAGGAGTGCAACAGAGTGACTCAAGCTGCAGTGCAGAAACAAAGCCTTTGAAATTAAAATTTTAAACAAGTTTTAAGTTCTTATTTTTGATGTGCTCCTGGGCCACTCAGGACTTCATTGTTATTCCAACTAGAAATTTAAAAAAAGGATTTATGACTGTGAATGCAAATTTGTGTAGCCATGATCTTGATAATATCTTTCCACAAACAGACAGGCATATAAAAACCTAACAAAGCACTCAAAACCGCCCTTTTGGTTGTTTCTGCGACACAACAGGTGCCTCAAGGAACACTGTTTACTATGATGACATATACCACATATGCACGTGCACACACACACACACACAACCACAGACAAACAGGCTTGCAAAGTGACAACAATACAATCCTTGCTGTTGCAGCTGGCAATAAGGAAAAACAATTCTTGGGAAGTTAGTGAGATGTGGGAATAAGTTATTTATATCTGAAAATTATGCACTGTGTGCAAATGTCTGATGTGAATACAAAGAGAGAGGATTTGGGTGAAATGCTGCTTATTGAGCCAAAGCCACAAATCTAAACAAATACACTGTATAGTCTCCACAGCAGGACACACTCTACATTTATCCACCCAGTCCTCCTTCTTCTTCTCCCCACCTCCTTTCTGACTCCTCGGCCATCTTGAGGGCTACCATCTTTGCCTCCAGCATCTTCTGTTCCATGAGTCGCCGCTCTTCCTGGCCACGGATGGCAGTCACTTTGATACGCTGCATCTCTGTCTCAGCCTCGGCGGCTTTCTGGGCCAGCAGCTTGGCCTCCTCCTCTGCGATCTGGGCCTTTTCAGCCAGCAGGTCCGCCGTCTGCTCCGAACGCAGCTGGAGAGAAGAAGGAAGCGCAGGAAGAAAGGGCAAACACATGCAGAAGATAGAGGACAAGATAAGTTAAAAACAGAGAGAAGATATGTCCAAGAAAAAAATGTAACGGGAGGTACATGCACGTACACTCGGAGGAAATTACCTGTAGATATTGTTGATGTTGAGAGAAAATTATTTTGTTTTAAATATGGCATATACTGCATGTGTCACAGTCATCAACACAATGGTAAACTCCAGAACAATCGAACCAACTCAATCTTACCAGTGCCTCATTGGCCATGTGAGCTTCATCCTGCAGCTGAATTAGTCTCCTTTTCAATTCGTCCCTGGCTCTCTCTGCCTCCTCCCGCAGCTGTTTCTCCCTTTGCAGACGTTGTCTTTCTACCTGAATTACATATATATATATATATATATATATATTGCAGTGTGGTAAAACATAAGATTACATGGTGGGGGAAAAATGGAAACATGTAAGAAGACAGATTAAAAAAAAGATCTGTTAACATAAAGGTGGAAAGGTAACTGAAGTGGAAAAGATGATGCACTGTTAAAAAGACAATGTGACAAAGCTTTAATGAAATACACCAAAGCAGCAAAAACTATGTGATGACATGGTGTGAACACACCATTTTTATTAGAGAGAAATCAGGTTCAAATTTGTGTTTGTATCTGACTAGAAATTTGGAAACAAGTTCAACCCATTCTTCTGTTTCTGTGCTTTTCTATTACCAGTACCTGTTTTCTTGCCCTCTCTTCTCTGGCCTGAGCCTTCATCTGCTGTACTTCAAGCGAATCCACCCGCCGCCGGCGCATAAACAGGTCGTGGTTCCCAATGCATAGCTGGAGGATCTACATAACAGAAACAAACAAAACTCTAATTTCCCACTAACTACTAGTACTTGTCTTTATGTTCACAATGATAAACAAAATCAGTAATGTTTTTCAGACTACTCAAGTGTTTTGATGAAAAGCAGTACTTACTAATCATGGTCAAAACAACTTGAATCTCAGCTCAACTCACCAGCTTGTTGACTCTTAGTCGTGAAGAGTTGAACTTGAAAACATTGGCTTTCTTATCCAGAGGTTTGATTGTAAACTAAACATTGAAGAAACAAGAAGATGTATTATCAAACATCAATAATAATTATTATTAATTAATTATTAATTATTAATTATTATGTATCGTCAAATGACAAAATAAAAAAACACACCTGTTCTGTAAGACAGTTTCTTTGGAATCCATAGAAACACAACAGGGAATTTTATTCATTTTTTCCTATTTTAACTGATGTTTTTTATTGTAATGTATTATCAATTATAAACTTAGATAATGTAAGCTTAACATAATTCATTAAAAGATTGAAAACCGACACCGAACAGTGGTAGCTCTCACTCCTATACTCCCATGACTTCAATTAACTTCTCTTTTGTCCAAACAATCTATATCAAGATATTAAACTGCAGATTTTCCCACCTCTTTGTCGCTGTATGAGATATTGCGAATCTCATTCCAAGGAAAGGAGCACTTGGGTGTCAGCTTGTTGTCTGGCTCGTATATGTGCAGCCCCAGGGCATCTACTCCCAAGAGAAGATCTGTTCCCTTTTTATTCTGAAGCATATCAGCAGAATAAACAAAGCTTTTTTATTACCCAGCTGTTCAGGGACACTGGCAAGCAGCTGTGAAACCACCCTTTCGGCCACCATTTATTTGTACCTGCATTAAACAGAAGTGGCTTTGTGATGCTCCTGCTTGCCAAAACTATTTGCTAGGTATATATATGCAGTCTGTGTTTGTTAATCTGAAAAGGAATGCTTGAAAACTATTTACTTAAGTCAGATTTTAATTTTTGTTGATACTTCAAAATGTCTTTGCTTTTAGTGAACACACTGATAAAGGCCATAGCCACCACCAGTGGATTACTTTGTGTTACAGGGTTGTTTTTGTGATGACTCACCTAGAAAATACAGAGCTAAATAGCACTATATTTAACCTAAAATATACCTATTTCTTAAAATATAACTAATAGAATCAAAAGGCAATCAGTTAAGTCAGGCTATTCTTTAATTAATAGCAACATGGTGAAACTGACACACCTCCAAATCCTTTATATCACCTGCTTTTGCAATGATAGAGCGAAGCAGCATTGACTCACCCTGATTAAAAAGTAATTCACGCCATACATGTCCAGGTCCTGAGCTATTTTTAAATACTCCATCTCAGCTTCATCCCTAGTTCAAAGACAGAAAGAGAGAAAACGATTGAGAGGGATCCAGAGGAAAGAGAAGAGAAAGACAGAGGGTGGGAGGAGAGGAGGTGCAGAAGTAGAGCGAAACAGGAGATCAGACCTTGTTTCTTCTGCTTTTGTGTGTGGCATCTGTCGTGTTTGTGTGATCTATAAAAACTCTGCCACGCAGCTCTTGCGAGGGTGAAAACATCAGCACAGTGCTGACACAAAACACAACTATAATTCCCTAACAGGCTTAAGAGGTCATGCTTGATGGCAAACGAGACTTATTCCGATGCCTCCAAGACTCTAAATACTGCAGGAGAAAAAACAAATGCAAAAAACTCTTCTCTTCTCCCTTTCTTTCTACGGTGCTGTTAGCAAGTCAGGGTCAACTCAGCGAAAAAGAAAAAAAAAGAACATTAGCATACTTTGATGGCTGAGCAAAAATTAGGACAGACTTAGCCCTAAACTTTTAATAGCGGGCTGCATGATATGGGTGGTTGGGAAATTGATGATTTAAGCTTCATCAAAGTTTTAACAGGAGAGAGAATTATGCCAAGTAAACAGATTTTAACTAGGTTGGACACTGAGGATCTGAAAAAAAATTATGGGAGAGCTTGATTTATGAAAAAACATGTAGAGGCACATAACATGTCAATTCTTTGATGTGTTTATTGACTAACTTCACGGCTGTACTGAGTTTTTAAAGAAACAGAAATACATGCCAAATCAACCAAAGCAATTGCCTTAGTGGGAGTTCCGGCTATAGCAAGGGTTTCCAGGACGACATCGTGCTGGGTGAGGACCACCAGCTTCCCTCCCACTGATTGGGTTGAGAGGGTTATTGATCAGTACCAGTGACTCAGTTATTACTTTTCCAAGTGCTCGGGTTTATGGCTTTTAGAAATCACTGTCCAGCATTGAACTCACCACCCACAGAGTTGTAAGACACTCCACATCCCTCACACTTGCTCCCTAATCATTTTCAGCTTAGCTCAGTTTAGCGGTGGAGCAAAGTGCAATGGCACAAAAATAGATTTTCATTCTCCTGTCATTTTAGGTTCACTACAGCAATTAGGGCAATGCGATATCTACAGTGCAATATTTACTCTTAAAATAGCTACATTCATTTTGCTTCTTATGAATGTAGAGGGTATTTAGCTACACTTAAATGATGTAAATTCATAAGTTAATGGACTTTTTTTTTTGGTCAGCAATAAATTTTTTAATAGTCCATCTAGTAATGCTGCTGAAAAAAAAAAAAACCTCAGTTAGGAGACAACTGCTATGAAATCCTTTTTGCATTTCAATGTAAGCCAAGTCCAGTTTTACATAAAACATTTCTTGCAGTATCAAGTTTTAGGCACATCCCGTGTGAACTCAAAACTTAAATAGTGCTGATGACTGTGGAACTTCACAGCAGTCCAGTTCAGTGCGGCAGCTTTTACCTAGTCCTACCCCTGTGCTCCGCATAACATGCTGTGATCCTTTCCTCCCACATTTCTGGAGTCATCTGGTACAAGTTAATCACCTGAAATGGAGAGGAACAGATTTAAATACAGAGGATATAACACATATTAAAATGGCCACGCGACCCGACCTCGGATAACCAGAAGAAGGTGGATGGATGGAAAATGCTAATAATGCAATAATATAACAAATATGTCAATCGAGAGTAAACTATCACACCAGATACTTCAGTTCACTTATCTCTAAATTGGCCTTCATTTTGAGATCAACTACTCACCTGTAAAGCCTTAAATTACTGTAATTGTTGTAATCCCATTGAGTTAACAACATCTATTCATAGAAACATACATTGCTACATCAAGTGTCTCCAGGACCACATTTTGCCATGATCGCACACACACACTGCCTCACGAGGTGAAAACAATATCAGCTATGCTTTTGTGAACGGTTACAATATCAGCCTCTCTGTCACAGCCGGTAAATGGCCATCACTCACCCTCTTTGGCAGCAGTTCCTCCTCAGCCAAGAAGCCAGGCTTGTGAACAGCAGGGTCATAATCTCCGTACTGTAAAATAGAGCAAAAGTACCCCAATTGTTAAAATCACTATCCCCCTTTCATCCAATAACAGCCAAGACAATATCTCTCCTGGGAGCTGTTCATAAGTTAGAACTAGAGCACCTTTAAGAAAATGGTTTCCTGGACAATGAATGTCATTCATATGCACTGCACATATCAGAGCCCAGCTGTTGGGAGATAGTGTAAATGATGTTATTAGAAATATCTCTTGGACAACTGAGATCACTTATCAGCATAGATCTAGGGTGCAAATTATATTATGCATGTTTAAATAGAGATATAAATGGATTAGGCATCTCCAACTGAGGAGTTGTGGGAATTTGCTCTGGGCTACAGTAAAACAGGTAGAAGGATATGAATTATACATGCGGCTATAGTCTGAAAAGTGGAGATTTTTTAAAGTAGGCTAATATGAACACTGACTTTCTTTGCTGCACAGCTGTACATTGCTATATGCACTATGCACTTTGTGGTTGATGTAAGGTGAGTCTGGTAATGAGGATAACAATTTTTAATCCTATAGTTTATATTTTTGGGAATTACACCAAGCAACAAATAGACTTCACTGTCCCAAAATGTTGATTCTGTTCATCTGGACGTAGCGTTTTCAATGGGAAACATTTCGTCGCTCATCCAAGTGACTTCACGAATCAACTTTCGGAGATTTCCTTACCTGGATGATTGAGCACGCATCAAGACAGTTCTTTATTGTGTGACTACCAACTCAATTTTTAATATGAAAATCTAACTCCATTTAAAAGTTGCCCTTCAACAGCTTTCTGAATCTGTAATCCATCATGCTAACTCACTGATGAGCTGCATCTTTTGTGGTAGACCGTTGTGGAAAATTACTTTTAAGGGCATCTTAAAGTGCATAAACCGAAGAGAGAAACCGTCAAAGTCACCTATGCAGTTCCTGAACCTTGGTGAACAGTACACTGAAGACGTTCTGGGAAAAAGCAAACAAAGAAACCCTTAGTTGTAACTCGCTGCTCTGCAGAAATCAAAAATTGAATTTGTCCCGTTTCTTCTAATTTTCCACAATTGATGTATGTTTACATTTTGACTGTTATCATTGTAAATATAAGTCAGAAAGGTCTGTGTTTTTTATTTATGACATTGTCTTGGGGTTTTCCACTTGAGACTGACTGTGAAACTCCAAGCCTTTGAAACCCTGTTCAACCAAATATCCAGTGACAAGTGCACACCTGGTCTAGCTTGATTATAATTGTTTGCTGCATGGCTTTGTGTACGTTGACGCTGATGAAGGCAAAGTGTAAAATCATTTCCATCACACAATTAAAAGTTTTAAATTAATCAGTGTGTTCCAGTCCCCTGTTTTCTTCTCTGGAAGTTTTCCGTTTCTTGAGTTGAGTAGTGTCCAATCCAACTGAAAGATGACTGAACAACTCTGTTTTTAAGTATTGTGTCTGTATATCTCTTCACGTAGATTTCAACCATTACGACTAGTGAACCTTTTGGTTATACCTTGGTGAAAAACAGGTGCTGTACAAAACTAATTTATTTCCTTACTCTGATTCTGGAATCTTATTCTATATAAAGTTAAGGCTGCTAAAAACCGTTTACTGCTATTACTGGTATTGTATTGAAAATGTAATTGAGTCACCTTTAGTTAATAGGTAAAGCAGAAAAATACACACAACAAAGAAACTAAAGGGCAGCACGGTGGCACGGTGGTTAGCACTGTTGCCGCACAGCAAGAAGGTCCTGAGTTCAATTCCACCATCAGGCCGGGGTCTTTCTGTGTGGAGTTTGCATGTTCTCTTCGTGTTTGCGTGGGTTCCCTCCGGGTACTCTGGCTTCCTCCCACCGTCCAAAGACATGCAGCTTGTGGGGATAGGTTAATTGGATAATCCAAATTGTCACTAGGTGTGAATGTGCGAATGAATGTGAGTGTGAATGGTTGTCTGTCCCTGTGTGTTAGCCCTGCGACAGACTGGCGACCTGTCAAGGGTGTACCCTGCCTCTCGCCCTATGACAGCTGGGATAGGCTCCAGCGCCCCCCGCGACCCTGAAAAAGGATAAGCAGAAGTGGATGGATGGACAAAGAAACTGAGAAATTAGGAACCAAAACCATGTACTTTGATGTTGCATTCAATAAAAAATACATCCATAAACAATGACATGAGCTTTGAAATGCAATTTTCAACGCAATGATCTTTTGCACTTTAAGTGTCTATCTTTTGACCATGTGTCTGTCTATAACAAAGTAAAATTAACAAATACTTTGTTTGGTTGTGATTAAAGCTTTAATATTGGTATTTTTATATTATTTTTGTGCACAATAGCGTGAAAACAGTATTTAACAGACCTGAATGTAATATGCCTGCAAAGCCTGAACACCACTGCAGTGACTAACAGACTGGTGAAGCCAATGGCCATTTAATTAGATCCCTTTATTTCAGTTTCCCATCTTCCCACGTCTGCTCCCGAGGTTCAACACCTGCTTGTTTGTAATTGCTTCATAATTGATGATATATAGACTTATTAAGGTTTTGTGGCTCCACTGGGCTTCAGCTCAGTGACAGACACGGTGATATTTTGCCAGTGACAATGCTCTCAGATACGTTCTGATTACTTACCTTCCAATTATTTCAAAACAACCCCAAACTACCTGTGGTAATCGACTGTCCAAGATAGCTTTTTGTCAATATCTTTAACTGATGACTGCCAACAGCAGCTCTGCAGTCTGCAACGGCTAATTAATGGACATTATATTCAATAAACCCCAAATACAACAGAAGAAGGGAATTTATCACACTATTCCACGTAAAGAAAACCAATAAAAAATGAAAAACACAGATTTTCTCACACCAGCACAGCAAATGTTCTATGGATTCCAACAATTCTCAGACAGTTGTGTGCTAAATGGCAATTTTAAGATGCTTGCACAAAGAGATGAAGAAAATCTTAAACATTGCATTTACTTTAATTACCATGTCATCAAATTGTAACAGTAAGTAGGCCTCAGTATTTAGCTCAAATTGCTCATTTACCTAAGTCCAGGCAGTCATTATGATCACATCTTTTTGGCACCCAGCAATTATCTTGGCAACAAAATAAGATTACATATCGACCACGCAAGTGCAATATTTCATGACATCAACACGCTTGTGTCAGAGCGCTTCAAACTGCTCTCACATTAGTAAATTAGCTTGATGTTTCCTGGTATAACTGTTTACACTCACTGAGTAAAACCCTACCAAACACATGTAGCACAGTCGGGTAGAGAAGAAGAGTGTTACTCAAATTAGAGACAACTTGTTACATTACTACAAGTGCAATAAAAGCTTTACAAAACGGGTTTATCTGGCTGAAACAACAAGGGTTGAATCTCACTCTGTCTGGCAAAAACAAGAAGCCAACAGGGAAAGGCTTTGTTCATTTAAGTCATCATATTTAAACATGCTTCAGCCTAACCCATGTGCACTACAGTCGGAATAATATAAGTAACAACAATGACAAATAAATAAAAAATACTTTCTGGTTTCATAGCTAAGCTTTTCCAGTTACTTGTTGCTACAGTGAACGACTGCAAAAGGGGATTAACCTGATGTGTTTCACCAGCTTGTTGTCTATATCATTTTTTCCACAGTTCCCTGCCTCGGTGTCACAAATGTTAATGCTAGATGACCTGACTGCGGTAGGATTACCCATTATAACACTTTGGACAGGTAGAATTTTAATACTTTCAAGGCAAAGCTGACAACTTCCAATGAATACTGAATAACCAGATTGAAACTGAAAAAAGAGACATATTTGAAATAATTGTATCTGTCCCATAAAACCCAGACTGGGATACAACTACCAAGTAAGTAGATTATGGCTCAGGATTTTCAAAAAATATATATTAGTACATGTTTTGTGAAAGCCACCTGTAAAACAGAGCTATTCCCACCTGTGTCTTTCATGCCTTTTAGCTTCTCATATCCCTCCCCACTCAGCACGACACGTACTACAAATGGCTGAGTGATTCAGTCTCATTCCCTACATACCCTCTGTGCCAAAATGACTGCCTGCACATTTTTTCCAGGGTGGCTTCTTGTTGAAATTCCATGTCAACACTCCCTTCTAGCACTGCACTTGCTTAGGATATAAAAAAGGACACAGTGAAACTTATGCAGACCTACAAAGGCTGAAAAAGTAAGACTATCCTATGGACACTACCGGCTTTGAAAAATGAAATTTTCCAGTAATCTCCCAATAAAAGGTTCATGTTCAGGTTACTTTATTTGTACCCGTAGGTAGGTCTAGTTTGCAGTTGTAAATCATCGATCCTCACATGCACACTCTCAATACAGACACAACAGACAACAGATAAGCGTAGTACAAAATACTAAAAACGAATAATAGTTTTGAGCATCATGTAATCCATAAAGTAACAAAGCTATAATTTATTCATCTGTGTGATGGCTGCTGAACAAAGCTGTTCTTAAACCTTGTTGTTTAACATTTTGGGACCAGAAACTTTCATCCAGAGGGAAGAAACTGAAACTGACTTTGCAAAGGGTGCAAAGTCACCATGAATTGTTAAATATGAATACTTTTAATATCTGTGGAAATATTTAATACATAAGCTAGGATTGTTCCCTTCACCAGGAATCATTTCTTAAAGTCATTTTTGAATAATTGCCCACTGTTTCTGACAACAGCTTTGGATATGTGGTCTCACGTTATCTTTAAGTATGTTCTGATTTGATGCAGAATTCAAAGCTGAATCAATGACTGCAAGCTGCCCAGTTCCTGAGGCAGTGACTCAACCCCAAACCATTTTCATCATAAAAGGCTTTTTTCCTGGCATGCCACCCATGCAGGTCAAATTTCTGCAATCTCTTTCTGGCTGTATACACATGCACTTTCAAACCAGCCAGCAGCTGTGAGAATTACCTGCAGATATTGAGGACATGTTGGTGATCTTACAGACATTAAACAGTGTACTTTTGGGCTGAATACATTGGGGCAACCAATCCAAGACAAGTCTTTTAGATGACTTTTATTCCAGACTCACAAGATTCCACAATCATAGAGTTCTTTAGATGCTGGCATGAAAACATACCACCCTTCAATAACAAAAAGTTGTCACTGGCATCTAGTCTGAACCCTCTAAGTTTATTTTAATGGATTCAAAAAATGTAGAGGTGTGCAACTTATCTGTTTTCTCTTCCCTAATGAAATTCTGAAAATGACCAAAAAGTCTCCAGGGCTATTTTCATCAGTTATTATCTAAAAAATAATTATCATGGTCTTGGTCCATGGTTCATCATCAGATGGTCAAAAAAATGCCCACCAAGGTCATGTCTTCAATTTAAAGACTTCTGATTTTTCCCACAATCGTAGACTTGAAAGAATCTTTCACTTAGATGTAAAATATGCAGATTTTTTTTTTTTTTTTAGGGATTTTCCCTTCCAGCTCATCATTCCATTACTCAGGCCGCTGTGTTCCCTGATAAGAAGTTTAGAAAATGGATACAATAAAGAACATATAGAACACACAAAGTCCAACGTGTACAACTGTGTACAATTGAAACCAACAGTAGATATCCCCAAAGTTCAAAGAGGAATGTTGTCTTTATCATTAAAAAAAAGTTTATTAGAGACTAATTTATGCTTATTTTCTTATGGAATTTCAAGAATATAGTTTTGTTAGCAGCAAAAAAAAAGCTAAAGGTTTATATATTTATAAGATTTAACATTTACTGTCAGTTAACAAAGTGAGCTTTCCTTTGATACCAAGTTCACCGTTTAATGACGATACTCCGTCAACAAATTATATTACGGATCAATCTCTTGAATGCATATTGCATTTCTCTATTTCTCTACTTTCTGATATTCCAGAACAAGTTTTTTGAAATGTTATATTATTTCTTTTGAAATATCATTCACTGAGTTGAAAACATCAGACACTGACATAAAAGACTGAAAACCCTGACAGGTTAATATGTGCAGCTTAAGAGATGATCAAAGTTTAACTTCTATAAAAAAGAACAATTTCCATGGAGTGTACTGAATTTTTCACAACTGTAAAATCCACACACACACACATAAGCACAGGGCAGCAGGTATAGATCTCAAATCCAGTAACTAATAATTATTTTATACATTTTCACATTTTTCTGATCTGTATGCGAGTGTGAGGTGGAAACTTCTAGAAACCATTATATGTATTCTACATCTAAGTGCAAGTCATGACTGTGAAACAGTCTGAAGTCTCTGACATAAGACTTCACCTTGGCCTTGATTAAATTGCAGTGGGCATTTTATTGACCATCGGCAAGACCATGATGAATGTTACTGTCAGATTAATCACTGATGAAAATAGTGCTGGTTATGCCTTTGAGTATTTTAATTATTTTATATTCTTTGAATTCACTGTATGAAAATTACTCTGTGCCCATGCACAGGTGAAATAGTTGCAAAAGAATCAAGAGTCTCTGACTACACACAAATTTCGCCACCCTCTATTTTCTGCTCTATTTGCGCATTCTTTACAACTCATGCATGGTAATGTTAGCTTTTCTAGCTTCCCACTGCGTTCACTGTGAGTTATACAGCACTTTCTACTAACCTTTAAAACTGATTACACAGAAGAATTCTGTGTGACCTGAACAGAGCTATGATCCACATTATAAAGAAATTCTCTTTTAAACATTAAAGCGGTCTTGAATAAGCCTTTACTCTCCTCCTATTGCTGTCTTCAGAGTGGCATAATCATGATTAAAGATGAGCCAGAGCACCAAAGTAGATCCCACTGTGTGATATACTCTACTTCACTGTCTGCACAGTGGTTATGGACAAAAAAAGCTCATGATGAGAGAAGGAGAAGGGAAACGTCTGCCAAAACCCTCTCAGCAGCTGCACTACTAAACAAGTACCTGCCTCCCTTCTACAATCCCATTTTATTCGAACTGACACTAACCAAAGTGGACTGCTGATTAAATAAAAAACAGATTGTGGACCAGTATGTTATGCTGTTGCTGATACCGGGGAGCACAGGGATTGTGCTGATTTGCTGACTTTTCTTGATCCACACAGTCTCTTTTAACCTAGCCCTGTTAAATTGGCATGGAAAGGCAAGTCTCTGAGCCCTCTTGGGCAAATCTTTGAGGTAGCAAGCAAAAGCTGCACCTCAGTTTCCCGATCATTTTCTTGCGGGTTTAAGAGAGATGGGATCCTTCAACCAAGACGACTAAGATCGCTTGACATTTATTAAGTGTGTTCTTTTCTGTGGAATGATTTCCATAGCCTACAGGTAACATGTGTGATCCTTTACCAATAGATCAAAGACATATAAAAACAGAGCACAGTTCATACAGGGCAATGCACATTATAGAGATAATATGCCTACTTTCATGTAAAGTACTGAAAAAATAAACAGTGAAAAAATATTGACTAGCATACACATATCACCAGCTAACAGACATCAAAGTAATTTTAATAATCTTAAGTAAAAACAAACTAAATTAAACCCTAAACCTAACCCTTGGCAAAAGCCACTCTGAAAAGGTCAGTTTGAGCTGGCATGAATAATCCACCAGTGCAATTAGTTGCATTTTCTTCCATTTTGGGAATCTTCAATGATTCACATTGATTACATTCTAATTTCTCAGGCTTTAATTTGTTTAAATAAACATTTACGCAAGTCTAGCAATCTGAATGACTGTTCAGCCAATTCCATAACCGGCTCCTAGACAAATGGCTCTACTACAAGCTTCTTCCATATTAGTTAACAACATTTGTATTTTTATGTATATTATTAGTTAGAACTAGAGAGTACAATAATTATTGAGGATCTGAAACTTATCTGGCCTATAAATTTGCTATTTCCCGATATATATCCATTTCTGCATTTATAACGACCAATAAATGAACTACTGAATTTGAGTAAGAGACAGAAGAAACACCCTTCAACCATGTCACGAGTAAGTGTTACATAGTTTGTCCACCAGAGGTCAGTCTCCATCTTCCTTGTTGGCAAGTTGTTTGGAATGTCATAAACACAACTACCAACCAACACAAGCAGAATCAGAGCATAACCACGTAATCCATCAGTCACCCTATCGATCTCATGCATCATCATAGTCTTGCCTTTGAAGAAGACCTCAATATACCCAACCTACTTCACTTTTGTAACTTAGACAGCAGCAATCTGGATCAATTAAGGGTGATTTATGGCTTCTCTGTCGGGAAACCAATTGCCTCCAACTGCAGGACTTTTCCACAACAGTATTGGATCCTTCAAGTTGATAACCCCTATTACTACAAAGTTCCTTGTTCTTGTTACAGCTTGTACACCTTACTTAAAAGAGCAAAGTGCTAAAGCCATGAAACTGAACAATGGACTATTCTTTCACACCTGTTTAGTAACGAATGTCATGCTACTGTTTAATGAAAATGGATTGTGCCATTTTATTTAGCTGAGATTTCCTGCTGCCTCCACACCTGCTGGGTGGCTGCAACACCCGGCTGGTGCTTTAGGAGTGTAGCTAATTCTATGTTTTAGAACACTTATTTAAAAAAATAAGCTTGTAGCTAGGTTCTTGGTTTGTATATTTCATCTGAGGTTGTGTAGTACCTCATGAAAAAGGCAGAGCTCTAATATCCTACCACTATCCTAGATCTCTCAAGGAGATTTTTTTACCAAGTTTCTTCCTGCTCATAAAATTCCACCTCTTAGTTTTGTAAAAACAGCCAAAAAACACTGGAACTATCAAGGGAAAATGAAATATGCTCTTCTGGTCCTTATCAAGAACTGAACAGCAGCAATCTGGATCCACATTGGATGATTTATGGCTTCTCTAGGCGAAGCCAAATATGAGAAGATTATAGAAGTCAAACCCACAGTTCATAAGAGTAAACAGTACATGCAGTACTAAATTCAGGTACTGAACAGAGAAAATGGCATTTCTTCTGAAATCCCATAAAATAAATCTATGTTGTTTACAAGTTCATTCAGATCTTTAGAAAGTTTTTAGTAAGCTGCATCCACAAAGTCCCAAAATGAGTACCTACCTCAGCGTGGACTGCATAGGAGGCCAACAGCACAGACGCCTCAGGGGGACAATGAATCTCTTCGTCAAGGATCTTCTTTTTCACCTGAGGAGTACCGAAATATAACCAGCTTTATTTTTTTCCTCTGAAGGCCATAGAAAGCTCTTGAGATCTTGGTACATACAAAAGAGGGCCTGACCCTGGCTATGTCAGGCTTTTTAATCAGACAGTTTCCATATTTAACTTCAGAAAAAAGTTTCCATTCATTGGTACTAAACCTGGAACCACAGATTCTAACTTTATAAATATGAAGCTGTCATAAATGAAGGTGTGAGCTTGTAAGACATTTTCTGTTTAGAGTAGATTTTTCCATTTGATAAGGTCTCAGTGACCCGACAGCTCAAAGCCTCAGAGAACAGTCCTTATTCATCTCTTCCTGAGAGTCATCTTTCTTACCTAATTTTGTGAAGAGAGGCATGGACCTTGCTTAAATAACACTTGAAATGTGTAGAACGAATGAGTATGAATATACCCTGACAGAAATAGCTTTCACAATTGGGTAGCAGTACATCATGTCAACACATGCGACCATCTTTGCTCTCCTTGATCTTCTGAGTCTCTTCCTTCATGATTCAACCTGATTTCACGAGATTCCCACAATCATACTTAGCAATTTCTTGTGACTCATCTGTTTTATTTCAATTATGACAAAATGTCAATTTTATGTGTCTTTGAGCATATTACCATTATAAAGGCAGTGCGTCAAAGCAGATTAGGTGTTTGCTTGATCAAAGATGGTTAAAAACAACAGTGCCAAGGGATGTGTTTATTTCCTTACATAAATGCATAGTCTTCAAACCAGGTAACTTAACTTTCAACTATCACTGCTACAGTGTTTGGTATTTGATCACTTTCCAGAGAGGTCTGGAAACAGGATGAAGCCAAATAAATATTGTAAGACTTAAACATCATAGTCACATAGGGACCTATTAGACAGAGCCAGGAACTATGTACATAAAACAACACCATTTCATATGATCATTAAGATGCCCTAGGAATACCAGCTTTCTAGTCAGAAGAGCCTAATGACAAGTCCTAAAAAAGCACCAAATGATAACTAAAGGAGAACCACCCGTTTTTATAATATGTGTTATTTCTGCATCTCCAGGATTAACTGTTCTGTCTATGAATTCACTCTTTTCAGTGTCAAGAGTGGTAAAGAGTTTGTAGCCTACAGAAAGACCGGTGCATGTTTAGTGTTGACTTAACTGTCAAGGATCACAATATTAATATGACTTTTTTTAATGGGCATGAATCCCCTATAACAAGGTCCCTCCTGATAAAAGTTCTGCTTCTCATTAGGTGTCACTACCTGAATAGCATCACCTATCAAACTAACTGAGTTTCATGCTTGCATAACAGCATACTGAGCACAAAATCTAATGGTAAGGTTAGATGATGCAAACATACTTCAGCTGTACTTATATAAGACAATTTTATGCTTTTAACCTCATTAATTTGCAAAGCCAGTCATGCTGTCTTCTCTTGTTTTTGAACTAACAAAGGTGTGGAGCCAGAGGTGACAGCCCCTAATTATGGCAGGCACTCAGAGGTTGACGCTGGAATCTGGTTTACAAATGAGACAAAGTTGTTGCTAAGATTACAGGCTGAGGTGACAAAGATGTGCATGTGTCTGTTTGTGCGAGTGGTCTAAAGTATGTGATAAGTGTCTATGTGTGTCGTGTGTGTGTGTTTCTATACGGGTGGGTGACCATTTCTGATAAGGACTAATCCACCTGACATGCCTGTGACACTAAACAGAGAGCACCTCTTGACATTATAGGAATTAATGAGAGCAAAGTAATAGGAAGACAAGCGACGCAATTCACTACACATTTGTATTTATTTCCCCTTGTAGCTCTGCACCTCTTGTGCACTGCTGTTATTTCTTTGCTCTTGTCTTTTTTTAAGCAAGGTCTTCCCTTTGGAATAAATAAATTACTCCAACTCCCTTTATACAGATTAAGGACACAGAGAGACACTTTATATGCCTTAAGTAGATAAGTGCTCTACCCAAACACTGGAATGCACTGCAGTTGAAAGTCACGTTAAACTAGCACATTTGGCTAGATATGATGGGAGCGTTAGGGGAGATAAACATTCCATAGAGGATATGTTATTAATTGGGCCAATAACTGAGCCTTTAAAATCTAACTATTAATTGATATACGTGGCCGGTGGCACTGGACGACAAGCACACAGTTACAAATCCTATCTTGTGCGAGGGGAATGGTGTGTCAGGCTCTCCGGGAAATCCTAGAAGAGTATTAAAAGGATAGAAAGGATAGTGGTAATACGTTGTGCATTGATTCCAAGTGGCCGCACACAATCAGACCTAGAGAACAGAAAAAGTATATTACAGAGCCTTCTGCTCAAGAACCTAGGGGGAAAAATATAGATTCAGAGGCCTTGTTGCCACTGGATTAGAAGAGTAAGAAAGTTACAGACAAAGCACATTAGCCAAAGGCATGGTGTGCAAGGGTGCAATGGATAATCTCTGTGTTGCAAAGTATTTTCAAAGCTTTAGGTGCAGGTTTGTTGGGGGGGGGGGATTTAATAATCCAAAATCCACGGTTCTTCCAAGACAAGCATGTTGTGTAGCTAATATCCTGCAGTAATTTTGACTTATAGAGCAGCTGAGATAACATAATGTCAGAGACAAGCAAAATCTCCATAGTAAACCCAGAGTCCAAAGAAAAATCTGTTAAAATCAAATATTTCAGTGTGCACTACATATGTCCTGACTTACACTGACAATGAGAGAACAAATGTCTAAATGTACAAAATGATGCACATAAACAGCGTATAGTTACTTGTAGAAAGAAGAGATGTTGTGTGATATCTTGCACTAGCTCCTCCTCTGCATTTTCAGGGTAAAACTTGGCCAGGAAGTGAAAGGTTATGGGTTCTTCTTTTGGCACCTCCTGATCTAGAACCTGCAACAACAAATAAACAACTTTTTTTTTTATTGTCATGACTCCTATATCTATATTAACAGCATTTACATAGCACATAGTTTTTTTTGAACAATGTAAGTGCAGCAGTCACCTTTTTGTCCATTTTAAGCCACGCAACTGTGTCCTTGATGTTATACCGGAGACCAAAGAACCATGTCTCTCTCAGTCCAAGAGTTCGGCACACCAAGTCAAAAAGGTCTTTTCCTTTCCATTTGACCTGTAACACAGAAAAAAATAAGAGGGAATTTTGCATTCATAATATCCTACATCTTTGTTATCTAGTCATACTGGCATTTCTATTACAACACTGGGTTCCAAGCAGAGAATCATACATGTTCTCCTCGTCCTGCTGAGTGCTAAGAGGGAGGCATATCAGACACACATATCCAATTTAGATTGGCTTTCATCTCTAGCCTCTGAGTTAACTTGGGTTGCAAGCTACTGTCAAGTGCTTCCAAGGCTGGCATGAAAAAATTCCCTAAGAACCGCAAAAGAATAGGATAAAAAACTCTCCATGCACAAGGAATGGCAACCTTGACCATGCAATACTTCTATGCAAGGCTGAAAGAACACTGTCTATATGACCAATACTTATTATGTGGTCTTTCTTCAACCCATAATTGATACAATCATCATCCTAGCACAGAAAATAGAAACCTGTAACTCGGATGACGCTGTTATGTGTAATTACTATCTCTAAAGTTTAGTGGGGTTCCTCCCTTGTAAAAATTTAAAAAGGCATGGTGTCTGCAAGTCATTTTGAAGCCTTTCAAGTCTCACATATCCCCAAGTCATTTGAGAAACCCAAAACACCACATAAAGGCCAAAATTACATTTTAAAAAGCAGCATAAATCTCTGGTAGCAGATAAACTTCAGCAAACCTTATAATGCACTGACTTTTGCCACCAACTATTTCCCTGATCACATTGGTGCAGAAGACACAGATAAACATGTAACAGATGATTATCTGTTATATGTTTATATATAATATTATATATAAACTATAGCTGATATCACCATAATATCAGCTACAGCTGTTCAGTTCATGGGTCACAGTTGACTGCTGCCATCTAGTGTCGAAAAGTGCTAATTGTTTATCTTAAAAAGGAACGGACACCTGTACCCATTCAGTTACTGTAGCCATTAGATTCTTATCAAGCATTAAGTGCAGTTGTAAATGCATTACAATGCATAGCAATTAGTAACTAGTCGTTATTAGCTGTACCTGGCGTTGTGGCCACGGTCACTACAAATGTCGAAAAGTCTTGGCTCAAGCTGAATGGATTTAAGATTAGTCTCACCTCGCAGCTGAACTCCAGGTCCGATTCCATTGTGGAGATCCTGACGTTGAAGGTTTTCGCTTGTTTTCTCATCAGCGAGTTAAATCCCATTTTTGCTGCAAAGGCACTTGCCATGGCGAACAGTTCAAAAAAACTAACAATTCAATTGTTCAAAGTCGCTTCTACACTTACCTACAAACTGAGTGCACGGTCAAGCCATTTTGATTAACTTTTTTAACTCTCTGGTGGAAACAGAAGACGAGTCATCCGGCATAGTTGAAAGATGAGCACAGCTGTGCATGTGACTTTCCAGACTTAGTATTTATCGTTCATCTATCGCTGGATGCTCAAACGAGAGTTACATGAGTTTTTAAGACTTTAACTGGCATGTTATTGCTCTACTGTTGTCCCGCAATTACGTATTTATGTTATTTTTCCCTTTAACTCCCAAAAAGAAAATTATCAATACATTCATCCCAAGCAGATAAATACAGCGTAGTGTCTTAGGCTTGCTATTAGTTAGCTAACTAAAGTTACATATAATATGAACCCTTAAGTGGCGACAACTTTAAATAGATCCGTAAGAAATACGATAATGTTCACATTTATGCGTCTCACCCAAATCATTCCGTCTGGAGACGTCAAAACACGTAACTTGTTACACATGAACTACGCTAAAAAGGAAGCGAAACACCAGCTAACCGCTGCTAACCACTTGTTAGCCATCTCATCCAATGATGCATTCGGGTACCGCCCAAAATGTTGTAATGACAACGTAGTACATAATAATGGCATTGACATAAAATGTCATTTTGTTTTATGGCAGAATGCTATTTATGGCTTAGCCATTATAAATGAATATTTGCATGCACTTTGCTTTCTTACTCTAAGACAAGCTCAAGGGGTTCACTTTGTGGTGACTAAATCCACAACTATTCTGGTGATCAATAGAAATGTTGTTGTATTTTTGCGTCTCAGTTATGAGAAGCAGCTGCTTTAGTCTGTGAAATTGGATCATAATCTGAATATATTTGATTTTAAAGTACTGGGCAGTAAAATTAATTAAGTAATTAATTAATTAACATTTAAATTAAAGAAAAACGATATCAGCTAATCTTGGGCATTTGAGCAGTGGATTCTTGAAGAACAAATGCATCTGTTCTAAATACAGGATCTCTTTCCTGGAAATCAACACCAGTAACCCACCAGTACCTCATGCAATAACTATCTACCATAAAACTCACAGAATATTATTATTAGTAGTAGTTGTAGTAGTAGTGGAAGAGAGAGTGGAGATGTGAGAAGATGGTACTACAAGATGATAGTAAGACCTGTTATGATGGATGGTTTGGAGACAGTGGACCAACAAATAGCCAGGAGGCTGAGTTAGAGGAGGCAGAGTTGACAATGGTAAGATTTGCAATGGGAATGATCATGGGCTGCATTAGAAATGACTAAACCAAATGGTGTAGTCAATACACTAAGGGTGAAGAGTTTCGAGAATTTAGAGATGCTTGGTTGGCGGTGGCTTGGACTTTTGCAGAGGAGGGACAATGGATGTTATTATTATAATTATAATTAATATATTAACAATTGTAACAAAAGAATTTCTCAAAGGGTAAAATGCTGTAGAATATATAAGTGAGACCCGTTAATTACATCTGACACTACTTGCCTATTAAACAAGACTTTCCTTTTCATACAAAAAAGAAACAAAAAGGTTTCCTTTTCATATTTTTGACTTGCCTGTAGTTTGTTTTGCAAAAAATAAAAATAAAACATAAATAAATAAAATTAAATATATGCAGAATTTCCGGTGGTCATGAAGGCAGCACCGCTTTTTATTTCCTCATGAGTGAACGTGGCTCCACCCTCGGCCCGGCCCCCTGCGCCATAAAGGGGCGGCGAAAAGGCAATGAGGTAATCGGGGTAAACAGTAAAGATGGCGACGCCTGTGGATGGAGAGGGACGGCCAAGTCTAAATGGGACTATTCCCGACCCCCAAACAAAAAAACTGACAGACCTGCCGACCGAGTTGCTCGAACACATCCTGTGCTTCCCTGTCCTCAAACATGTCGACATTTGTAACGTCTCCTGTTGCTGCAAGCGACTACACGACGTTTGTCATGGAAGGGGGAAGGTCTGGGGACACCAGTATAAACTCAGGTGCTGTTTTTTTGTGGTACTCTATGCTGGCTTCTGGTGGTTTTTTGTGCTATCTATAGAAAGGAATCTGACTCTTTTGTTATTTATGCGTAGTTTAGAGCTATTAATCTCCAAATGTCTGCTCTGAGGTGGGTTCGTTTACTGCTGTCAGCCGTTGACATTGTGCTGATGCACCAAATTCATTATCACGCCATGCCGGTGGCTTCCCTCTTGCAACAACAATGAGGCTTATAATTGTTTACAGCTTTTGCAAGTAGCGATTTATTCTCCATTACACCAAATGAATTCATCCACAATGAATTTGTATGACCTTGAATGTTAGCCTCTGAGCTGCAGAAGAGTGAAGCTCTTGGCAAAAGCTAGTTACTGTAAGCCCTCCTCCTGAGTGCCTTGGCTGACAGCTTTGCTCTTTTTTTAAGCAGAGCAAAAGACACCTCTTCAGCAAAATGATAGACAGTTCTAGAGACTAACATCTAATGCTTGAGGCACCAGGCAGTTAAATAATTCAAATTTTTAGTTGTTTTTCTGTAATAAAAAAATTACACTGCATTCATTAACAGATGGCCAAGACTGCAGAGGTTTTATCGTCAGAATGAGTCCTGTGACTGGCTCAGAGAATACAAAACACGCCATAGAGTTGGGATACAAATACGAAGGACTGTGGAATCGATCTCAAAGAGATTCTTCACAGAAGTTGTGAGTAATCATTTTCATCAGTGTTGGGGTTTTTTTTCGTTATCTGTTTTAGTGTTACGTGTGACTTCAATACCTTGTGATAGACTGGCAACACGTGGATCAGTAGCAGTTATACATATTTCACTTAAGATACAACATTTGATCTTGCCAAATTAAATGCATGTTTGTGAGAGATTACGTGGGATGCGTCTGAATTTTTTTATATTTCTTAACACATGCAAACTGTACAGGTTAGAAGTCTAGTATTTCGCATGGAAAACACAGATATAATGGTCTTTGTTTGGTTTTTCATGCGCACATATTTATGCAAGAAAACCTGAGCTTTCAGTGTTCCAAACTAATCTTGAGGTCTGTAACGCAGCCTTGCGTTGGTCAGGTGCTGGGAGACAGCTTTGCAGAAATTGAGTCACTTGGAATGCCTGAGCACTTCTGTGAAGATGAGCTGCTCTTCATACTCAACTCTGACAAGAGGTGAGAGCAGCATTGTGTTTATACTATAATCTCATACTTGAAATTCTTTGCTCTTTAGCTGTACACCCACTGACCTCTGTATTAGGTACACATGTTCAGTTGCTCATTAGCACAAGTGTCTAACAAGCCAATTACAGAAAATCAATGTATTTAGGCTTGTAATGATGACCTAATGCAGTTCATCAGCATCACAATGGGGAAGAACAGTAATTTAAGTGATTTTGAATGTAGCATGGTTGTTAGTGCCATACAGGCTGGTGTTAGTTAGCAGTTTCAGAAAATGCTGAATGCCCAACATCTCAACACGAAACTGGGATCCATCCTGCCTTGTATCAGCAGGTAAGGCTGGTGGTTGTAGTGTATTAGTGTGGCTGATATTTTCTTGCACACTTTTAGCCCTTTGAACATGACTGTGAGTTCACAGCACTCAAACGGCTTTCACAGTCACCAGATTTCAGTCTGATAGAGCACCTTTGGGATGTAGTGGACATTCAGCCAAATTAAATTCAGTGTGACGTTACCCTTTCCGAATGGTCCAAAATCAGAGGAATAGGATCAGCACCTTCTTGAATCTATGCCAGGAATAATAAAGGGAGGTCTGAAGGCAAACAGGCGTCCAACCTGTACTAGCAAGGTGTACCTAACAAAGTGGCTGGTGAGTGTACAGTTTGCGGTCACAAATGGGTTTGAGTGTTGATCATGTTAATCCTCTCTAAGACCTCTGTGATTATGATAGCTTTTGTTTTGTTGCATGAGCTCTCTTTTGATCTACCATCTCTCCATTCTCGACTCAACATTAGGAAAAGCCTGACCCTGAAGTACTATGCAAAGAAAATCCTTTACTTCCTGAGACAGCAAAACATCCTGAAGAGTCTGAAGAATTTCTTGGAGCAGCCCACAGAGCAGCAGTCAGCTCTAGAAGGTGAGGCATCTGTCCCGATAATACAAAGTTATTATACATTTATGTAGACTTATAAATCTCTATTATTACAATGTGTTAATAATTTATAGCTACTAATTTTGCTACTAATTATAACATTATACTGTGCTTAACAAATTATTAGTCATAAAAACAACAACAACTACGAAAAAAACACAAATATTTTAGAAATCTGTCAAAACCTTTTTTAAAACTAAAAATTTCTACTCAAATTTCAGCCGGCAAACCTCTGAGTTCTGAGAAGTCAGACATTGATCCATGACAACATTCAACCATTAAAATGTATTTTTCTGTTCAGAAATGCAAGTAAATGCCTGTAATTTGGCATCTTGAGAAAAAATAATGTGAGTTACTATTTTTCTCCCACTTTTTTTTTTTTTCAAAACAAATAACAGTAACTTTGAAAATTCATAGATAGCAATTATTTTATTTTGGCATAAAAAAAATACAATTTTAATTGACGAGCTTGTGCAAACTGGTGAATTACCCATTACAGAAACCTAGAAAAAACGATTTTAGGCCACTTTGGTGGTGGTCTAATAAATTTGTTATACACAATATATTGAAATAACAGTGCATTTAAACTTTCTGCCTTTTCCTTATATAATTCCTGTGGTTCTTTTTTTTTCCTCCTTAGGTGCTGTACTAGTTGATCAGTATTGTAACCCACTGGCTGATGTTACACTTGACAGCATATCAGCACAGCTGGATGAAATCACAGAGAAAGTCAAGAAGATGCTGAGAATCAAGAACCCATCTCACCCCAGCCTGCGTATTGCCCAAGGTCAGCTTTCAAGTCTCACAGAACTTGAAAAGAACATTTGCTTTCTTTTATTTTCCGTTCTTTTCTTGTCTTTTTCCCCTTTTATTAAGTTTCTCCAAACATTTATCATCAGTTGATGCCTAAAGTCTGAAGGCTTGGGCTTTCCATTTCTAGTGCATTCTAAAAAAGTCAATATGAGCAAATCTGTTTGGCAAAGGTGGCACAGCTGCACAAAATCCATAACCTTCACTTTAATGCAAAGTTTGGTTGATGTTTTATTTCTTGTGTGTATTGCAGGTAACTGTTCTGTTGTAGAGGACTTTGAGCTCCAGAGACAGGTCATTTGTGCCCTTAACTCTGTCCTGTATGAGCAGCTTCAATACAAAGGCAATGAGTGTGACTACTACAACCCCCTCAACTCTTATATCCACCAGGTAGACTTTCCAGAAGTCCTGTATCTTCAAGGTGTCAAGCTTTTGAATAATTTTCAAATTATTCTTCTTTGTGGAATATTTTCACTTATCTTCTTGGTAATTGCGCAGGTGCTACTACGTCGTACAGGCATTCCCATAAGCCTCTCCGTTCTCTACATGACATTGGCCCAGAGGCTGGGTGTTCAGCTGGAACCCGTCAACTTTCCCAATCACTTCCTGCTGCGCTGGTGCCAGAAACCGACAGGGTACAGCTTTCATTTAAAAAAAAAAAATTCAGATCCAGTTACTGACTGAAATTTAAGCTGTCATGCACGAAGTTTATGGAAGGGAAAGCAGGGAGGAGAGGAATAAATAATGAAGATCAAAGCATCCATTTTCAGGGTTTATGCACGCATAAATCAGTAAATCAACACCCATCAGCATTCATCAGCATCAGCTTTAGGAAGTGGGAGTTTACAGTTTGTGATTTTCATTTATTTTTTTTGATCTTTCATTTCATTTAAGCTACCACAGGCAGTCATTTGCCATTGATTTCCCTTGCTGAGATTACCTGTAATAGACACAAATGATAAACAGCGATGGCTGCATAGCAGAGGTATGAAATGCAGCTACAGTAGTTAGAACAACCATTCCTAATGGGATTTTGGAGAATGTTTAATGTATGCCAGTGTGTTTTAACAGACACACAGGAACATGTGTAAACACATTTCTGCACCTTACTCAGAGATAAGGACAAGCAATTTTTTTAACTTCCTTTAACATTCTTAAAACTCCTAAGCTAATTAACTTTTGTTTTATAAAATAATACAAAGCTAAAGCTGGTGGCAAAGTGTGTGTTTAATGTGAAATGTGTATTTCTATGACATTAATGGAATTTCTTTTTCCTGCAGGACTGAGGATATCTATGACTTTGTCTACATTGATGCCTTTGGAAAAGGCAAGCAGCTGACAGCAAAGGAGTGCGAGTACCTCATCGGCCACCAGGTTACAGCAGATTACTACAGTGCCATAAGCACCACAGAGGTGCTGCTTAGGATGGTGGGAAACCTGCTTAACATCGGCAAGAGAGGGTAAGGGAAATTGAACACCTGACTCTACAATCGCTACAATCGCTTAGAGATAAATGAAGGGCGGATCAGTGGATGATAAAACAAAGAGGCTAATCAAGAATGTTGCTCTAAATTCCTGCTTAATTGTAACTTTTTTTCTTATGATCTGACAAAATAATTATGGCATTAAACAGTCTCAAAGCAAAATAAATGATTAAAATGGATTTGATGGCTGTCAGATGAATAAATTAATAGCTTCTCTTTACTATTTTGTTTCTATTTTTTCTTTTTTTCCCCCTTGTCAGTGAGGGCAATGAAAAATCCTACCAGCTACTCCGAGACTCTCTGGACCTCTACCTCACAATCAACCCAGATAATGTGCAGTATTTGCTGCTGCAGGCACGCCTCTACTTCCACCTGGGAATCTGGCCAGAAAAGGTCAGAATAACCAACTGTCTGTTAAAAAGAAGTCTGATTTTTAGACTACTGAAAGTAGTTTTTGTAGTGTTACTATACTGGTGTTGTTTTCCTCATTCTCTACCTAAATTAAGTGTTAAATATTATAAAATATAAAACGATTAACATTGTACTGCTCTTGCACAATAGTTTAATATGTAACATAATGTGCAGCTGCATAGGACAGCTATTCTCAGAGGTCATACACCTGACATAAACACATTGTGGATTGATTTTTATCCTTTTCCCAGGTGCTTGACATCCTGCAGCACATTCAGGCACTGGATCCCTCCCAGCACGGAGCGGTGGGTTACTTGGTGCAACATACGCTGGAGCACATCCAGCACAAGAAACACCCTGTGACACCCGAGGTGAAGAGGCGTAGTGCTCCAGAACACCTGGAAGTCCAGTATTCAGTCGGCCTTATTATGAAACACAAGCGGTAGGTCACACTGTAATGTCATTCGCCATGCATCATACATGACAAAACCTAAAATCCGTTCTGATCTTTCTCTCTGATCATATCCTGTATATTTGATCACCTGAGCATTTTGGCTCTTTTCCACCTGTTTTATCAGGTCTGGGTATAACTGTGTGATCTATGGATGGGACCCTAAATGTACAATGAGTCCAGAGTGGATCTCCACCATGAGGGTCCATCAGCTGTCCAATGGGGCTAATCAGCCTTTCTACAATGTACTCGTGCAGGATGGGACTTGCCGCTATGCAGCACAAGGTATGAATCATATACAATAGTGTGGTGATGGTAAATATTAACATCCCCTGTGTACAGGTTGTGTGATTGAAAACAAAAACGTGTAACTAATGTATATACTTGGTAAATTCCTTCACCTTCAAGGTGGCATATAGCTGTTTGTTGGGTTTTGTTGGCACTTATAATACACATTAATGGACAGAGTCTGATCAGTGCTCTGTGTATGGCTTATTTACTGAGTAAAAAACACAACAGTGGCAGTACAGATTGAAAGTTTGTAGTTTTACTAACTTGGGGTATGTGGGTCTGCTCTGACTTTGAGTGGGAATTCCAAGTTAAAGGGGCATTCCACAAAAACAATCAGACTGGGAACGCTGAATTTCCAACTTGTTTAAGAATGCAGCATTAGCCAGTCTCTGTGTACTGCTCTGGTGCTTATTCCACTTTCCAGAAATGAACAGGACTTTAAGCTGTGATGTGAAAATAAATTGAATTTGAAATTATCTTGATGAACTTAATTTTTCATTACACAATTTTGACATATTATTTTGTAATTGTCCTCTGTGCAGTGCCACAGTGGATTTTAAAATCAATCAATCAGATGTGATTCGTGCCCTTTCAGCTTCAATTTATGAGGTTTAACAAGTATTGCATTATTAAATACCCCTTTTTTTTTCTTCTTTTTTTTTTTGTGCATAGATGCCCATTTTCAGAGGCTCAAAAGTAATTACTCCGTTTACTAACATTCAGTTTCATGGCCAGACAAGGTCAGTTCCCCCAATATTGCATAAGAAATTCAGCAGACAAAGGATTTGGGGCTAATTTTAAGTGTTACACTTGCATTTGTTAGCTGTTCACTGGCACTCTGAAGAGGCCGATAAGGATGTAGAGGCCATCGTTGGGCTAAAAGGACAGATTACACCGTGCCAAAGAACCTCTAGAGCAGCCTGCAAAGTTCTGGGAAAAAATGGATACAATGTTGATGACATTCTTTGACATTCATACCAGAATGATGGGAAGGGAAAAGCATGGAGAGGGGAAAAGAACAGCTCATGATCCAAAGCATACCACATCAGTCGTCAAACATGTATGGCTGCCAGTAAAAATGGGTCACTAGTATTTATTGAATACTGACAGCTGTGGTTTACAGAGGTAAAATTACAAAAACATAAGTCCTTGTTCAAATACTTATGGACATGTCACATATACTCAGTCCCACCTGAAGTATGTTTTTCCTTTGTTCTCCAGAGAACCTGGAGCCTCACTCAGCCCCCCTGGAGATTGGCCACCCAGAGGTGGGTCGCTACTTCTCCGAGTTTGCTGACACCTACTATGTTGCCAATGAAGAACTGCAGACACGATACCCAGAGGACATGGATGAAACCTTGTGTACAGTCCGGGAGTTCTATCACAGACTGACACCCAGTGCTGGGAACCAAGAAGACGCTCCTACCACAGACCAAAACAACCAACAAGCCATGTCTATGTAGCAAGCAGCGCTGTCTAGCACTCTGCCAACCCAGGCTAACCGCTTACAGGTCACAATTAACTTAGCTGGTGCTTTGTTGTCAAAACCAGAGGGGTATACTATGAAGGAAATTCAAGAAAGCCAGGCTTTTGTTGCTTTAGCTGGCGTAACAGACCCTAAAATCCCAGTTGGAGATGATCGGTACCATGACGGTAGTTGTCAGCGTTCTCTATTAAGCTTTCTGCTTCAAACTCTGTGTGTGCTCACATAAAAGAGGGGAGTTTCACATGACATGCAACTCTTCTTGCATATAAACTGATCCATATGAGTGCTACCCTTTCCAATCAGAGACATTATATGATGATGATTATAAAAGGTGATTAAAAACTATAAAGACATTTGAAAAATATAACAGTAAAATGCAATACTGTTTACTCACCGGATCAAAGTGAAATCAATTTGACTGAATAGGTATAAAAAAAAAAAGTATAAAAGAAATTATACATTTTCAGTATCACCAAATTAATACATTCACCTTCCTGTGACAATGCAAAGAACCTTTATTCAGTCACTTTAGCAATGTGTGAAAACCTGGCGCTTCCAGATGATTTTCAAACTAAAAACCAGAACATAACCAGCTCCTGACCAGGTTATGAGAACACTACAAGTTACCATGGTGATTTAGTCAGTTAAGACGACCACTTTCATGACACAGAATACTTTATACTGGAAGTAGCTTACTAAGCCATTGAAATTGCTTCGTAGTAGACCCCTCTAGCCGTGTGGAACAGAGAGTTTTTGCTTTGATACATCTGTCCTAATACCCGTGTATTTGTTGTAAAATCAAGGTTCAAATTGTCAGACAATGATGTATGATACTCATTTAGCAGGGACGTATTTTTCACAACCCAAATACCTTCAGAGAGCCAAGTTGGAAAATTAATCAAAACCAGAATAATTTAACTTTAGAAACCACTAGATTTAAAGCAAACAGTTAAGCGGACAAGTAAATATCAGAATGAGTGTCCACGTGCTGCAAATCCCCATTGTCTAAAACCAAGGAATGCTCTTTTACCCACAACTCCACGCATCCAGCACCAGTCTTAAAACCATTTACCCTAAATCCCCAGTACATTGACACGCAGAGGACTAACTTTGTACATTGACTTTTGCTTTTATTTCTCCGTATTTTAATGGTGACGCTCACTTATGAAAGTCTAACTTTCACATTTCTAGTATTTTTTTCCTGTATATTTACAAGTGAAATAAGTAGGATGCCATGGCTCATCAGTCTTTAATGAAAAAAACAAAAACAAGTGGAACCAATAAGGACACAAACTACTTGAAGCAGAAATGACTGAGTTTTGAGGAGACAAAAAGAATAAAGCGTTCCAGGTTGTAATACTTGCTTTCTGACTTATTTCTCCCCCTAAGTGTATTCATTGTTTTCTAGTTCACAACACATCACTAACTACATCTGCGCTAATGAGAAACATGAAGCAGCAGGTGGTTTATCCGCACACTGTGTGGATTTAGGACCTTGAGGACGCCAGACGTTCCCAGGACGCCAGAAGCAAACTACACTTCTAGTGTCTTGCAGAGGGAAGCGGGTTAATATTGCAACACCACAGAAAAGTTCAAACAAAGTATGCGCTCTGACGGAGCGGTGAAGCAGCAAGGATGGGAGCTTCGCAGACGCGCCCCGAGCACAACTACGATGATCTGACTGACAAAAGTGGATGTAAGTAGGAAGATTCTCGTTTGATGCCGTGCACCGTGCTGTTTGAGTTAAGTGCTTCACTTGCATCGTGGAAAGGCTGGTAGCTGTGATACGCGTCGTCGAGGAAACGAATGGAGACTAGTGATTAACAATTGGTTGATAGCCGTGCCGACCTGTTTTTCTAGTGTGCCGGCTGATATTAAGACCGCTTAATGGTGATGAGGTCAATAAAAAGGAAATACAACTGTGTGAAAACTACTGGAATTAAATGGAACCATGTTGCGCTCCTTATTACGCACGTAATCGGGGCTACAAGTTGCCCAACGTAATTTCCCCTACTGTTTAATTCTGAGTTAATAACATATCTTAAAGAGGTCTAAATGGTGCATGGCAAAAGTAGGTCAATTTCGGTTTGAGGCGGAAAGAGGAATAACCGCATTTTGTTCCAATGTTTTTCAAACGCCTATTTTTTTTTAAATTAAAAACCTAATTTCAACGGGAAGACGAGTGGTTGATTGCTTACACGGAGTAGCTGTCAAAGAAATGAGACGGTCCCATAACTTTGTGTAAATGGGCTCGACATGTGACACATGCTGTGACAGGTGTAACATTTACGTACTTAATATGCAAAAGAAGATCTTGACTAACAGACGCAAGTTTAAAATCAGGTCTACTGTTCAGTGCGATTGTATACATTGTTGACACATTGTTGACACACTGAGGCACTCAACACTTTACCGTCTGTATGTGGAAGAGTGAAATAAACAAGTTAAAAGAAGACACTACGGAAGTAAGTAGAGTTTTGTTTTTTCGCCTTTTTTTTAAAGGGCGAGTCTCCAAGTAGCTACATGCCAGTCTGATAAACGGGGATTAGATTTGAATCAACTTTATGGCTTTTGTATGTTTGAGACTTTGAACCATTTTATTGCCTTCATTTCTTCAAGGTGCGTCTCTCTCTGGGCTCAACTGGAGAGCTTTCTGGACTTGAGTTCTGCGCAGTTTGGTGAATTGATATGTTTCATTGCACCCACAAATGTGTGTGCTTTTTGTTGAGCACAATACCACGAGCCTTCACACTATGAGCGTTTGCTGTCGCATTTTATTTGTAGTGTGAACAAGCAGACAAAAAAATTGGATTTGATCAAAAAATCGGAATTGAGCATTAACACCTGCAGTGTGAACGTAGCCTGTTGTTTCTAAAAGCATTCATTTACATGCTCTTGGGAAACGGGGGAAAAGGTCACAATAAACAGGGGTGTTGTCCACAATGATTAGAAATTCCAAACCAGTTTGATAAGGCACCAGGTAGAACTAGAAAATCATGCTTAAGGCTTCTGGTATGTGTTTGTAGACCTAAAAAAAAAAATGAGTGCTGATTTAAGTAACCATGAGAAATTGCATAAAGGTGTTCAGTTTGTTTGCACTGCCATTGGACTGATAGCAAAGCAGCACCCATACAATTTGATAAAAAACAAACAAACAAAGTTAAGTGAATGTATAATTATAGGTATTACTGTAAAAATCTTCACAAATACATTCACATTGTTGATGTGTGCTTCTTTACAGTTTCACAGGAGCAGATCAAAAATCTTTACCAGAGATTCCAGCAGCTGAGTGGAAATCATGAAAAAATAAGGTAACGTGTCTTGTTACATGGGGGTCAGCTCGCAAGTGGAAACACCTGGGCTTTCTTTGGCTGATATAGTAGTATGGTAGTTGCAGACTGGCAGTTCAGACTCACAATGGAGACGTTGCAGTTGCTGCTAAAAGATGAAATACTGTATGTTCAGGCTGAGGAACTGTGAGGATTTCTGGCTTTTCCAGCACAGACAAAAACAAGTAATGTAATGGTGATACAGACACACACCAAAAGAGAGACATTAGGCAAATATAACATGCAGATAATGATGCATTAGTAATACAGAGCAAACACTTACTGTGCAAACACACCACTTCATATATGCCACATGATCACAGTGGCCGAGTTTTGGTTCCTTATTTTGAAAAAGAAAGGGGGAACAAATGTTTGTCCTGGTAGGTTGGACAGATAACACTATTCACACTCATTACCACCCTCTAATGTTATTTAAATTTGTCAAAAAAAACAGAAAACAATTCTCACTGTGTAGTAGACTGGAGTACAGTGAACAACAGGTGACTTGAGTTGACAGGTTGCGATTTGGTGCCACATGAATAAAACTGAATTAAACCTTATCCTGTCCCAATGCAGCCGAGATGACCTGGAGCGCATACCGGCCCTGAACAACAACCCAATCAGAAAGCAAATTATTACTGCATTCTTTGATAAAAGGTGAGTACAATCAAATTACACCATATTCTCTCTGTTACCCGTATGGTTAATGTCAAGGTCACTGAACTCTTTAATCAGAATCAGTTGTTTACTGTCGACTTCTGTGTGTTTTGGCTGATGAAAACAATAGGCTGAGGAGAACCTAATATGTGGAAGTAACTGTTATTGTTGGGTTCAGCCTTCAGCTAAAAGAACATCCATACACTTTGTGAACACACATTATCCACCTGTTCACATGAAGCAGCAGCTTTGAAATTGAGGGTTTTGTTGCTATTACAAGACAGTTGTTGGCATTTTTAATCACTGTGTCATGCTTTGGAGGGTGGAAAGCAGCAGAACAAACCACAATGAACTGCATAATAAACAAGCTGTCTGTGAATGCATGTGGCTTCTGCTCACAAGCAAACAACTCTTGTGACAAACTGAATAAAAACAAATGTTTTATTTCCCCACAATATGGAGATATTTTCATCCATTGTATCAAAATGAATATTTTAGGATTATCATTATTTATAGTTATTCTTTTTTAACCAGAAGAGGCAGGAAAATGCAGAAATTGCATTGGTTAAAACAACAAAAGCACAATTGTACGTTCCAGACTTTTAAAAAGTAACATTGACTCAGGTTAACTTGATGATACCTATACATTGGTTTGTT
Organism: Neolamprologus brichardi; assembly: GCF_056152115.1. Lineage (NCBI taxonomy): Eukaryota > Metazoa > Chordata > Actinopteri > Cichliformes > Cichlidae > Neolamprologus > Neolamprologus brichardi. The sequence continues at coordinate 31,235,480 of NC_142115.1, forward strand.
TTGATTGTGATACAGGAACCAGCACCAGAATGATGTTGGCTCCCTTGACGAGATTGGCTTTGAGCAGTTCCTCATGGTCATGTCCCACTTCCGCCCTGTGAATTCAACAGCGACAGAAGAAGAGAAGGCGATTGTAAGAAAACAAAAGCTTCGCTGTAAGTATCAGGGTTTTTTTTTTTTTGTTTGTTTTTTTTTTCACTGCTGTCTTCACTTCTCTTTGTGTGTATCTCAAGTTTAAATGTAAAAAAAAAAGTGTGCCATGCTTCTGGATAAGACTGTGTGGTGATGCTTACACATAAATGACAACTGAATTCTTCACTGCTTGTCCAGTACTATATTGAAAGCCACAAAGGTATTTATGACCAGACTGGGAATGTTGCCCAGGACAGCCACACAATGTCAAATGTCACAAGTATAAAGGTATGATTTGTCCTATTATAGAAGAGTGAGACACATGACATCCAAATGAATGCTGACGTGAAATCTGTGGGAGAGCCTTGGACCCAAAATATGGTTGAAGTACAGTTTAAAGGGAAAGAAGACTTTTTAAAACCTGTTTTGTTTTTTTTTTGTTGTTGTTGTTGTTTTTGAATCCTTCTAAGCAGTTGTTGTCAGATTTGAATAATGAGTCTATGCATGTAGTTATGCCCCTATAACCGCTCAAATTAATTTTTACAACCTTTGGGATAAATATAGTATCTTATCTCTATAGGAATAGATAATAATTAGACAGAGTGTTCCAGTAGGCACTACAGTCTACATTTGTGATTTCTCTTTATTTTGGACTCACTTTCTTTTTAAGCTACTTGTTGTATAGTGGGACAAATGCATATAACACAATGTTAGATGATAAGGAATATTTAACATTTGCAAGTGACAGCAAATTGTGGGTTAGCTGAGTAATTTGTGAGCACAAGTGTGTCTGTAAATGAATTGAGTCATTCCTCAACCTGCAAAATTATCTTTAGCAGTACCGGATTCTAGTGCTTGGTTCTTAGTTTTGCACGGGGACAAGGAAGCATGACACAGTATGATACCAGAAGATCCAGTTAGTTAGCCTTCATGTTCACTCCATGGGTCAAAACCTGAAGCTACAGTAGCAGATGTGACTCATGGTTCATACAGGCAATTATTAATTTCTTTTAACTGCCCTATTTTGGCGTGGTCCTGGCATATTCTTTCTGTGTTTAGTCATAACTGACGAATGAATGTTTACAGTGTATGTTGTGTAAGACTTCTTTGAAGTATTACAAAAATATGCCCATAAAACTTTTAAGAATAAATGACATTTAGAATAACAAGAAGAAGGAAAAACAGTTTGCTCTCCAACAGTCAGTTACTTGACATAAAAAGAAAGGAATGCTTTCGGGGTTCACCTGTTGTGTCCAAATATTTACTTTCCATGTTTTATTTATTTAAACTTTGGGCAACTTTAAGTTAGCGTTAACTGTCACGGTGATACATTTGTAAAACGGAGACAATGCGACATTAAATCTCAGATCAGCAAAATAGTCAAAATGTCTGGTTATTAGCAGAGAGTAGTTTATGGCTGTTACTAGTAAATTTGTTATGTGGCTACAGTAAATAGTTATAGTACTGTTATTCCAGTATCTTCTTAAGCATACGTCTAATTGCTTCTTCCTCAACTTTCTCTGTGAAATCCTGTGACTTGATGAAAATCTGATAAACCATTTTTCCTTTGCTTGTGTGTTTTATAGTCCTGTTCAACATGCACGACACAGACAATGATGGCATTATTACACTGGATGAGTACAGGACGGTAAGAGAAATGAACCATGCACACACTAGCATACACAATAGCTGCTGATAAGAAGCCTAGAGTAAAAATCCCAACACAGAAACATTTAAACGGAGGACATAACATAACAAACTGAATTATTGTAAACATTAAAGTCACTTTAATTACTTTAATATAGCTCAAATTATTTATAGAGCTTTTTTTTTTTTAAAAAAATGACATTCATCACAGGAGAAAACAATGTTACACAAACCTTTTTATTACAGTGGCGTATTGTTCAAAGTTCACCTGTGGGTTCAAAATAAGGCAGGTTAAGAAAAATACTCTATTTAATCAACAATTACATTATCTGTCCTGTCAGTTACGTTGACTGATTTTGTGAACAGTCGACTATTGTGTCACTTTGAATTGTGGGACGGCGTTATCTATTTTCCTATTATAAAGGATGAAGTAATCAAGGGAGATTGTAAATGAAGCACTGAAGCACCTTTCTTAATAGTTTATTAATTTAACTAGTGCTTACTATGGCTATGACGTAGCTCCTTGCGTGTAAGAAAATCTGAAGGGCTGGCTTTCACCAGAACTTACAAATGCATTTTTCCTCAGCAGTTCTGATATAGTACGTAAGTGCCCTTGAGGAACTTTTGTTAATTATTTGTGTTGACATTTTTTTTCAGGGATTAAGATAACCAGACTAGGTCATATACTGTACTGAAACTCACCTGGCCCTTGTTTTAAACACTAGGCAGCATTATAAAACAATGCCACATGCACATAACGTGTGTGTACTTTAAGTATTTTGTATTAAAAGGCTGGACTGTGGAAATGTTGATGACTAAATGTACATCTCAGGTTTAAAAGCAGAAATCTCCTTGAAATTATATTTAAGACAACTCATCAGCTAATGTTGCAAAAGATTTAAAATGCCTTGCACTGAAAGACTGACTGAACCAGTCTGTACACACCCACATGGCCCTCAAACAGCATTATCAGCCAAAGCACATAAAGACATATAACATGCAGTATTCTTCAGCCAGCATTAATTTTCGTGTGAAAATAACATGGTAGGCACATGCTGTGACACATACGTGATTAACTACAAACCAACTGCAGAACAAGTTAGAGTTTAATAGCTCAAAAGACTGTTCATACTTGCAAAGAATTAACCCAGATGCTAAGTTGGGTTAAAGCAAGATTTACAGATAACGTTTTATCTCAAAGACTGTTAATATAAATCCATGTGGATTTTTGGGCACTTAATCGAAGCGAGCTGATTGGCTGCGAATACCATTCTTAAAATATAAGAGCTGAGTTTCTTACCTCTCGCTGTATTTGGAAATCATCGCGTGGAGTCGACTTTTAATGTTCTGTTCACATCCAAGGTGGTAGAGGAGCTGCTGTCTCAAAGCGGAGCCATTGAGACCGAGGTTGCCAGGTCGATAGCAGATGCTGCCATGCTGGAGGTGGCAAGCACAAATGTGCCCCACATGGTGAGAGAACTCACCAAAGCTGAACTGTTACAAGAAATTTGCACATGTGCAGCGAAGTAACACAGTCACTGGTCTCATTCCAGGCCCCGGATGATTTCTATGAAGGAATCACATTTGAGCATTTTGAACAGGTTTGCACTTACCTTATATATGCAGATATATCTATATATTAGATTTAGATGGATAAATATATTTTCAATGTTTTCTGCCCACAGATTTTAAAAGGCATTGAAATGGAGTCCAGGATGTCCATTCGCTTTTTGGACATGAACACAGCAACAATGCGTTGTGGGAAATTAAGCTCTTGATTGGGTTGTTGTTGTAAGGAAATGTTTATGTTGCTGCTGTTTTAATAAGGAAAAAATGCTAAATAAATGTAACACACTGCTGCAAGTTCGTTTTCATGCCAGTTTTAAAGACTGCATGTCACTTGTGCCTTTCTAGAGTTCTTCAGTTAAGCTTTAAGAATTCTGTTTTTATGTTTTATTATCTGAAAAATAGCTAGTATGAACGAATGCAGTGAGGTTTATATTTAGGCTTCGGTCACAACACACACCAGTCTCTCAGCACTACAACTATTCTACAAGCTCCACTGCAGCCAGCAGGTAATGTGAGGGCTTCTTTATACTAGAGAGAATCTTCACTTTTGCTTAACTCAGTGGCTACTCTGGCATTCATGGGTCAACTGTTATGGCATCCAAAGTGAGACGCTGCAGGCACACACTATTTCCTCTGTAGCTCCAGAATAGCTCTTTTTGCTTTGTTCCTCTGTGTAACCAACCACTACTGATGTACTGTAGAAAAATGCACTATTTTTGATTACTTGATTACTTATATGGGAGAGTGTACTTTCTCTAAGGTGAAATCTGACAGCCCTTTCAATTAATTCTATTAATAAACAAAATAAATGTGAAGAAAAATGCTTGTGTACATTTTTTTTAATAGGAACAAATATTAAAATGATTTGCATATAGTAAATGAGGTAAAAATGACTTTATTCCTGTGATGTTGGACTACATAAAACCCAGTGTTTCATCGGGCAGCTAGATTCAACAATAACAAAGAGATACCTATGCAACAGATATATACAATACACCAACACTACTACATTTTAATAGCCTTGATTTGATCAGGATGATGAAAGAGGACCTGTTAAATAAAAGGACAGAGTTTAAAGGTTCAAACTGATAAATGTTACTGTCTTTTCAATTGCAGTCAATTAAGTCCATTTGCAGTCTGGAAAACTGCGTGTCATTGGGACGGATGGGAACCAGACAGCCTGTCGTAAGGCACTGCTAGGCTGATGTTGTAGTTGTAGCCATAAGACTCTATGTAGTCAGACCTGCAGATGGGCAGGATGTGATCCTGTGACAGGGCGTCCTCAGAGAAGTCATAGTGGCAGATGACTCCTCTGTGTCTGAAATTTAGAAAAACAAAACACTGACATCAGTAACAAAAATTGTCTTCTAGGCTTTAGAAGACAGACAAAACAGCAGACGTGCAGTTTAGCTCATTTATCCCCTAAATGCATCATCTCCAGGAAATCATAAATTACTGTTTTTAAATGTGGATATGAGATAACAATCCCTTAATGATTGTTTGTGTGTGTTCAGGGCAGACTGTAGCTTTCTGAAGAAATGCTTAGCCAAGCAACATGAATGAGTGACTGAAGGAAGCCACAAGAAGCCAAAGACGTTACAAAAACATGTCTAGCATCTCTCTGATTGTGACTAAACATTGTAAAATGGTTTGTCCAGTTGTCATTTTTTCCATACCCATTCAAAAGGCTCGTACGAATTAAATTTATGTTAGTTTGTGACTACATTAACAGCGAATCTCCTCACAAAAATAGCCCAACAAACGTGCTTGTCTGAGCGACGCAGCCACACAGCAGTCATTTTTGGGGAGATGCTGGTAACACGCTTTAGCTCAAATGTGAAAAAATGCTCATCCTAACAAAGACACAGGGTGTGTGTGTGTGTGTGTGTCCACTAATAGACCTACCAAGAACAGACAGAAGCATAGGCAGACAGATTTCTCAAATTACAGGTAAGGTGATGATGAGTAAGGTCTTACTAAAAGAAGGTACTGTTGTTCTGTACAAAAACATGATCTCACCTAAGGATTTTTGCTACCTCTGGTTAGAGTGAGACTACCTTCTTGCTAATGAAGGTCCTCGGCAACCTGTTGAAAAACAGGTTGCTGAGGACTCAGAAATGATAGCTGTATCGCTTTTCTCAAAAGAAATCAACCATCCATTCTTTTCTGCTTGTCCTTATCAGGGTTGCATAGTGGCTGGAGCCTATCCCAGCTTTTGTACAAGAGACTTATAGGAGATAGAAGAATAGAAGATATCCAGGCAAAAAAAAAAAGTGTAGGAGGGAGATCACGACCTGCGATGAGCTGTTAGGTCATCATCTGTGATGCAAGCTCCCCGTGGCGACTTGTCATCAGGGATGTTGGCTGTTACCAGAGTGCTGGTGTTGAAGCGTACATGCCTTACAGGATGCCTGCAGCAAAGACGGATAACACCTTGAATATTAAATATATAACTCTCATTCTTGCCAGCATGCGTTTCGCTGATGGATGTATCCACTACTGTAGCATCTACAAAAGATGTCAGTTAAGATGCTGAATGTTTTCTACGCGGTGAAGGCGCCACAAAAATGACAGTTACTGTTTGGAGATGTGAGTGTGATACTAAACTGACTCCACAATATTGTCTTAAGCAATTTAATTTACATGAAATAAAAACATTTATGTGAGACGATTACGTTAACTGTGGCACAAGAAACTGAAATGAGAAGAAAACAGAGTAATCAAAATCACTGGATAAATGTGTTCGAATGAGGAACTACATTTACTACAATGTTAGAGTCAAATACCAAACTCATAATGTGATACAGCAGAAATAACATGTTTAAAAAACAATTATATCTTTTTAGTGTTTTTGACCGTTTGCACTGAAAACAGTCCTACCTGTTGTGCATCTCCCATAGCTTCGCTCCCATCCTCATCTCCCAGACACACACCAATCCCTCGCCTCCACCGCTCACAATCTTCCAGTCATCTGCTTGCACAGAGGTGACCCCCAAGTGGTGGGCGTACAGAGATGCGACAGAAGAGCCAGATCTTAGGTCAAACACCCTCACCCTGAGACATAGTAAGGAAAAACCAAAACTAATATTAAGTTATTGAGAGAAAAGTGCTTACTTTTGTCATAAATCTACAGTTATTTAAGTCAGACATCCTTCACAGGCCACTTTATTGTTGGTATCCTTGATAAAACTCCCCTGACGATCCAGCGTAAGAGCCATAGAAAAATAAGTGTAGTGAGTACAATAGCACTCTAGCTAATTTTGAATTTCTTTTAACAAAAGTGGACGTCTAATACCAAGGGAGAGCCACAGTTTATCAAAGAGTGCATTCATTTGCAGACAAAAGGACTCTATTCTCACTTCTTGAAGGAAACTTTTCAGCACAGATGGCCCACTCCAAACTTTAGTCCCAGCTTTATTTGTTCTCGCATCTGGACAACTATTTCATAATTTGATTCAACAAGCCAAGATTATAGTAGTTATTTAAACATGACTACCAACTAATAAGTAACTGGAATACAGACAGAAATCCAAAACCAACTAAACAAGGATCTAAACAATATTCAAGAACGAAGCAAAAATGAAAAAAACAAAGGGCGAGCAAAACACCCACATGCACAAATGTGGAATGAAAAGGCTGCTGTTGTGCAGATACTGTAGAAAATAAGAAGGAATTCAAAGTGTATGAATATATTTGACAGCACACCTCATGTTTTTAATAAAGTGTAGCAGGTTTTACTTCATTTTGTACTTTTGTATTTAATGTTACCGTTTTCCTCTTTTAAAGTTTGACAAGGATTTTCTTTTAATCTTTTCTATGTTTCTCTGATCATTTCTGTGTTAAAATAAGCTTTTATGATGATATGATAACTATTATTAATTTGCTGGTATATCTGAGGGATGAAAAGCAATAAGAGGAGGCTTTTTACTCTCCAGGTTTTATCAGCAACATGAGCCCAGGGGACCCTCAGCTCCATCTGTTGTCATTGTGGGTTTATTGCAGCTGAAAGCATCCAGGACATGACTCTATCCAGGCCCAACCTTCTTCCAAGACCTCATTACCATAATCAAATTCACTTTGGGGACTCAGACAGATTTCATTTTCCCTTCCAAACTTTTTAAAAGAATCAGCCTTAAATAGCTAAATGGGCACTGAGGACTTGTTGTCTGCAGTTAGTTCTGCCTGTTTAGTGGCATTACGTGATGGAAGCACACGTTTAAACAATGAGGACTGACCATTACTGCCAGACCTTGGGGAACCATAAATCTAAAGCAGAAGGCGGCTCTGTCTTCAGTTAACTGTCACTGGCTAGGCTCTTCTTCATTAATCAAGAGGAGCTCTCCCTAATACGAGATGTGTGGGAGAAGTGCAGTTAACCCCTGAAAAGCTATTTACCTAACGCTGGAAGAAGACATCAATCATTGCGCCCTGAGAGAGACAACCGATTCAGTGGTGTGATTGGATGATTGCACCGGTCTTCTAGTTTTAGCTAAGCTTGATATTCCGTAAAAATTGATGTCTTAAAAACTGGGAATAACTAATTTTGGCTCCTACAGTTGAGTAACAGTGTTCAAATAATTTGTTAAGTTCATTTTGTTTTTTTTTCCATTCAAAGTTATGGGTTAAGTATCAAATGATCGACAATAAGACGGAGATTTAAGTGGAATAAACCAAATTCCACCACAGGTGAAAAAGAAATTGATCGATTTTGGAGTAATACAATGTTCACAACTGTGGATGCTCCTCTTAACGTAGAATAAACTGCGAGTTTGTGTTGTGTGCCAGATATAACCGTGCCATGTATAGCCTGTGCACCGAAAATGTTGTATACAAATATTCATTTGCATATGCAGCGGGCAACACGATCTCCAACTAAACCCATAATTTCTTGTGTGTTTCTCGAGCAATTTTTTTATTCGATTGAAAGCCTGCTATTTTTGGTTTGAAATATGCATCTGTGGTTTGTGAAAAAAGCATGCCACAAAGCAAAAATCACTTAGGTTTTCGTATCTGATGTAAAGTGCTGTTGTTGATGTCCATTAGTCTTTGATTATGGAAAACACAGGGACATTCATTTTTTCAGAAAGATTGATGGAAAAAAGGCTAAATAAGTGATTGCATTCTGTTTCAGAGGCGAGCCCAGACATGACGTAAGGACATCAAATTTCTTTCTTTTGTTTCGAGACTAAGCATGCTAGCATTTTCTAATTAGCACAAAGTATAGCTGCGAGTGATGTTAATCCTATTAGGATTTATTTATTTGTTTATTCTTGTGGGAAACAAATGGCGGTTTGAAATTTAATGCCAAATGAAAAATATTTCATTGAAAACCACAAATATCAACCGCATTATTTCTCTAGAAGAAAAGTTCAAGGACCGCAAAAGAAAGTAAATACAGTTTTGGTCAGAAGTTTACAAGCACTCATCATGGGCATGAATGTCGTGGTAATTTGGAGTGCACTTTTAGTGCATTCTGCATCTGTAATCCACATACTGTCTAAACTATACTTGCTCAAGTACATGTCCTGTAGCAAGTTGCATCTTGACCAGGTGATTTTGGTAGTGATCAACAAGCTCCTTCATTCATAATTCAGGCTGGATCCTTCACCACTCTTGGTAGAATTGGAAGAAGTTATTTAAATTGGTTGGTTTCCTTGCATAGACTCGACTTTTAAGCACAGTTCAAAAATATCAGTAGGGTTGAGGTCAGAGCTTTGGGCGGGTCATTACATTAGCTTAGTGTTATCCTGTTTAGTCTATTCTAAAACATTCCTAACTTGTATATCTACAGTTCTTCTTCTTAGACCTTCCTTGGACTTTCCCTTTGTCCTCATTATTTATATTATACAATATACAATGTATTTTCTTTCAATATTACTTAAAAAAATGCTTCTCCCCAGAAATAAATAATATACAGATGTTAGTGGTCAATTATGATCACTAAGATGAGGTTAAAAGGACTTAGCCGTGTCAAGTTAAAAGACATTGTGGAACCTTCAGACCCACTTAAAAGATTTAAGTGAATATATGTATTTAAGTACATGGATAATTTTGACCGCGTTTGCAAAAGAGAAAATCCAAAATATTCAAAATTCAAACTTATACACCCAAGTCTTCATTTTTTTAAAAGATTATTAAAGATGCATGCTGTACAATCGCTCTACCCTGGAAAATCAACAGTTTAAAGAAATCATTACAAGCGTATGTAAACGTCTGGTCACAACAGTGTCTGTGAAATATTTTGGTCCAAACCATTCAATAAAACCATAACTGTTTCACTGTATGTCAGAGATGTTCCTGGTCTGTAGGTCAGCATGATAAGCCCATGTACAACCTATCAAACTTCAAACTGGCATAGCTGTTCATGAAGCCGTGCCACAAAACATTTGATTAAAGGATAAGTTTGCCAGTAAAACAGTCTCAAAGCTGAACACAATATGTGCAGTCCTTCTTAATGGTAACAGTACTCATTATTTCTTCAATTTCTAAATATATGTAATATTTCCCTTTGTTACATTGTTCCTGTTTACACAAATATGGCAAGGTTTTTCCAGACAGCCATCATTTGGACTCCTCATTTGCTCCTTGGATCTCGCAAAAAACAAAGGGACAAAACTCATTTGGACAAAAAGAAGGGATGCATTAGGCTCTGGCCTTAAGCCACCCTGTTGAAGGGCCAAGATTTCAGACTGTCCCTCAGTTTCCCAATTTCCATTTGTCCTCGGCTGCGCGCTGCATCAGCTGGGGCCAAAGTGGAAGAGCCAACCTGGTGTGTGTACCTCTCTGGACAAAATCTGATCAGAAAGTCCAAGAGGAAATCACTGAATTATTCATTCAAAGGGTGCTGTTGAATATTACTATGAAAATCACAATTCTGTGACACTTGACAAAAGATTTTTAGGGGAGCATTTCCTGCTTTTGTATGAATGTCAGGAGTCATAACTAGTAAGAAGAGGGGAAAAAAACTAAAAACTAAACAATACGATGTGGTCTGTCTTTCGCTGTCAGCCAACTACTTAACAGCCAGATGGATTTGGTGCTGAATAGAAACAGCGGGGGCAGCTTTGGACAAAGACACGCCAGGGATTTTTTTCTTTCCTGCCAGCTCATGCACTGTAGCACCACTAACAAGTAGAGAATGGCTCTTTTATGTGTCCTTTTCTCAACTGGAGAGCCAGGTTAGCAATGTGGTAAGTGTGTCTACATGAATGAAGAGAATCAAGATAGCCAAATTTTTCTCTTCTATAGTATCCCAGGTACTGGAGGAGAAAGACAATGAAAAGCGAGATATTTGTCTATTTAAGACAAAGAACAGAACATCACTCTTCTAAAAAACTGTTAATGAATTCATTTTCATCTCAAAAAGCTTTTCAAAGCCTTGTTTTTCAACATAAAAGGTTGTACTCTTAAAAAATTCACAAATTTAATCAAGCCTCGTCTTTCACACATTTTCAAAACATCTGTTATCCACTTCAAGTAACCTTAGCGTTCCAGCCTTCTTCATCATCAGGTGTCACTTTGAGAAAACAATTTCACAGGCACACTCCCTTTTAGCTTGCATTCTTGGCTCAGGTTTCTGATATTATGCACAATTTTTGTATATTTACATCTGTATGTGTGTTTTTGTGTCCTACCTCCTGTCTTTGTTCCCACACACCAGCAGATGAGGAGAGCTGTCTCTCAAGTTGATGCAAGTGAAATCTCCCGGTGAGTTGCCCACAGAAACTGTCGGTTTGCGCGTCTCCAGGCTGTAGATGTGGATCTGAAATTTGAGACAAACATTTTTCATATATGACAGTTAGTCAACTTCCAAGACTGTCACCACATGCATAAACCGTACGGCAGATTTTAGCTCTCAATATAAGACACTACAGTGCAAATGTGAAACCAAATCAACTGAAATAACAGCATCCTACTGAAAAACTAGAAATACAACAAAAAGCTCCTAAAACCAGCAAGCATGTCCGGCTGAGTGTCGCCAGGGAATATATAAAAACTAATAATGGTGCACTGTCAGTGGGTTGCACCGTTACGGAGACAGTTAAAAAGAATCTATTGTATATAACAACTTTAACTGCTTTTATCAGTGTTAATCATCATCTAGTTATATATGCTAAGAAAATTTTGTGTAAAAAGTGTTACAATTCATAAATTATCTGATCTGCGCACACACAGTCAATAAGGCTACAAACATTTTCCTGTTACCCAACAATGGCTGCTTCATTTTGCATCTAATTTAAGTGCAGCAATGAAAGCACAGGTGAATAATTATTTTAATAGTTTAAGTCCTGGGATTTTCAAGAGATATTCAAACACACATTACTATGTTTATCTCCATTAAAATATTGTTTTTAAACTTTAATCACAAATCTCCTACAAGGTGAAAATGTACCAGGAGATTGACCAAAAATCAGAAAGTTCAAATAGCTAAAGCCTAAATCACAATGAAAGATGCTTAGATCATTCTGATCCACTTTGTTTTCCTCAAATAAATTATACACACACACAATATGTAACTACACCTCAAAGTAAAACTTGTGATACTGGATAGACGGTAATACTGCACTAACTTACTGTACAATTGACAATTACAGGTAACTTCAAACACCCTTGGCCAATTATGTGAATGCATGAAGATGAACTGAGGGGGGGGAAAAAAACCTGAAGGAAAACTTCAATTACAGCCTTTCCTGCTTTTGGCTTGATGATGGCAATAAACTTTCCTCATACAAGTTACAATGATGTCATCTGGAGCTGGCCTAATTGGTCAATTAGCGGCTGGTGTTTTCTCATCCAAACGAGACAGAACAAACAGGATAACCGCCAGGCAAAATTGTCTTTGAATAATTAAAACGACAAAGAAATTAAAGCGAGAAGGGAGGGAGAGAACGAAAGAGGGCCAAAAGGAAAGGAGGGATAGAAAAGGACAGACAGAGAGAGAGAGAGAGAGAGAGGGAGGGGGGTAGAGAGACAGCAGGAAACATAAAAGAAGTTTCAAAAAAAGGAGAAAGATGATGTAAGCCTTGAGGAGGTGCCAGCAGTTTTTGTGTGTCCCTTATTTGGGCCAAGCAGAGCTTTAATTGTGCACCACCCCGGGGCAAAACCCAAATCACACCGGACTTTGAAATGACAGCTTGATAGGATTTGGACAGCAGAAAAGAGGGAGTACCATGAATTGAGAAAGGAGGGGGGGGGCACAAAGCCTGCTGTTCACAATGAATCACTGCAGATTCTGGAAGATACTTCTATTAAATATCTGCCTACCTCACCCACTAAAATTATCGCTGAGGGAGGCAAAGGAGCTGTTTAGTGATAATATTACAGGCAGTTAAAAGAAAGCAGCAGAGACAGGATAATCGTACGGCGACAGAGAAGCTGTTAGGTTAATGCATTAGATGAATCTCCAGTGAGGCTTCCACACAAAAGCAGCTCTAATAGTTGCTTGTATTGGGATGTTTATGTAATTACTCTGTATGCTTTTAAAAAGATGAAAAGCTTAGTAATTACTACTACATCTCAAAGAAAATCTTTTATGCTTTGATAATCTGTACAAAGGCTCGGTGTGTCATATCATAGACCAACAATGAGAAATCAACCTGTGACATGGAAACTCAACCTTCTGTTGGTTTTCGTTCCAACAAAAGAAACCATCGGTTTAAAAAACCTACAGACTGCTGGCTTTTTTACTGGACCACACCCTTTTGTTTGGATTCAGCTCTATATCTTTTTAGATTTGCATACTTACAGAATATTTACTTAATCATGCACAGGTGACTGAAAATTGCTATTGGGCTCTTTTAAAAACTTTATTATTATTATTATTATTATTATTATTATTATTTACCTGGGAAGGAACCCATTTCAGGTTTTATTGAGCAATTCATCCCTAATGATCTGATTTCTGTCCTGACAGATTAGTAGTTCTCTATATAAATATAGAAAACCCACATTTGTACATGCTGTACAAACACAGCCCATCTAACCAGCCCTCTGAACTTTGGGCAACAAGCAGATGACAGGTTTTCAGACAGCACTTGAGCTCAGCGGTAGATCCACTGCAGAGGATTGATAGTTTGCCAGTGAAGAAGCCAGCCTGTGCTGAATGCAGTGCCACCAGCTGGGCAGATGCCAGGGTGCCCCTAGTCCAATGGCAAGGGGAAGACTAGTAGTAATGAGGACCTGGAGAGTAGCTTCAACCACACACGCAGAGACACGCACACAAATGAGGGGGGGGGGGGGATTTACAAAAAAAAGAAAGAAAGAAAAAAGGTGCAAGCTAAAAGCTGTTGCAAGCCAACGTGTGAGAGATAATCTCTGATGTGATCGACACGAAACAAACTTTGATTTTCCAACAAAACTTCAATAAAGTCACACAGCGAGTTCTAGTCAGCTCAACAGAAACGTGGCAGCACGGTTAGTTTTGTCTGGGTCAAAATGCTGTAAATTGAAATACTTCACTCTTCTGTCTGGAAAAAAAGGTGTTACATGACTTCCTTGGATGCCACCTCCATGTATCTTAACAGATTTTAATGAACCATATGTTTTCTTACTAAAGGCATAGCTAATAGCTGCAGCCAAGTTGTGCTTTGTCTTCTTCACGGTATGAAAATTGCTGATAGAAGCGTGACAGGAGTGACAGACAAGTTAATTAAATTTGTACGATATTTTAATTAGTCATGCCAATCATGAATTGGCATAATTGAGATGGGATACCAAAGACCACATGTATCTGATCTGCGAGGGAAATTAATCAGATCTAAAAGGCAGTGCATACTGGGAGAGGAACCTTTGATTTTCATTTTTAACCAGCTTTAAAATTTTAAAGCTGAAGATAAAAAATATGATCTCAGTTGGACTGTCTGAGACTAGCTGTGTTTACTGAATAATGTTAGAGCTGGGGGGGGGGCTCAGAATCAATCCCAATCCCCACAATGTAGAGTACTCGGGATAACACTTTAGGAGTAGGGCGCCAACTACAGCCTCAACGATCCACTTAGCTGTCTATAATTTTTCCAGTAAATATTTTGTCACACTGTCACCAGTAAATTAGGAAACAAATTTAATATCTGGTGCTATCTGATTAACAGACCCCCACATCCCACAAGAAAAACTGATAGTAATCAATTAAAAATGAAGCAAAAAGAGACAAAAACAGATAATTCTCACTCTGGAAAAGCAAGAAGCAAAGAATGTTTTCAGTTATAAAACCAGTTTCCTCTTTTATCAAGCTACAAATATTTTTTCTACAAATCAGCTCAAAATTAAATACAGAAACAGCAAAAACAGCATGTTTGAGATTGCATCCATGGATCCATCCGTGTTAGCTTGTGATATTTTCTTGAGAACATTAAGACGATGTTTCCCAGTTTTTCTTGTTTCAATTAAAGAGTTTTGTGAAGATATGAAAGGAAATGTCTAATTTTACCTCAGCTTTGATGGCATAAAATGCTTCCAAAATTCCAATTAAAAAAAAGTTGACCACTTTCCAGTTGGATCGAGCTCTACCCCAGGAAAATGTTTTCACCCAACTCTGGCTCGAATTTTTGAAAAATTCTGTTAACAATCAGACAAACAGAAATATATTAATTGAATCAATCAGATAACCTTCTTGGTTGGTGGATTTAATTAAGTGATACAAAAGTGAGACCCTTAAAATAACAAATGCTTACCTAAATGTCAGTCTCTATACTATTTAAGAGCATCATCATATATTAAGGTTTCGCTGCTAGTCTCTCTTTGGTCCACTATGTGGTGCTTTAGTGCTGTCGCTGAAAATGTGCTGCAGCGTTCCAGCTGTGATTTCTAACAGGGAATGATGTCAGTGTAGTATCTTTGCCAAAAAGCAATAAGTCACCAACAAACTGGGTGTGTGCACTCACACACACAGTGGGTATTTGCAGCTCTACAGCTACCACTCCACCACCACATTTAATTGAGACTGCCTTCTTTGGATAAGCAGTTTACTTGAATCTTTATCATCATCACAGAAATACATGATTTAGATGAAGTGAACCTGACCACATAATAACTGCTGACTAGTTGTCCCCAGATCCCAAAAGATGAGTTTGTCTCATGGCTATTTGTAGTCTCTAAGTAATGGCTTAAGAGTCAATTAGGTACACGGAGTCCTTAGAAACACAGTATTATTAGAAGCAAACAGATACAGATCAAGGAACAACACTCCACAAAAGGTGCTCCAAAAGCTGTAGTAATTAAGAGCAGAGGTCCAGTGAGGGTTTGCATTATTTAGGCTAGCTATTTATGCTATAAACTAATCCCCTACAGGCACATGACATTATTTCTAAAGGGACCCAGGGGGTCTAAAGGGACATCAAGTAATAGTGATCACACCCGCAAGAAAGTTTACACACAGAGCAGAGCACAAAACCAGAAGCAGTTGTAAATATAGACCAGATTTAAAAAGGGAAAATGAATCTATTCTCCAAAATGTTGTTTTTTTTTTCTAAGAGCAGATTGGTATTTCAGCTACAAGCCAGTGATTAAAACTGACACTGGCCTAAAGCCAAAACTTTTGTCCTCACTGCTTTTCACTCAGTAAATTATATTTGTGCAACAAAACATGCATCATTCCATTTAAACAAACCAAATTATTTACCCCGTGCAACTTCCCATTTTTTCATTACGCACCTGCTGTGAGCACAGCTGACCTTGTTAACTCTGATGGAAACCTTCCATTTCAATTAGCGAGGTCAAGGTAGCTTTTTATACATTTAAAATCCAGCTGCAGAGTCCAGAGGCCTTCCATCTAGTTGGTCGACATTCAAGGTTTTGTTTAGGTTTATTTGTGTTTCGCAGTATTTTCAATTCCACCCACCACAAAACCTTGATACAGCTCCATCAATTCCATTAACATACAAACGCTAGATTACAATCCCACATACATACATACTGGAGTGCCCTTCATAAAGGCTTAAATAATCATCATAACAGCATATAAATTAGTGGCCAAAAAACCCAAACAAAACTGTGGATAATCACTTTATTCTCTCCCCCCAAAAAATAAAAAAATGCACATGTCAAGTGAAGAGTTGCAGATGTACCATTATAACAACGTGCTTTATGTTGACTTTTATAGCTTTTACTGAGAGCTGAAATAAAATCACTACATCATTATTTATTTATGATCTATAGAATATAAAATCTGAACAGCAATAAAAGTAATTATTCCATAAAAATTTTGTTTTTGGGCAAATGAAATTAAACTTATAACAAAAGTGTGTGTGTGTGTGTGTGTGTGTGTGTGTGTGTGTGTGTGTGTGTGTGTGTGTGTTTTAGAGTCTTGGTGGGGACCAAAATCTCAAATTTACTACACTGGTGGGGACCGACAGCCCTCATGTGGACCAAAATCCAGGTGCCTATGGGGTTGAAGGCATTTTTCACACTCAAAATGTGGCTTTAGCGTCAGGGTTACAATTGGGTTATGGTTAGGTTTAGGGTAAAGCATTCATTTTTGATGGTTAGGGTTAGGATAAGCAGCTAGGGAAAGCATTATGTCAATGAGATGTCCCCACTAACTAGCAACGCCTGATATGTGTGCATGTGTGAGCATGCATAAGCTTTACAAAAACAGAAATGTTACATGTGTTTTTATTTTTAAATGTCCTAATCATTGTTAATGCTGGTATATCACAAAACCCCTAGTTTTAATAAAATAACTCACTTTCCCAATAAAAAAAATCTATTTGTTATTGAGTAAATGGATTTTACACCAGACTAGAAAATGGTTCATTTGCCACTATTAGCAGACGAATAATTCCCTGTTCATACTACATCATCATAGTCAAAAACTGGACAATCATGGCCAGCTGTTTATTGCTGATTTCATCCACGAGCAGACTGGCAGCATACGACTTCCTGAAGCTTTGCAGTGCTTTATAAACATTAAGGCCTACTCAACTTGTGATTTTTCATGTGCCACATACATCACATAGCAAAAAAGTGCCAGGGTTCAGTTTTAGGTTTTCTGAAGAAACTGTGTAATTAGACTGATTAAATTAAGGTACTTTTAAAACCTGTGTGTTCATTTTCTATGGGAACTATACACAGAAGCTGAACCCACCTTGTTCCCTCCGTCATGCATGGCCCAGCCTGTGCGCTTCACCCCAAATGCAACATGGGATTCTGAGGCATCCAAGCAGGTAACAGGATGACCATAGACTGAGTGGAGCATCAATGGCTCCTCCTCCCGTGGGTCCAACAGGTACATGGACTCTCCTGCTGCCAGAGCTGCCAACGGACATTGCTGGTCCCTACCTGGGACTAAAGTCATGCTCTCTACCTGTGAGATTAGACAGGATGGATGCACAATTTTTTTACATATACATCAGTATAGAAAGTGACTTTATTAAGTATATAACTGCATTTTAGTACATTACTTACACACTTATGTACAAGTCACTTAACCACTGCACTTTTTAATTCTTTGATCATGTCACCTTGGTCTTTTTTGTCCTTCCCTACCTGCCACATAAATGCCTACTACAATGCCTGTGAATTCAAACTACCAGGATACTAAATAAATAACCAATACTTTAAGTGATTTCCTCCACAGTCCAAACCCCAACAAAAGCCAATTTCCAACTTGATATTCAGAGAAAAGCTGAAAGCAACAGTCTATTAATTAACATAATTGCACATTGAAATGTGTCATCTGATAAAAATGAAGAACCCTGACTCACAATCTTGGGTAGCTGAGTCTGGCATACTGTCCTCCAGTAGCCACAGTCTTTTGCGCAGTCAAGCCGAACATCTGATCCAGTGGCGGAGATCAGGACAGGACTGTCAGGGCTTAGGGACAGAACCTGGATCCTCCCTGGAGTCTGGTAGTGGTAGATTGGTTCCCCACCTGTCTCTGTGCTCCACAGGTCTACACAGCCTATCCCAAAAACAGTCCCCAAGTCTTTTACTGTATGCATTTAATGTATGCATTTATCACATGAGGAAAAATGATAAACAAAGGGCATCATGTACAGAAATTACAAGTGCATCTAACCGCAGGTTTCTAGGCTTGATAAAGAAAAGTTGATTGAAAACACTAATGATTGCCTAGCTTTTGATTAGAAGTTATACATAGTGTGTATTTGGTGTGGGCAATGCTTTGCCCAAAAGATACCACTGCATTACACATATACACACAAACACTGACCATCTTCATACGCAGCAGCAGCCAGCGTGCCGTTGACCTGGACGTGACTAACATGTGGTCTCGGCTCAGTGTTAGCAGACAGACTATTGGCCTTCAGGTACGACGCCGTTGAGTCCCAGTGGAGGGTATCCCACAGCCTCACATCACCAGACGTGTACCTTAAATCCAAACACGCAAAAAGTTCATCAGTATAAAGAAAGTTTTGTTGACCATTTTTTTCCACAGCACGTTGAAAAGTTTCCACCTTCGAGAACACCTGACGTCACCCTCTCACCGCTGAATCATTTCCCCTTTCACACCCTCCTCCTGCTCACTCTGACTTGTTATTTTGTTTTCATCCTTTGTTACACGATCTTTCGACAATTACGATGGTGTTGTTTGGGCGACACAATAACGAACATTTCGCCCCATTTTTCCAGGACAGCTTGCGCACCACGAGTTTTCAGTTCCTTTTTTAATTTTTTATACATCACAGCTCCAAAACTTCTGTCTTACTACAAATGAAGTAATATTTGATCATTTATTCATTTATTTAAAAGTATACTTTCACTGAGACTGGGATATGCACACATACACAGTGATACACACTGGACCTTGATTTTACTTTGGGTTTAAATATTGATTTTATTGGTTCTGATGACATTTTTATCTCTGATCATCACTGTATTCGCCGCTGTATTCATAAATTCCTTAAATCGTAATTGTCGCAAAGCTGAGAGCTTGTGGAAAAAAACTAATTTAAATGGTCATCTCCTTTACTCCAAGGATCTGTTAGTTTCTTTCAACAATGCAATTAGAGATGTGTGGGCTGCCTATTTCTCTTATCTGGTTGCAAAGGGCAGAAGTAATCCTAAGGTGTTATTTGACACTATTACTGACATTATTACTCCTGCTCCACCTGCTGCCCCCATTTATTCAAATGAAGACTGTGAAAATTTTCTTCCTTCTAGAAAAAATTAGCAATATAGGAAATAATTTTTCCCCATCAGCTTATTGCTTGTCTGATCTTACTCTAGCTTGGTCATTTTCTACCCATTTCACTACCCGAGCTGGTAAAAATAGTTAGCTCAAGGAAAGCATCATCCTGTTCACTTGACTGTTTGCCTGCATCGCTATTCAAAAGTGTCTTCCATTCCATTGGTCCCTGTGTGCTCACCATAATTAACACCTCTTTGACATCTGGTAAAGTCCCTGCTTATTTTAGAAATGCTGGTATACAACCCCTTTTTAAAAAAAAAAAACCCAAGTTAGACCTTTTCTTACCAGCAGTTACAGTTTTAGACAAACATAATATTCTTAACAAATTCCAGTCTGGCTTTCGTAGAACCCATTCTACTGAAACAGCCCTTCTTAGGGTCTCCAGTGATATTTTGTTGCAAAACGATGCAGGAAAATGTTCTGTTTTGGTGATGTTGGATCTCACGTCGGCCTTTGACACCGTTGACCATCACATCCTACCTGAAAGGCTAAAATACTGGGTCGGTGTATCTGGATCTGCCTTAGAGCGGTTCTTATCATATCTGTATGAACATTACTTTTTTGTGGCAGTTTCTAAATACAGGCCATCTTCGACGTCCCTGTACTATGGTGTGCCACAAGGCTCTGTGCTGGGGCCTTTATTGTTCTTAATATATCTACTTCCCCTCCAGCATGTTTTGAGCCCCATTGAGGACATCTGTTACCACCGCTACGCAGACAATATCCAGTTATACATTTCTTTTGAGCCCCAAGATGTTTCTAAGCTACAGATTTTGAATGAGTGCTTAGATTCCATTAAAGTTTGGATGGCTGACAACTTCCTCCAACTTATAGAAGGAAAGACTGAAGTCCTTGTATGTTCTCCTGATAGACACGTACCTAAGATAATGAATGCTCTTGGTCCCCTTGCAACATTTGTGAAATCGTCTATCAGGAATCTAGGGGCAATCTTTGAACCGGCTTTCACTTCGGATGTTCACATCAAATCTCTGGTTCGGTCCTGCTTTTGATGCCCAAACCACATCAGACCCAGGACACGCTGGAGAGATTATATCTCTCGGCTGGCCTGGGAACGCCTTGGTGTTCCCCCGGATGAGCTGGAGGAGGTGGCTGGGGAGAGGGAGGTCTGGGCCTCTTTGCTTAGGCTGCTGCCCCCGCGACCCGGCCCCGGATAAAGCGGATGAAGATGGATGGGTCCTGCTTTTATCACTAAAGAAACATTTCTAAACGAAGCCCTATTGTATCTCGTACAGAACTGAAGATTGTCGTTTATGCTTTCATTTCTTCAAGACTGGACTACTGTAATTTACTGTTTAAATGTTTAAACAAAAACTCTTTGGAGCGTCTACAGATTGTTCAAAGCGCTGCAGCAAGACTTCTGACCAAAACAGCTGCACTGGCTCCCCATTGAATTCAGAGTCCATTTTAACATTCTGGTGCTGACTTATAGAGCTCTTCATGGACAAGCTCCTGCCTACATCATTGAACTTCTACAGCCCTATGTCCCTAGCAGGTCGCTGTAGGTCATGTAATCAGGGTCTACTTGTCAATCATTATACAATGCTGAGAACTAAGGGAGACAGAGCTTTTGCCACTGTGGCTCCCAGACTGTGGAACTCACACCCACCGAGCTTAAGATCTCTGGACTCAGTAGATTCTTTTAAAAAACAACTAAAAACACATTGTTTTAGAATTGCATTTAGTTAAATGTCGTCTGTTTTGTTTTATACATAGCACTTTGTGATCTTTTATCTAGAAAGGTGCTATATAAATAAAGTTTTACCTTACCTTATAATACATAGAGATGCATTATATATTTTAAAAAATAATAATAAGAAGAAGAATATGCATGTTAGATTTCAGACACATTAAAACAAAACTAATTCAGACCATGTATGAAGTTTGGCTTGATAGTTAATTGGTATGCAATTTACAAATTTACAAAAATTAGAGAAATTCTCACATTTAAAAACTTTTATTTTGGTAAATTGGCTGACAAATTACTTTACCAGTTTTTCTTCAAAAGTTTTAATGAAATACATTTTTTATCTATCAACAAACTAATTAATAACCCTAGACCCGATGCTAAAATTAAGCTTAAAGTAGATTTCGGTGATTTTTTTCCTCCACTTTTAGTCTAAAAATAAACCAAAAAAAGGTCATATTCATATTCCTTAATACTGTCTGCCTAACTCGGGGCCCAACCAATCTAACTTATCGGGAATCCAATCAATGGGTCACACCAATGTAGACCTCAGGGATTAAATTAACATTAGTTACACAAAAGTGAATTTATTTGCAAGGATGATTAATTGATCACAAAATACCTCATGCAGCTCACTCAAAAATAACATTTCTAGTAGCACAATTTCTTCAACAGATTGGAACATGACCTTCTGTTCATGTCATTTCATCAGACTCCAAGTTAGTGGAAAAGCCCTGACTATATCCCATCACACCTAAAACTCTCAAAACCTCCTCTTTCCTGTTTTTTTTTTCTTTTTTCGCCTAAGCCAATGAGCTCTCTCTACAGCAAACTGCCAAAGTTACCACCTCCGCGGATACCATCATGTCTGAACAAGTGTGCAGTCACAGTGTGTCATGCAGTCACAGCAAGTGTGACACAGGGTGTTCATGCGAGCACCCGTTATTTGCATGCATAACTGTCTTAGCGGGGTTTGGCAGAGAGTAGACAATCGGGACACACACTTTGACTTAATTGGTACGTCAGCACAATGCCAGCTATCAACAGGGGGAAGATGATGTTGAATCATATCCAAGGAACTCGTCAAAAACTTTGTACAGGAAGAGTTGTGCACTGATTACTGCAATCTTCACGCAAGCCTCGGGCGATCCGGCCTCTATGTTACTGTGTGACTTTAAGAGCTGTTGGGTTAACGAGACAGCATCTTATGTTGCTTTTTAAGTGCCAAATCTCATTTCACTAGTTTTCTAATAAGATTTAGTGGAGACAATTGAATCACTTTTGATTACTCTTAACGGCCATTGATTCCTTTCTAGATAAACAAATTCAAGTAGTTGAATTAACTTTTAATATAATGGGAAAAGTATTGATGTTGTTAATTTGTTAATAGCAATAGTAAGAAAAAGAACAATTTAACAGCATGTTAACATTGTGCAAGGTGCCTTATTTCATAAATGCAATTTTTTTTTGTCTTATGTGTCTTACGTGTGCTTTTTATCAGTGGGACACAGCAGGACTGAGGAGACTCTAATCACATCACTCTAAAGAGATGCTCCAAATTTCTGAGGCCTTATTGGGTCCCTTTGGCCACTCACAATCAATCACTGTCTCAGCCAACTAGTTCAAAGCAGTTGCAGTTTATTTAAACTGCAATTTATTTAACCCTTCCCTCACCATAGGACCATAAAGACACTCGTTTTGACTGAATCACACCAGTCACTAAATTCCAGAGTACTCAGTACATTATCATGGCTCTTTTAACTTGGCCTTTATTTTCATCTTAACCACATGCGTGTGTAGTTTGGTGACTGCGCCTTGATGTGATGATTTCCTAACAGCAAGATCTGTTAACAGACAAAGTACATAAAACCACCTGCACCTGTGGGTTTCTCTAGAAAGACATTCAACAGTGTCAAAATGTGACAACAGACTTGATTGCTGAAATTTCCAGAGTCACTTTGCAAGTTTTCAAAAGAAATGGAAATGGAAAAGGAATTAGAGGATGTCACATAGAACGTCCACTAACAGTTTAGCCCCCCTGGCAACTAACCCTATTGGAGGCTTTAAGGCTTTTTTGTAAATGTCAGCGCTGTGAGCTATACGAATGATAATTGTGGACATCACACTCATGTGGGCCAATGGCATGCGACTGAATGTGGCAATACATTTGGATACTTAAGGCACCCGTCTGTGCACGTTCTTTAGTCTCAAAATCTTTTGCACCACTTCAACTCCACCCTCTTTCTCTGAAGCTTCTCAAAATTTGGGGTGGTGGTGATGAATGTCAGCAAAGTGAAAAACTGATCTCAACTGTAAAAATGGCACAATAAACGATATTTGATAAGTACTGACTTACGTGTTCATTTTTGGTAACAATGTTAGAAAACCATTTATTTACACTGTTAACCATCACATGTTCCAAATCTTTGACCAGAAAATTATTACCAGCTTATAGTCTTAAATTCACCACCTGTCTCATCCCATGAAATTGAAGTCACTTAAGTGTTACTTAAGTAACACTTACGGTTGCCTCCACTGATGGAGGCAACCGTAGCTTGCCTCCACCAGTGTGTGAATGCGAGAGTGAATGAATAGTGGCATTGTAAAGCGCTTTGGGTGCCTTGAAAAGCGCTATATAAATCCAATCCATTATTATTATTATTATCATTACTGCAAGCACATTTCTAACTGCTTCACTTGATTCTTCAATTGACTTTAAATGAATTATCCCCCTAAGAAGGGAAAACCAAATGTGTTGGACTGTCAGTAACCACAGCAATAAGACATATAGTCATACATGTTTAATTAAACACCCAGTAAAGAATCAGAAAGGTTATGATCAAGATTAATTTACACCAAGACACCTGACAAGAAAAAGAGACAGACGCACAAGGCAGAAGAGTTGAGTATATGAGGAGTCAACGTTACAGTTAACATCGTTACTAATCGGCTGTCAGAAGTGTCCTACATGCATCCTTGATACTCACCCAGCTAAGACGAAGTTGTCATAGGAGCTGACGTCACACAGCACCTTCCCCAACTCGAACTGCAGCTGGCTGATGGATCCCACTCGATTCTGGGTGAAAATTATAGGCTGGCTGAAAACTGATATATTTTATTAGATGAGAGACGCGCAGCTGGTCTACTGTCAGTTCTACTGACTCTCTACAGTCTGAGAAATACAGTAACAATTAGTATTTCCCAATGAAGTGACGCAGTGATGCTTTACAAAAGAAAGCTTGTAAGGGCCTAGCTGTATAGTGTCCATGTTCTTCTGCCTGTGCATGTTTTTCTCTGGCTACCTCACACAGTCCAAAGACAGGCATGGTAATCATATTTTGAATGTAGGTGCAAGTGTGAGTGCATGTCTGTCTGTTAGTTTTACCGATACAATTAGGTTAAGTCGATGTCCCAGTTTATGTCCCACATTTTAATGGGCCCCAGTTTTCAATAGTAAGTGCTTCAGGAGACGCTTTCCCAAAGTCTGCCTTTTTTCTGAGAAAGCAGGAAAGGCAGTTATCCAGGTCAACTTGTCACCAGCTTTTCCAGTTGTGCAAAGTCCAGTGAGGAAATGCAGTGAAAATGAAATCTTTGTGAATCTGCAGGTCATTCAAAGACTGTCTTTTGACTTATTCTTCAATTTTGCACAGCTGCTGGATGGAAGCATCTGTTTCGCCACAGTAAAGTAGTTCAAGCTCACCTTCCAGTTGAAGCGCACCGTTTTAGAAGAGTTCCTGCAGTCTCGCAGCATACTCTTCCAGCAGGGCGAGTCAGACATGCTGGCATTCTGATGGTAACCATCCCTCACGCACAACTTGAACCACAGAACGGAGTCCTCTGCAAGGACTCTCCATGCCCTGCTCACCTGAGAGAAGATTAAACCGTGTAACTGTGGATTGAGTCAGCATACATTAAGAGCTTGCATCACTTATTTCTATTTAACAAGCTCGGCTGACTGCCAAATGGACTCGTCACATGCGGGTCTGGCACAGAAAATGTAATTTATTAATCTGTACCTAATTAAGTTGTGAAAGGCAAATAAAGCTGCCCTAAGCAATTCAGTATGTGTTGCTACAAATTAAGAACTTAACTTTTTAAATCACAACACATCGCTATTGTATAGCTGGGGTGCGGTTTTGGCCATGAAGATTTCTGGTCCCTGTGCAACAAAATAATTTGTTTTAGCCTCAGAGTTGTTTTCATTTGAATCCCTCCCAGATTGTAACGCTTGTTAGTGTGCAACTGTTCATCTAAAGTAGAGGTTCAAAAACTATTTTTAGAATGTGAAAGATAGATACTTGCAATAACCCCTTGATGTCATCCACTCGCTCACTCAAGCAAGACTTAAGTCACCAAGTAGTTCAATAAAATAATAATTTATTTCTCTGTGGCTCATTTAAACACATTTTAGAGCTCTATTTTCACAAGAAAATAGCAAAGAATACTCACGAGTAACCAGATAAGCATATGTCCATTCCTGTCCCATTAATTGGACAATTTACTTTATTTTGAAGTGACTGCCAAAACAATGTCCTATTTATGTAAACACTTTTTTCATCAAATGAATCCCTTCTGTTGGCTGAAAACTACAGTACCAGGGTTTTCCATCAGTGAATACAAGGCCTTGCAACGTCGTCTTGTGAAAAACCTAATTAACCTCTAAGATTCATTCTGGAGCTGGTGGATGAAAACACTGACCTGCACCCCTGAGGGGACGTTTGTCCAGCCTCTTACTCAGATTGCTTACCTGGGCACATCGGCCTAGTTCTGCACAGTTGAGATATTGGAATATCTTCAAAGCTATCTCATACGGCAACTCAATATCAAAGAAGGGAATGTCATTGACTTCATTCTGCAAAACAGATCATTAAACACACATTATATACCCAGCTGACTGTGGTCAAGTACCATCTGACGATGTGCAGTATCGCTCTCATACCAGATCCTGAATGAGTTGGTCTACCAGCTCTTCTTCTTTCTTGACCTTTCTCTGAGGCTGCTGCTGCAAGGATGCGCTGCAGACATTAGTCATGTTATGATATTGCCTCTTTCTCCTGCTCCTCTCCTCCTCAATTCTGTCCAACAGAGGGCTGGTCCTTCCATCCAGCAAACTACTTGCAATGGACACATACTGAGGCTGATCCTCTGTCTCTGCGGCAGCAGCAAGAGCAGGTTTTCCCCCTACACGAACATGCTCAGTGCAACCACCTTCTTCTGGCTTTGAATGACTACCGGCCTTGTTAAGATTTTTTAAGTCTCTCTGGCCTAACTGATCATCAATATCCCGGGAAGAGGAAGGCGCACAAACCAGTCGTTGCTCCCTCTTTTTACTCGATAACTCTCGTTTCCAACGCTCCCTGAACGCAGCAAGATCGTTCTCTGCCATATTCTTCTGTCATCGCTGAAAATCTAACTTTTTTTCAACATTACAAAGTAAAATTTTGTAGTTTTACAGACGAGTTAAGAATAGAAACAGAACGACGCCGACATAAAACAAGCACGTCCTCCTGTATAAACAGTCCGAAGAGGGAAAGCGAGCAAATGTGCAAAAGTTCCGCCAACTTTTAATTCCGCATTTTTATTATAGACGCGTCGATTGCAGGGGGAGATATATTGTATTTGTGGGCAATGTTTTGGCAATTTGTTTTTATACAAAATTTATTATTTCGTATTACATAGTTATGTGTACAGGATGATCACATTTTAGAAAAAGTGCATTTTTATTAGAATTTTAAAATAATTTAAGTGTGCTAATGCAGAAAACTCCCCAAGATAAAACCAAACAGGAGAGATCCAAGAGTTAATCATTGCATCGCTCTTTTGGGAAAAAGATGATGTAAACCCCACACCATGTGACACTGTAATGAATAATACAGTAGTAAGAGAGGTGGGGGAGAAAGGGGGGACGCAAACACTGTAAAGGTTTGCTGAGAAAAAGAGAAGGAGGGTCCTGTATCCTCAAGACTTAAACTGAGTAGACCGTGCGTTTTGCCGCGAAGACGAGATGTGCTGGCTGCCGATAGATCATCCTCTGCTGCTTCCAGGTGACTCAACCTGCAGCTCCCGTCGACCCTCGCCGTGCTCCGTGGCTCAACTGCTCGCGTCGCGCCTACGGAGGATCGGGGATCAGCTGGAGAAAAGCTGGGCGACCGAGCGGGCGGACGTCGGCTACAGCTGCGGGGACAGAGGGACGGTGGTGGTAAGCGGACGGGGTCACCTGAAGGAGGGCTTCCTGTGCGTTGCGCTGCACTTCACCGTGCTCGTGCTGTTCGTCGCGAGGCGACACCTGTAGGGCGCGAGGCTGCCTCACCAGCAACAGGTGAGTAAACAGAGTCACGTCACCTGTTCGAGCGCGAAACCACTAAGCCTATCTCAGATTTGGATGAAAATTAATTTAGACATATTTGTCAAATTGAAACACACACACACACACACTAAATAAATATAAAAATGCTTTTTTTGACGCAGGCCAGAAGAACATTTTCTTTACTACTTCCATCAACTTTTCTTGGCCTTTCCCAAATGAAATAATCAATTTTAAGATATAAAAATACATTTAACCTCTCAATATTTGCACAACAACTTTCATCAAGGGACCATAAAAACTGGATAAATGAATTTGGCGATAAAAAATGTTTTAAGTATTAGGTAATTATTAAGAGTCGCACTTCTACAGAAAATGAGATGAAATAAATATTAGGATATGACTGATGCCATTCTCTACATTTTATTTTCAGACAGTGCTAAATAGAAATTATAGCTCTATTGTAGGTTTCACGTTTCTTATAATGCGTCTCAATAAAGTGCGTGTATCTCTATCTCATCATAGACGGTGCCTTTAAGATTATGCATGAGGGAAAGCAACGGGCTCTCACCATTTGCACTTAAAGCAAAGGATGGAGGAGAGTCGGAGGATGCGGTGCAGGAAGAAGTGTGCACAGCGGGTGGAAAAGCGACAAACGAGGAAGCGGGTTAAATTTGTGTTTCAGGAACGGAACTGCGTTTCTGACTATTCTGCATGTGGCATGAAGACTAACTCAGGTCGGATATGGATGCACTATACCGAGCTGAGACGACACCAGCAGCCCTGCAGTCAGTCAGCGGCTATATCTACCCCTACGTGACTCTCCAATTCTGTCATCCCATCTACAAGCCGGTGATGTAATCTTCCCCTGGTAGAGTGGAGGGAAAAGCTTACTAATACGCCTTTAAAATTTTCACCTCCCACAATGCGAGTGCATCAGTGAAAACTGGGGTTAAACTCATTAGACCTTCTGTATCTAGGCTACAATTAGTGCAGCAATCCTTAATAATGCACTGAAATGTTTCCAAGCTTCATAATGCACTGTACCTTTTCTTTTTTTTTATTAACATAAGCTATAAGTGTAAGCATGTAAATAATGAGAGTGGTTTTTACAGGTGTTTTCTACAGTGTTTAGAGATGTTTACACATTACTCTGCTTTTTTTTAATCTGTTGGGGGGAGTGTTATGTGGCTTGTTATTATAAAGAAAACTCCTAGGAAGCTATGCTGTTATGCTGTCTGTGATTTCTGCAAAAAAGAAAAAAAGCTTTTTTCCCCCTACTATATTTAATGTAATGTGGGTAAAATTCCTGAAACGGTCTTTTATAAAGTGTATGGTCTTTATACTTTTAAAACATTTCATATGAATTTTTAGCAGTCCTGATAATAAAAAAACGTTTGCTGAGATATATTCTTTGTGTCATTGCATTTAGACAAGAAATACACCTGATATTTGAGCTTAAGTGCTTTATTTCAAAACCAATGATCTCAGTGCTGCACTGCGCATTTTCCATATAGTCCTAGAGTCTATTAAGCAGCCAGAGGAAAATTATTCTAAATAAAATACACAGTAACAACATAAATGAGGAATAACAATGGAAGACAATTTACAGTGTGGACGATTATCAGATATGTGCCTCTGATGTCAGTGACAATGTATGTACTACATATCAACACTTTTACAATGCATCATTTATGGTCAGGCTACTTAAACGGCACACACCACCTTGTTCCTTATTCAGTATCTAAATATGCTTATGTTTTACCAACCACAACATCTTCTACCTAAAGAGTACAAACTGATTTTCCATTAAGAACATTCTGAGACATTTCATTTTCAAATAAAGTCCATTTGTAGAACTAAATCAATACATGTGATGAAATTGTAAAGACAACTCGGAGTGTATATTCAGTCACGTTTTACATTATAACCGCACTTAAAACAAACTCTTATATTAAAAAAAAGTCAAATAAAAAGTTACCCATAGATTACAACAGTAGCGAACCATTGAAATTGAGCTCAAGTTTATGTTCCTTATTTCTTTAAACATGTGGCCTCAATCACCAGCTTTATAGGAAATGATTGTTTTTAAATATATTTGATTATGGCCTTCTCAAATTTAATGTCCCCAATATATCATGCATTACCCCAATTATTCCTAGCCTGATTTATATAAGACATTTACAGAAACATCACTGTTTACCTGGCTTCAGAGTACAATCACATATCTCTGGATGCTCATGATATATTGTTAGAACTTAGTAAATTTGGAAGTGAGCTGAGGTGGTGCCATCCTTCCAGCATCTCAGGGTCTCAATGACAGTAGACCGACACAGTGGACACGTTCTCTCACGATCGAACCACAAACACAGGCATTCCTCGCAGAACACGTGCTGCAGAATAACAAAATTGTCATTTATTTGATTGCAGAAGTGTGACACATACATAGCTAGGATATCTTGCTAAAAATACCAATAAATAAGTAAATTTGTCACTCAAGCTACTCTTGTGAAAACTGCATCTAAAAAAATGGACATAGTCACCATGAAATCATCACGGGTTAATGAAGCCTTGTTGTGAAACATTGAGCATACTTGACCCTCCATATAAGCGCTTCCGAAACCAGATGTCACAACTGCAGGGAACATCTGACTGTGAAACCATGTGACATCACCACGGAAACAACAAAAGCAATAATCCCATGTTAGGCTTGTCCTGCATTATTGCTCTTTTGGATAAAGGGGGCTGTAATTTCAAAAATTAACATCAGTCACTGAACCTAGTGACTGAGCCCTTAAGTATTTATTAGAGGATCAAGGAATCTAAAAGCTGTTTGTGACCACAGAGTCACCCTCTGCTGGCCATTAGAAAGAATGCAGGTTTGGTTTCAGACCCAGAAACTATGTCCATCTTTTATAGAAGTCTATAACATAATTGTTATTTACAGATGATAACAGAGCAACAAAAGTAGGTCATATTAACTTTTAACCACACCCAAATAACAGTCAGTATATAGTGACATTCAGTGACAACAATTTTGACTTTAAATGAGCCAAATAATTTGCAAAATTTCGATTTCTTTTTACCATTTTGTTACCAAGTTAATGAACCCTTACCTGACAGAGAAGTGCAATGGGGTCTCTAAAATCAGCCTGACAAATAGCACAGACATCACCTGCCTCGCTGCACTGCTGACTGCCAGCTCTCACTCCATAACTCTGGATGACATATGCACAAACACACAAAGGAGTGAAATCTTCTGGATACTCATTTAGATTTTTTATAAATTCTTAAAAAAACAAAACAAAAACAAAAACGACTGACCTGGGAGCTGCAGAGCATGACCAAGGCCTTGCGTATTGCAGATATACGTCCGCAGATGTCAAAGGACTGCAAATCAATCAAGATCAAGACAAAGCACAATTATTTAAAAAAATTAAACAAATATGGAATTACAGCATCCCACAGGATTCCCCATTTCATCCAAAATTAGAAAGGACTTCTTATCTCATTGTCTTTATATAAAATAAAGCCATTACAAATTGATCAAAAGTCCATGCTGCAAATTGTTTCAGTTACACAAACTAGACCTTTGATAACTTCCTCCACCTACAGCCTTCTGGTTTAAGCTAGTTTCTTTGAAGTTCATTCAACTGTTGCCCAGTCATTCAACACCGTTATGACGACAATGACTCAAAGAAGCATTCATATCAGCATGCCGTTATACTAAAGCAAGCCTTGCTTTGCCTGATTCTGGAAAACACCAGTGTGCTGCAACTTGTACATGGAGTACGCACATCCAGGAGATTACCCACGTAACTCAGTCGAACACCCCCATATTTAAGAACTACAACATCTGAATCACTGTTATATTTAAAGAAAGCAGGTCAACAATTGTAACCACACATTGTAGAATGTAAGGGTCTCAGAGTGTAAATAATCTTTGCATCATCCATAGACTTGCTCATTCATGTTCCATTAATTTTCACTATTTCTGTTCTCCCACAGAATGTCGTGTCCAACTTTCAGTGAGTCATTGCCCAAGAAAGTCTATTTTCTGAGTTTTGAAGTCTTTTTAAAGGCTGACCTTCCTGTGACCATTGACTAAGTTTTCTGTCACGGGTCCATGAGCTGAATGAATGAATTCTTACTATGAAACTAATGTTGCTTAAAAACACGTCAAATGTGACAATGCTGGGCTTTTTTTTTTGTTTTCCACCAGTTTTACAGAAATTTGCAGAGGCATTACCTTTCCATACTGAGAACAGCAGACTAAATGGGCAACTACTGGTACTAATGATTTACAATTAGGGATGCACCGATACCGATACTGGTATCGGGTATCGGGGCCGATACTGTAAAATGTGTGTGTAATCATACTCGTAAAAGTTAACCGATACCATGAACCAATACTAACTTATTTCATTAGTCAGAGGGTGGCTGGTCATTTCTGTTGAAGTTTTTTAGATTGGTGACTAGGGGGACATCCCACGCTAAACAGGCACAGGGTTAGGCGAGTGAGACTGGTGGCTCCAGATAAAAAAGAGAAACTGGAGGCTGCTGTAGCTAGGCTAAACAAAATGTCAGCAGTGTGGACCGGAACAGCCAACTTTAACTCAGGTTTTGGAAAAGCGATGAAAAATGTCAAGATAAAATCCACGGGCAGTGTGTGTGTGGTAGAAGTATCGGTATCGGCAAGTACTCAGATCCAAGTATCGGTTTGAAAAAATTGGTATCGTTGCATCCCTACTTACAATTATTGGGGAGAAAAGAATGGTTGAGGAAAAGTCTGATAATTTTAAATGACCCCTCATCTGGATTCCCCTTCATGCCAAAATTTCCATGATACCAATACATGACTGAAAATAATGACTGAATTTTGATGATTTTTTTTTGCATAGGAGCACCACTAAAATCCTACCAGAAGTCTAAAAGTAAGTCTTTAGTGGAAACCTTCCATGCAAAACCTAAAAAAAAGGACAAAAACAATTTTGCCCTCAGGTGCTGAAACCTTGCAGAGGCTGTAGATGATGATGAGTGTAGCTCCCAGGAAGTAACTGTTTGAGGGGTCTTCTCCCATGATGTACTTGTACCACAACTGGATGGGAACGAGAGCTCGAAACAGCTGGCTCAGCTCCTCGATCAGCAGGTAGAACTTACCCTGCACAAACACACACAATATTAAAAACTACATCAATAGCCGAGACTTCAATTATTCAGTGTCAGTGACTATATGTGGCCATGTAAACTGAATGGCAGCACTTTTGAAAAAGAAACAAAAAAGACACATAACACAAGTTTCAAATATAAGGAAAAAATATATATACCCAGTGGAGACAATATGTATTCTTTGTCTGATCCACTCGCTAGCTGTCCAAAAAAGCAAACAGGACTCAGTAGCTTCAGGGCACTCTTCTATCTAGTCGAGAGCAGTGTGGTATTAAAAGCTTAAAACAGCATGCCTCCAGCCCAAATGTGGCCGCTGTCCAGATCTCAGCAGTTTCACAGCAGTACAAGCAATTTCCTCACACTGCAAGGGAAACTGGCAGCGGATCTTTCCACCTGCTACCCAGTGCCCACATTAAGCTCAGCCCTATGGGGGCTCGCTAGCTATCTTTAAAGGGCCTCCCTTCCGTAATCACAGAGTAGAAATGTACTTCTGTCCCCACTGCCACAAAGTGTGTTAAGTGAATTGGGGACGGTTAAAAGCGGGGGCGAACAAAACGAAGGCAAACTTGATTCCCCGATTGCCCCGGCTTGCATAATGACTTCCTGGATGATAGCTGACAAAGATTGATGACTGTGGGTAAAGAGGCACAAGCAGCTGGGTAGGCAGGGAAAGTAGACCTCTACTAGCTACTAATTCATCTTCCTTATTGTCCCCTCAGTCTGGCATCCCACAGTGCCCATCACGCCCACGCAAAAACTGTCAAATTTAAAGTTTGGAGATGAGCCAGCCAGTGTGAGTAGCAGACACTGCTTGAGTAGTCCTTAGCTTAGCCATTACTGTACATTTTTATCTACAAGACTGGAATTTACATTACTCAGAAAGGATTGACAAACAAAACGTCTAGTCGGTTCTGTCATAGTTTATTCTTACTTCCGTTCACTGGCACACTGTGGGTCATTCTTTTAGGGCTGTTGCAATATCCAATGTTATTTTGGACCTCAAAACAAAAAAGGATGCACTAATATTATCACAATGTGAATAGAATAACAGTAATAATAGCGTCACTCAAATTTAGCTATATATAAAATACGAGTGTAAGAAAGTTACACAAGAAGAACAATTGCAGTGACAGTTACGCAGAAACTGCAAGCTGGA
This sequence comes from Neolamprologus brichardi, assembly GCF_056152115.1. NCBI lineage: Eukaryota > Metazoa > Chordata > Actinopteri > Cichliformes > Cichlidae > Neolamprologus > Neolamprologus brichardi. The sequence continues at coordinate 31,269,306 of NC_142115.1, forward strand.
CAAATCTTATCACTAAAATTAGCCACACAGTTATTCAATGCACCCAAAACATGAATTTACTTTGTTCTAAACTGCCTTACATGTAATACAATTTGACTTTGTATGACTGTTCAAACTAAAGAACTTTAACAATAAGATTTAGTTAATCGAACTTACTGGACACTCCTGTTTGAGTCATTTTTTCCACAGCTACCAAAAGTCTAAAAAGGGAATCTTTCTGGCGTAGGCAGAACAAACATTTAAAATATTTTTTGTGCATTCTTTAGTTTATTATTTTTATCTTATTTTTATTATTATTAATTTTATCTTAACAGAGCTGCATTTCTGTGCAAAGGTCTTGCGCAAATGCTCACTTCTTTACATTGTTTTTCCAAGGAACCAGCCTTTCTTGTCTTTTTTTTTTTTTTAAAGTGGTCTTCAGCAAAAGTTTCCCAGGTTATCTGAAGGTCTTTTAAAGGTTTTCTTTGGGCATTGGCAGCTTTGTCGTGCGGTCCAGTCTTTGTACTCGACCATTTTCAGTTGTGAACACTTTTCTTGTTTTTTTTTTTTAAAAGTGTGTGTCCTTAAAAAAAAATGAGGAAAAGTGAAGGACAAAAGAAGAAGTAAATGCCCTAAAAATGATCTATAGTAGATTACAGTAGCTGAAAGTCATGTTCTTAAGAAATAGAGTAAAAAAAAATCCAAAGACTCTGTGTCAGCTCTTTGATATGCATACCTGCGATATGCATTTATTTTATAGTAATTTCTCTACTCTTGGGATATATTAGGTACATCTTCTGTATTTAAAATATATTTAACTCCATATTAGCACGACTGAAATTAGCGACAACTTGATAACACTGAAAATACATGTTTAGTAATTACCCATTAAATAAGATTCAAGCAAAAGCAGTTTTATGAGTCTATGCCTTTAAAACATAACCGTCATGGAACTTCTGATCGCTCACTATTGCTTGTGCAAACTCGTGCTGACTGCAGTGATTATGTGGAATCATTAGTGTATCCACAGCTGGACACAGTAATGAATCCAAAAGGCAGATTATATGACTTCATGGGGTTCAGAACAGACAGCACTGTCTGGCTTCAATGAGAAAAAAGCTAAGAATTGATGATATAATTGGGGATTACCAAAAAATTTAACGTGTCCCATCACAACTGTGAAGCTTCAATCCGTGTGTGTATATTTGTGTGTTTGTGAGCGGAGGATACAGGTAATGGTCCAGCTCCAGGGAGGGATGACCTCACCTCTGCAATCCCCTCGAGGGCAAATGAGCTCAGTTGCTGGCTGGTGTGGTTCTGATAGGCCTCTAGGTTTGTTTATCAGTGGAAAATTTAATCCTAATACTTTGTAACTCCCCCCCTCCTCTACCTCCCATTTAACGCACAAGCACACAACGGGAATACAAGCTGCACCTGTATGGAAATCAAAGTGTGTGTGTGTGTGCGTGCGCATTTGCAGTCATACTTTGTCGCCTCAGGCCAGAAAAAAAACCACACAAGCAGACACCCGCACTCACAAGGCTCACCTAAGGAGTACCGTTTAAAACCTAATGAATACAAAACAGCTTCACACTGTGACCCTTTAGCACTTTGTTCACTCAGTGGAGTATTTCATCATAGTTTAGCAAATTTTCTTTTTTCACCTCATGAACCAAGCTTAACAACTTTAAGAGTGAGCACTCTGTAACTTGTTGTGAACAAGCATGAATACTGCCTTTTGACAGAAACTTGGCTTAGATGTCTTTCAAGTTTGCTATACAATCTTACAACATATACAACCTGGTATTTCATTAATGAGTTAAAGAGAAAGAAAGTTTTTGATCAAGTTGTTCTAAATCTTATAATTCGCAGTGTGATAATCGAAGAAGAAAAGAATGACATGATCTGGAAAGTAAAGATGCTCAGTTTTGGTAAGCCTAATCAAAATTAATCAGTTGTATGGCCAATAATTATAATCTCAATTATTTGATATTTTATGATTTTTCATGAACTTTAACATTTGCATTTGATTCCCTATTTTTTCCAAATACAGGATTTGCTTGGGTTTTAATTGAAAAGCAAACGTGAACGTGATCAAAGACATTGGTCATCTGGTTGTGAGTTTATGACCGTTCCTGCAAAGTCACCTGGCAGTCGCTCCCTGCCTGCAGCCTCCACTGCAGGAGGCCTGCAGATGAAGGCAACAAGACGACCGGGCTGAATGTGCTTGCAAAGCCAGCGTGGTAGCCATGGGGAGAGAGACTGAGAACATAAAGCCAACAAACAACTGACCGCCAAAAGGGGACACTGTGAGAAATCCCCTGAGACCTTGCAACCATTAAATTGCCTTCCACAAGTTGACCTACCGAAATCTTTTATGTCTATTACTGCTTGTTAACGAAAGACTCTTTTTCCATCATCTTGGTCTTAAATGAGCTAAATAATGAGTAAAATTGAACTTTTAGGGAGGAGCAAAAGAGGACTGCAGTCAAGGAAAGGAGTGCGCTTGATTTTAACACAGACAAAATGATTGCTTTACAGTGAAAATCAAGGCAAAGAAGAATTCCTTTTTATCTGTTATATCTGTTCACTGCATCACTATCTGATGAAGAAATCTACAACAGCGGTCCCCAACCCCCGGGCCTCGGACCGGTCCGTGAGTCGTTTGGTACCGGGCCGCAAGAGTTGAGGCTCAGGTGTGAAATGTATGGTTTTCAGGGTTTTTATTGGTTTTCAGCGTTATTTTGTTATCGTTTTTATCGTTTACTCGGTTTTCCTTGGTCTTTTCACGTGTGTTATGAATAAATTTTCTTTTTTTCGGTACCGGTACCAGTTTTATTTTGTTGTATTTATCCGCGACACCTTAAAGGCCGGTATATGAAAATATTGTCGGGCATAAACCGGTCCGTGGCGCAAAAAAGGTTGGGGACCGCTGATCTACAACACTCTTACATCACTCTGACCAGACCTGATGACAGAGTAATGAGCACAGAGTTTCAGATTAAAGCCGCTGCCCAGTCACAGTGGAAGGACCTGGTTGAGATGATTCAGCTACCTGACTTTACCTTCTGGCCACATTCTAAATGAGGTTTTTCAAACATGTGCAAAATCTGGACCTTTCTACTGGACATCGGTCTAAGTGGAAGAAAATTAATGCAGTGGTCCCCAACCCCCGGGCCACAGACCGGTACCGGTCCGTGTGTCGTTTGGTACCGGGCCGCGAGAGTTGAGGCTCGGGTGTGAAATGTATGGTTTTCAGGGCTTTAATCGTTAACTTGGTTTCCTTGTGTCTTTCCCCGTGTTGTAGTTATGTGTCTTATTTTGAAATAAATTTTTACACGTTACCATAGCGACCAAAGAATGGCAGAGAGAAGGATGTTACTCTCAATGTCGTTGGCGCATTTCAGGAGGACGCTGCTAATAAAGTTACACAATTACACAGTGAATTTGCATTTATTATTTTTTTTACAAAATACCACAGTTTTTGTCTTGGTCGTATCATCCTCAACACCTTAGAGGCCGGTACGTGAAAACATTGTCTGACATTAAGTCTGTGGCGCAAAAAAAGGTTGGGGACCGCTGAATTAATGGATACTTATTTCTTAATTTACACTTTCACTGAAATCAAAATGTTGTCTTGGTCTCTGGATCTTTTTTAACATGAAAAACCTGCATTTTCTGTAAAAAGCTCTAGAAAATGAAGGAATCTGGATTTCTTACCCTGGATTTGAATGCCAGGAGAATCTTAGGCAGAAAGAGGACAAAGCATTTCAGGATGATGGTGACGTACTTGAGTACAAAATCTGTGATGCCCACTGCCCAGATCAGATCAAAGAAATCAAAGCTGTTGAGGATGGGCTTGGCAAATATGAGGCTAGAAGAGGAAAACAAAATGAATCAGCGACTTATTGTCAAGGATGGTGTTGCTTACACTTCGTCTAATGACAAACAACAGCAAGAAAAGATGTCAGAACATGTCAGAAACTCTGTGGAAACAAAACAACAAAACAAACAAAAATACTCACAGGACAAGATCAGACAAGAACGGGAACACTGCCTGAAGGAAATGGAAGTAAAAATAAAACGCACAACATAAAAATGAATGGGGAAAAACCTAAATGTATATGTAGAAAAAATAAAATAAAATGGCAGGCAAAGAAACACAGAACTACTAGAAAAATCGTTGCTCGTACACTACCTGTTGTGCAGCTCTTCATGACTAAATGTGTAGTAGATATACACGATGTTCCCTACAAGGAACATGATGATCCATAGAGCAACAAATACAGAACGTTCCTCCTGGTAACAGAGACACATAGAGGGATTTCAAGCAACATGCACCATACATTTCTTCTAAATGTGCTGTAAGGTGCTAGTATTTCAAATAATGCTGCAAACTAACAGAATGCTTGGTGTGTTATGAGTTTGTTTTGAATGTGAAAGAGCATGTATACATAGACATCTCTCACATAAAAAGTCCATTTTAAAAGGTATTTCAGCGATTATACACCAAATTGATTTATGATGTTTAGAATAAGACTTATTCAGCGCGTATATTTTTCTTATGCTCAACAAGACCAACGATGATGATGAATTAATCCACCTACAAAATCTTCTGTCTACCAAAAAATGATTACACTTATTTATTTATTTATTTAATTTTACAATACCGCTCTCTTGTAGTCCAATTGTTATTGGTTATTAACACACAATATCATAAAAAAATGAATCAGTGCATTCTGTTTTAACATCACTAAAAATATTTTTTAATAATAATAATAATAATAATTACTAATTTAATATCATTTAACATTTTTATTAAGTATAATAAAAAGAAATAAGGAACATTATTACATCTTTCAGTAATAATTGCTGTGTTAAAACGTGCTTGGAAAACGTTAGCGTGAATCTGATCTAAGAATAAAATAGCTATACTTCTTGGATTTTGTTCCCCCCTTTACCCGTAATGATACTTGGTGCCTTAAAGTGGAATTGGCATAGGCAAACGTGCTGGCCATCCCCACGCAGACAGCAATTCCTGCAAGAGAGGTGCAACATCATCAGTGCATGAGAGGTACCGTTAAACAATCTTAGCCACATTAGTCCTCCACAAGCTAGAATACCTAGTTTATGCTGAAAGCAGACTTTAGCCAACAAAATAAGGATGAAGGGGAAGCCTCTCTGTAGCCAGGTGACCACTGCTTTCAACTCAGACAAAGCTGGGGCTGGGGTGGACTGGTCTTCCTGGGCTTCCTCCCTGGAGCTGTGCCTTTCTGAGCCAGCTGCTGTGGTAGCCTGCTGGAGCAGGGACGAGGTCCTATGCTGAAGGGGCTGATGGTGGAAGTGGTGATGGTGATGATGGTGCTGAGGTGGCCGAGGGAGAAAAGGTCCACCCTCTGTGCGATGGGGCCCCCCTTCCTCTCTGGATGATGCTGTCATCTGGATAAAAACTTCAGGGGGAGAGCCCAAGACTAAGCCGGCTGCCTGGAATTGGGCAGAGGAGACAGAGCTGGAGGGGACACCAACAAGGCCGGAGAAGATCTGCTGGGGAGAAGCGGGTGATTCAGGCTTCAGGCAGTCAAACACACCACCCTCATCCAGGCTGCTTTCCGATCCCAGAGTTTGGCTTCGGCTCCTATATGGAGAAAAATTGCACGTAGTATAGTATGCAGTCTTTGAATAATCATCTTAGTCTGTGTAGTGTGTTCTCCAATTATCAGAGAACCTCTGGGGACAAAAATGCATTTTTCTTTTACTCCAAGTCACAGATATTAAATTGAGACTGATGATAAAACTTGACGAGTTTGGCTTTAGGTTCCAGTTTTTCTTAAACAGGGGTTAAATGTGTTTTGGGTTTGTTTGTTTTTTTCCTCCATACATTCATTTTCTGTCACTTGGGCCAGTTTGGGTTGCAGAGAAGCCTAAAGCTCCCTCTTCAGAGCCACGTCCTCTAGCTCTTCTGCTGGGGACACTGAGACATTCCCAAGCCAGCTCAGAGACATAATCTCTTGAGTGTACTTTGGGTCTTCTCTGAGCCCTCCTCACGGTAGGCCATGCCCCAAACACCTCACCCAGCAGGCATTCAGGTGGTCCAGATGTCAGATGCCCAAACAACTTCAACTGGTTCATTCATTGCAGAGGAGTAAAAGCTTTATTCTGAGTACCTCCTGTATGACCGAGGTCCTCAGCATGTCTCTAAGGGCCAGCCTGAGCGCTATTCATTTCCACTGCCAGTATATATGATGTTGTTCACTGAATTTATTTAACTAAATGCATTTGTAGCTCCAATTTTTTTACTCTGGCAAAATGAACTGATGCTGGTCTATAACACCTTGCAATAGTAAGTTACCGTCAAAAAGGCTTTAACTCTTTTTGTTTTGTGTTGAGCGTATTTAAGAGGGATAAGGCAACAAATGGAGCAAGGCCAAGCTCAAAGTGTTGCAACAATGTTGGAAAGCACATATAACCTACAATTGCAAATATGTGGCCTTTCCAAAACTACCAAGAAAGCATACAGGCGGTGCAGGCAGAAGGGGTGACAAAAGCATCTGTGCATTTGTGCAGGAGCTCCTTTCCCCACCTTTCAGAGGGCATGCCATCCGTGTTGCTGCTGTGTCTCCTCTGCATGGCATACCGATCATCACCACATGGTCCAGTCCTGTAAACGCACAAATCCACAGTATCATCACCAGTATGTGATTCACAGAAGCTGCTCTTTTTGCATGCATCTGACAATAAAGTGACCACAAATATAAACCACTTTACCTGAATTAATGCGGTGTACTGGACTACAGCTCTTGTCATGGTTCTTGTAAATGGTTAGCTAGACAGCTGCTGCTGCTGCCCAGACGATCCGCTCGGGAAACTTCCGGTGTGGCGTCACTAAGACCGCCATCTACCAATCAGCATCTTCTTTTCGACCGCACTACATCCGTGCTGGGGATTTGTTTTGCTGATGCTGGATGTCAGATTTTGCTGAAAAAAAAATCCCACCGTTTCTTCTTACTAGACATAATTTTGGACATTATCGAATTATTATCTACGGAGGAGACGAAGAAGCGTTATTAAACAGCGTCATAGCTTATTGGTTATCGCTCCTCATTATTTATCTAGCAACACCGAGAGCAGACGGCGCTAGCTAGCAGGCTAACAAAGCTGGCATTTACAGTGAAACACTTAGCTTGCATGTCCAGCGCGTAATTCGGTAGTTTTAAAGCAGACATTATATTTAAAGGTTGCTATTGTGAGTTTAAGAGTTAAAACATGGGTTAGCTAGAGTTAGCTATTTTCCGTCTATGTCCTATATTTGCATTTTTACCACTAGCTGAGCTAGCTTTACATTATTTGCAGTTAGCCTTTTCATATTCCTGAAAATTGAAGACAGCCAGAGAACTGCTATCCGTGGAGGTTTGATGTGTTGGGCTGTCACTTGCACTTCCCCAAAGCAAGCCATGCTATGATGGTGCTACGGCGGCTACTGAGAAAGCGCTGGGTGCTGGGAGTCGTCTTTGGACTCTCCCTCATCTACTTTCTGACCAGCACACTCAAACAGGTACAGAAACTCACACTGCGATAAGTCGATTACAGAAAAAACATGCAAGAGGAAAAAAAAGATCTAGTCACTTTCTTTTTTTCTTTTCTTTGTAAAAACAAAAAAACACACTGCATGCCAATTCTAAGTAGGAAACTAAACATACACGCATTAGTAGGGAGTTGTATCAATAACTTATATCCAAGCTACTACCTTGTCCAAATAACTATTCTTCTGAATAATCACAATTTGTGGTATTATTTTTTGAAAGTGTAGCTGGGTCTAATATTACAGACTTTTACCGGCATCTAAACAATAATTTCTGCCCACAGATTTCTAAATTAAAATGTTTGTGCTTTCTGTTTTGTGTGTGTATGTGTTCCTCAAGCTTGGGTCCTCTACCAGCAGCCTGAGAATATGAGGGCTCTGATCTTAGCTGTTCCTATGACTGCACTCTTCTGGACAGGCCTCTGATGGTCAGCCTGCAGTCTGCTGGAGCCACTATTCAATTTTGGGGTTTACAGCTCGTATCACTGGGGCCACTTGACTTTTCCTTCCACGTCTGCTTCAGTTGTTCCTTCAGCTTCTCAGTTTTCTCATGCTTTCTTTTTGAAGTTGTTGTCCTATGGGATAGAGACATTTGCAGTCTCCTGCTTTTTGTCAGCCACCACTTTGTCTGTGTGGCTGGCCATCAGCTTCTTCTCTGTCCTGAAAGTCCCACAGGGTCTTAGCCCTGCAGTTTTCAGCCAGCAGGTATTAGTAGACTTCTAAAACACATGCGCATAGATAATCCCGTACACTATCCCAGCCACTTGATTGGTCCTCTCAATGTATGTTGTCCCTTCTTGCATCTTAGATTCTGCTACGGTGTGCTGGATAGTTCTAGGAAGCCTTTGCACAGTCTGCAGCTTGGCTTCTGTCAGCTGTGGTAGACCCCTGCCTCTATGGATCTGGTGCTTAGGGCCTATTCTTGTGATGCCATGAGCCGCCTCCTGAGTCTCTAGCCACTGGTAGGATTTCTTGATGCCAGCCACTTCCTCCATCTGTTGATGGTACACCCCATGTAGGGGCTTGGTCTTGTATGATAGCTCCTCTTGTTCCTCATCACCAGCTGCCTTCAGCCAGCTGAAGACCTCATAGAGCAGCTTAACTTGGGGGCTCTCTGTCTGATGCATTAACGGAGGCTCCATGTTTCTTATGTTTCTTCCTGGATTGTGGCTCTGACACTCATTAATCCTCTTTATTTCTCTCTCTGTTGTTCATAGAGCCTCAGGGTGATGGCCTTTGGGTGGAGAACTCATCAGTGGCACCTGTGGCCCTCTCATTATCATTATTATTATTATTATTATTATTATTATTATTATTATTATTATCTGATGACTACCATTGAGCTGACCGTTCTGCCTCCTAGCAGCTCCACCTCTTCAGTCCAGATCACCTTTGCTCTCTTTCTAACCATTCAGCCACACACTCACTCAGTCTGAATGACACCTTAATGTCTAGAGTCTCGGATTACTGGTGCACCAGTAGCTGGTGCTTTGACCCAGCTACTGGTCAACGTACCCGTTATTTCCAATACTGTGCTCATGTGCGGACTCATGTGCCTATTCAGTTTGGTTACGGTGATGCTGCGCAGGATCTTTGCTTTTCCTTGAACTGTACTTTTCTGGACAAAGATGTCGGTTTTCATTCCTGGAATCTGCTTTTTCACTGCCCAGAGTGTTCCGATCATCAAAGTGACCACTGTTCCCCTCTCCTTGCACATTCTTCTCTCAGCCCTTGGTATTTCTCAAGCTTCTCGTGTTTCTTCATCCTGATGTTGCTACTGCTGGGTGTTGCTACATCGATCACTATGGCCTTCTTACTCTACTTGTCTTCTTCATTGTTGAAACAGTGGCTGTAGTTTCTCGAAACATTACTGTTATTGACAGATATTATCTGTCAGAATAATACTATAGCGAATTTAGAATAGGGTTATATGCTCAACCATATTCTGAAATTTATGTTGCTCTTCATTAGCTTTCCGTGACCTGTTTCTTGTATGTGTGCATTTTTCAGGAGGAGCGGACCATACGAGACCGCACACTCTTAGAAGTTAGAGATTCAGATCATCGCATCCCCTGGAAAGTCCGCTTTAACCTGGGGAACAGCAGCCGACAGATCACTCAGTGTAGAAATTCCATCCAGGGCAAGACACTGCTTACAGACGAACTTGGTGAGTAATAAATCTATTACTCACCACCATACAGTGATACCACATCGGATGTAGCCTGTAACCAGTGCTTATCATAATCTGCATTAATGTTTTACAGGATATGTCTGTGAGAGAAAAGACTTGCTCGTTAATGGCTGCTGTAACGTCAATGCTCCCAGCACCAGACAGTACATTTGTAAAAGTTGCCTGGCCAATGGATGCTGTAGCATCTATGAGTATTGCGTGTCATGCTGTCTCCAGCCCGATAAGGTAATCTGTCACATCAAGGGCCTTCAGGATCATCGCGTTTAACTTTCATCGGAAAAGGCATATCTGCCCACATGCTGCATTTCACAAACCTTTTGCATGCACACATTTGAAACCAAAGATATCATTTAAAATTGCATATTGCGTTTGCATTTTAAGCAAAGCAGTGCATGCAATGGGAAGAGATAATAAATCTAAGTGATTATAAATCTATACATGTTTTTGTACATGTTCAATTTCTTATCTTTCTATTTTTGTTTAGCAACTTCTTCTTGAGCGCTTCCTGAATCGTGCAGCTGAAGGTTTCCAGAATCTGTTCACTGCTGTCGAGGATCATTTTGAGTTGTGTCTGGCCAAGTGTAGGACATCTTCACAAGTATGTTAAGTTAAACAGAAGAAACAAACATGAATTGTTAGATTTTCCAAACCAGTTTTAAAGTGTTGACCCATACAGATCATAATAACAATAACTGTAATCATTTGGAAACAAAGGAATAGTGAAATTAGTAGTCTGGCGGATATGCAGCAACACTTACCCTTATCTCTTGACATTCAAAGTCGATATTTTGCTCATACATTTATCTGTATATTTTTCAGACAGTTGACAAAAGATACGCTTTTATTCGAACTTGATGCATCACTATGACACATACTGATTTTCTCACGAATTTCCTGAGACAGTTGGTTCATTTAGAAATTTTAAAAACTCCAAAAAAAACAGAAACAAAACTGATTCTTGGCTAATCTCATTGTAAATCACTGAATCTGCACAAGCTTTGAATATTTTCAATACTGTGAAAGTATTGAGAAGAGCAATATAAGTGCTTTGTGAAAAAACTTTTTCGTTTCTTTTCTCATTTCTATTTTTCCCCTTCTCCAGAGCGTTCAACATGAAAACACGTACCGAAACCCTCAAGCAAAGTACTGCTATGGTGAGAGTCCTCCAGAACTTCTGCCTGTATGAGCCTATTTGACTTTCTTCTGGTGTTTAGTAATCGAAGAGCAATGGGATAGCAATTGACAAATAAGGGTGTTTGTTGAAGAGATGGTGCATATGAAATGCTTGGACAATTTTGCAATATTGTGGCAAAGAGATGAAGGAATCCAAGACCAACCTCAAAAAGGACAAAACGCTGTATGCTTTCTTTTTTCCTTTTTTTTAAAAAATTATTTACACTTCATAAGTGCATAATACGCTTTATCCGTTCATCCGTGATGATCATCAGGTCTACTTAGCAGGCAGCTCATCCATCAACATTTGCTTCAAACAAGTCATAAAGTCATGTCATAAAATCAAATGAACCTTTCTGTTTTGTTCTGAACATTTTAAAATGGCAAAGAATGTGTCCTAACCTCTGTGTATAATGCATGCAGATGAAATGCTTATTTAATAAAAGGGACTGTGAAACTGAATGAGTTAGTTTCTGCTTTTTTTCTCTCTGAATGGTGACGTAGATTTTGTAGTAGTGTGGTTTAAATGGCAGTTTTACTCTCTAGCAGGTTTTAACTGAAATAACAGTGGTAGATAGCAATGTCATGCATTCAAATTTTATTAAGCTTGTGGGTCTAAAGCACCAGGAAGGAAATCAAACAAGACATCAATTTGTTTTTATTTATTTTTTTAAAAATTAAGTTATGGTGAATAAATATAAGGTCCACAGAAAAGAAAGATAATGCAAGGAATTTCAGTATAAACAGTAAAAAAATCAAAATTTGATTAAAAGTTCTTGAAAATATAGAAACATTTAATATGACTTCATTGTTTTTTATGTGGAGTCCAAACTAATAGCTCTCTGTAAGTTATTTCTATCTGTTTCTTTCTACCTCAGGCAATGTAGCCCCCACACATGGGATAGTTGGTCAGAGCAAAACAATTAATCAATGTGAAGGCTGAGGAAAACAAACTGTCATAATTAGGAAATGTATTAGAGCCATTTCTCATTTTCCTGGTTGGCAAGTTGATTAATTACTGCCACAGGGGAACATGTTGATTGCTTTGAGCTATCAGGTTTGGAACAAAGACATTTCCGATAACGCTTTTATGGTAGCAACATGACGTTTTGGTAAACGGAGATATTTGCTTTATTAGAATTTGTTGAGATGGTTGTTATCATTCACACCTGTGATATCAAATGTGAAGCGTCAAATAGCAGCCAGTTAGAAAAAGATCCAGCTGTTAGCGCAGCAGTACTGGGGTTTACATTTGTTAAGAGGTGCCGATTGGTGGATTTGGGTGATAGCAAACTAAAGCAGTGATTTTCACTTTTTTTTTGTCTGTCAGGTTTAAGCTTGGATAATTGCTTCCCCAGTTGTGCCTTATATGTTGTCGATTAGACATCTGCATGTACTTTCTCATTTAACATAATAAGAACAGCTCAATTTCCCAAAATGTCAAAGTACACCCTTCAGGAATTTTATTTAAAAAACCCTCTTTGGATGTTTTAACCATGTTGGTTGTTATGTTTGTACTGAAATATCAGATATATTAAAGACAGCGACACTGTAAAGATCCTTAATGCATAACAGCATACTGAATGCATGAAAAATTAGCATTTAAAAGTCTTGGACGGGGGTGGGGGGCTAAAGAAAAGCTGCCACAAACTATAACCGCATTTTCACCACAAACTCAACTAAACTTGTTCATAATCAGAGCAGGTATCCACTCCCCTCCAGGTACTTATGAGGCTGGGTCTTTGTTACTTTACCTTTCCCCTTTTTTGTTCCTTTAACATATGAAACAACCATTTGCTCCAGCCATACCAGGTAATCCCCGGCTGCCTTTAGCAGGGTATGACTCCACTGTTTCCTCTCAAATACTTGTTTAGGCATTTTAGGTGGTGATGGCTTTGAGGGACATGTACTTTTAAAGATGTTGTTTATACAATTTGCAAGCATTTTAATCCTGGCGATGGTTTCCTCTAGCTTCTTGTGAAGTGAAACGTTTTGGGGATTCAGGTTGTTTTTCTGGTCCTCCAAGATGTCTTTTAGGCCTTCATACATGAAGAGCAAGCTGCAATGAACTTTTGTCCAATTAGGAGGAGAGCTCTTCTGGACGTGGAGCTCAGGGAAGCCAGGTAACCAAATACCAAGGTGTCCATTGGCTTCATCCTAAAAGAAAAGACAAGAGTGAGGCGAGGAGATTTTGAAGACGTGTGTTGCTCATCCCATGAATACGCAGCTAATCTCTTAAACTTAATAGCAACAAAGTGCAATTTAACTGAAACTGCTTCAAAGAATGACTACAGAATTGCTATGGTACTGGCACTAAAAGTGTTTTAATCTGGAGTAACACACTCTAGAAATGAAGGCTGTGACACAGCACTACTCAGCAGAGCTTTGGGAGCTGCACTGTTTTTGTGAAATTTAAGTGATAGAAAAATTCAGACAACCTCCCCACAGCTATTGCATCATCCAAGCACGCTGGCAGATTGCAAATAGTGTCACAAAATCACTTCTCTGGGTTGCACTGGTGAGAAAATGAATAGTTTTAATGTTACTTACAAAGCATCTCAAGCTTTCATTGATCAGGCTTTTGGTCAGGGCTGTCAGGTCTTTGGGACTGCACGATGCACCTGCAGCATGTTTCTTTGGTGCAAGTCGTGCATCCAAGCCGTGCATCAGAATCGCCATCCAGATACAAGCCAGTTTCAGAAAACCTGTAAACCAAGTGTACAATCACAACATTTTAAGTTTGGTGTACTTTCTCATACAAACTACTTCACGTTGTTGCATGGTATACTGTACCTGCTCTATATTCTCCCATTGTAATTCTCCACATAGTTTACTATGGCAAGGGCAGTAGGCATGTGAAATATAATTTTGCCCTATCGCTTACTTAACCATATCCTCTGATGAAGAAAGTCAACCACTGAACCAATCAATTCAGTTTCTTCTGGCAGGTCACCACCTCTTCCACTAAAGGAAATTACTGATGATGATGATAAGTATTCTCTAAACTCTAGAACAGTTAGATTATAGAGTTGAAAACTAAAAAGAAAAAAAAAAAAGAAAAACTGATATTAAAAGATAAATGGGATAGTTTCTCTGCAAAAAATTAAAAAAGACTAACAAACTAGGTTGTAGATAGCAAGGGTATACGATTTTTTAAAAACTGGCTGCTATTTATCTTATATGAGCTACATAACATAAGTGAAATTGTAGTTTGTGTAAGTGTGAAATGCATGATTATTTTTAGTTTTTAAATGAGCTTTCTTTAGCTTACGTTAGTAGTTTAGCAAGAATTCTGTGATGACATATGTACTCTATGAAATATTCTATAAATGAGTCATGCAGTACTGCGTAGATGCAGCTAACCACAGCCCAAAAGTTTTGACTAGTTTCATGTCCTGACTAACATTGTAACTCAACCCTGTTGGTTGATCTCACAAGCAAATCAGAGGGAGAAGAATTTGAAATGCAGCTCAATTCAAAACGCTGAAGATAGATTAAAAGTCAAATTTTTGTATTTACAAAACACAAACGACTCTTTTCCAGCGTGAGTTACAACAAAACAAAACAACAAGCTGATGAATCTGAATTTAATGTAGGTCGTAAGGTTTAGTTAAAGACTTTACAGAGGTGAGGTCATTGTTGCACTTTATATAAACCGCAGACACCTGCCTCTTGTACACAAAGCAGTTGCCATTTTCAAGAGATAAATATATAATAAAAACACTAAATAAGTTAAAAAGAACTGGCTGGAAAATAAATAAATAAATAGGTTACAGAAAATTAAGCTTCAAACAGAAAAACAAAACTAAACTAAAACTTGCAGGTTATGTAATAATCTCCACATACATATGCATTTCAGAAACATATAGACTGTTCTTTTCATCATATTTCAGTTGAAGGCATCAATTCACATAACAAACAATTTTCTGTTGGTATTACATAATCTCTGGGTACACATACACAACCCACAATTTCAGTAGAAGGTTGATTATTGCAGAAAAACTTTACACAATTTGACAAGTTCCTCTGTTTTAAGAGCACACTGGTTTTACTCATCACTGATCAGAAGATTACATTAAACAGGATGTGATAATAAATACACACACACACACCAGCACAGCACATATGCACACTCGAATAATATTAAGTCATAAATAAATGACAAATGAATGAATGAACCTTTCTGAAACACTGGAACAATGAAATAATAAAACATATTAAGATATTGTTAACACTGCGACCGGTATTATATTAACCATAACAAAATAAATAAATATTCTCAAATATAAATAACTTTGCAAATTTAAGTTACATCATATTCACATTCAAAGAAATAGATAAATAAAAACAAGGTACCAGTAAATAATTAATATATGGCCAAAGGGACCATTCTGAAATGCACAACTTTGAATTCCCTGTCGAAACATCATCAAGGGTTAAAAAGGAAACCTTAACCGTGACAGGAATAGCAGAGAGGTGGTGGATCCCAGATAACAGAGATATTTTCTCAGTCTTATCTGTTTTTAGTGACAGAGTGTCTGATTAACTACCGTCAGCACTTGTTTGGACCATTCCGTCAGTCTGACCGCAACACTCCATACATAAATTTTTTGTTTGTAGCGATCGTTTAACTCTCGGGGTGGGGTTGGGGGAGTGAAATCGAATGGTCCGAGAATAATCTTTATCATAATGTTTAAATTTTCTAGTGTTTTTTCAACGCGCTCTGTTTTCTTAAAAATTTCAACTGGGTTCCTCCAAAGTATTTGGTGATATTTTTTGGCTTGTAAAACGTGTAACTTAAAAAGCTCATTCTTGATATAGATGTTCTGCAGCTTCTCACAAGTGGTTTTACCAGATATCTGGGTGTCAGGAACTTCAGGTCGTATTGTCTCATTCCTTTTTTCATATTTTCTTATCTGTAGGTAAAATAAAAAAAAAAGTGTAAAAAAAATGTAACTAAATACACTTTGGAAAAAATAATGTGCTGTGTACGTTGTCAACTTGTCTATTTTTGTGCTCACAAACAGCAGATTCACAGAGACATGATGGATTCATGTCATTCAGCATTACTAATTTAAGATTTATATTTATATACTTCCATAAGTTGCAACCCCAGCAGGTTCTTGCACTAGTAGTTTAGATTAAAAGCACACAAGTAAGACACTAGGCATTTACACTGAGGGGCCTTTGAGAGTACCGTTATGTATCGGCTACTTAAGCTCTTGCTGACTACATCTGTTCATGCAAACATCCACTATACATCAGTGAGCATTTTAAACATTTTCGACAGACGCGTTTTAAATATTGCATGAAGTAAACTTTAGAGTTTAAAACCATTTTAAACAGGAGGACAGAGGAGGACAGACATGAGGTGAAATGTCATAAAATCAAGACTAAACTCTGGAAGATGATTGAGATTAAATATGACATATAAGATTTGGATCAATTTTGCAGCAGTTGGGTAAAGTCTACAGAATGTCCTGTGTATAGTTACAGCAATCATGCGAAGAGTATATGACAGCAGATTAACTAGATAGTACTTACAGTTAAATCCAGTAGCTCAGTTGCTTCGAGTTCGAATAACTCGGCAAGGTTATTGGTTCTCTTCAAATGATCACAGGAGTTATTAAATGGACAAATCGGAGCAGAAAACACAGGACTCCACTGAACTTCCAGGAAGATCAAGAAGATTGCTGAAGAAAAACAAAAACAAATGGATTTTGACAATGTTCTCTTAAACAAGAAACTGTAAAATTACCAAAATAATGCAACAAGATTAAACGAGTAGTATATGAAGCTTCCTGATGTAATAATGAAACTATGTAGCATCAGTTGTATTTGTTGATCAAATGGCCTAACCATGTCAAATTTGTGTTTGTTAAATAATAATAAAAAAAATATATTTACCATAGTGCAGGAGAGATCTATTGAGTTTACAACCCATAGTAGCAGTACTAACTCTTATCCTCAGTGGTCCGTGATAAACCATACAAAAGAAAAACAGCAACGTGCAACTTTGCTTTGGTAGGTCGGCTTAAATTGCATTTTAGGTACACCCACGTACACCCACATTCACCTCATACAAAGGAATTCCATGACAAAATTGTTTTAACATCACTCACATTATGACATATTATTGGATCATATGGTTTCATAAGAGGCGTGACCATGGTCAGATAGACCTCAGATAACTAAAATCCTCAAAATATATCAGAGCATGAAAAACATTCAGTCTGCGTGCGATGTGGCTTGCATTATATAGGCCAGGTTTTTAAACAGAAGTTGGATAACATGGATAAGGCTCAACAATAAATCATTTGAAAGTTAAAGTTTGATTAAAAAAAATTGAATTTATGTCTTATTAAGGACATTAACTGCATCCAGTATGTGTCAAGTAAAAAGAAAATCGTATGTCTGTTATGTTTTTCCGATATTACCTGCCCATCATGGTTTTATGTAACTTCCAACCACAAATTTCCCATTATGACTGAAGCTTTAAGACGTCACGCAGACGCTAACCTGTTAGACAAGAATAGGCTTAGCCTGCTTTAGCAGAAAAGCATGGTGCTGTGTTTGCGGCTATGTTGCTGCTGGTGTTGCTTAATAAAATCTCTTACAGAGAAAAAGAAAAACCTTAAAGAAGAGGTGGAGAAGAAGCTCAAAAGTTGTCTTAAGCAATTGTTATGTTTCTTTTGTTGCATTTTCTTCAACTTTTCTTACAAAAAAGTAAAGCAGGTGTATAGTTCAGTCAGTGATTAACAAAAATGATCAGAGCAAACCTGCAACAGACACTCTCTCTTTTTTTTTTTACCCTTTTGCTAGGAGATCTACAGATCAGCCTTCTTTTATTTCTAAAGGATCCATTCTGGGACCTCCACTTTTTGTCTTTTAAATGTCACCTTTGGGACAACAATCAGTTTAATAAATATTATTGTTTATTCAAATACACACAAGCCATGCTTTGGTTTCATCTTTGGAATTTAAACTCAGCGATGAGCATTTAAACACCAAATTCCTGCAGGTAAACAAAGTCGGGATTTTTGCCCAATAGCCTGTTCAGTGTTGATTTGGGTTGAACTTCAACAAATGTGCTTAATAAGTAATTGTTCCTGTTACAGCCACAACAGGAATATCACTGATCTGAGCCCTACTGCACCTCCAGCTGGAAGAACTTTTTAGAGTGTTGGTTTAGGTTTGTTAATACTCTTAAAATGAAAACCAAAAGAACACCACATTTCGCCTCTCAGCTGTCTCAACTGTTTCTTCAAAAAGAAACCCCCCCTCCCATAAATAACTATTATCAAAGCTACTTAATACAGGCCCAGTTGCATCATGTAGGACAAATGACAGCAACATTTGTTGTCAGTACTTGTTGGGATGTGTAGATGTATAACTTACACCAAAGCCGACATGGAACTTATTTTGAAGAACTTTTATTAACTGAAGCAGCACAAAAAGAATTTTACTTCAAATTGTATAAAATGCATTTGTACCACCGAAAAACGATCTAAGTGATATTAGCTAGATACAAAGTTTATTGTGCAAAAAAAACAAAAACAAAAAATAAGACATAGTGTTATTGACCTCAGGTTAAGAAATGCTGACCCATTATTTATTTATTTTTTTTAAAAAAAGGAGAAATGGTCACCCCCTACAGAGATTGTGGTAGTTTTGACACAAGAATCAACATATTTCTTCTCAAACCAGAACAAGTGAGCTCTGTTGTCAAAACCAAAAATTCTCAGTTGTATTTTTGCATGATAATTACAAACGATTGTTTGTCACCGCGTTGCGTTTCAAGCTACACACTTCCAGTTGAACACAAATGAAAACAGCAATACTTGCAAATGGTCTTTAAATGAAAAAAAGAAGAAAAAAAAATCCCTCACAAACAAAACAACTGTTGCTTTGACATGATATTATAATGTAACACCACACTGGAAGACTAAGATGTGTGTTGAGTGTATTCTGGTCTATGCTGCAAAACAATTCTTAATAACAATTCATCTTCTGACCATACATGTCTATTATACACGCTCAAGCCAATTTCAGCTTGTGAAACTGAATGCTAAAGTGTGGTTGTGTCCGTTTTCAAGTGTTTGTGTACTGTGATGTGCATTTGTCAGCTTGAGGACCCCCTAAGGCTCATCCTGTGCATCCTGCCTCGACAGGTATAACAGGTGGCCTCGCATACAAACTGTGTGCACGCACCACAGAAAAGCGCTTGCGGTGTTCATGGCAAATTTGTAGTAGTTAATACTGCTGGCAATGCAGTCCTAATCTAGGCACAGAGTTAGTCTCCTTCTCTGCTGGCCTGCCACCTCTAGCTGTTAGAACTGGAGCAAGAGGACATAAAGAGCCAAGATCATCAAGAACTATCAGTCCTTCAGAAATCAGCTGGTGGCTGGTTCGTTCCTCTGGTGCTGAAGCATGTCTGTCACACTGACTATGTCCTCTTCAGGGACCTAGAAAAAAAAATTGAAATACGTATTATTACATTTATTGCTTGGCAACTTAAAGAACAGCTTTATTGTGTTATAATCTTATAAAGCTGACATGATGGAAATACTGTGGTTGCTTCTGTTATCTCATTTTTAAAAAATCTGGACTCACTTTGTACAGTGTTTTCTGCTGGGCAGGTAGTGTAACAACTGTTTTATTACAGTTAAATTAGCCTAATATGGATGCAGACAAGGTTGATCACAGTGCTAAGAATCAACCAAAACAGTAAAGTTACAGTTCCTAATACCAAAACATTGAGCTTACACAATGATTAACTTCCATGAAATCAATTGACATTTACTGGCCCATCTACTTTAGTTAAAGATAAAATGATTGTGATAAATTCACTGAAAGGTGCTGACCTACCACCATCTCATATGCATATATGCAATTTTTTTTTGGATATTTGTCACACTTGTTTCAGATTCAATCACATTTCAACATTATGCAAAAATAACGCAAGTAAATACAAAGTGCAGTTTTAAATGATTTCCTTTATTAGGGGATAATGCTAATAATACATAATGATAATCATGCAGGAACAACTATCTGAAAGGCACCAGGACCTCCACTCTGAATGGCTTTGGAGCGGCCTACTAAAGTCTTAAATATGACCAGATGCTTTGGCTTGACGTTAAACGGGTCACTCGTGTTCGAAAACCCTCCAGTTTACCCTCCAAGTAAAATGATTTTGCTCTACAGCAATGTGAAAGAGTCACTGCACCTCTTGCTGTGTTGTTTAACATGACTTTCAATCCTTTTCATCAGTGCAAAACAAAATTCTTTAAAAAATAAAAATAAAAAATGTAACGATGGCATTCCCCCATCCCCATCAAAACACCCTGTTTGCTCCATATAAAGGGTGCCCATTGGCAAGAAATACATCTCAACTACTACAACTGAATGACATAGCAGAAAAATATTCCAGGATTGCGATTATCTACTAATGCAAAGAATTTCTCAGAAGTGCACACGTCATTGTGATGTCACAGCAAGTGTTTTTTGTTACTTTTTTTCTCTTAAAGTTGCAAGACTTTGCTATTAACAGAACAGTGTGGTTATGGTTCACGAGTAAAGATAGCACCTGATTGCAGTGACAGAACGGAAAGCAATAGTGTTCCGTGACTAAGACTTTGGTTATTACTCCCGTCATCCATACACCCATCCACGTTATATTGAAACATTGTACAAATATTTTAAATTTATAACCCTGTTTCATAAAGAGATGGGACACTGTATAAATCATACCATAAATAAGAACAGAATAAATGGATTGTAAAGTGATTCAAAGCCCATATCCTTTGTGTCTTCTTCAAAACCCAAGAATTTGAATCCTTCACTGCTCATATAAACACTGTGGATAAAAAAATAAAGGTCACCAGGGAAGACAAAGGATAACTGTAGCTGACCTGCATTGGCTAACCATAAAATACCGCATCCAATTTAAAATACTGCTGCTTACGTTTAAAATGACCAACAACACGGCACCGAGCTACCTTAAGGAATTCCTTAAATCGTATGTTCCTGCCAGAGCATTAAGATCATCTACTCAGTTACTCTTGGTGCAGCCTAGATCTCGGCTGAAGTCTAGAGGTGACCGGGCGTTTGCCCTGGCTACACCAGAGTTGTGGAATAACCTTCCGATTGTGATCCGGGCGTCCGATTCCATCCAATCTTTTAAATCACGGTTAAAACCTATTTGTTTAATCTCGCCTTTCCTGCTTGTTAATGCTCGCACCTGACTCTTAGACTTACTCTATTTTTCCTTATACATATTTTTTTATGGCTTGTGCTTTTATTATGTTTTTATTTTGATATGCATTGACCTGTGAGTATATTTGATACTTTGCTAAGGCCTTATAATACTCGTGTTACTTCTCTGTCTCTTATGTTAAGCACTTTGGTATACCCCTGGTTTTTAAATGTGCTCTATAAATAAAGTTTGTTGTTGTTGTTTGCCATTCCTGGACTGTGCCGTGGGCATTGAAGGGAATGAAAACGTCAACCCTGAAGTTTACTGGAAGCCCACACACATGGACCACACACTAGTTTCACAATGAGTTCCCTCGAAACCTTGGCTGATTATGACCTACACCAGTTTTCACACCTTGGCTCATGTGATTAGGTAGAGGATCATTAGGACGTCCATTGTGCCTCTGTGGGGGGGTGGTACACCCGCATAGTTGACCCTTTAGAACTGAAGAAGCTTCTCGGATGAGAGGTGAAACTTCAAGCAACTTAAAGAAGTCCGGACACTCTTCTTTCCAAGCTCCTTAGACAACGTGTCTAAATTAAAATTAGCTCAAGATCACTGCATTTTTCTTTGCCATTCTTTAAATTTGATCCTGTGTTTGTGGGAGCTATGAGATTTTTTTTTTTACGTTTTTTTAATCCATGTATTGCAGGGGTGGGTAACTCCAGGTCCCAAAGGCCTGTGTCCGGCAGGTATTAGTCATCACCCTGGGTCAACACACCTGAATCAAATGATTAGTTCATTACCAGGCCTCTGGAGAACTTCGAGACATATTGAGGAGGTAATTTAGCCATTTAAAATCAGCTGTCTTGGATCAAGGACACATCTAAAACCTGCAGGACAGTGGCCCTTGAAGCCTGGAGTTGCCCATCCCTGACATCCTGGTTTCCAGAACCAGATCTTGTCTGTTTTAATTGCTGTGCTGCCTAAGCACCCAAAGATTGCACTTCTTCAATACCTTTATTTTTAAGGATTTTAACTAAAATAAATACTTGAGAACTATTTATTTCATTGGTGAATTATTCACCTATGCAGGCTTCTACAGAGTAGGGGCCTCTCCACATCTTTAGTCTGGAAAGACTGAGTCAGTTTATGTATTTATTTTTTAAATACCCAGTCATGTTACTAACCAATTTAACTAGTTGTTTGATATTTGTCCTTTCACCATATTTCATTAAATTAAAAACAACACTTTGTTGTCACACAAGGGGCAGGGATAGCTCAGTAGGTAGAGTGGTTGCCCCATGATCGGAAGGTCGGGGGTTCGACTCCACTGAACGGCTACCCTGAGGTACCCTTGAGCAAGGTACCGTCCCTACACACTGCTCCCCGGGCGCTGCATTGGTGTATAATATGATTATTATATTATTGTACTGTTCTCAAATAAAGATTCTTAAGGTTTTCAAATCATTTCATTTACATTTTATACAAGACAGCTACTTTTTTATTTGGATTATAGCTGCAGATAAGAAGTCTAATATTGCAGTAGAGAAATGCAATATCATACGTGGTTTACCTCAGATCTCTCTACTCACTTTACAGACACCATGAGAAAAAGCATTTCTTGCCTAAATGTAGAGGGGAAACTTGGTTTTGTTGATTCACAGGCAGGTTTCTCGGAAATGGCAACAAATGAGCCAGATAAAGCTTTCTTAGCAATTTTCAAGATAATGCAGATAACTTGCTTACCAAGCTGGCACATAGACAATTTCAATGCAACCAATTTTTGACAGGCACGATAATGTGCATATCAAAATGAACCTTTGAAGACACATCAAATTTTGATGTGCTATCAAACCACATGGAAAGTACAGAGTTTCAGCATCATATTTGGAGTCAATTTAGCTACCATCACCTTCATCTTGGTAAGGTTCAGGTGTGTGGAGGCTAATACGGCAGACTGAGTAAGGGACAGGTAACCTTACATGTACATCGAATTTAAAATAAACTGTGGAGGAAAGAAAAACAAACTTGCTTTGAGAGTGTAATATAGGACTTAGTTGAATCTATATGATCGTATTATTAGTAGCATATATCACTGACTGAACACAAAGTTTGTGACTTCAACTCGAAAGGCAAACATCTGCATCCTGTTTTTATGCTTAATCTTAACTCTGACAAGAAGTGATTTGCATCTCCACGGATTTGCTGATTCGATTTCTCTTCAGGATGTTACCCAATCACATTAATCTTTTGACCTCCACGCTGTCGTCTAATAACAGAATAAGTCAAACCTCCAGTATACACATTACATTTCCCTAGTCGCGTCATAACACGTCATACTTTTGCTAAGTTTGTGTGGCGTGTTTCTCTATTAATCACAAATGTGATCTGTACGATTTATTTGCATAACCCATGACATGTCAGATTGAGACTGTTCATAATTTAAGGTGATCAAAATGCTGGACTCACCAGAGCATGGTCAAAGCTGAAGGTGCTTATGTAATAGGCAGAGATGTCACTGTCGGCGAGAGGCTGCGATATCTGGGCAACTATACCACATTCATCTATAAAACATAACGAGAGAAGGAGAATAAGTAGCACAATCATAATCAAACGAAATAAAAAAAATAATGAGTGTTCAGTTGTTTGTAAATTTAATGAGCATTTTAATTTAACAGTTTCCTGTTTCCACATCAACTGGCAAGACTTATTTAGTATGAAACAGAAAAAACAGTGTTGCCTGCCCATTTCATTCTCCTGTTGACAGAACAAGTTTTTGTTGACAAAGATGATGGTAAATCAAATCAATCATAAGTCTGTTAAGCATTTAAAAACCCGATAATTAAAAGTGGCTACAACCATCAGCTATGCTAATTTGGTCAGCACAGTAAAACATCTGTTTGGGAACAATTAAAGGCAGGGTTTTTTTCCCATAGGTATAATTTATATTATATTATATTTATCCAGCTGCCTGACAGGCAAACTACAAGTCGCTGTGAAAGTGTAATAGCATAGTAGTTTTTACTTCCACCAATCACCAAGTTCCTAATTACTTACCTGCCAAATCGGAAGTGGACTAGATCTGTGGTTGTCGAGATAAGTGAAGACGGATACAGCCAAATGCATACAGTTACCTCTTGATAACACATATGGCTGATTTTGAAACATTTGAGGAATGAGTAAAATATCGTACCGAAACCCAGCGGTTGTCCTCCTATGCGAACCATTCTCCACAGCTCCCCGGAAGAGCTGGTAAAGAGAAGATCGGCCGGAAACCTGGAGCACACAAATCAAACGCTGATTTGTTACGTCAGAAATGTAGCGGGGAAAAACATCCTGTAGCAATCACCAGATAAAATACTGCAAAAGCAGCAATGCAGTGAGCTGAGAAAACATCAAAACAACTGCTGTTCAGTTTGATATTCATTATTTTTAAATTAAATTGTCCACACTTGGCTTAAAACGCCTGCATTAAAATGATCAAATAGAGCAGCGTCAAACAACATGAGCTGTGTTGTGCCTGAGACATTAAGAAGACGGAAAACCTGCTATGAACTCAAAGCAGCCTTCAGTGCACTCAATCAAGTAAGCAAACTTTTTAATGTGGCACCTATTCATGTGCAGCTCAAAGTACTTCAGACATGAAGCAACTTGAGCAACTTATAAGCCAGAATAAGACTCAGTTCGAAATGTCAGGATTCATCAAGCATGAGTTTACTTATGTGGGGGACTGAACCATGAACTAAGCTTTATCTCTTGCCAGAGAATGCTCCAGCTGCCACCTGAAGATTAAACAACAAAAATATACTAAAATAAGGATTTTTCTTTTTAAAGGGCTCTAAAATATATTTTGCATTCATGATCTGTAATGACGTTATTTAGACAATTTGTAAAATGAAACCTAAAACCTCTGAACTTAATCCTAAAGACTTTGGAAAGTCATAATAGATTTAACAATTCAAACACTTTATAAAAGGCAGGTGACTTAAGAGTCATGAAGACATCAGCAAGCACTAATAAATGTTCACAAAGGCTCCTCAGGCAGGCCATGTTGGCAGATTTATCCAGACTGACAGTAACTAAAACTAAGGTCAATTCCCATCTATTTATTTTGTCTGGCAAGTTCATAAAAGCATTTTAGTTAGTTGTAACATTTTCTTAAGTGTATTTTTATTTTAGCTAGCTAAAATGGTTTTGATTTTACTTTAGTTTTATTCAACTTTAATAACCTCGGCTCTCAAGTCCTCTGACTGTTCAGTGGCAAAAACATATGACTTAAAGATTTAATTCAGAACTTTGGAATCGTGCCAGAGGACCTGAGGGGTTATACCTGTTCATAAATCGTAAGCAAGAAAGTCACAGATGCCAGCAAAGAACCATGAAGTAAATTAAAGTCAAGTGAGGGAAATTTAGATTGCTTACTGTCTCTGAGCCTCAGTGTCCATCACCAGTGAGATGTATCCATCGATGAGGGAGAAGGAGAAGAATTTAACACAATCCTGGCTTGGACTTGGCTGGGGGTCCTCTTTAGGACTGAAAAGGAGGAAACACATTAAACGTGACACTAGAGACAGAAAAACAGTAGCATTTTTTAAATTTTTAATAAGGACCCCATAATAACAAACTGCGTCAGCCACACATTTATTACAGCACAGAGCAAAAAAGCAAGTCATAAATAAAAATGTTGGTCTTACTTTAAGATAATTAGACGTGAAAACATGTTAAATAAAAATATGTATGCAGAATAAAAGCAGTCTTTATCAGCTTAGATTTAGTATAAAATATGCTACAAGTGTTTTTTCGTTTCAAGCGTGTCCTAAAATTAATAAGAATACTTTATAAATTTTCACTTTAATGGTAATCTAAACACAATCAAAGCAATGCTGCAAAGAAAAAAATGAAATAAATTCATACTACCATCAATAAAACAAAAACAAAAAAAGCCTGAACTGAACTCTACTTTGGGTCTTCTGCTGCCACCTTGTGCTTTAAAACAGGTATTGCAGTGAAGTGATTAAAAACAAAACGTCACCTGCTGGAATAAAAGAGAACATCGATGAGTGTAGTGGCAATGGACGGCAGTGTATCGGGATCCAGGGACATGACACAAAACTGGTTCTTTGGGATCAGAACCGGGTGAACTGTAGGCTGAATGGCTGCAAGAACAAGCACAGTGTTAGCCGTAAAATGGGAAGGATTGGAATGGAACTACTACAAATGGGCATTGCACACAGGTTTTTCTAATTTTTCTAGACAATAAATTGTCTTTTATGACAAAAATCCTTTTATCAGTGGATCTTTGTTGATCTATGGATCTACTCTGTTACTGTTCTCTATTGTTAAAAACAAAAGTTAAAAAAAAATAATGTGGTAGCTTTTCAGCTTCTACGTGTATATTGACCTTCTAGCTCATTCATATTGTACAAACTCTGTTTTTGCCTAAAATACTGTGCATGTTTTAATAAATCACTGCACATACTTCACATTTTCCTAGCAAAATATAAGGAAATAAGGGTTAGTCAAGGCTTTTGCACAGCGCTGTATGTCCCAGTTGGTTGCTGTCTTTTTAATCATGACTTCGCTTCTCTCTGTAGCATTTTCTCTTTCTTCAGTACAGCATCGTGGCAGCACTGCCGAGTTATAAAATATCAAAGAACAGCAGTGATGCCAGCGCTGACACGGATGCATCAATAATGACTTTGCATGGGCTCACATGGCTGCCTTACATTCAAATTGAGTTGTGTAAGGTTGCACAAATGTTAGTCTGACCTTAGTCGAGAGAATGCAAGACCGCTCACAGCAGAAGCTGCTACAATATTTGCAGTGTACTCACTACTGCATGTGTTAGACTTTTCTAAAATAAGATGCTTGTGGAATGAAAAAAAAACTGCTTTTAAGTACTTTTCCATAGATAAAATCATTCTTCAGTTGTCGTTTAATGATTTGTGACGTGGACTGTAAAACAGTCACCTGATGACACCGGCCTTAGTGAAGGTGGTGCTCTGGCATTTTAATGTCCGTACTTCCTCTGAGACAAACTGGATCAATGAATAAATCCATACCAAATAGCCCTGTGACCTGTACCTTCTCTGCCGTTCTTGTGGAGGCCGTTGGAAACATCCTGACAATGCACAGGAACAGACTCTCCTCCCTCCTCCTTATAGATGTTGAACTCCTCCTCTAGTGTGCTGACGACCACAGACAGGTCTTTCTCTTTCACCTACACAACAAAGAAATTGTTGAAAATAAACATCACTAGTAAGACAGCTTATTGATTAAACATATGCAACACCTCCTCTATAAGCATTTCATTTATGTCTATAATCTCCTGCTGTTTCGGGATACTACACTCGCTCACCTTTAAGGAAATACCTGAGCTCAAGCAGCATGTGAGACATTAATATACTTGCTGACACAAACATCTGTCAAGGTGTTACGTATTTGTGCCCACTTCACACTTTTCACATCTAATATGTAACTTTTTAGTGTCCTCAGCACTGTTGAGGATTAATTCCTTAACTGCCGAATTGGTGAATGGACAAAATGCAAACACAGGCTTCTTTTATCTGGCAAAACTCAGTAGTAGCAAAAGGTTTCAGTGCATAATTGCAGGGTGACTTTTTAAAAAAAAATGCATTTAAAATTGCATTTAGAATATAAAAAATTGATCCAAATTATACAACCGTGAATAGTTTAGAGTGGCTAATTAAACAAGATGTGGAAGCTAATAAGACTGGAGTATAATCAAGCAGAATAAAAATGGATAAAAAAATGTTTGCAGATTTAAATAGATGGTGCTTACCAGGATAAAGTCAGTCTGATAAGTGGAGAGCATGAAAACAGAGACATGCTGCTGGGCAAGGGGTGCAATGACCGACTTGGCAATCTTAGTCACGCCAACAGCCTGAGAGCTGCTGGAGGCACTGCCATTAGAGACCACGTTGAGTGGCAGCCAGATGGCGCTCTCTACCTGGAGGTGCTCAGAGGGCCGCAGCTCTGAGGGTACAAATAAGAGTAAAGATGATTGGTAAGCAAAAAAAACAAAAAGATGCATAGATTAAAAAAGAAAACAAAAAAGGCTAATATTAATTGAATACCCTTGACTAGTGTTTATTTCAATGTCCAGCAGGACCCAACTACATATTAATACTGTTAAAATACTGCTGATGTACTACTCAGGCTGTGAAAATGTTGCATGTTTCAGTATTCCCTTCATGGCGAGTCTGGGGGGGAGGTTCTGTAGATTGAGAAATTTGGGGTTGGGATGAACTGATAGGATGCAGTGTTGGAACTTTTAAGCAGAGATTTCAAAACTCAGGACTGCCTTGGTGCCACAGATTTTAATAATTCACTTTTTAAGAAAATCTGTCCTACTTTTGTGGAAGTGCTTTGACTTAAGAGGCCTAGATGCTGTTTAAAAATTGCCAACATGGTGGCTTCCATTTACATTTGTTGCCATGTTTTTGTTTTACCAAAAAAAAGAACTTATCTATAAGAAAATAATAATGATGCCACTGTCACACTAATAGGAAACCAAGCAAATTTTCTCATAAAGCTCAATCTGCGAAAAAGTGCAAAACTTTCAGAAGTTGCAGCTGGCAGCAAAGCCGTTGAAAACACACTGAGCGAACATGTTGTGTAAATATTTTACATTTGATAAATATTCAAAATTCAAATAGAGCAACCGCACAGCTTCTCAAAGGATCAGTCATGAGTTCCACAAACAGTAGCAGTTTAATCTTCTTTAGGATCAAGTGCAGCAAAGTGGATTCTTAAAATGTTGCTGCTGTTGATGTATCTGTATCTTTGTGAGGCTGCAAACGAGGCGGTGTTAAAAAATTACTTCCTGTTGCTTTTGCTGCTCTGTACACTCAACCCACACTTTCTCTCTCCCACCTGCTCTCTCTTCCTTTGCCACAGAGACC
This sequence comes from Neolamprologus brichardi, assembly GCF_056152115.1. Classification (NCBI taxonomy): domain Eukaryota; kingdom Metazoa; phylum Chordata; class Actinopteri; order Cichliformes; family Cichlidae; genus Neolamprologus; species Neolamprologus brichardi. The sequence goes on from NC_142115.1 coordinate 31,298,351, forward strand.
TAACATGTCCCCGCTATTTACACCGCAAACGGCCAGCAGTGAAATAAGATGTGAGCAGCACTACAGCAAGTGCTTGATCATAGAGTGGGACTTGCTACCAGTGCTTTTATGGGGCAAAGCTAAAATAGATGATCCCTCGCAACGCATGTCTGTAACTTAACTCTCTGGATCAAAATGGAAAGGTGGTATACAGTGGGGCAAAAAAGTATTTAGTCAGCCACCGATTGTGCAAGTTCCCCCACTTAAAATGATGACAGAGGTCAGTAATTTGCACCAGAGGTACACTTCAACTGTGAGAGACAGAATGTGAAAAAAAAATCCATGAATTCACATGGTAGGATTTTTAAAGAATTTATTCGTAAATCAGGGTGGAAAATAAGTATTTGGTCACCTCAAACAAGGAAAATCCCTGGCTCTCACAGACCTGTAACGTCTTCTGTAAGAAGCTTTTCTGTCCCCCACTCGTTACCTGTATGAATGGCACCTGTTTGACCTCATCATCTGTATAAAAGACACCTGTCCACAGCCTCAACCAGTCAGACTCCAAACTCCGCCATGGCCAAGACCAAAGAGCTTTCGAAGGACACCAGGAAAAGAATTGTAGACCTGCACCAGACTGGGAAGAGTGAATCTACAATAGGCAAGCAGCTTGGTGTGAAAAAATCAACTGTGGGAGCAATCATCAGAAAATGGAAGACATACAAGACCACTGATAATCTCCCTCGATCTGGGGCTCCACGCAAGATCTCATCCCGTGGGGTCAAAATGATCATGAGAACGGTGAGCAAAGATCCCAGAACCACACGGGGGGACCTGGTGAATGACCTGCAGAGAGCTGGGACCAAAGTAACAAAGGTCACCATCAGTAACACACTACAACGGCAGGGAATCAAATCCCGCAGTGCCAGACGTGTTCCGCTGCTGAAGCCAGTGCATGTCCAGGCCCGTCTGAAGTTTGCCAGAGAGCACATGGATGATACAGCAGAGGATTGGGAGAATGTCATGTGGTCAGATGAAACCAAAGTAGAACTTTTTGGTATAAACTCAACTCGTCGTGTTTGGAGGAAGAAGAATACTGAGTTGCATCCCAAGAACACCATACCTACTGTGAAGCATGGGGGTGGAAACATCATGCTATGGGGCTGTTTTTCTTCCAAGGGGACAGGACGACTGATCCGTGTTAAGGACAGAATGAATGGGGCCAAGTATCGTGAGATTTTGAGCCAAAACCTCCTTCCATCAGTGAGAACTTTGAAGATGAAACGAGGCTGGGTCTTCCAACATGACAATGATCCAAAACACACTGCCCGGGCAACAAAGGAGTGGCTCCGTAAGAAGCATTTGAAAGTCCTGGAGTGGCCTAGCCAGTCTCCAGACCTCAACCCCATAGAAAATCTGTGGCGGGAGTTGAAAGTCCGTGTTGCTCGGCGACAGCCCCAAAACATCACTGCTCTTGAGAAGATCTGCATGGAGGAATGGGCCAAAATACCAGCTACTGTGTGTGCAAACCTGGTAAAGACCTATAGTAAACGTTTGACCTCTGTTATTGCCAACAAAGGTTATGTTACAAAGTATTGAGTTGTATTTTTGTTATTGACCAAATACTTATTTTCCACCCTGATTTACGAATAAATTCTTTAAAAATCCTACCATGTGAATTCATGGATTTTTTTTTTTCACATTCTGTCTCTCACAGTTGAAGTGTACCTCTGGTGCAAATTACTGACCTCTGTCATCATTTTAAGTGGGGGAACTTGCACAATCGGTGGCTGACTAAATACTTTTTTGCCCCACTGTATATTGTCCTGAAATAAGACCCAAGTGGACACTGACTGGTATTGGCATCCTCTGGGGCTAATGTGGAAGTGCCGAAAACTGTAGTAGCCACTTGAGGCGGGGCCCACACAATTTTTACATCCCAAAAATTTTTACTCTCTAAAGCTACTTTTGCAATTATGCAATTATATCAAAATTAATATGGCTTGCCGTATAATCAGCTATCTAACAGACAATCTAATAAGTGTTTGCTCCAGTGGAAAACTGCATTTCCTTTCATTTGTATGTCACTTAATGCTAAAAAGCAGGCATCTGTTTGTGCAATGCACTCATCCAGGCTCACTAGCAATAGCTCATAAGCACTTCATCCTGTTGTTCAAATATGATTACAACGCCCTGCAAAAAACAAAAAGAAGGTGGAGGAGATTATGCAAAGGGCTTCAACAGTGAGAATAAAAAAACAAAACAACAACAACAACAACAACAAAAAGCCCACCTTCAACCATCTTTTATATACAGTCTAGATTTTTCACAAATTCACCCCCACCCCTGAAATTTTCTCAACATTATCACAATGAGCTTTATGCAAGATCACATATAACCAATGCAGTTAGATCATACGCTAAGTAGTCTTTACTTTCAGTCCATGCAACATTCTGCCCACGTAATAGCAACATTAAATGTCAGAAGAATTCACAGCAACTCTGTGGGCACGCCTTACCCAGGCAGCACTCTTACATAAACCTGCTTTGTGACAAAAAGCAAATGAATACAATGTTTTGACTGCCCAGAGGTATTATTATAGGCAGAGATACTCAGGTTACAAGTTTGGGAATGCATGTTGTAACTTTTCATCTTTTATGCCAAACCCTTCATAAACTATTTATAAACATTTAAAAAACAAAAACACATCCATGAATACTTTTCGAAATGCACGTTGATTTGAACTTCAGGAAACCTTCACAACCTACCACTACCTCCTGCAGTGAATATTCCCCTTTCTGTTTCTTTATACCCTTCAAAAGAAGCAATGTTCTGGTCGCCATAATTTGTCACAGGAAGCCCCTTGCGGCTTCACTACACCAGCTTTAACCTCTTAAAATAGGTTTTCCGTCAGAAGGAGAGCAAGAGAGGAGAGTAATGGAGAACCCCGAGGCGGTACATGCCTTTAACAACTACATTTGTGTTAAAGGACGAGACAAAAATGGCAGCAAAAGCACTGGATGGGATCAGAAAGTTGTTTTTTCCAAATGAACTTCAACAATGTTGCGATAATCGGGTCCAGGCATTGTCTAAAGTTGGATTTTCTCACAAGTAGAACACAATGGGAGATTTTGTTTTCACTACTTGAAACACTTCACATGGTTTAGCTGAGAGGTGGTGCCTAGGTAGAGCATGTAAGAGGCAGGACACATGACGTCCATTCGCTTGCACTGAACTCTCTGGACAACTGGTCTATTCACAGATTCACACGGGCTCTTTCTGACATTACAAAGACTTTGTACCAGGGAGATGGTAGCAGGTGCTGTCACACACACCTTCTCTGCGTGATGTCTGGAAAAGTTCAGTGCTGTGTTTCCTTTTTTAATTGCTCTAATAATTTATTTGACCTTTTACACAAGATTCTACTTCTTCTACTAAGTTCAGCAAAATAAGCTGAACTTTTTTTTCCCCCCGGAAAGTCGCATTAGACCACTGTAGGTTATGTGGTGCTGTGTATTTCAACATCAGATGGTAAGTGTGAGGCTCTGTGCAGGCATCTAGGCAAACCAAACGACGACTCGGCCATGGACTTCCTGTCCGTGTATGCAACAGATTATACTCCTCGATTAGATGAACTGCACAAAGACAACAGCCTTATGTGGTGGAGTGGTTAGCACTGTCGCCTCACATCAAGAAAGTCTCTGGTTTGAACCTTTGTGGGTTTTCCTCTGGGTACTCCCGCTTCCTTCCACATCCTAAAGACGTGCATGTAAGGTTCACTGGTAAATCTAAATTGGCCGTGGCTGTCGGGTTAATAAAGTGCTTAAAGTGAGTAGAATAAAGTGCTATATGAATGTATTGTTAAGATGTGGCAGGGAGTTTAAAGCACTTTAGTGTTGCTTTATACTGTCAGTCCTTCTTTCCTTCACTGATATCAGAGATAAATTAGATCATCTCCTGTGAAACTGGAAGTACGGCAAAGTTGCATAAGCTCTTTGGGAGGGCACGAAAAACACTTTTTTTGCTCGATTGACATCATTTAAGTTTACAAGACTTGTTTTCTTCTCATTGTATCTCCACAGTTTTAAGTCTACAACCATTCTACCGCGTGATATCTGTGAGGCTGAACAAGAAAGGAAGGAAGCAACATTAGACTGCTAAAACAACAGAGCCCTATGTTGTGGACCAATTCAAGAATACATACTAATTCCAAATCGTGTTTTTACTGGAATCGGCAGTAGCTTCCTTACATTGTTTATCAGACCGTGTCTGTGAGTTTTGCCCCTTTTTCTCCTAAATTTTTACATTATTGGTAGATTATTTTTCTTCTGATAAGGCTGGCTGACAAACAGATATGCTACAAAGATTAGACATAGCACACATTTATCGATATCTGCACACGGTGTTCAGTTGGTACTAAAATGTGGAAACATAACCCCCTGCCGAATAGAAATGCAAATGAACAAGGGTATTGTACCTTTGAATCCTTCCTCGTCAAGGACAACTGTGTAGTTCTCTGGAGTCTCAGTCAGACTAAAGAACTTGCATCTGAAACAGGAGAGGAGGCACAAAAAAAAGAAAAAAAGAAAGAAAAGTAGGAGATGAGAAGAAGGGTAAGAGAAACAGGAAAAAAGGCCATGTTATTCATTTGCAACCAACAAAAGGAGGTTCAATATATTCCTTTAATAAGTAAATGCAATTTTTCACCAATATGTACATAGGGTTTCAGGACTGGATGTCCCTTAATTGGCACAAGCCTAAAGCTCTATATTATGCTTCTATCACTCCATTGTCTATAGCAAATGGAGGGGAAACATACCAAACTGGGGCACTGCTTTGGCTGACAAACGCTCCTTTCAAATAATGTCTGGGCAGCACAGTTTAAAAGGAGATATATGAGCTTATAAAAGTCACTAGATTGTTTATACACATCTATAATTAAATCTGTTTTTCAAAACTGGATGAACCATAGGCAATGGTTTACATCTTTATGGTCTTCTTGAAGCTTGTTTTTTTTTAAAAAAGTGTCAGTTTCATTAAATGGTGGTGTAAAACAGTGTCGTTTTGCCTGCTGATACAGCCCAACAGGGTTAACAATTTATGAAGAAAAGAGCAGCTGATATGAAACAAGACAGAACATTGATGACAATTTATTGTAATCTCTTCACCAAGCTTTGAGCTATTTGTTGTAAAAAGGCAGACTCAGTGGCTCATGTTCAGTCCTACTGAATGGTGTCTCTGTGAAGAAAAAAAAAAAAAAAAAAAACACTAGGCCAATAGGATTTTGTGTGGTTTGACAGAGGGAAAAAAAAACTCAACAATCTGGTAAATGGACTGGTTCTTATATAGCGCTTTTCTACTCTTTCTGAGCACTCAAAGCGCTGTACACAACTTTTACATTCACCCATTCACACCCATTCGCACAAGCACATTTTTCTAAGTGCTTTCTAAGGTAACATTCACACACACATTCATACTCCGATGGATGCATCGGAGAGCAATTTGGGGTTAGTATCTTGCCCAAGGATATTTGGCATGCAGACTGGGGAAGCCAGGGATCGAACCACCAACCTTCCAATCAGTAGATGACCTGCTCTACCACCTGAGCTACAGCCACCCTGGTACGTTCTCAAAGAACATACAAGTAAAGAATACAAAGGGAAGCTGATAGAACTGATCTGTGCATAACTCTGTCTATTGTCTACTTAAACATTAATATGAACTTTGACAAAACAAAGCAGGGTTTAGTTTTTCACTGGCCAGACTAGACTTAAGATTTGCACTTCTTTAAAAAAGAAAAACAGCCACAGTTCACACTTCTAATGTGTTGAGTTTAAACTGTTGTCATTTTGTTTCATATCTGGTGCCATTCTGGACTGGAGGGCTTCTAACACTTACAATCAAACATTTCTGAAGTCAAGCTTGACTTGGGGGTGGAAACACAGGTAGCCTGGCTCTGTCCTTCAAAGCTCAGCTGATGATGTTTGTCTCACAGAATGTAATGTGATAGTAAACACTGTCTTCTAGGCTGCTATAGATAAACTTGAAACTTCATACTGAAGAGCCAAATCTTGGCATATATATTTACCAACCATTTTATTAGGTACACCTTTTCAATTGCTAATCAATACAAATGTCTAATTAGCCAATAATTTGGTAGTAAGTGTGTGCATTTAGCAATGTCATCAAGTTCAAACAGAGCACAAGATTGGTGATTTATGGGATTTTAAATGTGAATATTTCAGAAACTGCTGATCTACAGGAATTTTCCCACAACGCTCTCTCCCAGAAAAAAATAAGAAAATATCCAGTGAGTGGTAGTTCTTTGGATGAATAATGCCATAATTTGGTGTAAACAACATGAAAGCATGGATTCATCCTGCCTTTTATCAACAATTCAGGCTCATGATGTTGGTGTAATGGTGTGGAGAGTGTTTTCTTGGCACCCTTTGGGCCCCTCTACTACCAACTGAACATCATTTAAAAACCACAGCCTACCTAAATATTGTTGCTCATCATGTCCATCCTTCTATGACCACCAAAGCTCAAATAATTTCAGACTCGTTTCTTGAAAACTGAGGTCACTGTACTCAAATGGCCTCCACGTTCACCAGATCTCAATGCAACAGAGTGCTCTGGAATGTGGTAGAACAGGAAGTTCACATCATGGATGTACAGCTAGCAAATCTGCAGCAACTGTATGATGTTATCATGTCACAATATGGACAGAAATCTGAGGAATGCTTCCAGCAGTTCTGAAGGCAAAAGGAACAAAGAGGTATACCCAATGAAGTGCCCTATGAGTATACAAAGCAACAAAGGATTAGGGATTGATATTGCTGGAATTTCATTAAACACCAATATTATTACTGATTCTTCTTCATAACACTGATTTTTTGAAGTCAATATTTGGTCCCTATTTAATGTCCTGTGTTGAAAAAACAAAAACAAAACAACAAAAGCACATGGCAGACCAAAGCAACTGATCAATGACCTAAAAAAACAAAAACTTCAGGTGTGCAAATTCCACTGCCACAGGTTGAAAGCCTATGATTTAGATGGACTGGCAATTATGGAACCAGATTTTAGCTAGAACTAGTTAATACTTATACCCTTGAGAGGAGATATCTGCTAATAACTGGTGGATTAACAATGGGGGATAATAAATGTTTTGCCAGAAAGAAGTCAGGCAGGGGCCTCATTAGCGAGTGTTTTTATTTTTAGTGATGGAGAACCTAAAAGCAGTTTCTAAATCGAAGATCTCTTTGTTTCATTTGAAACCCTAACAAGGAAGTGCGATATTCCTGTATTCTTACAATGTCGCTGAAGATACATTCCTCTTCCTCTGCTTATCAGTCAGCTTAGACTACTACAGCCAAAACCTGAGAGAGACAGTCTAACTCCTGAGTCAGCAAAAAGTAATCCCTGGCATGAAATGGGACAATCACGCCACATAGACAAAGAGAGAGGCAGAGAGAATGCTGTTAACAGTAACTACCGGCTTTGCTAGCAAGCTCAGCCAGCCAATTGTGTTACAATACATCTCTCATTTCCTGTTGACCCCTCACCTTCCCTAGCAAGCAGTTTCCTGCAGCTAGTGTATGTCAAGCAGCTTTCCTGCAAGTAAAAACGGCAACGTTTAGTGCACAAATGAATGTGCTGTGTCGTTTGGAGCAGAGGGTGAAGACTGACTTTGTACATCCAAGTAAGCCACAGCTCAGCAACATTCTGACAGTTTGAGGAAACTATCTGGGAAACAAGTGTGCATATTTGGTTTCCTGTTTGCAAAGTACATGCAAGACAGATGTTTCACCTATAGATCTATGCATTATAATGCACTATGAAGAAAGCTGGAAAACCATTTGCACTGCATTGTTTTTGCAGTCACATGAAGACTGCAGAACTGCAGTCAGTACAGCCAAGCCAACTTCTTATGAAGTCAAAAGGAAGATCCAATTTGACGTCTACTGTTGTAGAAAAAGTAAAAAGTATATTTTCTTTCAACTTCCTTCAAAGAATAAATCTGCTCAACAAAGAGTTATTGCTGTTCATAACTTGGTGGACACCAGTGGCACAGATGCATTTGCAGGCTTGCCACTGTAGATTCAGGCAAAGAATCTACAGTGGCAAAGCAAAGTCAGTGTCCCAAACATGTTTTGTACAGCATCCAGTAACATGGGTTGGAAAAATAAGCTTCTGTTGAAGTAGAAGGAACACTGAGAGAAGGAGATGAAAATAACTAGAAGAGATGAGGAAGCAACGGGTAGCGAGGGAGCGGCCAAGTGGGGAAGATGAAAACCAAGCACACAAGAGGTTGGACTTTGATCCAGCTGCACAAAACAACGGGTGGTAGCAGCACTTAGGGAGTGAGGGCTGGTGACGGCACTGGGCCTGCAACTGATGCTCCAGCTGAGAAAACATGATAAGCACACAGAAAACTGATGCTCAAGGGCGAGGAATGAGCCTCAAGTCCTATGATCACAGCACGACAAGTTGTCTACTACCATAGCAACTTATGAAAACAAGATTCTTAGTTTTCTCTCAGGCTTCCTTTTCCCCCTCCCCCCCAGTTTCATAAAGGCGGGTGGGTACAGGGTGTGGGAAGTCCTCTGTAAACAGGAGGAGCGGGAGCCCCAACCTTGACGGATCACTGAAGCAGACAAGTGGAAAACTCCCAACCGGGTTTCTGGCTCGGCTGAAGTATTGTTCCAACCCATGCTCTTGTTAGTTAGCCACCAAAGAGAAGAAAGGAGGACTGTGTGGAGCCTGCGGGGCTACATCCACAATTCAGGAAGAACAATATATTGAGCTGATGCTGAGCTTTGTTTATTACTCTACCTACAAAGTGTAAACAACTACTAAAGACAAAACCAGAATAATAATAAGACTAGAATGGCTTAGAAGCCCAAGGTGCACATTTTTTCAGCCATTCTAGGAGAATTCACTGATAACTTAGATATTTTATATTCTGCAAAACAGAGTATTTGACATTTATGTTTAAGTTGGTAATGACACTGACATTTACAGAGTACTATTGCAGCTAATAGTGCACACTTTATTCCATCATATGAATATTTCTTTGTAGACAAGGCAAAGTGTTCCTTTCACTACTTTTAGCCTCTGCACTATAGACATAGTAAGCTCCAGCGCTAATGGACGCTGAAGAAAAATCCACTATGCCACATGTGATTACCTCCTTAAAATTCTGCTCAGAGCTGCGTTCAAATCGCTTTGCACAGGGAGTTGTTCACAAATGAATAGCAGAGGCCTGAAAAAGGGAGATGGCTAAAAGTGTCCCGGAGCAATCAGGCTTGTTTTTGCTCCCCGATTGAAATCAAGCAACTAAAAACAAACTTCTCCACCACTCCCCATTCCACATCACCTAGTATTTGACCAAAAGGTGGAAAAAATAAAAAAATCCCTCTTGCTCATGGAAAAAGAAAAACAATGGTGACATAACTCCAAAGCATGATCAAAATGCCCTTTCTGGTTTATTCAGTGCTTCGCCTACTTTTTAAACATATACTGCTTCACTAAACCTGTTCAAAAAATGTTTATACCTCTCAGTTTTTAAAAGTAACTATATATTTATTTGGATTTGCTTGTTAACCGGTTGCCCAATGCCTTCCTCACACAAATCCCACACATCTATAATTATTCACAGAGACATGTTATTTACTTTCTACAGTATTATAGAATAAGTCATCATGACACAGTGTGTCTAGTTTGAACATGTCAAACTTATTCATTACCCAATACTCAACCGAGTACTCATGAAATCAATCGAGCATGTACAGAGATGCATTTGACATATGGATTTATGTTAGATGTAACTTCTCTATGGTCTTGTAAGAATGCACTTTTACTGCCCATCTGCCCCTAAATAATAAAAAAGTTGCTCTCTTTTTAAGAGGAAGCCAAAATAAGGTACATCATAAGAACCTTTCAGAGTATGGTGTGATATACAGACTTCAGAATCCAGAAAGGCGATAACATAACGAAGCGCTTTCTAGACAGTCGTTTACAGGTTCTTTGTTACTCAACAGAGAGCTGCAGCTGAACCCCGCACGGCCTATATCATGGTGGTCTGAAGACAGATGCCGATCTCTTCTTTTGGTCATTTATACATGGGCCAGCCGCATTAATAAACAATTGCATAACAATGGAGGGATATCCAGGGATTAGCTGAAAACTGGTACTAATACATGGGTGAGATCAGAAAAAATTTCAGACTGCACGTTGGTTTCGAGGGCAGGTTGTTATGTATTAAGTTTGTTTCGGAGAGACGGGATCCAACCAAAATACACAACGGTACTGCACGCTTCTGAAGTAGTTTGATTAAAGCTGATTTTGTGCCCACTGGAAGAATCGCGTATTAAAGGTATGCAGGGCACAAAAATTCAGTTTAAATGCTGCAGATTTTGTTCAAATGCAACTATAAAACATAACGTCTAAAAACAAAAGCTACTGCAATTCTTTACATCTACATGTACCGTTGTGAATCATTCATGGAGGCAAAGCATGTGCAGGCAAATCGTCCAGTAATAGCTCGGCCACCCAGTGAATGAAGAGGCGCTGTAGGTTATCTCATATGTCCGTACTGGATTACCAAAGCTGATTCGTAAAGCGAAGCGACATGACCATCTGGCCCGATCAATGAATCTCCTTACCGTGTCCTGTTCCGGAGAAATATCAGCTTTATCAGTGGGTGTGTGAAATTCACCAGACCATTCTTGGATATACTGGTGACCCTCAGCCTGTGGTCCAATATGTGCAAGTCCATATTCCTGGTTGCGAGCAGTTCCTCTCCACTGCTCTGTTTCTGCATGCGGCGGAGAAGACGCCTTCCTAGCTGGATGATATCATTCAAATGTTAAAGAGACATAGGTCGTGAGTATTAGAAAAGACTAAAAGACACACGTCACGCTGGTGCTTCTCTCAGAAAAGAGAAAAACATGCGACGCAACCAGACGCCAGCCCCGCTTAACTACTGTATATTCAAATAAAGGGACAGCCCTAGAAAAGACACGCCCCCTCCTCTTAAAGCTACAGGTTTATGCCGATGCTTGGCACATGCACGCAGGGTGTGTATGTGAAACAAGCTGTGAGAACTTCCGGTTTTGTTTTTAAAAATAAAAGCCATCAAATATTCTCATAATAGCTTCTGTTCATTTAGCGGATTTGAATGCACAACTAAAACAAAAGATTACAATAATTATAACTATTACTATTATTACAATTATTTACACTTTTGTCACAAGAGTGTAAACAAAACAATATCAGTATCATTTTAAATATAATTACTTGCTGCTTTCCACCCCTCCATCAACTACTCATGCTGAAATCTACCAAAGTTCTCTAATGACTCTGCCATAGCAGGCCTCATCAAAGTTGAGGATGACCCAGAGTACAGACAGTGGCCTGGTGCCAGCAGAATCATCTACTAATCAATGTAGTGAAAACCAAGGAGCTGATGATGGGTTTCAGATCAACCACACCAACACTAGTGAACATCCAGGGAACTAGCATTGAGATTATGGACTCTTATAAGTACCTGGGTGTACCCCTACCTGAACAATAATCTGGACTGGTGTCACAATGCTGATTCTCTTTACGGGAAAAGTCAGAACAGACTACCTGCTGAGAAAAAAAACTGAGATCTCTTAGAGTGCAGGGTGTGCTCCTGAAGAGCTTTTTTGACTCTTTGGTGGCATCATCCATCTTCTGTGGTGTTGTCTGTTGAAACAGCAACTTATCTACAGCTGGGAGGAAGTGGTTGGATAAGCTCATCAGGAAAGCCAGCTCTGTTCTAGGATGCCCCCTTGACCCAGTGCAGATGGTAGGAGGCAGAAGAACTCTGGCCAAAATAAATCAATCTTGGGCAGTGTCTCCCACCCCATGTATGAATCTGTTGCAGAACTGGGGAGCTCCTTCAGTGACAGACTGCTGCATCCTAGCTGCACAAAGGAGCGTTATCACAGATCCTTCCTCCCAGCAGCTGTTAGACTTTGTATCCATCACTGATCCCAATGAACACAATAAGTTGTTTGCATCACTGCTGTTATTTGCACAGTTTTCCAATTTCCTGTAAATAGTCTCTCTTTGTTGTTTTTAAGCACTTTTCACAGCACTTTTTGTACTTCTGTAAAAGTAAAAAACAAAACAAACAAAAAAAAACATCCTACTCAGCTGCACATTTCTTTGAGCCTGAGTATATTTTTAATAACTATACAGTATTTTTTTCTTACATTGTAAATTTGCCCTGTGCTTTCCATTTCTTCGTTTTTATTTTATATTCTTTACTTTTGTGAGAATCTGTATCTGCCTGTCACTTTGGTGCTGAAACATGTGAATTTCCCCAATTAGGGACAATAAAGGATATTTCTATTTCTGTAACATTGCCCAAAGGTCAATAAAGACATGCTTGTTGAACCTGACCTCTGAGTAAAATTCTTGCGACCTTAATGGCCATAGACTAAAGGTGAACTCACTGACTAGTTTCTTGATTGATCTTATCTTCATATTTTATTGATTTGATCTTATATGATAAAGTTTTCATTTATCAGATAATTGCAGCTGTTACTTTCATAAACAGAAAAAAGTCAGTCATAAACTCGCATTTCAGGATTAATCCAGTATGTAGAGAATTACTCAAGATAAAGAGATGCAACTCTAATTAATGATGTTGCTCAGGGTGACATGGTTTTTATGACACTTACATAGCTAGGCTATGGAAAAAAAAAAAAAAAAAAGACTACAGTATGGTTTTGCACACTTTTGTTTTCCATCATTCTAATGTTGATTCTAAATATTACAAGAACCATATTTTGTGTAGGTCACCTATTATTTAAAAAAAAATATCCCAGATTAATGTATTAATTTATGTAACATCTTTACACATTGACTTTAAATTATAATTGATTCTGCAAAATTGAAATGTACTTAATTTTCAAGTACAATCAGTGAGGCAGGCTTTTGTTTTTATTTTTTTATCAAACGGTTGTTTTACATTCACTGTTGCAAATTAGCATCATCTCATTCATTCATTCAAGTCATTCATGTACATTTAATAGTACTATCATAAAAAATTTATTGTGGAAAAGAAAACAAACAAAAACCCCAATATGTGTTCTGTTACATCAATTAATGATCAAAACAGAGCAAACACACCTCACTTCACTCCACTAAATCAGAAGGTAAAAATTCCTCAATAACACCGTAACGCACAAACACTTTTTCTCTTGTGTTTCCCCCCCTTCACGTGTTTTATCTAAACCCCTGAAAATCTTGGTTTTTCATGTTCTTTATACTGAATGTGCTTGGAAATTGTACAACTACTTTTGACTTTGGCAATATCACAAACATGGAATCAGAAGTTTTACTTCAATGCTTTTAGTAACAACACAGATCATACAAAAGACATGGAAACTACAATTAGTAAGACCAAAAAGTTAAGTAAAATTTGGTCATTGAATTATTTGCAGTCTCAGTCGCTTTCTCATTGTAAAGGTGAACTCTTAGTTGGAATCATTATTCTTGACTCCATACTTTGTAACAAAGGCACTGAGGACAGACAGAAAGACACATGTTAGAAAATGATATACCGAAAATTACAATTGCAATAATAAACAAACAGGAAAGCAAACAACAAACATACAGCTCTTAAAATTCTTCAAGCTGGGCAGTATCATTTTATAATTTGATGCTCACACTGCTTAAGTCTCATATTACCATGGATGGCCAATAAATTACGATTTTTAAAAAAAAATTATTATTATTACTGCAATCCTGTCATCTCCATCACTAACAACAATGGGGTAGGGGAGGCAGCATTATATAATGTTCTGATTTTGTGGCAAACATTTAAAGAAAACATTGAAGGTTTATTTTAGCCCTACTTCAAAGAAATACAGATTTCAGATCCAGTACAGAGACCACATTAAACATTTCAGCAGAAAGTTGTTGGGAGGCATCTATGATTAAAAGAGTCTTGTGATCTACGAGTCTCAACTTTGCTGAATATAATTGCAGGTAAAAATAATCGGCGCGGTATAAAGCCCTGACAAAATCATTGGGTTTTTAAGGCATCTGGGTGAAGCATTTCTTTCTTACCTGTATAATACACGTTTACGTCCCATCCTTCTTTCCGCCAGGCAGAGTTTCTTGTCTCCTCTCGGGACTGGAGGCTCTCATAAGCTATGAAAAGACGGCAAAGAAAAAAAAAAAATTCCAACGAAAAAAGCAAAGCAAAAAACCCCACCACACACACATATTACATCGCATTATGTGTGGATAAAATTGATAGTCACTGGCAACTTCATTAGTTACACCTTGCTAACATCAGGCCGAATCTCTTTCGCCATCAAAACTCAATTCTTAACTACACAGATAGTGCTGGAAGGTGCTGGAAACATTCCGATCCATTTTCACATACAGGTAAAAACATGTAGTTCGTGGGTCACATATGGGTCAATTTGATCAGAAATGTCAGACCAAAATTGAATGATAATGTAAAAAAAGCCACCCAAATATTTCTTCCCGTGTGTTTTGAATTTCAAGTATTAGTGCATTCTGTCTATCAGTGAATAAAACAGCCAAACATGTCATATGGAAAACATTTGCAATACAACAATATGTCTCAGTATTTCCTCATGCTATTGACCCTGTGCACGAGAAAATACTAACTTCCTGGTTTGAGACCGGATGTGGGGTTGTACATTTCCGGTAGCTTTACTTTGCGGTCAATCGCTACTGCGAAGATATACTCCAAAATCATGTCCAAAACTCGAAAACTGAAAGATCGCGTTAAGTTATGAAGAGCAGAAGGTGGGAACACTCACCACTGTGTGTCATAAAAAATCGAATGATCAATTTTGACGTTTAAAGTGTTTAGATCGATCAGTTGTTTACATCACTCAACACAAGCAGAACTGCATCACTGCAGCAGAAGACACATCGTCCACATTCAGAAGCACATCTCTGTATAGTGACTGGTCTTATGATTTAAACAGGCAAATGTTCAGCATTCAAACTACAGGTGAACAATAGTCAAACCAGATGTTTCCCGTTATGTCGAGATCAGCTAGTCCAGTACACACCTACACAGCATGTTAACAAACCGTGAAAAAAAGCCACATAAAAAATGAATGATTGCTGGTAAGGGTTTCTATACAGTATTTACGAAGGGTATGTTGTGACTTACCTTCAAAATTAAAGTGGTCCCTCGCTATAACGCGGTTCACCTTTCACCTCGCTGTTTCGCAGATTTTTTTAGTGCAAGTTTGCATGCTTATTTTTTTTACTTCACATTGTGTCCTGCGTCCTGATCGCTGCAGACGATCTCCTCCGTGACGTCTCTCCTATACAGTACAGAATCTCTGCATCGATCGCTAGCAGTGTGACTGAAGTGCAGTGCTGTATGTCCACGATGTCCACGAAACATTTTGCACCGTCAAAAATAAAATTGGCTACTTGATTTCACCTATTGCTGGTTATTTTTAGAACATAACACCTGCGATAAACGAGGGACCGCTGAGAAATATAACATTTGAATCCCTTTTCTCTTTTGCTCTGAGGCGCGGGGGAAAATATTGACGTCGATGAACATCATTTACAGATATATTGGGTAAATGCCCGAGACATCTATAGAAATGTAAATCGCCGCTTGATTCATTCATTTGCTTAACTTGTTTTGGACCGTAAACAGGGCACGAATAGGACACCGGAAACAAAGCTCCCCACAGGAGTTTCCGCACCGGAAGTAGCATTTGCTAACGTGCACATAGTCAATTGTCATTTTAAAGAAACACACTGACATAGCTCTTTGTCTGAATGCCCTTACTTCATTGAGATAATACAGGCTTCAAAAATTTGTGAAATTTATGATTCTAGCCCAGAGGCTTGATATTTTTAATATCATCTGAACCAGAGTTCAGATGATATTAAAAATATGGACAACCACTCTTAAAACACCTTTAATAATTTGATTGACTCGCAATATAATGCTTCCTGTTCCAAGATGCAATCAAAAGACCAAATGTTATGTCGAGTGTAAAATCATCCTTTGTTGATGTTTGACACACCCGGGCTTATGTTGGAACCGTCACACTGAACTTTAGTGATTCATTAGAATACAGAATGTATGCAGGAACATTCAGTTAGCTGAAATTCAGCCAGACCAATCATCATCTTACTGGCATGTTCTAAGTGTAGAGTGCTTAATTACTCACCCCACAAGTGATGAACAACGTAGAGTTGGCCAATCTGTGTGAAGAAACCGCCTACTGCCTCATTGTTTTCTTGTCTATGTTTGATTGCCCTCGCCCTGTTGCAAAACATTATCTTATTTAGTATAAAGATCACTGAAACACTTCTGATATTTTCACTTCCACTGAAAGAGATTCAGACAAATGACATATGTTCAAATAAATTCAACGTATCTCACCAGCGATTGCCCCATTCAATCATGGTTCCTGGCTGAAGCACAAGTATAATATTAATTAGAATAGGTTTGAAACTAGATTATGACATTACCACCATCATATTTCCATAGAACTGAAAGACTGAAAGCACTATTTATCTATTATTCATAGCTACGTTTTATTTTGTTGTTTTTGTTTTTTTAACTGATCAGAGAACTCTGGGTGTCACAAGCCTGCATGCAAGAAGAACTGGAGCACTGAGTAAACAGATTTTTATCATAGCTGTTTTTGAACTTCTCTCCACTTGTGACACTCTTCAATTCAGTGAGTCAGGTCTGAATAAGTGAGCTGAAATTACACAGAAAACCTTGGAAGGGCAAAATTGTAGAATAGGCCAGAGGTGAAAAAATATGACTACTTCAAACAGATGAGAATTGGATTACTTGTTCAAGAAACGCAGCTGAAAAATACGGAAAGAAAACATCGAGAATAAGAACTATGCTAGTTATGTAACAAATTTATAAACACTGTACTGACAGTTATACAGGATTACCAAAGTTATATTATTACTGTTTGAACAGCACATGAACAGTACACTAATACATCTAGATTTTGCTAAATGTGTACCCTGCCATGCACTTAAAAATAGTATACAACATGCAGATGTGTATATTTTTTGTAATTTTGCCTTTGTAAATCACCACAGGAGATTTCAAATCAAGTAATCAAGATATATCTAAAGAGCAGATGTCATGTTCTGCCAGGCCTTTCCTGCTGTCACCTTCATTTGCTTCTTGTTTCTGGGTCTCTCCGTCTTCAGTTCGATCTTCAGTAGATAAAAAGCATGCTTTAGCATGTAGCAGGCATACATGCCCACATGCAAAATTGCCTCCACCATATTTGACAGATAACGTGGGATGATTTGGATGGTGAGCTGTGTCTTTCCTTCTCTACAATTTTATCCTCCCATTATTTTGGGGTAAAATGGGAACAGGCCTCAGCTGGTCATAAAACTGCTCGTCAATGAACTGTCCAATTACTTTTGAGCTTCTGAAATGGAAGACTACGTATAAAAATAAAATTGAAGAGGCTCGCTCGCTTACTGGAGATAAAAGTGAAGTTAGGGAAACCCAGAAACAGACTGCTTTGTTAGTTTTCCTACAAATCAAACAGTATTTATGTTGTATTGGTCACACATGTTCAAGCTATGCATTTTAAAAATGTGTAGCATAAATAGATACCTTAAGGTAATAGGTGCGCATTTCATAGAGGTTTGGTCCTTGTCTGGGAAGGGGTTCATTCCAGAAACTGAACTCCAGAAGAAGTTCATTTCGTCTTGAAAGCAACATTTTGGCTCTTTCCTTCCGAAACTCTAAGTACTCCTAAAAAGGGATAAAATGATTGTTTTTAACGCTAAAAAGTGAATATTAATATTATATCTTAAAAATCAAACAAACAAAAAACAGCACCTCTGAAATGCCTTTTCTCCACAGAAACAACACATTAACATTTAAAGAAAATTCTTACTTAAAAAAAACAAGCAAACAAAAAAAACCCAACAAATTAAAACAACAAAATAAGCAATTTTCCCCAGGAAAATCAAAGGCCTTGTATGTATTGTATGCAATGTTGACTGAATAGGAGATGTTTAAAAAGGTCACAGCATGCCTTGTTAGCTTTCAACTTCTGCAGACAATCAGTCAAAGCTGGGTAGCCTCCTCTGTATCGCCACAGATGCACTGCAGAAAAACAACAGCAGATGTCACTGTAGCACTGCATAAGGTCTGATGCCACCCACACAACTAAGAGATAAAGAACCTCCATCACCATGCAATTACTTTTTATAGTTACTGTTTGCTTTTTATGTATACGATACACTTAAATGATCACGTTAATTTATCATATATGCAGAAGGTGAAGTGCTGGTTGTGAGTCATCAGGTAGCATCTGTGTGTCTGCAAAGCTCTGCAAAAAGTCAGCCACTGAAATTGTGTTTTATGGGAACTTGATACAGGAAAGAAAAATATGTCCAACAATCTACATGCAGCAGCAGCGATCAGTCAAAGGTGTCTTTTTGCATTTACTGCTTACCAGTCTGATCCTGTTCTCCATACCAGGTATTCCAGCTTCCAACTACCTCACACGGGTAGTCCTGGTCCTCGTGAAGTCTTTTCTGCACTTCAGCCCTAAAGCCAGCAAAAAATTAATAAAATAAAATACAAGTTAATGAAGGTGTTTGCTGTTTGGAAATTGGCTCTCACTTTAGCTTAAAAACCAACTAGAGGGCAGTCAGGAAGCATAAAAATCCATCCAAGATATAAACTCAGCTGTATCTTCACTTCATTTTTTAAATACATTTATATCATGAAGCTCATCTCATTTTAACTTTGTTCAGACCATATCTTGATCAATTAGTCCAGCACACTGTCTATTGCACTACTGAAAGAAATCCAAAGAAAGTAAAGCACTGAAAACGTAACTTGACTGACAGAGATGCAGGAAATATTTCAAATGTATCAGTACATACTCCAGACTGTTGTATGCTTCTAGGCATTCTGGTTTGACGTTATGAACTGAAAACGAAAAAAGGCAGAGAGAAACCGATCAGAAATGGATGCATTTAAAAAAAATAAAAGCAACATTCAAATTCTTCAACAAAGTAATTTCACACTCCGATTCAGCAAAGACTTGATATACAAAACTGATTCACTTGCAATAGGTTATAGGCAACGGCTGATAGAGTGTTCAAATTGAAATCCCTGTGCGGTGTGATGTACGCAACACAAAAGATTAAAGCCCCGAGAGAGTGATAGATTTCTGTTCGAGAGACAGAAACCGTTACCTCTGCAGACTAAAAGAAAACCAGACAAATTGTTCAGATGTCACTAAAGTTTACAGGCATGAGACATCATATTATCTTTGAATTACTTGTTGCTGTCAGTGTTTTGTGTATGCATAAGCTGTTGCAGAGGATTCCCATTTTCATCTCTCATGCTGTTTTCAGTTTTCTCTGAGGTCATATGGCCTTCCATTTAAATGATTTATTTCATTTTTGAGACATATACAGGTGCCATGTCACAATAATGTGATGTAAGTGTATCGCAGGCACTTGTCTTTGGCCTTCTGTAACCCAACACTTAAAGAAACTAAACCCTTGCTTTTATGTAAGTAAAAAGGTGTAGGCCTACATTGAATCTTATACAAGTTGCTGGTCTCCTTCTTTGAAAGCAGGTTGGAGTGAGCATCTTTCCTGGCATCGACTTTGTGCACAAATAAGGATCGGAACCAGCCTTTGTCGCTGCTCTCTGAAAACCTCCTACACAGAAACAAGATGAAAGAAAGTTTCACAAAAGCTCGGAGCAAAAACATAAAAACCCAGAAGTTGTCAATATAAAAAAAAAGAAAAACTTAAAAAGGAACATGGAGATGTGCATGACATATGGGCTAAAAGATAGTCATGCTAATATTCTTTGATATGAAAAACATGCATACTGTATGAGTGAGTGGGCTGAATGCCACAGCTTGTGTCTTCAACCATAAAACTTTTTTATTTCACCCACTCTGGAGTGGATAAAGGGGGAATATTTTTCACTTTACAACTATTGGAACTATCCAAGAGGCTCCAAATGGTATTTGAATATTAACCTAGCCGTTTCTTGCCCCACATAGCAGAGAAGTAAAACTTCAATCTGTCACGTGTTAAAGCTGTACTTTTAGAAGGTGTTCCAATGAAAAGAAGAGAAGTACAGGTGATATGAATTATTCCAAACAGTAAAACAGCAGTTTCATTAAGAAAAGTGACAGTAAAATTGACAAACATACTTAAACTTACATTTGAAATTCAGGGACCTTTGTAATTCTTTATAAAACTCACAATTTTAATACAATGTCACATTAACCTCAAATCCTGGATTTGCCTCATACTGTATGGCTGGTGTATCCCCACTAATGGATTAGGAAGCCATATTATGTTTCAAGTTAGTACTTGCAAAGTCATCTGCTGAGTCTTTTGCTTTGTTTTGTCATTTTAAAGTCCTAAAACTTTCAAGGTCAGTGGGACGTTTCTTTTAATAACCCCATGGGCCAATGGCTTTAATTGGAAGCTATAATTAAAAATGCATTTCCCATGGCACCCTATCAACAATAACAAAGCATATAATAAGCCAAAGACTTGTTTTCTGAATAACATTTCAGTCAGTGACAGAGCAAATGCGTGCTGGATGGAGGCACAAAAAAATATGGTAACCCGTTAACCCACTTTGAGTGGAACTGCACAACATTTTCATCCCTTGTTCCCCATCCCACATAGTGAGACAACATTTCCATTGGCTCTACAATCATTACCGCAGGACTTGTGGAGGTGTGTTACCTAAGGTAGAAACTTGTTAGTAGCCACAAAGTTTTGGTGGATAAGGCTGAAAAAAGGCTAAGAATGAAAAGAAATCCAATTATAATGTTAAATGAAATACTTAAATCATATGCTAAAGATAGGTTGACCAATCCCACAAAACTACATGTGGTAAAAACATTGTGTTTGTGTGAGACAATGTGGGGCATGCCAGCAATGTTGGGGAAACTTAAACAATTTAAACATGCAATCAAGTGTGTAGGTTACCAGCTTAGCTTTTAGCATGTATACGCTGAATAAATTATATTTAAATGCAAACTTTCCTACTTCGTTCTAAGTAAATACAATAGAGGATTAAAGCTGAAGTTTGTTCTTACGTCTCGTGCTTTATATACTCCTGTGTTCTCTTTTATTTCAATAGCTATTTAGCTGCTGTTCTATCTGGTAATGATCACTGGATTTCAATAGGGATGATAACCATAGGTTAGCTTAAGTTTTTGAGCAATATCTGACCATTTTTGCCGATTATGACACACAGATGCTGTGTCACCACACGCTATATTTTCCCTTGTTTAAAATAAATTTAAAAAAAATCCAAAATTGCATCCAGACAAAAACTGTATTTACCAGAATAAACTCACTTTATTTTCTTTGAGGTACTTTCCAACATATTTACCAAAATCAGCAAAGCTTAGGATTTCTCAGTGGGGCACTGGCTCAATATGTGGGACAATGGATTAAAAAGAAAAAAAGGGGGAGAGCTGTGCTGTCCAACATAAACAGAGACATCTGATCATCCTACTCTCAGATGAGTACGTGTCATACACAACATGCTATCGGCCCCATGTTCAGTTTGTTGGGACCCAGTTATCCTAGTGGTGGTTACGTAACCCAATAGAGGCAAAAAAAAAGTTCAGACAGGACAAAGTTCAGAGGTCCTCCAAGTGATCAAACCATGTTTGAAAAACAAAAACGTATCATAGGAACATAATGTAGAGATACAATATATCCATATGCAATATGCCTGAAAACATCTACACATGAGCAAAACATATAAAAGATATTGAATTGCAAAAAATAATGTTTTAACCGTTTGCCATTTGCTGCTTTAACAATTCATTTATTTAAATGTGTCCACATGTTTTCCTATATCTGCAAAAACTGGTTTACCTGCTGGTTCCGTGCAGATTGACAGAAATAGCTTACCTGTACAGCAAATATCCTTTAGCCTGAACAGACCTAGTTGTCGCCATGTTCTTCTTTCCAGCAAAAAGTTTCTTTAACACGCAAACAACTTGTGCTGGTTAATGTTTACCTCTGTGTGTGTGTGTGTATGTGTGATGTGACCGCTAGTCACGTTAAAGCTACTGAGTCAGCTAGCAACAGACTGAAAAACGCACGTGAAAGAGCGAGCCAGTGCACGTGCACAATCGATCAGACCCAATTAGTTGATCCTACGCCACACGCTACGTTTTTAATCCAAAAGATCAGTGTTTTATCTAACATCCAGTAGACCAGCGTATGTTGTTCTCTAAATGATATATGCGTTTAAATGAAGAACTAAACGCATACAATAAAACTATAGTCACAAGTTAATAATTATCGAGGTACTTATCTGCCCTGTATTTCAGGATTATTAAAAATGAAATATACATTACACCAGCCACTTTGTTTGGTACACCTTGACGGTATCACACAGTTGCTGCAGATTTATCGGCTGCACATGGGTAATGTGGACCTACTGATTCCCCAAGTCTCAAAGGTGCTCTGGATTGAGATGTGGTGATTGTAGAAGCCTTTTGAGTACAGTGAAGTCACTGTCACGTTCAAGAAACCAGTTTGAGATTATATAAAGTTTGTAATATTTTACATTGTTCTGCTGGAAGCAGCCATCAGAAGATGGGTACACTGTGGTCATAAATTAGGATGACCAACCGTCCACTTTTTTTGCACTTGTTGACTTGTAAAAGCCTATATGACATTTTTTATTTCACCATTCACATAACAGCACAGAGAAGGCATCATTTAAATATGTTAAAGTTTTCTTTAAGCAAACAGTCTTCTTAAAGTTCTTCGTGACTGGGCCAAGTGTCCTCTTTTTTGGAAATCAAAATATGGTCACCCTACATAAATGCATGAACATGGACAGCAACAATAGCCTGTGTGGTTTTTTGGGAGTCTTTACCACCTGCTGGTGCTCATTTGGAAATAAGGGGTCCAAATCTTCCACAACACTGCCACCAGCCTGAACCGTTGATATAAGGCAGGATTGCTTTCATGTTGCATATGCCACACTCTCAGACCAGACAATGTTTTTCTGATCTTTAGTTCAATTTTGGTGTTTAGTTTTGTGTTTTCAGGAGTGGCATCTGGTGAGGTCATCTGCTGCTGTAGTCCATAAGGTTTAACTTGTTATGCAATTCTTAGACGCTCTTCTGCATAGCTCAGTTTTATGGTTTTTTCCCCAAGAGAACTGATGCTCATGAGATGTTTTCTCTTTTTCCTGACCATTCTTTCTGAAATCCTTAGGTTATACAGAAATATTCCAGTGTAGTTTCTAGTCTGTCTGGCACGAACAACCATACCAAAAACACTTAAATCCCCATTCTTTTTCATCCTGTTGGTTGGTTTGTTCCTCACTAGGTCATCTTGACCATGTCTACATAGCTAAGTGTTGCCATGTAGTTGGTGTATGCATTAAGAGCAACTGAACAGGTGCACCTAACAAACTGTAAAGAGGTTGAAACTCCGGTGGCAATACTTGTTGTATGAAGAACAACTTTATTATTTATGGGTTTCTGTCTGTGACCCCCAACAAAAGCTTCAATCTCTACACTATTGCTCCTCTCCATGTACTTTGAAAGGAGGTGAAGTTGTGCCAGTAAGTGTTTATCACATATGCAATAGTTCGACTGATTTCAAAATCATTTTATGTTGTATGGAAGAGATGCATGCAGCCAAATGATCAGAGGGTTTATTGCGTTCTATGATACAGTACATATGTAACTAAAGTAGTAATAGTAATAAGTATTGATTATTTGTTAATGAAAAAATATGCAAACGTAGTCATAAGATTACCCAAATCCCTACAAGCTATTAAAAAGCCCCAAAATAAACCAATTAGTTGTCAAATGTATTCAAATGCATATACATTACATATTACATACAGTGTTCTGGAATAAAATACCTTGGCTTAAGATCATTTTGGTGTGTGGGAGAGATACATGCATACAAATGACAGCTCACTGTATGTATCTAACACAGCTCGAGTTGTCCTGCCTCAGTAAACAGGTCTCTTATCTAATAGTGGACTGTTCTTTCAAAGCTGGTTTTTCTATTAGACTAGTCATGCAGTACTTAAATCCTTTTTGTGCAACCCACTTTCACTTCTTTTCATACACAATACAGTGCTCTCTGATCCTCTCCATCATTCTACCCACTGACATTATATAACATCAAATCAGATCATATCTAAAAAGAATCATACTCAATACCTCTATTTTATGCCTATTTTCTATGACTTCATCAAATAAATTTGTTTTAAACACTACACACATGGTGTTTCTACTGGAAAATGAGCATCTGAATTGCCTTTATTTTCAATTGATTGGGTATTTAAGAAGTTTTATTTATTCACAGTGCATTTTATTCAGAAGGATATGCTCTCATGGCTCTTTAACAACAAAAAAAAGACATCTTTTTAAAAGTTATATTTTTGCAGGCATGCATCCTTTGGTTTATCTGTTGATGAAAACGTCCATAGGGCTTTGACAAGATTTCTTCCATCTTTGCTGGCATAAAAGTACAGCAATTACAGTAACACTTTTCAAGCTTTTGCTTTGCTGAATGTGCCAAAGCGGCCCCCATGATTTACTCTAAGCGCAGGGAATATTTCTTTCACTGCTGTATACAAGTCTTCAAAATCCCGGCTTACTGTGATGTCCTAGAGAAAGTGATACACAGAGGAACTAGTGAATAAGAGAACACTTGGAAAAAATGTCAAGGACCTAAGACGTGTGACTTACTGAAAAGTCTAAAGTCTCCATGGCTGAATCTGGGTTGTCCTGTACAGATTTAAGGATCCCATAGCATCCAGCATTCAGGATGGGGTTCCTACCAATCTGGTTACACACAGTACACAAGAAAAAAACAGCAAAAATTGTTATGTTCTGGATAGGCAAGTGATGAAGAACTTTCCTATTATTAACTTTAAAAAAATATTTCTACCCTTCATATCATGATATCTCCTCAGTGAAGCTATGTACAAAAAATAGTTTATCATGTTTTCTCATTCTGGTGGAGATTTAAATGACAAAATCAGTACACTTCTCACATCTGTTCAGCGCCCGTGAAGTTAGTCAATTAACTTAGCGTGGTTCTGCACTTATGAAATTCAATAATTAACTAGTTGAATGCAATTTTTTTGTAAAAATGATAATTAGCTGTTTATGTGGGTTCTGGGAAGGAACCAATAACTTCCTGGAGTCTTTGCTGTTATAACGCTTAATGCCAAGAAAGTTGTACTTGTAATTCCCATAAAACTGGAAAATGTTTTTCCTTACGCTTTAGTTTTTCTACAGATTAGACAAAGACAGTGGTAGGCAGACTGTGTAATCACAGAGCCACTATTTTTCAGTGTTTATGCTCCACTAAACTAACCAGCTGGTAGAGGTAGACATTCATTTATATCTATGGTATGTCCTCAAATGCCAGCTTATTCCTTTATTCCTGGGATGGTTTTGGTCTATTATTATTTTAATTCAAAATTTGCATTATGTAATTCTCCAGAGTCAATCTAAACAATATACAAGGAAAAATACAGCTGAAATAATAGTAGCAGATACAAATTCACCTTCTTAACACCACCACCATCACAGCATTTCAAATAATGAAGTCAGTATAGATGCAAACACAATTCCAAAATGAAAATGTTAACAGAAACAAAATAAAACAGAAAGCAAAAAAATGTAATGAAATGTAAAAATGTCATAAACTCATATTTTATGCACAGTAGAAGATAGAAAACAATTCAAATGCTTAAACCAAGACATTTTACTATTTCATGAAGAATATTATGCCATTTTTAATTTAGCAACACGTCTCCAAAGAGGAGTAGCAAAAGGCTAAAAAAAAGCTAACTAAAAAGAAACATCTGGAAAAACTGAGTACAGGTCAGGAAAATGATTAAAGGATTATCTTAGAGCAGCACTGCCTTTAAAAACAGACAGGGTTTCTATCAGGGAAACTGAACTAAGGAACACTTCCAGAATTCTATGCTATGAAAAATGTCAAACACAGGAGCGCACAAGCAGTCAGTATCCAACTGGCAGAATTTAACTCAATTTAGCATGTTCTCTATAACTTTTTCAGTCAGCTGAGCTGAGCACCTGACAATTCAGCTTGAGCATTTACATTAAAATGAAGTACACTGATCCATTTATTTATCCTATTTTATCCACTGATGCCCCCCATTGCTCGTGAAGCTAGAACCAATCTCTTTTCAGCAGCTTACATTCAGGGATTTGATTGTCTTGTTTACTTTGAGGCCCATGGCGAGGTGGATCGCTCCTTCAGGGGGTATTCGGTTGTTACTGTGGCGAGAAACAAAAGCAGAAAACAAGAGTGTGTGTTGGAGTGTGAGGGAAGCAATCATAAAGTGTTACTTTTTTAAATGGTATTATTCATCCAAGTGAATTTGTAAAGCAAGCTCTGTTTTACTAAAAAAGTTAAGCAAACGGTAGAGGAAACTGGATTATTTGATTTCTTTCTTTAAGAATAAGGGTAATCACCATTTAAGATCTATTAGAATCAGTCTGGAAGAGAAGTTTGAACTCGCCAGGAAGTTTATAAACAATGTGAAAGATAAGATTGTGAATTCTAATTTGTGAAAATGATCACTCATTAATCTGATCATTCGATAGTAACACAACAGAGACACATACCTGATATTTAACTCTTCTAAAACATTGTTCTCTTTAAGAGCCTGTCCTAAAGCACTGGCTCCTTCTTTCCCAAAGCCATTAAATGACAGATCCAGTATTCTAAGAAAAACATTTTCCTGAAACACAGAAAAGAATATATCAATACTTAAAGGAACAACTTGAACAAGTTCTCTAACAAGATTAAATCTCAACAAAAGAACTATCTTACTTTAAAAATGACAGTGCAGTATAGATTCTGAATTAAAAATCCCTCCCAGGGTGTGAATCAATCACACCTGTCAGTGATCAGGGTCAACTTGGCCATGTTGGTCAATAAGACAGGGAAAGGAAAACTACTGTATAGCTTCTCTTGCAGTGAGATGCTTGATGAATACCTGCCTGGGGGGCTGCTTCACAAAGCAGGATAAGGGAGTCAGCCAAGATATGAGATGTCGTCTGCAATTAGCAATTACCATATTATTAATCTTAATAGGTTTTGATGTCAGTGTAGCATCATTATGATGTTGTTATAATTCTTTTACCAGCTAAGTATCCCTGGTTTGGGAGTTTCCACTCCACTTAGCCAAAATTTCAGTCATTATCAATTCAGATAAATAGATCGCTTTATGTATAATATATTGTTAAAGGTGGGTGGCCAAAGGTACAGTTCACAAACGTTTTTTTGTACTTTCCTTTTATTGGATTCCCAATTTTTCAGTTCAAGGCCCTTTTTAGAGAGGGACTTACTTTCACGTTTTTTTTTTGGTTTTTTTACTGGTTTCATTGGTTACAAATGCAGATATGAGGAAGTTATATAAAGCCTTTCATAGCTTTAGGGAAAGTTGTGCAAAATCTGATGTAACGGGGATGTGGAGTTAGAAAATGGAGGGTTACTAGATTCAAGTATAAATTTTTTGGTTATGCACATGAAGTTAAATATTTTTACTTGACTGGTAAATTATTTATGCCCAACACCAGATGTGATATTTTTAGCCACTTTCATTTGACATACCGCTATTTTAACTTAGGATAATTTGTTATTTGATGGCTTCAACTAATCAATGTACTTTAGTCTTATTTTTCATTGTACCATTAGATCTTCTTTGTCTTGCATGAGGTCAGGAAGCTAATCTAGGGTTTACACATTCATGTCCAAGTGTATTACCCCAAGACCATTGGCCAGCATTGCTGCTCCTTTTTGTCGAATGCAATTCCATGCCAGGTTTAGCGATCTCAGCCCGGTGTTCTCAGACAGAGCATCTCCCAGGTGTTCCCCTTGTGAAAATAGAAAATGAACATACGAATAATTCAGGGCAATCTGATAAAATAAATAGTTGCATTATTGCATTTTTAAAACAATGAAATGTACTCATCCTCATATAAAGGCTTGTTTAGAAAAAGTGAGTCTGTTTATTAATTATTCATGAATAATTATAATGTTTATCTAATGTAATATATTAGATACACATTATATAATATAATATAATGTGTAAAAATGGTAACAAGATAGTTTAGACATGTTTATGAATTATTATACATAGTCAGAAAAACTTTTTTTTTTTTTTAAACTCTGCTCTTCAAAACACTGTATCATCTCCAGTATATTCCCTTAATGCTTTACTGAGTGACGACTATAGAGGTAACTATCCTGGACAAAAATATATACCCCTCATCATGTCACTGACATTTTCCATAAATATAAAAAACTGCATGACACTCGGTGGTTCATAATCACTCAAGATAATGTGCTCAGCTGGAAAAGCCATAATGCCATAGCATGAATGTCAGTGTGTTTGACTGCTACACTTTTGGTACATGCTCGAGTGCGCTTAAAACACATGAAAATGTACTTTGACATATCAGCAGAAGCATTGAGGAAGACAGAATAGATGTCGTCTGCAATGATGAATCATAGCGATAAGATATGGCGGTGTCCCCTTTCCCTCATGTAGATTTATTTTCAATTATCTATATCAGATGCTTACTGCTCTGGTCTGCCATTCTTCCACAAGGTACCTGTCACAAAGCTCATCCGCATGATAATTGAAAGAGGTTTTAATGAAGGCGAAATGTGCTTGACCTTTGAATGCCACAATCTGCTGCCGCATGCTGTCTTATGACTGCTTGGAGATAAGGCTGCACCATTATGGCAAAATCTTTTATGACAGCAGAACCCCTCTCCCACCCCCCTTCTGCTTACATGCTTACACACAGCATAGTCCTAATGTTAAATAAATCTGCACTCTTAACAGTAATAGTCGCTTCACAGGCCTTTATTGTACATTAATTATAAATGGAAAAGAGAGCAAAAATAGCATATACGATGACTTCAGCAGCTATTGGCATATTGAAAATAATCATTCATAGTATCCGACCAATTTATGGGTGGGCTGATACAAAGGCCGATATTACTACTTGCTGATCTACAGATATCAGTATTTATAATGTGTGATTAAAAAAAACAAGTAAGTAGTGGGAGAAACATTCTTTAGCCATGTTATGAGTACTGGCATTACATAGTTTGTCCAACAGAGGGCACTCTAGACAAATAACTATAGATAACAAATGCTAGGAAATCTGTTTATGTTTTGTGTGTCTGAAAGAAAAACGAATACTGGCTAATGTGTATATACAATTTTCGGTATTGTTATCGCTTGGCCTTAAAAATCCTATATCAATTTTGTTCTACTCATTTATGTACAGATAAAAAAGAAAAGTAAACACAGAATAACGTTGATTTTAGGCAATAAAATCCTTAAATAAATTATTTTGCTAGTCTTTAAAAAAATATCTTCAAAAGATGGAAAGAGAAACTATGCACCAATGAGTGTATTTAAATAGTTGTGTGCCTTATAATTTCAATGGTTTTATCTAAACTGTAAGTGAAATTACAGGACAATTATATAGGAAATTATAGTAGTCTACACTAATATTTTGGACTGTGCTCTCCAGTTTGCCCAGTTAACCCTTTAATCCTATCTGGCTAACCAAAATTAAAACTAGCAGCTACACCTTAGGCCAACATTAGTAATGGATCTTGTCTGTGCCTTCTGATCTCTGCTGCTGGTTTCTCGTGGAAATCAGGAAATCAGAGGGCAGATATTTTTAAAGGCCCAAATTAAGATGAAAAGCAAAGAAAAAGGATTTACATCCTATTCCCCACACTGCCTTAATGTCTTTTGCGATTTATTGATGCAACATATAATTTCTGGGTCCTGAAGTTCAGTTATCTGGTGCTGTTAATGGAAAATATGTGAAAAACTGTATCTCTTGCACAAATCTTTAATATCATCTTAATAAAAACTGGAGTCATGGGTACTGTTTCAATCTTTGAAAGGCTACAGCCTTATAGAAACTATGAGACCTTTACAAAACTAATTACTTTGCTACCTGCACTCTCCCCCAGAGCATTGTAGCTGAGGTCGAGGTGCTGTAGTTTGGTGTTGGTGATCAGCGCTGGGCAGAGGTGTTCAGTGGACCGGTCTGTGAAATGGTTTCCTGACAGAATGAGGCTCACCAGGGTGCTGTTCTCTTTAAGCATACCAGCTATGGCTTTGGCTCCATAAACCTCTAGATTGTTATTGGACAGATCCACCTCTGGGATTGACACACAAATTGAAACATCATGCAAGGTGAAAAGAGACCAATAAAAAGTGGCAAGTAAACTAAACACAAGAAGGTTCCAAAAAGACCAAATAGCATTCTCAAAATGTTTTTGAGCATTTGGTAACTGTCATTATTGCAGTACAGTATTTCACAAAAAAAAAGATTAATCATTTCCTCTGCTTTATTTTTTCTGAATTTCACATATTTCTCACATACTGTCTCTATTTTTGGAGTAAATTTCCTTTGGGAGGAGGTAGAGGAAAATTCAGTTTAAATGCGATAGGTTTAGCTGGGGAGTGCATTTGATAAAGCTTTTGAATCTAAAAAATAAATCACTGTTTTTAGATACTGTCACTACTACAGCAATGTGTCTGAAATGACCTTCCAAGCTATTGCGTGCTATTTAAGTTAATCAACTAACTTTTAAATTAAAAATGAATTAAGTTGGATTTTTTGATGGCTTATCACCATCTGAAAATGCATTTGGAAAGACAAATACTACTTAAAGTTATTTACACAAAAGTAACTGAGAAATAATGCATTCAGTATATAGTGACAATGTGCATTTCAACTGCAGCAAATCAACTGGACCAGCAATTTGGTTGAAGATAACAGGCATTCCTATCCTCCCCGAGACTGAATTATAACTACTTCTCCTGATCCCTAATATTTTATCTAGCACCAGCAGCAGCTGCAACATGCTTTGGCTTTTACTGAAACAGACTGGATAGACTGCTCTAATGATGAATCCCCATAAGCTAGTTTTCTTCAAGCACCACCCTTAGGTCAAAAAAACACATTGATGATTTGGAGGAATTACTGAAGCCAACTCAGATGTTCTTATTTTTTCAATCAATGATGAAGATGTTCTAGCTTTGTGGATTTTTTATTTATTTATTTTTATAGAGCAACAAACTATTTGCTAAATGATGATCTTCTAAATTGGTGAGACAATTTCCACTCCAGCTTACAAGTTATCTCTTTTATGGTGCATTTTTGAGAGTTATACCAGAGAATCAAATACTTGTGATTTGATGCTTTTTCATTTTCTACTGTATCTGGAATCATATCCAGTGAAGATGTAAATTTATTAATGAGATAATCAACCTTTGTGGGGGTAAAGTTCAGTAAAGTTTAGCTGGTCTGCAGTATGTTGACACATAGCATTGAAGAAGATAACAATGGAGGAATTATATTGGTAAACTAGTTACTGCACTTTCAGTAAGACATCTACTGTGATGAAATATATTCCCCACTGCGGCGTGATCCATTATTGTAAAATTAAATGTTGTTAGGAACTGATCAGACAAAATGTGGAAATTATCAGACAAATATATAATATGTAATGTAAAAAATACATAAAAACAACATGACATTCCTGAGTTAAAACTTGATTAGCTGTGTTGTCTCTAACATGTGACTGTGTGCATCTGAAGTTGTTTGCACAAGTTCTTATTATAAATTGCAACAAAGTAACATGTTCCTACAGGAAATTGAAATTTCTTGCACAGTATAATGATTTGTTCTTACAATTATCTTGTGTATAGGATAAATTTCACCTTATGGGACTTTAAGGCTTCGGTATAATGATATGTAGAGGAACCATATATAGGTGTTCTTCTCCTTAGAGTTTTCTCATGTTCCAAACTGCACATACAACTGGTGCAATATGAGAAAGAACAGATATAAAAGGGAAACTTGAGATGGTAAGTGTTTTATATTTATTGGTGGAAAATGTTGAATATGTTGATGTTGGGGTCCCACCTTTGCCATTAAGAAGTATAAAGAAAAAAAGAACACAACGTGTTGAGTCCACAGTAAATCACAGTAAATCACAGTAAAACCACCTGTAATGTAGCAATTTCCTTTTAACATCTCAGCTATAGCAGCTCCACCCATGCCTTCCATCCAATTATCTCGCAGGTTCAGCCGCAGTATTGAAGTGTTGGTTACCAGGGGAACCGCCAGTGCTTTGGTGCCCTGAAAATACACAACCATACCCCCCAACCCATCCTCAAAGTGAATTTCTTCTGTTTGTTCACAGCAGTATACATTCTTATCTGCATTCCTGTTAAAAGATGTACTCACACAGGTGGGCAGAGAGAGAGAGAGGGGAATATTAAACCTGTACAAGACAAATGAAGCAGAAGGGAGCGATGTGGAGGCGTAGGTCAGAAATGAAACTCACAGCACATGAAAATTATTGTTTCTAGCATGGCTAATGAGAAAGTTGAGTGCATGAAGCCTTAACTGAGTCGACTTGATGATAAATAGGACAGAATCTGCCTCATCGGGGTATAGCACGTTTAAATGCAAGCAAAGTAAATTTCTGTAAGATTTAAAAAGCGTATCAATTTCCAAGACATAAAACAGATAACCTTTGGAAGTCACACTTTGTTATTTTACCCTTTGTGTTTTGCAGATAAAGACATATTTAAAATCCAATTTAATCTGTCTGAATGACGTTCCTGGTGCTGCAACCTACGGAATGAGCTGGTTAAGGAACGAATTTATTTTTTATAACTTTCATTTACACCATTATAGAGCAGCGCAAGCCTGTAAAAATGTCAAACAGTGCAGCAGCTGAAAGCCCCTGCCTGACCAGTTTCAGTTTTGGAAAGAATTTACTCTTACCTCAGTCGGATATATAAAACCAAAGAGGTATTTTACACTGATTACTATTAAAAAAAAGACAGTAATTATTATCGATTACTAGGGATAGATAGCGGTCATAACTGACAAAAATACAATTTTAAATTTTGTTTTGTTTAATGTTTTGTGCTTCTTCTTTTTTTAAATGAGTATATTGTAAGGATAATAAAGAAACCTTAATGATGTGTATACAGTGTTGGGAAGGTTACTTTT
The DNA here is from genome assembly GCF_056152115.1 of Neolamprologus brichardi. Classification (NCBI taxonomy): domain Eukaryota; kingdom Metazoa; phylum Chordata; class Actinopteri; order Cichliformes; family Cichlidae; genus Neolamprologus; species Neolamprologus brichardi. The sequence goes on from NC_142115.1 coordinate 31,331,491, forward strand.
AAAATGTATTCCATTACAGAATACATGCCCCAAAATGTATTCTGTAACGTATTCCGTTATGTTACTCGATGAGAGTAACGTATTCTGAATATTTTGGATTACTTAATATGTTATCATGCTTTTTACAACTACATGAATGTACTATTGCTGTCATTTATTACTGTTACTGAAGGTTCGTGGCTCCGAACCGTAGTAAAGGGACCTCTGGCTAATACAGTGCGTTCTGTGTCGGGCTCGTAGCCGAAAACTAGCTTTACTTTGTTGTCTGGGTCAAGTTTGCTAGCGAGAGACAGAGAGAGGCGTTGAAAGGCTGCTCCAACAGGACTTTTTGTTTCAGAGGAAAACACGAACACAATGTACTGTCGAGTCTTAATAGCTTACTTACAACTGGGCTCGTCAGGCACTATTCTTGGCTGCAGTGGTTGTTATTATATTTACATGCTTCCAGCTCCCGTTTTTGCTCGATGACAGCTCGTACCTTTTCTCCCTCCCTCGCTCACAGACACATAACGTGTATGGCAGTCCATTCTCCTTGCAGCACGGACTACACTGCCCATGATGCTACATTCTTTAGAGCTATACCGGAAGCATTCTGCCGCTTAGCACAACAACAACAAAAAGGCCTCTCTCACCCAGGAAACAGGCAGAGAGAGAGCGTCACCCTGTAACCATGGCAACCGTAACGCTGCCGCCTGGAACAACAGAAGTAGCTGTCAAACAAAACCCAAACAGTCCTGACCCGCCACAATATGAAACAGGAAAGTACCGCCATGTAATCCATTTATTTCAACAAAGTAACTGTATTCTAAATACCACCTTTTAAAACGGTAACTGTAACGGAATATGTCTGTGAAGGTTCTCAGTCATCCAGGTCATCGTAGTCAAAGGAGCTTGCAAAGAAAAGCGTCTGGACTTGTTTAAGTTACTTGAAGACGTTTCACCTCTCATCCGAGAGGCTTCTTCAGTTCTAACGTCAAATGGTGGAGAGTCCCAGATATAAACCTGGTGGGAGTGTCCCCCCACAGAGGGACAAAAGGACCCCCTGATGATCCTCTAATCGCCTGAGCCAAGGTGTGGAACTGGGTGTGGGTCCCAATCAGCCAGAGTTTCAGGTGAGTTCATTGTGAAACCTGGCCCCACCTTATCATGCGAATTCCTGAGGTCAGATGGCCCAGGGTGTGAGTGGGCGTTAAGGCGTCTGGGAAGGGATCTCAAAACTGGATTATAGATGGCAGAGAGTTGGTGTCGTAAACCACCGCCTCTGTTCAAAGATGGTCGCTCACAGTGGACATAGATGGCTTCTTTCACTCCTCTTTCAAACCATCTGTCCTCTCTGTCCAAAATGTGAACATTGGCATCCTCGAAAGAGTGTCCTTTATCCTTAAGATGCAGATGGACAGCTGAATCTTGTCCTGTGGAGGTGGCTCTTCTGTGTTGTGCCATGCGCTTGTGAAGTGGCTGTTTGGTCTCTCCAATGTAGAGGTCTGGGCATTCCTCGCTGCACTGTACGGCATACAGCACATTGTTAAGTCTGTGTTTTGGCGTTTTGTCTTTCGGGTGAACCAGTTTTTGTCTGAGTGTGTTGCTGGGTCTGAAGTACACCGGGATGTCATGCTTGGAGAAAACCCTCCTGAGTTTCTCTGATACACCGGCTACATAGGGGATGACAATGTTGTTGCGTCTGTCCTTCTTATCCTCGAGGATGTCGAGAACTGAAGAAGCCTCTCGGATGAGAGGTGAAACGTCTTCAAGTAACTTAAACAAGTCCAGACGCTTTTCTTTGCAAGCTCCTTTGACTGTAACGGAATACAGTTACTCATATTTTGTATTTTAAATACGTAACGGTGGTACTTGTATTCCGTTACTCCCCAACACTGTGTGTATATGTATGGAAATGTTAATGTTTAATACTAAATGTAGTGCAAATCTGTTTATTTCAGGTTGTGACACCATAATAATCTTGTCTCTAATGTGCAGGACCATGTAATTAAATAGGTTTTCTCTATCAGCATAGATCAATAGAATGAAAATAGAAGAACAGAAGCTTGTTTTCTTAAGAGGTGAAATACTGGAGTAAGTATTGGTGAAGTCTATATAACAGACTAGAGCATCAAAGCTATGTATTCACAAAATGAAAACAACTGACAGGTAAGTCATAACATTGATTATCTTGTTACAAACGGAACTGTCAAATGTTGTCAACAACAAGTACTGTAGACGGGATGCAGGAAAAGCGTAATGGGCTTTAGGATAAAATGTGACAATTAACAGTATCGCTTGCTGCATAAATCAAATGTATGGAGATCTTGTAGGAAAAGCAATATTAGTGTTAATGTGTTTTGAGTAGATTTGGTACATGTTTTAAGGTAAAAATCCTGATAGCACATTTTATTATCTCATCTAAAAATCCATTACTGCAACTTTAATGGTCATTACCACTAGCTAAGACAAGAAAAACATCACAGTGAAATGCAAATCGTGCTTGTTTGATAAGTATCTGTTAGCTGCAAAGAACTTTACCACAAATTTTACCAAGGACGCTTGCAAACTTTGCACATTAGGTTTACAAAATAGTGGAGAGAAGAAAAATTAACAATACCTAGCTTTAAGGCCGGCTAAAGCTCTTGCTCTTCAAATTAATAAACTCGTTGCTTGTATTTGTTAAATGAGATGCTACCAACATCTAAATCATCTACATCATCCACCGCTACATCATCTTGTTCAAAAAATCTAAGCTGCAGTCAGTGCACGGAAATGAAAATGATCTAAACAATGCAATGGTGTTTATTTGTTTGTGTTTTTCTCACCAAGAAGCAATAGCTTACTTTATTAATAAAACTTACAATGTAGCATCACTACTACTGCTACCACAGTGAACTTTTGAAGTCTTGATTGCCTCGGTTGGTTTAAAGTATTTTGTTGGGAGGAGGATCAGCACAATAGGAGACAGATGATTAAGTGTTGGGGATGATCCATTTATGTTCCGTGTCCTTGGAAAAGAACTGAAATCTTTGAATCTCGGATACGCTGGACTTGGACACAGAACTGACTACTAGTGATCTCATGATCATCTATCCTGAAGGAGCCATGTGACTTTGAATTAGCATATCATTCACTGAGTAAAAGCCTGGATTAATCTAAAGTACTGTTACAAGATAATCGTTTTGAACATGCCTAGCTGGTAGTCAGTTTCACACGCATGTGAGGACCTTTGCACAGTTGGTTCATTTCAAATATCCTTCATCAGGTGAAACTGATCTGATGAGTGAGCCAGGGAGAGAAAAGGGATATATTCTTCCATTCTACACAAAAAGAGAAGGGTTGTGGGGGGTGGCCTGAACCTTCTGTATCAGTTTTTAATACAGCATGACCGCAGTTTTATAATGGTGTCATCATTTTCTTTGGTACCTAACCCTCAATAGCTTGAAAATCATCTCTTTAAAGTCTGTTTAAAGCCAGAAAGAAATATGTTGAATGATGTGTTGACTTTTTAACACCAGATAAAAATGTTTTCAGTGACCCTGATAAGGTTAAAAACTGAAAAAAATTAGCTGTATTGTCTGCTTTGAAATGTTCCAGGCATATCTGCTGAGGGTGTAGATTGACAGGTCTAATAAATGAAATGCACTAAGGGAGAAATTATAAAGTGCTGCAAAGACTATTTTAAACACAGTGTGGCTGTTTCTCTGATGCGGTCAGTTTGGAACAAAACTCTAAAACTACTTGAATTTATTAAATTAAATTTTAAATTTCTAACTTCTAACTGCTTAGATTTCTCAATTATTGAAATACCCCCCCCCCCCCCCCTTTTTTTTTTTTATAAGGTTTGGTTTCAGTCTCCAGTTTAATTTGTGGTTTCTTAGCTGGGGTAATAACACTCCACAGCTGTTGTGAAAACCACTGATATTAATATAGTTTGATGACTGTAAATCCCAAATTGCACAGAATATAATGAATACAAAGCTGATGGAAAGCAGTTAAAATTTTTACCTTCAGTATACTATTTCTTTTAAATACCTTAAAATTGCAATATCTGATTTTACTGTTTGGGTAGAATTAAATTGCAACACAAAGTAGGGCAGAATGATGTTAGGTCAGAGGACATCTTTGTATTCCTGGCCACCTGGCAAATGTAAATTCAGCTTTTTCCTCTCTTGGTAACTGCTTTTTGGTTTGAGGGAAATGCTGGGCCTCGGTAGTGTCTAGTGGCCAGTTGACTACTTTCTATTACTGAAAATAACAGCCAGCTGCAGCCAAACTACCAGTTTAGTTTTATGCTAACACTTTTTTTCTGGCTCTTTCCTGATTTATTTTCTCTCTCTCTGGGTTTTTTCTTTTTGGCATATTTTTCCGCGTAGATACAAAAGCAGTGTTTATGTGATGATTATCCAAAACTACCTGGCCCCAAGTGAGAAAGTAATTGCCCCCATTTATAACTCATGAATAAACTGTGAATAAACAGATTTTTTTTGAAAAGCTAAGTCTAATTTCTTTAGCCATACCTTTGCCTAATTACTGCTACACCTGTCAAATCAATAAATTGCTTAAATAGAAAAAACAACAAATCATGCAGTGACTTAAAGAAAGTCAAGAACAGCTGGGAAACAAAATCGTTGACATTTATTTGTCCAAAAAGAATTACAAAGCCTTAGAGTGAAAGTCATTACAGAGTGCTGTCTTTATGTTGCAGGTAAGGAGGCGGCATACGATCTGACGGGGCAGACATGCTACATGACAGCGTGTAAAACAATCCGGGTGGTCCCTGCCTCTTATTTCCTGCAGCATATGCAAAATAGCATGCTGGTTATGATGCATCACATAAAAACTGCATTTTGTATCTACGCGGACAAATATGCCAAAAAAAAAAAAAACCCAGAGAGAGAGAAAATAAATCAGGAAAGAGCCAGAAAAAAAGTGTTAGCATAAAACTAAACTGGTAGTTTGGCTGCAGCTGGCTGTTATTTTCAGTAATAGAAAGTATTCAACTGGCCACTAGACACTACCGAGGCCCAGCATTTCCCTCAAACCAAAAAGCAGTTACCAAGAGAGGAAAAAGCTGAATTTACATTTGCCAGGTGGCCAGGAATACAAAGATGTCCTCTGACCTAACATCATTCTGCCCTACTTTGTGTTGCAATTTAATTCTACCCAAACAGTAAAATCAGATATTGCAATTTTAAGGTATTTAAAAGAAATAGTATACTTTCTTTCATTATTATTATTATTATGGGGTGGCTGTAGCTCAGGTGGCAGAGCAGGTCAGGTTCGATCCCAGGCTGCCTCCTGGCTGCCTCCTGGCTGCATGCCAAATATCCTTGGGCAAGATACTAACCCCATGTTTGCCTACTGGTGGTGGTCAGAGGGCCCGGTGGGGCCAGTGTCCGGCATCCTCGCCTCTGTCAGTGCGCCCCAGGGTGGCTGTGGCTACAATGTGGCTTGCCATTGCCAGTGTGTGAATGTGTGTGTGATGACTGAATGCAGTGTAAAGCGCTTTGGGGTCCTTAGGGACTGAGTAAAGCGCTATACAAATGCAACCATTTACCATTATCAACAAATGGAGGAAACTCATTCCATTACACTTAACTTCACGTGTCTGTCTTGCTCTCGGTGTGTGTGTTACTTCCTGTCTTATTTTGATAGTCTCCTGTGCTGTGTATGCGATGTTCAGTTTTCCTTCTCTTGTTTTGTTAGCTAGATTCTGTTCAGCTGTGTTCCCTGGTGTTTCCAGTAATCCTAATTACCTGACATAGATGCGCTTATTAATAACATGTATTAATGTTTTTGTTGGTAATATTATTATTATCATTATTGCATTATTATTAATTATAATACTAACAATAAACATATTTCTTAAAACAATAATAAAATAGGAACATTTAGGGAGAAAAAGAGCTACAGAATAAAGAAATTAATCATCTTCCCCTGCACTATTGACAATCTTTTCTTTTGTCACCAGAAACTCAAACTCCCAAGCCTTCCATGAAAGTATCAGCCTTTTTGTCTTTCTAATAATTGTAATAATTTTGCCTTATTTTTTTACTATACCTGAGGCCCCAGGCCGCGATGCATCATAACCAGCGTGCTATTTTGCATATGCTGCAGGAAATAAGAGGCAGGGACCACCCGGAACGTTTTACACGCTGTCATGTAGCATGTCTGCCCCGTCAGATCGTATGCCGCCTCCTTACCTGCAACATAAAGACAGCACTCTGTCTCAGTCGTTCACGCTCCGTACCTTTTGTGTAAAAAGGAGTGATATTGCACATTTTCCCATTGAAGGACCTTTTGAGTGGGACATTGAAATATCTCTTGTTGTTGATTTTGCCCTGTCAGGAAAGCTCATTCATACCAGATGGTTTTCATTTCTGGTGAAAAGGAAGCCTGACACAAAGACTGAGATGAAATCATTAACATGCAGAATAGGACTCCACATATGTGGGTGGGTGCATGTAGGAGTGTCTTTTTTTTAAAAGTCATTTGGTGTTTGAGAAAATGGAAAGGCAGATAGGAAAAAAACAGATGGGTGACAAGAGGGCTTTGCCTTATCTTACATGGTGTGAACAAGAGCAAATTAAGACTTGCTATCAAAACATGATAAAATATTGTAACTATCCAACCCAATTGATCTCCTTTCGGTTGCCAAAATTAAATTATACCTTCAAGCTCCAAATCTGTATCATAGTCCTCATCAGAGCTCAAGCACTCCTGTACTTCAGGCTCCTTTTCTTCGTCTTCCTCGTGTCTTGTGCCTCCGTCTAGCACGTTCCTGTCAGGGCTTGAGTGTTGGTCTTTTGGCCCACGCATATCAACCTCTGTCTGGCTCATTCTTGGCTAGATGGAAAATGAGAAAGTAAGACATCGTGACTCGTCAAACCTGTCTGTTGTATGCAGCCTGTGTGAGCAGAGTTGATTGATTTTACTGCCAGGAGAATAAAACCAATACCTACAGTGTTTAGTTCATCAGTGTGGGCTTGTGTCTTTAAGATCGTATCCTTCTGTTTTTATAATCTTTGAAAGTACTTCCCTATCCTCCCACTCCATTCTTCCCACCTCTCTTTAACCTCTTGAACCACAAGCTATTTTTGCTCTCTTTCACTCCTTTTATTTCTAAGCTTATGGCACATTCACATATGTCTCAGTCAGTGATGCTTTATATTGTTATTTCCAGAATACATAAGTAGAATTAGTTAGCATAGCAGAACAGGTCCTGCACATGTTCGGGCACAGCTCTGATAGTGAATTTCTCAAAAGTGTAATTAAAACACAAGGACATGACTTTGAGGCCCTCCTTTTAAATACATTCATGTGAGTACACAGGTCAAAAGAGCAGTCTATAAAAGGAAGCAGCAGGTCTTTAGTCTGTACGTTTGAGGCTGTGTTTCCTTGCCCAGGGCAAGGAAAGTGCTTAGACGTGCCTAGAGATTTGGTTAAGATCTCAATTTCTAAAACCTATTATGCTCTTTTATGCTCTTACAGGTCTATAACATGCTTTCAGTTCTCACCCAAAGTCCCTCTCCTATATCTCATTTAATCTCGAGCTTTTTGAAATTCTGCCTTTGAACAGTCTTAAGAATCTAATCTTACCTACCTGGTCGTTCACACTTCCCTTGCTCAAGAGTTTGCAAACTTGGCTGCATAGTCGGTTTCCTACCTCCCCCAGCTGCAGCTTCCCACTTTCTGTTTCTGCGTCATCGTCTTCCAGCACAGACGGCAGCAGCACCTGCTTGGCCAACTTCTTCCCATGAAGCATGACACTGATAATAGCTGTAATATTGATACTAAGACAACTATTTTGCTACCTTTATGCAGAAATTCCTTAGTAATTTCTTTCTTTTTTCCTTCTGTCCTTTTTTTGTGCTTTTAGATCCAAACGGCAAGTAAAATGTTTGCGTTGTGAGCTCAATCACTGCACTGAATTTCAGCAGGATTTGGTGCACTATGTCTTCTCGCAACCGAGCTTACTTAAAGGTCTTGGCAAACTCTGCTGTGGTAAAAGGCTAGGGCTTCACTACCTGACTGTAAGTCACCAATCAGAGTTCTTTTGTCATGTTTGGATGGCTTGATTTGTTGACAGGTTGTCATGGCACTCTCAGTACTCTGAGTGCCGACTCTTTCAACCATGACAACCAACATTTACAGGAGGAAGAAAAGGAGGAGGGGGAAGTAAATGGATTGTTTGCTTCATAAACTGTGCACCTCACCCCCGAACTAAAATGCCTCAACCTTAAACACTTTCTACTGGCTGAATAAACCTTTCCACTCTGGTTTCTTTCTTATATAAACAAGAAAAACAAACCAAGCAAATGTGTTTACATATTCTGTAAATGTTTCTCTTTATTTGTAAGTAAATGCAAAGTCCTTGCAGCTGATGCATTAAATGGAATACCCTCAATTAAGTACACAACAAAGGTCATTATAGCAGAGGCTGATTGGATCAGAGTTGTTCATAGCAGCAGCGATACGCAAACACCGAAAAATAAGAACCTCTCAACAAAGTTGTTACAGTTCAGGGCCCTGTGAGACAGGCCAGACAAGCTCAAAACAGTCTCACTAACTGACACAGTGCTGGTAAAGAGACAGAGCTTTTTTAAATATGAACAGGAGACAAAGTATCATGCATTTGTTTAATGCTGCTGTTTTACCCTCATACCTAAAGGATATGACAGACACAACAAAGAATAGGCCTTTTTTTGTTCCTTTTAAATCAAGCAGAATCAAAGTGCTCATTTACATAATCAAAATACATTCTTAGAAAAGATTGTAGTGGTAGTTTTTATAGTTTATACTTTGTCTTTTGATATTTATATATATGTATAGAAGCTATATATAATATTCTTTTCTGTTTGCACATTTTACATAACAGACATTTTCTTGACAGCTTTCATTCCAGTTCAACTAAATGTGTTTAAATAAGTCAGAGCAGACATTCACCCAAAATGAACAACAGCAGGGAAAATAGGACCCACCCATTATCTCCCATCTATAACATAGCAAAATCAGAAAAACAAAAAAGTACTCTCAGCAACTGGAAGGGACATTTAAAAATCACAATGAAATCAATTAGTCATGCTAACAGCTATCTTTAATTTGAAATAAAGACAAAGAAAGGGAATAAACAAGACACATAAGCTGACAAGAAAAAGCCACAGGTTAATGCAAAGTGGGTGATCAAAAAAAACAATGTGGCCCCTGCACATACATTTTCAAATTACAACCCTGACTCGTTGGAAAGCAGCAAATGACCACAGTGGCAGTGTGATTGCCTCTTGTCTCTGGATGAAACTTCGCTGGAACTTAAAACAATAGAACCGAACTGCTGCGATCAAAACTAAAAGCCATGTGGGCAGCTTTCTGTTACCAAAACACCATCTGTAACATTAAATCTGCAGGCTTGTGTGACTCAGAGCAGGGTACTCATGCTTATTTTAAAAATCAGAGCAGTTTGACAAGGTAACAGACAAGTAGAATAATCATGTAAAAACACACACCTGAGATCATGCATGTTTTACACCCACTCGTATATAGAGATGCGCACACTTATGATAATTTCAAGGGCACACATATGCATGCATACACACATGCGTGCTGATGCCGTTGAGCAGGTGTCAGGTCACAGTGAAGGGGTGGCGCGTGAGCCACAAGGTAGCACAAACATGCAGAGAAAAAAACTGAAAGGATGAATGCATAAACGTAGGCAAAGTGTCAATGTAAGGCAAGAGGCAGAGGAGATATGATGCTGTTAAATAGATATTTTAAAGGCTCAATAGGTGATAAGTGGAGCAAGTTGACAGCTGTCGGATACGAACTGGGCAGCATCTTTTCCCCTTCAGTAACAACGTTTTGTTACGGATTACTTGAGTTTTAAGGAAAAGGCTCTTTCTATTTTACTGAGAATAAAATGAACAGATCAATACCAATATTGTGTTTTTACAGCAAATACAAAGCTACAGCCAAGAACCATTTAGTGTAGCTTAGCATACAGACTGGAAACAGGCTCTCTACAAAGGTCGCAAATACGGCACGATTAAAGCTCACTGAGTAACATGTTATATTTAATTAGTTTATTCTGTACAAAAACCAAAGTGTAAAAATAGTAAACTTGATTTATGGGCAATTAGGGGTAAGAAGACCTGGAAATGGGGAGAACAGCCTTGCTAGACCAATTTGTTGATATCAGCAGCATTTTAATTCTGGACATCAGGTACCCATGAATACGTTTCTTCTTCAGACTTGTGTTTTAGTTGGACAACCTTTGCAACATCTTAACAAAGTTTTAAACAGCTGCCACTGAGATAGCCTATTGGAGTGAATAAATGTATTTTCCATGATATCGAACAATTCCTTTAAGTTGTTACTTATTAATTTACTCACCGATTAGTTGTTTACTCTATAGCTTATTCCAAACAGCTGATGAAAAATTAAAAAATCCTCCGCGACATTTATAATTGAACACATTATAACACGTTATACCACACTGAACATAGTATGATTTAGATGTTAAATTAAAAAGCCCTCAAGACCTATATTTTTGTTAATAGTTTATCATTGAAGTTTATTTTTAAGATATATCGACTCACGTTTGGTCTTTAGTGGCTGCCCTGCACATTAGTGCTGCAGTTTCAGCAAACACCACCTGGGACCCAAAAGATTATGATGTTATGGCAGAATGAGCACACTAAGAAAAATGGCACTCGCACAGAGGCTGATGCATTTTGAAGAATTGCCAATGAAGAGCAAGGTAATCTGTTTATGGAGGCAGTGGCAGAATTTATGTTTTCATTATTCAGGGATACCTGTCAATACGTTAAATTTGTCCGCAGCACATGTCCTTCAGTTTCTCTGTCTGCATGCCTATACATCTTTTCTTTTTCTTAGTCAAGGACTAAAGAGATTGATATTGACAATGAAAAACAGTCCAAATATATTTGAGCAGTCCTTATACTTTCCCAACAAGTAAAGTTGACTTAATCCACACAGAAATGAAAGTTTACTATCTATGCCACACATTTCCTTGCAAATATAAAACCCCAATAAAAGCCTTTTAACAGTAACAATAACACAGAGTATATTATATTTCTTGAATATATTGTCTTGGTCATGCATTCACAATGAGGCAGGTCATTACACTAGATCATTTTTGGAAGTATCATCAACAAGCAAAACAGATTCTCAAAGAACAGAACATTTCCAACTTGCTACAGACAAGATCGCAGAGCCCAACAGAAACATTAAAATGGTATATAAAAAAAAGAACACAAACAAACCCATTTTTTACAGTACAAAAATTGGCACAGTATTAGTAAACCAGCGGTGCTGTGTCTTGTTGTTTTCAGAAAGCCTGTCGATTCATCGACCTACGAGCAGAAAACCCTGAAGAGAAAAAAAGTCCGAAGGACAGACAGACAGGCAGACAGACAGACAGACAGAAAGAGCAACAGGGACATGGAAATAGAGATGTTACAGTCATTACTCATCCAGCAAGCAGGGGCTTTGATGGCCGAATGTGAAATTCAAGTGACAATCCACACAGGAACCATCGTCTGTGATGCATATTGTTGGTGGTTAATGAGCCATAGTGGCTATGTAGGGCCCTTGTTTTGCTCTTATAGCGAGGGTATATGAAGTGTCTAATCTTGAATATGCACAAATAACGCTGGAAACAAAAACAGAAATGGAGCAGAGCCACTCGCTTTCACTCTAATCCTGTTAGTTTAAATGCTCTTCTCCACAGGTTTCTATGGTTACCTGCTCTGTTTTCATCTGAAGCTAGTGATGACAACACATTGTTGTCGCCAGCAACTACAGGTTGCAGATTGAAGTTGACTTACAAATGTTTCTGAGATAAAGCTGCTCTTGTAGTTGCAATATTGAAATAAATATGAATGGGCTTTTCCACAGTGGTAATTGGTCCTGATTTTACTGTACGGATGTGAATGAGTGAATGATCAATAGAAAAATAGTTGATATGAATCCTTTTCTGGTTTTTTTATTTGTTTGTTTTTTTTGATGATGGAATACATTTTTATATATTTTCTTAATATTAAATAAAGAACTGATTTTCACAGAGCCTTTCCTCATGATTAATTAGAAGTTAGCATGAATTCACAGTGAATCATCAGTCATTTATTTTACCCATGAAAAATATTTTTCTTCTGACTTTTACTGACATTTCAGAACAGTTTTGTAACATACTAAATGTGAAAAGAAACAAAAAATACTGGAAATGTAGAACACTTACTCATCTGAGTCTTTTTTGCTCTCCTCATTGTAGGCTATGGACTCTGAACGAATACGGTTGGTGACCTCGTAGGTGCGCAGGGTGACACCAAAGATGTCCTCGTGATAGCGATTCTCATCCTAACGACAACAGATTGGTAGCGAGACAAAGCTGAGTAATTGTTTACCAGATGTGTGTGTGTGTTTGGTAGCATAATAATACGTTTTCTCTAGCAGGCTGTAGATATACCTTTTAAAATGGGATTCTATGGGAAATGACCATGACAAGCAAGCTAGCCAAAGATGCTGGCTACCATGATGTCATCCATCGATTTCTGAAGTCATGTTTTGAAATATAAAGATGAGTAATTTGAAGCCAGGTGTGACGAGAGATGGGTGGGTCTGAATGTGAAACTGCATACACACTGGTTAATCACTTGTCAATCACAGGTCATTAGCCAATGGGCAAACATCAGATAACCCTTCTTTCTGATCATAGTATGACCAATATTGACAAAATGGACCTGCAGTGGCAAAAACACCAATGTGAGCTAAAACAACATGATAACATATGGTTACACTTTAGAGCCAAAATGCTAAAAAAAAAAAAAATAGAGGTAAGGTTTCAAAACAGGACCTCACATACCAGTGGGTGATCGGGCTTATGTCCATATACAGTCCTTAAACAACATTACCTTTGCAATGATGGATAGCATCTTACATTTAGTATTTTCACAGCTGATCAGGTATTTTAACTAACTCTAGAATCTCCCTTACATTAAGTTTACTTCACAGTTCAGTAAGGTAGAATGGAGTATGAGCATGAACATAACAGGGATGATATTGCAGAGAGAACTCCGCCACTCTTACCCGAAGCTTGCTGATAAAGAAGCCAGCATCCTCCAGGCTCATGTTGCCCTGCTGCTTGATGATTTGCTGGACAGTCTTGAGAACATCTCCTGCCATTGTCACATCCCCACACACGTAGATGTGTCCACCCTCCTGCCTCAGGCACTCGTACACCGTCTCTGACAGATGCTCGCGCAGTACATCCTGTACATATTTCTGACAGAGAGGCAGTGAAGAAATGATGAGTGTGCATGGAGAACTGAAGCATGAAAATAGCAGAGAAGGAAACAATGTGAAAAACTGAGTCAGGACACTACACACAAAGTAAAATTTGCAAACTGCCACCTAAAGACTGATATGCGCAGGAACAAAGCAACCTAAGAGTAAGAAAAATTATGCTCCGTGGATTTTGTTCTTCTTTTCAAATCCGTGTATTGACTGTCACTGCTAAAAGTAACAGAACTGTGAACAAAACAAGAATCAATCACAACAACAAAGGAAGCATAGAGCATAAAGAGAACAAAGACAAATATATATAAGAAAATGTATCAGCAGAATGACATTGGTAAGTAAAAATCCACTATATCTACAGAAGTATTTATCCAGTCATCTCAAATTTGTGAATTTATTTCTACCTAAACAAGCCAGAGACAGATGTTACAAGCGACTTTCGTGTTTAGTGCTTGTACCTTTGGTTTGCCAGGCTCTCTGGAATAGGCTGTGTAGAGCTCCTTAAACACCCCTTTATTCTTGGCCTGTATGGTCTCCTCCTTGTAGATGTGGTCCATCTCAGACTGCCGACAACCAAACACCAGTATCATTGGGCAGGATTTCATCCCTTGAAGATAAGAGGTAAGAGTTACTTTGTTGCTCTGGATGGAAATGCAGAAGTGATATCCAGAGTACAAGTGTCAAAATTACATTATCACTTTAATTTGAAGAATAAATCTATAAGCACTGAAAATACATTGCAAAGTCTTTTTATAAGTTGGTCAAAAGTAACTCTCTAAGGATTGAGGGAGAAGGAAATTCCAACCGTTTTGTTCAAGGTCATATAGTCTTTGTTGCCAGAAGCTTCTGAATGGGGCAATCCCTGTTCCTGGACCCACAAGGATGCAAGGTGCTTGGTTGTCCATGGGAAGCTGGAATGATGGTGCACTAAAATAATGCCACACACACAAACAACATCCAACAAATTACCATGGAGACTATAAAATGTAATAAAGGAATAATAGAGTATTTTTTAATAATAATGGATTGCATTTATATTGGCTTTTCAAGACCCTCAAAGCACTTTACAATTCCACTATTCATTCACTCTCACATTCACATACTGGTGGAGGCAAGCTACAGTTGTAGCCACTGCTGCCCTGGGGCAGACTGACAGAAGTGAGTCTGCCATATCGCGCCATCGGCCCCTCTGGCCATGGCGCAGAGGTCGTTGCCCAAGGACACAACGACCGACACTGTCCGAGCCGGGGCTCGAACCGGTAACCTTCCGATTACAAGACTGCCAACTCTTGAGCCACGGTCGGGGGGCATCAAGCTAAGTATAGCTTGATGTCAAGATTCCCCTAATCCTTTCATTGCCTCTAAAACTCACTAATTGGCACATTTATTTTGTTTATTCACTGTAAACTTATAAATTTTACAAAGAACACTCCTGGTAAGATAAAAATGAGTTGTTTTACATAAAAAGATAAAAGGTACTAATTCGAGAACTTTAACAGCAAATATTTTGGTTATTTTTATTTCCACTTTTAGTCTTAAGGAATGAATTGATAATCATATTAGCTCTATATGATGCATGCAGACAAGAGAGTGGTACCTATCTTGGCAAATCAGCTTACTTTGTCAAACATCACCTTTTCACGTGTCATGAAATGTTTCCAAGGAGCCAGACTTGTATTTTTTAATGTGGCCTTGAACAACAGTTCTCCAGGATTTCTAAAGGTCTTTCAAAGCTTTTCTTTAAACACTGGCTGCCTAAAATTGTACCTTTGTACGAAAAAGATGATTCTCAAAGGGCTCCTAGACAAAAAATTGGCATATCTCTGCAGGAAATAGTGTGTGCATTTCAGCCAGTGTTGTTGGGGATCTTGTAAAAATGAATGGAATTATAAATGTATAAATGTGCTGTGAGGTTTACCATCTGGAAAAATGTCTGGATCTATTGTCATGCTGAAAAATGAAGCTGTTACCAATCAAGCGAACTGTCAATGCAGTAAAAACACACCTGGATAGAAAAAACACTGAAAACACACCACCAGTCATGGACTGGCCTCCCCAAAGAACGGACCTCAACATTCTTGAAGCAGTGCGGGATCATCTTGACAGACATTATCACAAAAAGTGGGTAACATCCAAAGAAGAGCTTTGAATGTCCTTCAAGAAGTCCGCGGAACTATTCCAGAAGAATATTTGAAGCGATGACCACAAGGCTTACTTAAAAAAAGACTTACCAAATTCTTACCAAATACTGACTTTTAAGCTCTTTAGAATTGTACCTGATATACCAGCTTTTATTCTGTTTGCATGTGTATGTTTGCATGCTTCAGTAAATTGCTGCACCTACTTCCCATTCTCTTAGAAAATATAACAAAATAAAGGGTTGGCTAAAGACTTTTGCAAATTACTATAGATTAGATTGCATTGCCTTAAAATTTCTTGTAAAAACACTTTGATATTTACCCTCGGACAAAGCACGGCACCATCTCCCCCTTCTCTATCCTGTTAAGCCACGATGAACACACTCCATGATGGATTGGTCCCTCTCCATCTGAAAGAGATGATTACCGAGCAAGCACTTTACCTTTTTCTCTCCCCTCTGCCTCCCACTCTTTTTAAGCGTACAAACTAACAGGAAAAGAGTGGTCCTAACATGTGTTCAAGGCTATAGCCATCTTCACCTCTTCCTCACGCTCTTTCTCTAAAGGGAAATTACAGTAATTCAGCTGTTGCTTATACAATCATAGTAATATGTTCACATAAGTGCACATTACAGGTGGGAGAAGATAGCAGTTAAAAGGTATAGTAATGTTTACTGACTACTTTACAGGCTGAGATTATATACTGCCACAGTGGTGCTAAAAACAACACTTAAATCGTGCCCTAAATAATGCAGTGAAGTACACTGAAATATACTGTTTGTGCTTGTGGCCATATTTATAAACAGAATATGTAAAGTCTTTCTCCCAGTGCGTGTTTCTGGTTTTTACAGTTTTGTTTTGGCTGCCTTGTAAAGCAGACTTACATTCTAAGATAACTTCCAATCAATTTTCTTGTAGCTTCGGAAGGTTTTCAGAGAGTCTGAGTCATTTTTCTTTTTTAATCCTTGCAGTAGCCTTGAAGGAGCTATGGCACAGTGCCTTTTATCCATGGCAAAGACTTAACTTAACCAAAATATATACCAGGCCTGCACTGGTTTGAGAAATGTCTAGTATGTCTAGTACTTTAAAATACATGATCACTGAAAAAGATGTTTAAATATCAGAATACTTTCTAGTTAAATGAAGAAAAATAAACCAATAACTGCAATATATTCATTACCTTGATATCTGTATAATTTACATTCTTGACATGTGGATAAAACCCACATGCATAATACTTCAGACTATCAAAAGTCTTCTGAGTAGACTAAAATTAACCTCTCCAGGCAGCTGAGAAGACCTAAGCATCTGAAGCTACGCCTACACAGCTTTTAAATTCTTGGACAGGAATTAGAGCAGTTCAAGTACAAGGGCCTTACCTCTGGCGCGATAGGAGACCACAGCCACTGTGAGATGGATCTCCCCTGGGTGCAGGTCTGGAGAGGAGCTGATAGAATAGTAGCGAGGCTGCAGAAGAGGCAGCTGGGTTAGCAGCAAAGTGGAGGGCATCTGGATAGAAGGAAACTCTTCTAGCACCTCCACCAGTGTGGGATTGTTGTACCACTTCCACTCCTCATACTCCTGCAAGCCCTGGAGTGTCACAGAGAAAGACAATGTGGTACAAAGGTATCGGCTGACATTTCTTGATATAGTTTTAGTCATGCTAAGTTATTGAATTATTGTCGTTCAAACTAAGAAATCAATGCTCCAACAGAAAACTGAAAAGAAGAGAATAGTTTCCTCTTTTGGATCTGTAAACATTTCTCACTCAGGAGCAGGAGGCAGCCACAAACAGAGCTATTCACCATTCACTGCCCAACTGTTTCTGTGTGTCATCGCTGACATTTGGATGTGAGGAAAGTAGAGCACTGCCATCAGGCTAAAAAACCTTTGATATGTTACCAACTTTTGCTTTGTTCTCAAGCTGCTAATGAGCGACAAAATGCCCATTGAGAACCCACTGGTGTGGTCCACAATATCAGCTTAAAAGACAGTTTGAAGCACCTAATGCATAATTAGCAAAACTCTAACACCATAAGCACTTTGGGGCCTGGGCTTTTTAACCTTGATAAACAGAAGGGGGCGTGGGACTGTACAGATATGAGAAGCTGATAGATTTGTTTAATTAACTTTTTTTAAAGAAGAGAATAAGCCAGACGTGGCAACATGTCTGCTTTGTATTGCTTGGAAAAACAAGAAGAGAAATGTTAAAAAACAAAACAATTATTCCTGTAAGGAATGAACTTTAGATTTAACTCATTAAAACATGTTCTGCAGTGCTGTTTCTACTGTACAATTTCTTCTTTCTGAATTCAGAAGCCTGCCATCTTTCCCTCTTGCTTTGGTGACAATAATTCTGTGTATGAGCATATGAGTCACTGCTTGGCCTCATCCAGCCTTTTCCACACATTGACAAAAATGGAGAGTGAATAGTGGGAGGCACTGCAAGGGGGGATGGCTCTGGGTTAGAACGATCAACGGCTTTAATTTGGCGCCAGCTAACTCCTACTGTACGTACTCTTGGTGCAAAGAGCACCAAATCAGCTATGAGACACATAAAACTATCTGCCATATTCTCTTATTTTGAAACACAGGGAATGTGTTGGTTACTGTTGAAGCTTAAGCACATGGTGACTTTTTATAGAACAGTTCTTGGAAAAGTGATCTAAAAATATGCATACATTTTCATCTCAGATTGGAAATGGGAGAACATATCTTTGGATACAGCCCACATGCACACATCGGAAATCCCTTATGTGTTTGGTCGCAAAACAAGTTCAAGCACTCAGCGCTGCTGCAGCTCAGCCATTTGAAAGCTCAGTGTAAATCAAAGTAAGTATGCATTTACACGTGAAACACTTTTCAGACGAAAACACTTTGTCGCGTATTTGTACATTTTATCAAAATCGTAAACTAACGTTCAGTTAGTTCGTCTAATGGATTCTTCTAGTGTCCAACTTTGGGTTCCTTGAAAAGCGCTATATAAATGCAATCCATTATTATTATTATTAAATGGTAACATTGAAAACTAAGTGAATTTACCTTACTGAGGATCTCTAGTTTCTTTCTTTGTTTGTCATTGGTTGCTAGAGCAGCAAACTGCTGGAGCAGCACAGGGCTCGGTGGAGTGGTGATATCCATGAAATACTGGAAAGCCTGGTAGATGGTGCAGGGAGGGATACGGGTCTCATTTGTCCAGTTACTGATTACACCTGCAGAAAATTATAAGGTTAAAGTTGAGTTAATTCATATGATGTACTAGGTTATATGTGTAACATGAAAGAAAAAAATTGAGGTAACAAACTATAAGAGCAGTCTGTGTGTGTGCAGTTTTTTTGCTGGCTTGTTTTTTGGGAGGTTTTTGCTGCAAAAGGTCTTTGCAATGCTGTTTTCCTGCTACTTGATCTAATGCTAGACAATGTGGAATTTGTTGACTGAAAATGAACTAGCTTGAGAATCAGTATCAAACCAGTCAGAAGATCAGAAGCATTTCTCTGTGTGATAAGCATTTGCTAACACGTTATACACAACACACCAAGTACAACCAAAATGCAAGCAGCAGTATGGAACATGTGATCCTCGAATTGAAAGAAAATTAGATACAGTGAGAGTTGTTAACAACAAGGGCTTGAATTGTGGAGATGCATTTTGAATAAGCACTAATCCTGTGTTTAGCAAATGTCTTGCATCACAGTCACAGAGAAAATCACAGTTAAGTCACCCGGTGTCACCACAACTGTTTGCCAATATGCAGTTCACTGAAAAATTTCTGGGCATGGATATCCTGCTAAAGTGTGACTTCATGATGTCTGCTGTGACTTCTTATTTACATTTGGATTTTGACAACCTGCCCAGATTTTAAAATGCCATTCTCGTGATTGCATGCCTACTGTTTTCACAAAGTAGCATGACTTTGCTAATACCCACCTAGGGCAGTGTTTCTCTCCTCCAAGAACTCCACTTTGACGATTTGATTGACAGGTGGAGCATCCTCCAGTTTTTCTATGAGAGCTGTTACCAGGTCCTCATGGTTGCCAGGGAAGATGCCCAGATGGTCGCCAGGCTTGTAGCGCAGGCTGTCGTGGTTGTTTGTGTGTAACCGCACAAATATGGTGGAGCGACTATGAAAGGGATCAGAGATTTAGGAAATAACATTGCACCATTTTCAGTCTGTTCCATTTAGTTAAAATGTCACTGTAAACAATGAATGAGTTGGACACCAGAAGAATCCATTAGACGAACTGAACGTTAGTTTACGATTTTGATAAAACGTACAAATATGCGACAAAGTGTTTTTGTCTGAAAAGTGTTTCACGTGTAAATGCATACTTACTTTGATTTTGGACTTTGTAAATTTTGAGATTCAAGCATCTTTGCTCCATAAACTTTCTTCTTGTGAATGCTGTATAATGCTGTTGGCAGACACAAATAATACATGATTTATGGATTGATCAATAGACATGTTCTTCTTGGAAAAAATACTTCTTTGATTTCTTTCTGGGAGAGACCGATAAGAAGCTTTATGTACAGAAATGGAAGTGTCTCTACATAAAGGGTAAAGGTAAGGGCACAAAAAGGGTATCAGCCCAGCCCTATATCCACAGGCACTCCCATGTCTGTACATATAGTTCAGAGAGTCAGGATGCAAACTTAACATAATGGCATAATGTAAACAACTGTCACATTATGAGATTCAAGCATCTTTGCTCCATAAACCTTCTTCTTGTGAATGCTGTATAATGCTGTTAGCAGACATAAATAATACATGATTTATGGATTGATCAACAGACCTGTTCTTCTTGGAAAAAAATACTTCTTTGATTTCTTTCTGGGAGAGATTGATAAGAAGCTTTATGTACAGATATGAGAGTGTCTGTACATAAAGGGTAAAGGTAAGGGCACAAAAAGGGTATCAGCCCAGCCCTATATAGTTCAGAGAGTCAGGATCCAAACTTAACATAATGGCATAATGTAAACAACTCTCTACTTTGGCAAAGACAATGCAATGAATTTGTAGCAAAGTTGCTACACAGACATATTATGTTGACCAGCTGACCAGCTGCTCCTGGAGGTACCGAGATCCAGGAGGAAGCTCAGAGGGGACAGGGCCTTCTCTATTGTGGCTCCAAAATTATGGAATAATTTGCCCATGCACATTAGAGAGGCCCCTTCACTGTCCACTTTTAAATCACGTCTTAAAACCCACTTTTATTCCTTGGCTTTTAACCTCAGCGAGACTTAGTTTCTCTTTTAATTGAAGTAGTTATTTAATGATTTCACTCTTATTTTATTTGGTTTTTACTTATATCTTATGTAATTTTATTTTACAGTTCAAATGTACAGCACTTCGTGTCAGCTGTGGTTGTTTTTAAAGTGCTTTATAAATAAAGTTGATGATGATGATGATGATGAATACTATGTATTCATGGATAAAACATCGATTCTTTTTCAAATACTATTATATTCCACAGCACTAATAAGCCAAATCAAACTACATAAAAAATTCTAACTGAAGAACTTCACAAACATTAACATCATTAATAACATCAAAGACACAGCTTGCCAAATTGTGTAAAATTGTTGTAATATCAAAAAAGAATCAGAACAAATTTATGGATATTTCTCACTTTATACTGAAATATTTGCCATTTCGCTTCAGATCCCAACCTTTTAATCTCTCTCAACAAGGAAGGGAATATCCTCTGATATCCTCTGACCAAGTCCTGGAATGCTACCCTTTGGTCCCAGGGCTAAATGAGCAGACTAGTGAATGGGTCCCAGTCTGCCCACCCCCAAGCTTACGTCACAATCTGTCAGTTTGAAGGTGCCGAAGTACCAAATGAATTTATGGAAATTAAGTAACAGAGCCACTTCAAATCTGGTCCAGTACTTTGAACTTGAGACCTCCAGGGAAAAGTTCTCAAAATCCCATTATAATCTCATTTTGATTTTCTCACACCAGGGCCACAAATCTCAGCTTCAGGTCACGTAAAGGCTGAGTGACTCATCTTTATCAATAACCGCACTACCACACTGCTGATCAATTACAGGTATTTTGTACAGATAAACTTTCCCCTTTAATATTAAGTTGCCACAAGCATTTTGTAACTAAGTACCAAGAGGAACTTTCACCTTCTGTGAGGGCTGGGGCCTCGGCCGTGTAAGTCAAGCGGAACTTGCTCTTCTTCCAGCTGCGATCATTGCTGATTAAGGAGTCATTGGCCTTCTCGATGTTCACGTCATCACCAACACAGAATACATCGCAGGCAGCCTTCACGAGCAGCCACAGGGAAGATAAACAAAAGAGTTGGGAACCCTCCAAGATTATATGTGTCATCGCAATGTCAAGGTCATATATAAGCACAATATTTTAAATGCTAGCTTGACTGTTGCAGCGGTTTTAAAGGAGTGGGAAGACAGTTTGATCTGATCTGTTGCACTGTTTGCAGAAATAAAAATTCACTAGCTGGGCCCACGTCCTCATTTTAGGTTTGACAGCGTTTTAGTAGGTAAAAATGCTTTGACATGAACTGAGCTGCAGTTTGGGGAAGGCCTTGAAGGGGACTGGCGACGGCTCCCGGGCCTGGCAGATCCCCATGTACTAAATAGAAATGAAGAAGTTAAAGAATTGAGAACAAGGACAGAGGGAGGGTGGGGCACGTAAACGAGAATAAACAGCTTGCAGAAGTGGGGGAACCTATATAGATGACACCTGGAATGAGTGTGTTTGGAGGCGTGGGCCCGCTCCTGAAATTCCGATACATAATCTCCAAGAAAAAAAACAAAACAGAAAGAGGATTGTACTGGGATGAACAGCTACTTGACAAGTAACTAACATACCGGTCTTGAGATAATGCTTAACTCTAGGTTCATAATGTACACTTTCCAAATACACCACCTTTAACCACGCCCAAAGGGTCTCAGCCCAGGAAACCAACCTTAAAAACTTTCTTGGCCCATGTTCTGAATGACTCCTCCTGGCCACACAGCTCATCTCCCTCTCCCATGCGTAGGATGCGCTCACCCCCCAGCTCTTCAAACAGTGTGTCCACAGCGTGGGCAAAGGCGCAGAAGTGTGGGTAGGCCCTGGAGCCAAGGCCAAACACCGAGAACCTAAACAGAGACACACATATATGAAGAAAACACAGAGCCTGAGAGACAGGTAGTGTTAAAAAACAACAACAACAACAAATAAAACACAAACATACACAACTGCAAACCACCACCACTGTGTCCATGTTAGAAACTTGCGCTTTCCTTCCTCTCAGAATATGTCAAACAGTTGAAAATAGCTAATGTATTTATAAATACGTGTCCTGTCTGAGTTTAGATGGACATAAACATGAAACAGATCACTTTGTTTTTTGAAGGCAGACAACATCTCTTTCCACTTCTTTGCCGTGAGGAAGTCACCTCACATCTGATCCAAGTTTGAGCAAAATCTCTGTTGTCTTTTCTTCCTTAGCTGATCAGCAAACTGTCAGCTGCAATAAGATTTTTATCCGAAAGGAGTTTTATAGCCATCCTCATGTGGAGTATACACTGAGGAAACGCTACAAGGAAAACCCTCCATTTACACATACTGGAACTCAATTTAATTCAATTCAATTTTATTTTATATATATAGTGCCAAATCAAAACAACAGTTGCCTCAAGGCGCTTTATATTGTAAGGTAAAGACCCTACAATAATACAAAGAAAAACAGACCCCAACAGTCATATGACCCCCTATGAGCAAGCACTGCTGACAGTGGGAACGAAAAGCTCCCTTTTAACAGGCAAGGCAAGGCAAGTTTATTTGTATAGCACAATTCAACAACAAGGTGATTCAAAGTGCTTTACAGAGACATTAGAAACAAAAACAAATAAAAAGCATGATTTAAAATTGATTAAAACAAGCAAACAAACAAACTAACTAATTAACAAACAAACAAAACAGTATATAAAATCAAAACAGATAAAATCAGAACAGTAGATAAAATCAGTAGTTAAAATGTAAGTTTTGAAATTTAAGCTTAAAAGTGTGGATTTGGTGCTTTAAGAAAGAAGAAGAAACTTCCTGCAGAACCTGGCTCAACTGGTTGGGGGGTGAGGGGAGGAAGACGGGACAAAGACACATTGTGAAACAGAGCAAGAGATTGATAATAACTAATAATTTACAGCAAGCACAGATGATGACCACCATTTACCATCACCACCACCACCATTACCATCACCAATCCCTCCAGGAAAAAAGGAAAGAAAAAAAAATCTTCCTTCACCGTTTAAAACACGCTACTGTAACTGGACCAGACCTGATTTTTTGTTGCCTGTCTTTTATTTTTTGATATAAGATCACAGGGTCATACTTCTTGGTGCACCCTTCCAGGACATCTTCACCATTCTGTACTCCTTCTGGGCTGAAGAATTTCAAGATGTTATTACTTTTATATTTATAAAATATTTACCATCAGATGACCATGATGAGTGGTGGATGAATTTTGTAGAACCATTCTTAAAGTAAAAGTAGAAACGCCACACTATGAAAAACACTTCACAACACGTACTGGCAGATTTTAAGTCTCAAAAGTAAAAGTGCAGAGAAATGTTCCCTGTTAGTGTTATATGGATCAATATTACTGCTGCACATGTTTACATCTGAGCTCATTGTAAATAATTTATATTATATTTAACCTAAAGTAATCCATCATATTCCACAATATGAGATGTTTAGTTGGTGTCTTGTGAGGGCAACGTAGCTCTAAAACACAGCTTTTCATAAGCTCCATATAACAGACCTGCACCTTTACTTTTTTAATAAAAAGTATTTTACAGTGTATTACACAGTTAACTGAATATCTACTGGGGGTTTTAATATATTGATTAAAAAATTAAGTTGTGTATTATCAAAACAGCTCACTAAACTTTGTGTATTCAGACAACCACATGATTTCTTATACATGTTAATCTGATATTGCTGGTGGACCCATTCAGCTTGCTAATTTTATTAAACCAGGCATGGTGACAGTTGACATCATTTATCTCCATTAAAGGGTTTCCTTGCTAACTTGCTAAAGGAGCTATTCATTTCTTTACACTGCAGTCTAATTCCCTACCACCAGTACTGGTTGGACCAAGTTCAAAAGTAATACATTACTGTAATCAATTTATTTAATGTGTTACATTACATTGTTTTAGTAATGTAATAATGTAACACATTACTGTAATAAATTCAGTAATCACATTACAGTTACAATTATGCTGCTACCTGCATTACAAAGGCTCTACTGTTATCTGCACAAGAGGTGAACAGAAAGAACTAAAACTAATTAAACTTTCAAAGATTTTTTACTGATTAGATGATAAATCCATATTTATGTATTATGTATCCCATTTGATGTTTCAAAGTGAATGTGCCTGGATATTAAGCCAACATTTAACCATTCTTTTTGCAGCATTTCATTGACTATGAGCATAGCATGTGCCTATCCTATTTAGCATAAGCATTTTTTGTAGTTTTCCTTCCAGATTTCCTTGCTTTCCTGTTTGATAATTTAGGATAGATTTGCACATAAACACCTGTTATGTTTGTTTAGTTTGCTTTGTTTACCTGACATTAGCAAGTGGTCCGGTGCTCTCAAAGTTAATTTTGGTTTCTGGTTCATCGCTGGATGATTTCCGAGTGTCAGAGTAAGAGGAAACACTGTTAAAACGGACCTTGTAGCTCCTAGAAAATAAGAAAAAAGCAGAGGCACGCACAGGCTTTTAACTCAAGGGACAAAAAATAAGTACTTAAGTAAACATTAAAAGCTGGATTGAGATATCAAACTCACTTCCTATCTTCTGTGTTTGTTGTTGGGTGGCACATTTCCATTAAGGCGGCTCCAAATTTCTACAGCAAAAAAGAGCAAACACATACAATTAGAAGTGTCTGCTGAGCTCCCAATAACTGACAAGTATTAAGTATTCATAAATACCTCTCCATTCTCAGGTGGGTCACCATTCCCAAATGTGCTGGTCACCACTAAAACCAGTGTTTCATGCTCCAGGTCCACAACATCATATTCATCCATAGACATAACCTGCAGGAAAAAAGAGCGTTGTACTGATGGAAGCTTAGCGACTTAGATGGTGTAGTGTTTATCTCACTCTTGTTTCCTAGACACAGACTCCAAATGACAGCTGACTTGAGCGTGTAAATTAAGGCTGAACACATAGCCGCTGGCAGAGGAGGAGGTTGTAATGACCACTCTGTCCTCGCCTCTAACGAGATGATAATATGCTGCTGCCACA
Organism: Neolamprologus brichardi; assembly: GCF_056152115.1. Classification (NCBI taxonomy): domain Eukaryota; kingdom Metazoa; phylum Chordata; class Actinopteri; order Cichliformes; family Cichlidae; genus Neolamprologus; species Neolamprologus brichardi. The sequence goes on from NC_142115.1 coordinate 31,357,197, forward strand.
CATTGAGCATCCATGATGCATACCACTCAGCATGATGGTGTTTGTCTGCCACGGGCCGCACTTGCATTTCACATGCATATACGCCTCAAAGACACACAACCAAAGGCGTGAAGAGAAAGAAGCCTCTAGCCCCACAACAACCAAGATTCCCCCTAAGCGTTTGCATCTGCCCTGCGATCCATCAGCACACGCCCACTCACAGTGACACACACATGCACAAATCTTCATGCATGAATCTCCTTGTGTGATTGATCACACTGGGAAAACAGGAAGAGCAAATAAAGATAGGACCGGGAGGAAAAATCCCATAGTGTGTGTTTGAGAGAAGCTTCTTTCTCTTGTTTCTGTTTGGTTTTTGTATACAGATTTGCACACCCAGCGGCACTGAAGGATTTTGTCTTAAAACTACTACCCTGTTCTGTGCTTTAGTGGATAAGTCTTGCCTCCAACCTGCATCACTTTACTGCATGAGACAAGAGGAAAATGTAACAAAAGATCGGCTTTTCTTTCTTCAGACCTTTTGTCATCTATACTCAGCTGGCATCTGCTCAGCTTTATCAACCAGAGAGTGGGGTTCGGGGGAGGGGTGTCTTTCAGTTCCTCCTTTTTCAATTAGATATTAGAACAGTGATACATAAGCTAGTTCTCAACCTTTGGAAATGATGATGCAAGGTGGGAGCAAGGGGTACCTTTGCGTCAAAGGCGTGCTTGAAGATTTCACAGAGCGTTTTGGCATAATCTTGCGACTTGCCCGTCTCTGTAGCAAACAGTATAGTGGCTTTAACCCTCTTGGCCATAGCTTGGCCCATGAGTTTCGCTGAAAACTTCACAGCCCTGCAGAGGTGAAGAGAAAGACAATGCAAATGAGATGCAGCAAAGATGAAGACCAACTGAATAATAGAAAGAAAAAAAAAGTTTCTTATTGAGCCTCTGAAATTAGTAATAGGCTGGTTCACTGTAGCAGACAGCTACGGATGGATGACAGTTGTGATTACCTAGCTTGTCATCTCCTCAAGGCAATTATAATAATAGCAGAACACGCGCACAAGTGCATGTATACACAAACAAAACACTGACAAAATTCTGATTACTCCTTAAGGGGTTGATTGGATGAATTTCACTGCTGAGCACGCCAGCGTCTTTGTCATGTGTCTAACTTTTGTTTGCAAAGTGAATACCTGCTTAGCCTTAAGTTAACAAATACAAATCATTTGTGATCTTTCACATTTAGAGTTGCAATTTAGCTTTGACTCTTACAGTGCAAAGACAAAAAAAAGGGAAAAGAAATTAATGATTAAGTAAAACCAAGCACACTTACTTGGCAAGCTTCTTGAATCCAATGGCTCTTTTCTTTGTGGGTGTCCCATTGACCCCTTTCCACACGTGGGTATTCCATGGATCGGGCTTTTGCATAGGAGAAGAAAAATCAGGTGATCTTAAATCAAAGAGATCTCATGGTGTGTGGTATGTGGAATGATTTACTCACCTGGTACTCAAAAGAAGGGCTGAGGTGGTAGTTAAGCATTTCTTGATGGAAAACTGGCGTGATGCTTCCTGACATCGGAGGCACAATCCACACCCAGTCCCCAGGACAGCCGCCTCGCACCCGAAACTCATTCTCCATATGCTTCATGAAGGACTCTGTGGCTGAATGATGGTCTACTATGGTCACTTTGCATGTCTAAGAATAGGTAGCATAGATGGATGGATATGAATTATGTCACAACCAAATAAGTGTTTTATTATTATTCATGAGTGCATTAAAATGGATACACTGAATGCTTACAATGGTCAAGTGCTATTAACAAACAAACAGCTGCACATCTTGTAATAAACCAGTGGAGTATCAAGCTATAATTTGATCACAAATATCTAGTAATTTCGACACCAACAAATTGTTATAAACACGGCTTAACACACTTCACCATGGAATTTGCTCAGCCGTAGCCACTTACACTCCAAGTAGGCGCTGTTGTTCCAAGGAGCTGTCTAAAAACTTTAAGAAGTTAAAAATCTATTTACTTCAAATCACAGATTTCAATACCTGGTAGCTGTGAAGGACAGCAATATTGATCTCCACGAGTGCCTGATCTTTCCAAAGGGAGGATGTCTTTCTGGTGTCTAAGGCCATTTTGTTTGCCACCTCCTATATAATACAGAAAAAAAAACACCTGACATACCTGAGACTGAAAATTTTAGTGACATAAACTTTAGCATTTAATTTCTGTGTAGAGTTGCTGTGCTGTGGTCATGCTGTACTGAAGCAAATGGCCCTCGTCATCACTGCAAGCACAGACAAATCCAAAGCTGGCACCCATGTGCCCTGAAGTGCTCTTCATAATTGGACGACTCTGACTGAAATTTTCTTCACTTGTCAGAATAATGTGATACATGCAAAAATAGCAAACACTCTGGTCTCCCTAATTATATGCTATGTCACATATATATTTATACTGCATGCCCTAAAATAATTTGAAGATCTGATTGTTAAATATTACAAAATAGGTTACAATTCAATTTGCCCATCTATAGAAAATATATTGGTAAACATATTTTGCACAATATCAAAAGTACCACAGTTTTTTTATATATTAAAGGATTTGCAACAAAACATGGAGGAAGAATAACTGCATTCTGACTGGCTCATTTAGTGACACAATACATGCTTTCTTCTCTGCACATGGCTTCAGTCAATCTGTGCCTGAAATTCTTTTCTCTTCTTCCAATGGAACATGACTGTATTTTGGCACAACACTGTACCTCCAGAATGTTGTAGCGTGAGCTGTCACAGAAGTCTCTCACACCAATCTCTGTGCCCATGTACCAGCCACTGAAGGGGCAGCCCGTGAACTCCAGACCGCCAATTTCCAGCAGCATGTTGGAAACCGCCGGGAGGCCGTACCACTTCAGACCCAGATCTTTAAACCACTCAAACCTGAGCAAACAGGGACATGATAGCTAAGGGCTGCTATTTCACATAATTCTACTCATTATAATTCCTACTGAATTTAGGATTTTGTCCATTGCTTCATTAGTGATGTGAATGGTCTCTAAAATCCTCAAGAGCGTGAGTAATTACTCCTGAGACACATTATTTAAAAAGGGACGACAGCCAAAACAAGCATTAACACAAAGAAATCAACTGTCAGTGCTGGACAGAGCAAGCTGGACCTCAATCTACCTCCCACCACTCACTCCCTGCAATCTCTAAGGGGATTGATAACACTGCTCTCAGTGCATTATTTCCAGAGCTGGGTGTAATCTTGTGTAATGATGAGACACCGTTGGTGGTCCTGGCCTGTGCCAAGCTGCTGCCAGGCTCAAGGCCAGCTGATGCAGGGTATGGAGCAAGAGATGCCAATTTTAGGGGAGTCTAACAGTGAGAATTGTGCATCAAGGGATTCTGAAATATTCTCAGTAGCATGCAGTGATGCACTGATAACCTGTTGTATAGCTTTTTGAAGGTGTGAAAACTTCTGTAGCTGTAATATCTAATTCTTCACTGTGATTGCACGTATTATAGGACTGCAGCAGCTTAACACTTTAAATATCAATGGCTTTTATGACATGTGTACAGTGGCTATTGTTGAAAAAGTTTTCTTAAAAGTAATAGAACACATAAGAATAAAAAACAGGAGGAAAGTGAAAATTTCACTAACAAGCCCCATGGTTACCACAAAAGCTGGCATAGCAACAAATAAAGCACAGGCAGCAGTGTTTTCTTGGAATAATCAGCACAGTTGGAAACTGACGATAACCCAATCATAGTTCTTGGCTTAAAAGCACCCTATTGTTTTAGAAGTATTGTTAAAAGATGTTGAGTGGGTGGATCTTTTAATGCAGCCCCCTCTCTTCTTATTTTTGCTAGATTCTGTATGTTTTTTCTTTTTCTTTCTTTTCTTTTTTTGCATTTTCAAGATGAAAGACATGACTCACTTTGGATGTGTGATTGGCACCTCAAGAATGAGGTCTTCAGGGATCTCAAACAGCTCAGGGTCATTCCCATTGGCTTGCAGCAGAAGGGGCAGAACATCAAAACGACCCTTTGGAGCTTTCCATCCAAGCTGCATGCAAATCTAATGACCAAACACTACATGTAAGTTTAGAACAAATAGGATAATAAAAGAAAAAAAAACATTATAGAATTGCTTTACTCATTTAATAGCACGACTCCTCATGTGTACCTCTGTGAATTCAACATTAGCAGGATCTCCCAGGATCCGTCCATCAGGCTGTTTGTAGCCAGCATAGCGAATCAGCTGACTGTTCCACACTCGAAAATCATGTTTGCCATCTGTCCTCTGAGGAAATATGGTGATAGCTGACCTGCAAAAAACAAACAGAAAAAGCTAATACAAAACATGTTATTAATATGCAATATAGGCACAACATTTTTTTAATATGCTATGGTTCTGTCCATATTGAAGTCAAGGTGAAAAAGTTCCAAATATATTAATATTTGGAAATTTCTCAACATATTAAACACTCCAAACAGATAGTTAGCACTGTGTCAGTAATCAACTTGAAGGAAATGAATTTCAGTATCTCAAAAGACTCAGAGAAGTGCCAAAGCTTAGCTACCTTTGGCCTGCTCCACATGATACTGTTACCGTTTAATACTGTGACCGGGTCAAAGTGTTAATACTACTAAGCTGGTTGTAAGTCGTATGGGGGGGAGAATACTAAGCAGCTGGTGTCAATCTGTGCCAGTTGTGTTAATAATCATCATCTGTAGAACATTAAGCCTTGTACAGCCTTGTAAGGTGTCAGCTGTATTGTTAAAGTAACATATAGAGACAAAATATTATTATCTCCCAGTGACCCCCAATGTTTTACTTGTTCATTTTTCAAGTTTAGCTACCTACCTGACTTCTTTTAACAGGAATTGCTTTATTGTTGAAAAAGAGGTGATATAAATGAAATAATCAGGAGTAAATTCTGCATTCTTGAGATTTTGCTTCCTCTGTCACCTCAGTCTTCCACCTTGTTTGTTTTGTTGACTTGGATAATGATTTCTATTGTTTTTTTGTCGTACAACTGGGGGTGTTGTCCAGGACAGAAACCTGATTTATTTATTGATTTTACCATCTGTACACCTTTGTTCCAGTCTTGGTCTAATCAAAGGATGCAATCATTAAATAATAATTAATAATATAAAGTCTGCATTTTAAATTTCCAATTACTTTAATTATATAAAGTGTAGAACTAAATAAAGCCAAGAGTTGTATATGAAAAGTTAACATATATAGGCTAATTTTACGGTATAGGCAATGTTTTTCTGTGTTAAGTAATTTTGGCACAGATCCATTTGACATCTGCATTTCATAAGTAATGATACATTTTAAAATGGTCTCTTTCTTTATAAAGTTATCACTATTATGTAAAGGAGTTATTACAGTTATTAATAAGTATTTCTAAACAGCTGATAAATTCCTTACTAATGAATAATTGACAGGTTTAAGGCCAGTAATTAAAATGTGTGAGCTCTCTTCCTCTTCTAATATTGAAAGAATTAATAAATAGTTTATGACTATATAGAGATTTTAGAAAAATGGTAGATATTCAGAAACATGAAATGTTTTGTTTATTTGCAACCTTTTTAAACCTTGTTACCTTGTACAGTGCTACTTTTTATATAATATTATCAGTATGTAGACCGAGGGCATCATACAAGAGCACAGTATTTTTTATAAAAATATAAGATACTATTATATGATAGTTTATTTGGAGTTATTTAAAATCAAGTTATTTTTTTCAATTCACCATGTGATAATTATATTCATATTTCTGAATCTGTGGCCATTTATATTAAAGCCAGCCATCCAGAGAGCTGTGGACTGGATATTATATTGGCTCTTTTCAGCATGTATATCTGAGTTGACTTCCTTAGGCCAGGCTAAGTGTAGTAATGAGTCAGAAGCTATCCATCATCCAAGAAGTAAATATGAGGTGTCACATGTGATTAGGACTTGGCAGAAAGTGAGTGAGGCTTTGCAGGTCTGACAAATGACTGCTTGTTAGTAAGGTCTGGCACTTTACCAACAGGGCAATGATTGGTGCTGAGATGCTGACAAATAGATAGACAGGCTGCAGATAGTGTCAGATACAGCGTTAAGAGAGAATGCTGACAGATGGGACAGTGGGTCAAGTTAGGGTAGTCAGAGAAAGAGTGGCGTGATGGGGGCAACACATGGAGAGAGGAACAAGTGCAGTGGAAAGAATACATGGCGAGCTGTACCAAATCAAAGAAAAGACAATAAAGGAAAACAAGACTTGAAAAAAGAGCTGAGCACTTTGCACTATATGTATGTGTTTACCTCAGATTCCCTTTGTTGGTGGCGTACTTAATGTGGTTACAAATGTAGTTGTACAATCCATGGGCTGTTGTGCAGTCTCTGGCATCAAAAACCTGAAAAGCAAATATAAAAACAAGAAGTCTGAAGTATTATGAGTGCTTCATAATAGGAAAACATCTAAATGTTGGCAGAGATGTATCCATCTATATAACTGCCTACATTAATTGACAAGCTGTCAGAAAAAAACATTAACAGCACAAATCTTAGACAACAGCATTCATGGATTTCAGGCATTCTGAAATTACCTGTAGTTTGGACCACTGAATCCTTCCCACACATCTGGCAGCATTTCTCCAGGCATGCTTGGCTCCATAAATCAGTTCAGTATCTTTGAGTTGATAAGTTCCTGAAGCTTCTATCTCCTTGGTCACCTCCTCCAGCCTGTCCACATAGGCTTTAGATCCATACCTGTTGACAGGGCAGGGCATAATAAAATAAAAGATCAGGTGCACATCTTCTTTTGGCCTAACCCCTTGGGGGTCACCACAAAAGATGATGTGTCTCTGTCTAGGTTTCAGTCAGTCCTGTTTGGAATTACTCTGTTTTGCATATTGTTTTGACTAGAATAAAGAATACACTGTATAGTACTATAAGAATAAAAAGACACAAATAACCTAAACAGCACGACATCATAAGAAATTGCTATTATTTCTCCTGTTTCACAAAATTTTTTTTGCGTTGGTACATGCTCTGAGACTTAATCTCTGTCTAGGTATCACACAGTTTGCTTGCCTTTTGATAGAGGTATAGTACTGGTCTATGAAATCGGTGGCCAGTGGAAGAAGCTCTTCTTTAGTTCGGACTTCATCTGGTTTGCGGATGTGCTGGTTGGGCATCACCACAGAGCCAAGGCACACATTTTCGGAACAGATTGGCAGCTGAAAAGAAAAGTAACATGCACAGATTAGAGAGGGATTTGGATGAATGTATTATTATTTTTAATTTAACCTCGTTTAATTTGTCAACATACAAAGCATGAGTGTGGAGAGAATAGCAACTGGCTTCATTTTCTGGTTTTGTACATCAATATATCTTACTGATAAACAAGAACCTAGCAAGAGCTAGTCTTGTTTTTAATGGCTTAAATCATCTTGATTGTGTGCGTAACCAGGTGGTTATTTTCTTTTACTTCTTTTCTTTCACTCACTCGCAAAACATGTTCAGCATCGATCTGTGTTACTTGATATGAAACAGAACTGAAGAACTGTAATTTTGCGTGCACATTTAAAATTCTTTTCTTGGTCTTTTAACTTTGGCTTTGTGTAAAACAGTCGTAATTTCAGTTATAATAACTCAAGACAGTAACACCATAAAACATGCTAATTCTGTTGACAGGCACATTTACCTCAAAACTTTCTTACCAATAATTGCCATTAGATTATAGTTATTATTTTAATTATTATTAAGACCTACTCCTAACCTTTTAATATACAAAGCAACATGGCTTTGGTAAATTACATCCACTCACCAGGTATTTGTTATATCATGATTATGATCATATTCTACTTGATTCAAATAAAGATCATTTCTTCACAATTCCTGGACTCTTAATGCATAGAAAGATTGTAACTGTTACATTTCTTTCACAATATCACTCACACATGGCTGGCACGCATGTTAATGAATGAGTAAGTCGGTGAGTCATAGATTGGTATCGTTCCACTAAGCTGAGACAGGAAGACAGAATAAGGAGGAAAGATTAAAAAAAAAAAGAACGAAAGACAGTGAAACAGGCAGATGCAAGGAGAAAATTGCTCATAGCAACGTTGTTTGGTAACTTTAATGTGATTAAAGTTGAAGTCAGCTGTCACTTTGGTTTGCCGTCACCAGCTTAGAGAGAAAACGAATGAGTGAGCAAAAGCTCACGACAGAAATGATAGCACAGGCGTGCAGTTGAAGAGGAAATTTGACAGTGACCCTTGCAGTGCTAAAATTGGCTCGTTACACTGAGCCACCCACTTACACTGTCCAAACACTCAGACATGCACTGACAGTGTGCCCCCCAAAAAACTTTGACCCTTCCAACTAACCCAAGACGTCACTCAGCAAGAGCAGAAAAAGGAAAAACAAATTCTGTTGAACTGAACAAACAACATCACAGTAAATCAAGAAAAGGGAAAATGTGAAAAGGAGTTGAGAGAGATACTCAGGAAGAGCTATAAAAAAAGCAAAGTACGTATAATTATAAGGAGGTTGAAGAAAAGATAATTAACAAAACAAAAAGACAACAGAAATAAGACTAAAAAACAAAAAAGGTGGTGGTTAAAGTACGGTGATGGATGTGGAAGGTAAGAGGAGAATAAGAAAACTGATGATTAAAACACAGAATGTTAAAAATAAAACAAAGGAATCACTTGTGCTCCAGCACGTCCGCTCCTCATCCTGCTTTAGGCATTCATGCCAGCCAGCTGTCCTTTTCGAAAAAGACGGATCATCCACAAATACAGCAGAGTCTGTGATATACAATAAATCTGAAAATGCTATTACAGACCATTCATTGGGATGCATGTGACAGCCTGTTCGATAAGTCACCAAAGTAATTAGGCTGCCGGTTGCTGTTTACAAATGGCTGCAGTGTTTTGAAGGGTGAATACTTAAACAGCACAGCTCACCTTGTAGTGTTTGGTAGACTGGCTTACTAACTAGAGGACGAAACTTTAGCTGCATGACAAAATGGAAAACAAAATAGGTGGACCGAGCAGTTTAGGAAAATGCATAGCAAGAAATACTTTTTACATAGTCTTTGCATAGCCGAGGCTTTCTGAGGTATTATCCTCAAACTATTTAGAGGTTATCTTATTTACCAATTAGAGCCACCCTACCACCTCACTGTTTTAGGTCCTAAAGTCCAAGAACACCAGTAAAGATAATGTGTTGCATTAGGTTTGCAGCACAGTTTTTCATTAATAACAATATCAGCTTTGTGGCACATTGAATCACTGAAAGATACACATGAATCTCAAGTCTTATGGCATTAAGTATGCCTATCTTTCACATCCCCCTTTTACCTCAATGTTTATTGTCTTGGACTATAGCACAGTGGCTTTGCATGATTCAGAATTCAAAATACTCTTTATTTATCATATACAGGACCTTGTTGTACTATTTCCTAGTATTGTTTGATTATGACAAGAACCAAAGTAAATATTACTTCAATAAATATTGAAATTTCAATTTTAACAAAAAAACCCAAGAAAAGTATTTTTTTTTTCTTGGCCACACTGAGGGATGTCTGTAGTGGCAGATGGACAACAAAAGGCCCAGGAAGGAGTGAACTTCAGAATTTGAAAGAATTGGTGTGGATGGTATTCATGGAGACAGAGCTAGAAAGTCAACAACAAACCAACACATCAGTTGAGCACTACCTAAAGTTGCAATTAATGAGTTTTCTGGAGATTCACCTAAAATGTTTACTTCTTCAAGACAGATTTTCTCATGGCTAGATCTGAGGTTAGCAATTAGTCTGTTTGGGTATTTTTTTTTTAAAGACAGACGAAAGCACACAGTTGAAAAGGAAATGTTATGGTACATTTACATTGCATAAAACCTGAGAACTTTGTTGGAAAAATGAATGGAAAAAGTAATACCTTTATCCATCCTGTTTTGTTTTTTTGGAAACCAAAACTTAAAAAATTAAAATTCAATTAATATCCTGTCCTGAGCCATAGTTTATTCCCATGAAGCAACAACAAGTGCCTGCTGTTTGCAATTAGATAGTTTGACCAACAGTATGACATTTGAAATCATGCAGATGTCATACAGAGGGGATAAGAAAGTGAATTTTTGCAAATACACTGACATTGTTATTTGAAACGGTATAAAGCTATATTTAGCAGTAAGTACACTGGCAGAAAACAAGGGAAACCATCATAGGACCTCAAGACATGATACACTGAATCTGGTACAGGCTTTCTCTCAGTCTTTAAATACCCCTATAAATGGTAAAGTACATGATAATCAGCACTTCCAGGTCTTCATTGTCCTTTGTACTCTAACAAAGCTTTTTATGTGTGTTTGGGCTTATTATCCTGCTGCTGTATGAATCATTCTCCACAAAGATGCAAAAATGCGGGAAGCATGTCGCTCAAAAATGGAGTGCTTCTTCTTCGTCAGGGTGCATTCATTTTGGTGGTGCTATCCAACTGTGTTTGATACACCGTAAACGTTTCAAATTCTGTATCTGGAATGAAGCATGTATTGAAATGCTGATACTGTGGTCAGTTTGGTCTGCATGCTTTATATACATCTGGTGCAGCTTCCACAGTGTTTTTAAGTTCGCTGCTCCCTCGAAACATGACAGTCACAGTTAGGAAATCATTAGGCATTAGGAAAGCCCAACATGAATTTGAGCTCTTGTGCTTAGATGGTTTATTGTGATGCAATATTCAGCTACTTAGTAAACAATGTCCTGATGGAAATGTAAGGGAAAGCAATAGTTATAAAAGATGCACAATGGCTTCAGACTGACTTAAATAAGCCTCCATGGAGGCTCAAATCCCTTACATTGACAAATGAAAACATGGTTCACTGGAAGCAAACACACCAGTAAAATAGCAGTCAGTTTAATCATGTTGTTCCTATTTTAATAAAAAGCATTTTTGTTTCAGTTTTACTATTATGATTTGAATTTCATTTTTTATCTTTGCAGAATCATCCTAAATAGTATTTCCGACTGACTGTAATGTGGTCCTACTTGTCCAGCTGGTAAGACAATACTTCATCTGACAGAAAAACCATAACACTTGTGTACACCTCTGACCCTTTGTAGTTAAATCACTCCTAATATGTTTAAAATGGACTCCATTCACATTTTTGAAAACTTGTGCTTTAAATGTAAGCAGTGAATCTATTATGACACCTAGTTTTTTAAATATTGTCTTCTCCCTCCTACAGTTAGATTGAATTTGTCTGATAAACTGATAAACTGAAACTGATAAAGTGTCTGGAGAAAAATAGCCACATATTTTTACTGACTTCCTGTAGTCACAGAAATCTACCCATGTGCATTATTTTAAAACGTGTTTGCCTCGTTTCTGATTTCAGGATTTTGTGACACTTAATAAATGAAACAATCATTTGAAAACTGTACTGAAAACTGCCATGTAAAAAACAACAACAACAAAACTAAAAAAACTGAAAACAAAAAGAAAGATAAAATGTCGAAAGGGGCACTTTTTAATGACATGTTAACCGTATCATCAGCACACGTGTGGAAAGTAGATGGACAAATGTCAGTTTATCATCATAAACATAAAAACTAAACAACAGAGAACCCTAACTTGAACCTTGAGGAACTCCAAATTTATCATTAACTATTTGTGAAGTTTTGTTATTATTTTCTTTCAATTTGTAAGAAAATATTTTATTCATTCATTTACATAAGATGGAACGTTAATCTTTGAAAACTTGATGATTAATTGTATTTAAAGATTTCATTAAATCAAGGTCACAGCCATGGTTCACTTGCCCAATTCAGCGTTAATATTTTTGAATGCAAACCAAAGACACCAAATTGCAATGAGTGAGAAGTAAGACAAGATGATCTGTTCAAAGATCAATTGCAGTGTTAATTTTTATACTACAGGAAAGATAATTACTGATTTGAAATTACTAGTAGTCATGTGATCACCAAAATTAAACACAGGTTTTATTGCTGCAGTTTTCCAAACACTCCATTATTGATGGACCCAATTAACATTTTTATAATGAGAGAATTAGTGCCTCATTATGAGTTTTGATAAATATTATATTGGATATGTGCACAGCTTTTGTCCTTGAACAATTAAGAGAATTTCTGAATTAATTACTTCTCAAAAATGATTAATTATTTCTTATTTGGGAGACGAAAAGAAGAGTGCAATGTTATCACAGAGCTCCAGAGTCTACGTAGAGAGGGAATCAGAGCAGATTGATGGAACAAGAAAAGATTAGCCATTAATAGTGCAGACTTTTGTTTTGTTTTTTTGTTTTCAACCAATAATCAGCATTCATTTTGCCCAGGTTTTGCTGGAAAAAGTGATGATGTCATAATATATCATGTGTAATTCAAGTTTTATGGCTCTGAATGTGATGCTATTGATGTCAAATAAAAAAACTTTTTCTGATATGTTACAGGTGAATAGAAATCGTTAATCTTAGCCCTTTGCTATAGGGTTTCTAGGCAACTTGAGTATATGATATAGATAAGAACCTTCAGAGGCCTAAGATCCACCTGTTTGCCAAGTTTCTTTTACTTTACAAGTTTCTTTTCTTTTTTATTTTATTCCTTGAATTTTTAAAACTTGTTGTGGCTGAGGGTGAACTCTCTGTTGCACCAGTGGATTTGCCGCATTTTTGCCTTCAAGTCAGCCTACTGATCACATCACACCTGTGAAAATGTTATGTGAAATGATCACACCTGGAAAACTACTGACACACTTAGCTGTACTTTGTGATCATGCCATTTAATCAGTGCTGTATGATACACTGCATTAAACTCGCTTCAACAAGGGCTTTCCGAGTCAGTAATCATGCTGAGGTTAGGCATTAGCTCAAAGCAGAAATCATCATTTTCTGTTCAATATTCACATCTCACGATGAGTATCAAAGGTACATCTACTGATTTTATGAATCCTAATGTATCACTTAATGCCGTTCATTAGTAATGTTTATTAGAGCAGCTGCAGATGGTTGATAAAGGGATGAATGAAATGGTTTTCTTGAGCCACTCATGTTACTGATTCATGAATGTATCAGCATTTTGGACAAAAATATCCACTAAACATTACGTATTTAATTTCCCAGCACTCTCTTCTGAAAATGCTGAGTCATCAAGTCATGACTACGTGAGTCACTATCTGACCATGTGAGCTGTCCCAATACGGTAGGCTGTGCCACTGATATGTTGTTTTTCGGTCTGAAGAATTAATTGTTTCATAAGCTTCACCTAGATTTACCTAACCCCCCTGATTTCTGGCTTAATTCTAATGAGTTGAATCACCAACAGTTCAGACAGGATTCTACTAATGTATGAATAGTTAGCGAGAAGCAGCAAAAAGGCAGACGCCATGCTGTGCTATTGTTTTCCAATCTACTTGACTTGCAGATTATGTGTTGGTAAGTCTGCAGGCTAAATGCATGTTCAGTCAACCAAGACACTGTACTTTATGTTCATCAGTGCCTTCAAGATCACCATTTAAGTCACAGACATCTGTCAACTTTGCTAGTCAGCTTACAGTATAAAAGCTGTGCTCATACCTTAATGCAAAAACTGACACAAAGGGTTTCAGCATGTAAAATCAATCTGTTTCCCCCTTTTGTGATATGTCAACAAATGCAAAATCACAACTATATTTCTTGTTATAGCAGATAAAATTATTAAATCTTGTATTAACCTTTGTGTTTACAGAATCTTGTCACACACTCTCTTTTTAAACTTGTTATCAGTATTCACCATATTTTGTGACAATGAAAACCCCCAGTACATTGTGATTCAATTCAATAATGAATACACTCTTTCTTCAACTCTGTGGTAGTTTCGGGAGAATTAAGCAGTTTGTTTTGTGAGACAGAACTCCATTTGATTGCACAGTCTCAAAACATTTTTCAAGCATAAAAGCCAAACACTTTTTCATGTTTCAGCTTTTAGGAGTTTGCTTTTGTTCTTTTGCTTAAGAGATGTCGGCCGTAAAGCGAATATAGTTTATTTGTCTAAAAGTACAACAGGCTGAAGATTATGGGAAGATGTGATTTAGAAAAATTGTACTATATGCATCATTACTTGCAGGTTTCAACACTAAAAATAAAATAAAATAAAATAAAATAAAGAATATAAACACAATATTGCATTGCATTAAAATTGCATCATACAGGTGTTTCTTTTTGCCACTAGTTCTAATCTTTCTTATTCAGTAAAGGGATTTAGAACGTGAAGAAACAGCATACTACATAATTGAATCTATCTCACCCCTGCTAGGATGGATTTCTGTGACAAACACAGATGCTATAGCAGGCTCCTTGATCTCTGTGATCCTAAGGATCTTTTCTTCAGGTGAGTTTTAATTGTCTTACCTTGCTGGAGCTGTGGTGGAGTGTGTCACTGTAGATGGTGCCAGTGTCCAAGTTCTTAATCTTTATAAAGCGGGGGCATTTGGAAGGGCTGCCATTCTGCAGTGACTTAATGGGTGAGGTCCTGCCCTCAGCTGGAGGCTGTAAAAAACACAGAGACATTCACACATGACTCATTTCTTCAGACCCTTGTACTTTAACTGTCTAATAGGTTCTGGCCTCGGTAATACTTTTGGTGGAAACTGGATGGATCGGTATGACTCCCAGTTATAAACAAAGTAAGTTAAAAAGTGACGCAGACCTCCCACTGCCAGGAAATGGATTTGAGTGCATAAAGTTGGACATGAGAGTTTGACGTAAGAATACTATGTGAAATATCTGAAAGCATTTCAACTGGCTGCCTCGGTGAACCTCAGCCCTTTGTTCTCAAGAAATATTGATTTGTGATTGTGCTTATGTCTCTCTCACTCAGGCCTATGCACAGAAACCATCTGCATTCTTTCCTTTCTCCATTTCTCTCCAGAATAAAGGCAATCAGCATTTAACAGCAGGTTGATGGCAAGCTAACTCTAGGCTCACACGGTTTTCCAGTACTGTAGCTATTGACTGATGAATGGCTGCAATTTAACCCCAAAGCCAACTGTAAGAGCTCCTAGAGAAGGCGGCAAATGATTGCCAAAGATCAGAGTAATCAATTGCACACCTTGGAAGCTCTTTCATCATCTTCCACAGCATTGTTAGTCAAACAGTGGTGCAGCTTTTGAAATACTTGCTTGCATGCTTGCTGGAGCAATGAATACCGACAGTGTCACACTTGTGGGGTCTCACTGTCATTTGATGTCCTCTCAAACTGTAGGAAGGAGTGAGCAATTTGAATAGAATCTGATTTTACACGCACAAGTAGTGCGTTTAATGCTCGAACAACAATAACCCCCGCCGAGCACCTCAGATATGACGTGAGGTTGTGGATAAGATGAAAGATCATTGTACCATAAGGAGAATGCACATCAAACAGGCAAAGTATTTCAGATGTGGAAAAATTAAGCCTTTCTGACTTAAAAAAGAAATAAAAGTTGTGTATCATTTGACTGTAAGGCTTGTTGCTCACTGGCTGGAAGATAGCTTTGGCATTTACATTTATTTCATTTTATTTTTATTTTTTATCGCCATCGGCAAGTTTCAGAGAACCACATTTCTGTGAACAATCGCTAAATGTCACTTTTTTGTTTTTTTAATTCATTTATATATCTGCGCTGTTGCAGATTTTAAATGTTTAACTGACAAAAAAATGAATTTCTTTCTTGTTTTGTTTTAATCCAGTGAAGGTCTGCCTAAGTCTTTGTTAGACTTGAGGGTGATAAGCAGCAAAACAAAATAAAGAAGAATAAAACAAATTTCCATCCAAAGTCTGCAGTTTATTGATAAAATCTGCTAGCAACAGCTGCTATTACAGTCTTCAACTGATAATATTGTTGGCACCACAAGTATTTTGAATGGCAAAACTGCATAAATAATATGTTCCAGTGCCTAATGTCAAAAAAGCATTTGCTGGTGCATGTATCATGCTTTATCTGTTTAAATGACCCAGTCCTCCCCAAGATATTACACACAGACTTATCTCTTATTTTAAATCCCATTATCCATCACGAGCCCTCAATATCAAGAATAAGGTGTGGTTATGTCAGAAGGGAGGATCCATGGTGCTACAAATTAAGATAATTGAAGCTAATTCGATGAAAATGATTTCATAATGGGGCATAATCATTTTCTGGTAAATGTGGTTATGCAGTAAAGTTCCCCACCCACCCAAACAAAACCCCCTGATGGGAAATCAAGATGAAGCACACAGGACAGATGTAGATATGAATAGAGAAATGAATGAAATTGAGAGTTTGAGAGAAGAGATATTTTCTATATTTTAGATTTTGAAGACAAATACATTTCTGATTTGACAACTGATGCCTTCTTCGGTGATGATTAAGCCACAATGTGCAAAAAAAAAAAAAAAAAAAGGAAGCACAGAGGCATATTTTCTGTTTTCAGTGGAGTATCAGAGTTGGTGGCTCCATAAATCACTAGACGGTTGAATATGAGAGAACATCCCACCACCTTGCCTTTTCAGTCAGCTTATTACACATTAAATTATGCAGAAGCTTAAGTGAGAGACACATGGAAAATCCTTCACCAAAGTGAGAAAACTAATTTGCAGGGCATCAATGTGTCACTTAAAATCTTTGTAGTCAAAAAGGGAAAAAATCATCCCCATTTTCTGAAACTATTTAACTTTTGTGTTTTTAATGAACTTAGTGTTGGACTTGAGTCTGTCACATTAAGTACTAAGCAGGGAGCCATCAAAGTTAGTATCAGTGTCTAGCAAAACGCCTGCAGGGGAGGTTCCTGCTGCATGAGTCAGTACACATATACTGGACACACATTGATTCCAGTTCCCAAACACACATTCTCACAGGCAGATAGGCTTCCTCAACTCTAGCAACTACACACGACAATGAAAGACATATGGCTTCTTACTCCATTAAACATTTCCACTCTGTTATCAAGCACCATCCATATCTCCCCTCCCTCCCACTTTCTAACCCTCTCGTACATATATTCTCTCAAGCATCCACATTAACACTCTCTTCTGTGGAGGTCTGAGAGGATGGATCAATTTAAGAGGGGTCACATTTGATGGTGCGAGACAGATCAGCAGCTGCACGCATTCATTAGGCCATCCTGTCTCATTGATGGGGCCTTGAAGTGGGGTAACCATGTGCAGATTACTATCCCTATCGCTGACATGTAGACCTGTGGCCAGATCCTTCTGTGTAGAAGGCATAAGCTGGGTTTAATGCTGCACAATCTTGCTGATGGTTGGATCTAATGTCTAGGTGATAGGATCTTAAGCAAAGGCTTTGCACAATGTAAAAAGAACATGGATGTGCATGCTCAGTTTGTGAATGCATGGGACCATAGAACACTGTGGATGATTGTTTTAAGGGCAAAGAACCATAAAGGCAGTCACAGATTTACATGCATTACACAGCTGAACTAACCAAGCCTGCACAGGAAGACTCAAACACACGTACACACAGAGAACAAAAAAAGGTTTATTTTCCAAATTCTTGATCTATCAAAGTATAGATGAAAAACTTATGCTTACACCTGCTTTCTTTCACTCTAAATCATTTCAAGGGCTGGGAATTTGTTTCACTTTACCTTGTCAGTGTCAGCATTGTTAAGCACCACCGGCATGTTTTCCAGCATTCTGTCATTATCTGGCACCAGCTGTGGGGATGTGCCATTTCCCACGCCAAGGTCCCTAGAAGTCAGATACAATTTTCTGTCAGGTGTATAAACTCGCATCTGGTGCAAACTAATCTTTCATTTTAATTTAAAACCTCATCCAAGACATGCATACACATACACATCAAACAAGCATCCCGTTTTGCAAAGAACGAACAAAAAAAAGAAGATCTGTAGACACTCTAAAATACTGTTAAATAAGGAAACCCTGTACAATTTTTAAAAGCTCTGCACACCCACGAAGGAATTTCTCTGTTCAGAACATAGTGGGTGCACAAAGACAGGCATAGCTCACCGCTTCAGTCAGACACATTTATGTGACTACACTTTTACACTGAAAACACAGATTTTAAGTTCATTTCAAAAGTGTTTTCACTATGTGGAGATACAGAAATTATTTTATTGGTGCCATATAATCTGCATCATTATCATTGCATTGATAACATTCTCTACAGCATTATTTCATCTAATAATATTTCTCACAGTATTGATATTGCATTAAAGTTGTTTATTGAAGATGTCCATTTGAGGATCCTTCCATTATGTTAACTTTTATTACAAGTACGGTTAGAAGTATTTCATACACATTCACATTCATACACGAGTTGATGTTCGGTTCATTAAGGGTCTTAAGCTTCACTGGCGTGACTGTCCAGGTAATACATGCTGAGGGAAACTAGAACATAGAAGGATACATACATGCTTACAATACATATAACACATATAATTTAGGAATGTGTCAGGCCTGAGGCCTTAACTCATTTGGTGTCTTACTATATTTTACTCTACTTGGCAACAGATGACCAGAGTCAATAATTAGCCCCAGAGGCCCTGAGGGCTTGAAGTTTATTACCCTGTATGGAAGGTGTTATAGAAAAGAGAAGTTATATGTCTGCTTATAGCTATTAAAGAGGTACATTGTAAAAAAATATTCCATAGAAAAACGGAAAATGTCCTGGTAATTTTCTGCCAGTACATTTTCTGTTTTTTTACGGAAGTTTGACGGACATTTCTGTAAATAATAAAACAGAAAATTCTGTAGATTTACAGTATACTCTCTGTACTATTTACGGACATTTTCAGCTATAAAAACGGAAAATTCCGTTTATTCACAGTATATTTTCTGTATCATTAACTGATATTTTCCGTTAATAGAAAAATTGAAATTTCTGTTTATATTACTATTTCCAAGCACTTCTTTTCACTGTAACTCATTAAATATAGTTCTTTATATCCTTAAACGTACATTTCTATGCAATTACAACCGAGTGTGCTCGAAAATTCATAAATTAAAACTTAAATTAATTTGTGCTTCGTACACAACAACATTGGTACAATTAATGTTAAATATTCTTTTATTCTCCTTATCTCAAACACTATATTAAAATATAACGACAGCATCCATCTTGTCATAAAATGACTAAACAGCTGATACATGAACAAAATAAGCTTTCACAAGCTTTCAAATTTGAGCATTTTTATTTCCTTGAAATCAGGTTGCCCTCATGTAAATGTGTTTATTTACATTCATTCAAGTGGCTACCAAGTGTTTTCTTCAAACAGGACACCTGACAAACAAAAAATGTCATATTTAACGATATGTTCACGTTTAATAACATCCAGAGTACCTTTTAGTTAGAATCACTGCCTTGTGGTAGTTTTGCCTCAGCCAAATGGTTAAGGTGTGGTTTACATCCAAGTCTGTCCACTTATGATACAGTATACACATGTAGTCAGTCATAGCCAAACACCTTTGATTACTGAATTACATTCACTTCATTAATGAAGTGAATGTAATTCACATTTGTGTGAACATTTGTCTGAGATTAACTCTTTGGGGTCTTTACCTTACAATATAGCATACTTGAGTCAAAATTTGTTGACTGTTTAAGTGGTGCCACATGAATAAAACTGAACAGATCTAAAGAAGATGTTCCTGAACTTTGGGTTTATTCGAACAGGACGGATGGATAACCACAGGACTTTTCCCCATATGATAACTGAAACACAAAATAAATTAAGACAGATTACTGTCCCAAACGTAAAGATAAAAGTGTACTTGTTACAAGTTACTGGACTTGTTTTGTCAGTGAGGAGCAAAGTACAATTAGAAGTGCTTGTTCTGATGAAAAGTTAAACTGTAAACAGCAGCGTAGTGAATAAGGATCTGTGTCCACGAATCCTCAGCAGTGACAACACTTAAACATCATAGTTCAAAATCCTTAATGCACACCTTTTTCTCCACGGTGTTCAAATTCTTCTAGCTGTTTAAGTAGAGGAAAAGTCTGACATATTTCATGACCATTAAATGTTAGACCAGGCTCTGAAAACAAGGTTACGGTTACAAACAAAAACCTCTGCTTGTGCGCACAGACCCTAAATCACAACAAATAAGACAATAGTAAGACAAATTACTACAAAGTCTTGTTACCACTCTTCATATACCAGTGTGACAAAGTCCTGAATGCAGCCTGCATGTTAGTACATCAAGGTCCAACTGAGTTTTAAATAAAATACACTCAGCTTTTCCTTGGATTTTCAGAGTTGCTCAGTCGAGTGTAACCCCGACTGCTGCAGTTCCTGTATGAACAGGAACTGCAGCAGTCGGGGTTAACGTGTCGCTGTGTTGCTCCTCCATGTCAGCCATTGAGACTAGTCGCAATTTACTCTGAGGAAAAAAAGAGAAACAACAAGACATTTTTAAAAAGTTTGTATTTTTATAATTTTTTTACCTAGAACATAAACAACAAACAAAAAAATTATTAGGGCTGTGCGATATGACGATATATATCAGATGACGATATAAAAATGTCTATCATTTCATATTATACACTATTGTTTGTTTTGTGGTGTTGCAAAATAAACTGTTTACGGCAATATTTTTTTCATGATTTTGATGGTCACTGTAGTTGCTATATTATTTCTTAAGGTTCTCTCTTTCTCTTATACTTACAATAACCACACTATGGACGGACAAGTGACTGTTTTTACGCGTACTTTCGTTACCAACAATGACGGTAAAACCATTATGTGGCTCCGCCCTCCGCTTGTTTATTTTCCACATAAACCTTTCACAATAAAGCTCAAGTTTCTGTTGAGACTTTTCAAAATAAACTGAAATGATATACATTATTCTCAAACATAAAATTTCAGAATATGCATCAAACAAATGACCTCAAATAAAAACATGAAGTGACTATAAATGGCGCTTACAGTCATCACAAAGATGAAGGCACAGAGAATACCAGCATGGCCAGCAAGAATGAGGCAGAACCAACTAGCTCCAAACAGAAGGACCAGTCAAAAGAAATCAAGGACCTTATTGTTAAACGAGGGGCTACCTCTGTAGCATGGACATGGTTTGGTTATGAAAAGTCTGACACGCCCCAGAAAACTGTACTATGCAAATTATGCCACAAACTGGTCCCCACCACCAGTCAAACACGACAAACCTCTTTAACCACCTACACAAGAATCACATGAAAGAGTTTCGAGAGAGTTTACGAATGAAAAGCAAAAAAGAGCTGTCAGGTGCTCAAAGTAATCCTTAGACACAAACGTTAGAACAGGCTTTTCCTTGCAGCACGCCGTGTAATAAATACTCAGAAAGAAAATGGTGGCCGTTTAAACTCATGTCTAAAAATGTATAGTTTCACACATCGGTCAAAACACTCGACTCCAGGTACACGACGCCCAACTGCAAACACTTCACATAAGTTGAGTTGCCCGAGAATCACAGAATTTACAGGAAATGCACTATTTTGTGATATATATCATTACTACAAAGGATTATAATTCACGTAGAGTTGCATACACATAACACCATTCTATTGCAACAAAAGCAGTTTATAATCAAAGTGACATACATACCTTGAAAAACTAAATCAACCACAACATTAAACTCACCTTGTTTCTGTAGAGATGGTGATCAGGGTTTTTCTTCATTTCCTGAGACCAGCTGCTCTGGATCATCACCAGCTTGTATCTTCATCTTTTTTTTCCACTCAGGGAAGTCTTTCCTTTTCTTGGCCATTGCTCTGCACTGGAAAACCAAAGTGTGTGATCAAAGGTGAAATAAGGGATATTTTCCCACTGCAGGACTTAGAGTGCTTCAAGTAGTGATAACTGTTGATCCATTTCTCAAATAATCTGTAAGGATCTGGATTTTTAAGAAAGATACAAATATCTCTGCTTATATTTGGCTAAAAGCTTGATATAGACACAACAGTTTATAATATGTCAGCATCCCCGGCAAGGCATATAAAGCCCCTGCACACCAGCACTGCGCTTACATTATAGTTCAATCAAGAAATAGTTATTATTGATTTGTTATTGAATTTCTTTAGTAATAATTATTAGTATTTAATCACATTAGCACAGTGGGGTGACAAAAATATTCCACATACTAGAAATGCTGCTCAGTATTTCATAAATTACATTTTCAACAAATGTTGGAGTAAAAACACAGTTACAGGGAAAATGTGTCTGTCTGTAAATATTAACTAAACATTTCTATGTGCTACAAAATAGACATAATTGTAAATGTGCTGAGGTGAAACTATACTTTCAATAATATTACCACTACAGTCATTTAACCACCAAAATAATCTATGCTGGTCAGCTAGCTAAAAGTCTTTACTTTAGCAGCCCAAATCAGAGGCTAACATTAGCATTTGCTAGCGTCAGCCAGAAAGGTCTGAGGCTTAAACTAGGGTTAGTGTAACTTTGCCTGAAACCCTTTAAAGTGTACAGTAGAGCCAACTGTAAAACACAGGTGTTGATACAGTACTTATTAGAGTCCTAGAATAATTTCTAGAACCATGAAGTTCTCTCTTTTCCCAGTTATCCACATCGCTGACTTTTGCTAATTAGCTAGTTAGCAGTCACAGCTGTGTAATACCCAGAGAGACACAGACAGCTAACTATAATATTTATGAAAACTGGTTCGGCCACTGAAGGGCAAAACTGGTGGTATCACAGTAAAATTATTTTAACATTAACTAAAATGGAAAGCTTAAGTCATGTTAAACCTAAATAACAATTATTTTAAAAAATGAGTCAGCAAAATATTCCTGACTTGTCTGGAGACAGCCAAAACCAGTTAACAATTAAATTAACAATTCTTTCTAAATAAAAACGCGGAGTCTTTTGAAAAACATTATTTTAATAAAAGGAAACATGAGTTTTAATACTTACCACAGAAATTTGAAGGCAGTTTCTCCAACTTCAGAGTCCAAAATCCAGATGAAGCCTGAAATAAACCTAATGGCTGCTCTTGCGCTTACTTTTCCCTCCTTTTCGGGTTCTTTTTACCACAATGCATTGCAGTAGTTGAGAAATACAGAAAAATACCTGTAAATGACTAATACGGAAAATTCCTTCACGTTTATACAGTAGATTGTACTGTATTTTTACGGATTTTTTTTTTTTTACAGTGTACAAGATGTACGATTAACTGTGACTAATGTCTGGAACCTATTTTAATTAATTAATGTAATTGACGCCATGGGGGGGGGGGGGGGGGGGGGGGGGCGTACCCCACTGCTTTATAAGTATCCACAACATGTATTTTTGTCAGAAGACATATGCTGATGTTTTCTCCGGGCTGTTAATAAACTCATCGTTTGATTGCACTTTTCTGGGGCCTCCGTGGTTTGTCTCACTGCTCTACATTGATCGATTTCGCGACAGTTTTGGTGGAGGATGCGGGCAGTGTAGGCTTAGCGGTGTTACTTTCCGCGGTGGTCGAGCCGGTGTTGTGCCAAATTAGGTATCCCCGACAGAATTTGTTTCCCCTGCGTCGGGAGCACACGCTGGACTGTCCAAATCACGGACAAATAGTATCCCACATTGTTGATTTTTAGTTTACAAACACTTCTTATAATGACTAACTACTCCTGACATTTTTTAGATGTTAGCTCTTTATACAACGAAGTTATAGTGGGATACAAATAATATCAGGCTGATCCTGCCACAATTTGTTCCCCCTGTGTAAAACACGGACAAACAGTATCCCACATTGCTGATTTTTCGTTCACAAACACTTCTTATTATGACGCATTACTCCTGAAACTTTGGAGGATTTAGCTCTTTATATAGTAAAGTTATAGGAGAATAAAAATAGTTATCAGCCAAAACGTTAAAGGTTTGTTAAAAATAATCCCATCTGATACCCGTGAGCAATAAATATATAATTTTCTGTTGTAACCCTCAAACTGAATGGTAATGTAACGATACTAATTTTTCACTTTTTCACAAAATGAAAACATCAGTACTTCTTAATGCTCCCAGCACAGGGGAAACAAATTCTGTCGGGGATACCTACTTTGGCACAACACCGGTACTGGCCAAAAACTGATTGCTTGTATTTAAACTGCTGTAAGTAACTTGTTGGGCTATAATATGTGAAACATATTTTAAATGCATCCCTCATGGATGACATAAAGTCATATTGAGCCACAAACAACATTTGTGTAACAAGGTAGAAGCCGCAATCAGTTTTTGGCAGTGACTTTTATATAACCTTTATTTATGCAGTTAAAAAAAAATCTCATTAACATTAAAAATGTATTTTGTCAGAGTAAGCTGGCCAAGAGGACAGCAGAAATGGCAGCAAATATGACAATAGAGGATAAAGGACCGAATTGGTTATAATGTAAGTACAATAACACAGAGCTGTAAAGATACTTGAAAAAACAGATAGTACATAAACAGATTCTATATAGTCGATATAGTCTATTTACCAACATACATAAAGATATTACACATAAAAAATACACGGAAAAATTGGAAATCGGTTTTTGGCAGGCAATCACTTTTTGGCACAACACCAGCGTGGTCTGACGGGAAGAATCAGCTGTACAATTCTGAGTTTGCAGCGTTGTTGATATTAACAGATCCGGCGTGGTCTGAGGAAAAGAAATAAATCGGTGAATGATTGATATACTTACATGAATTTTGGTGGATCCGCTGAGGTCCAGAAGAATAATCAATGAGGACTGTGTTGGTTTGAATGTTGATAAATGATCCAGGAAGAATTGCCTGGTATGTGTGTGTTATTGAGTAACAACATGCGCAATAAAATTGGGCGCTGTCTACTTCCAGTTTGATGAAAATGTCACCTTGACCTGGACAAGGTGTTTACGTGACTCGGGATTTCAGAGAATCGAGTCAGCTGTGATCTTGAGTTCTAATGGTAAATTGATTTTAAAGGAAAATCAATGTTTACTATGATGAAGTAATTCTGAAGATATTACTAGATGTGCTGTGATACAAGTGAAGAATAAGTTGTGTACATGGGGATACACAATTGTGTTGATATTGATGGATCGGCTGCGGTCCATCTGATAAGTTAATACTGGGTGCACTGAGACAAGAAACTGTTTTTAAATCTTCACTGGCTGCAGTGATACATGTGCTGAAGATTACTGGACCCGGCGAGGTCCATTTGATGAAGTTCTTGGGCAGATAAATGACAGAAACAGTTTTTCAAGTGTGTGGAGAATTAAAAACAAAACAAAACTGAACTTGCAGGTTCTCCGTAGTCGGCGCACTGTGTGGACTTATATCAGAGTTATAAGTCCAAACGTTACACACACGGTTCTTGGGTGTGCGTTACTTCCTTTTTTAATTTTAAACTGCGACAGGTGTTAATTGAACTAGAACTTCAGCAGTGAATGAGACAGGATTTAGATTAGGTCTAGTTCTGGTAAAGTAAAATATTATGTTCAAAGTTTTATGCCCTGGAGGCCAAGAGTTGTGTGTAGAGAAGAACATGACTTAGAAACGGACATTTAAGGTCACATTTCGTCTAAGATGGGGAGAACTGTCCCATATGTGTTTATTTCTCTTCTCTTTTAAGAGGACATACACACTTAACTGGGTGTTGTCTACTTCCTCTTTCTGAGTCTAAAAAGCAGGATGAATAAAATACTTGTAGGAAAACGTATTTTGAGTGATTCTAAGCGTGTGAATGTTGTGAGTACTCGATTTGAAGGATTCTGTGTTATTTGTACAAAATAATAAATAAGTAATAATAACTCATAGGAGAGTACGTGAACAGAGGAAGTCTGAGAGAGTGTGTGCATAGGCAAACTGCAGAGTGTGTGCGTCAACAACACGTTCTCACTCCCAAAGCCTAACATTTTATGCTAGGTGACAAATCGTCAACATATTACGTTTTCGGCTACCCACCCTGTTCCTAAATGATGACCTCGGAAAATTGAGGAAATATGAGAACCGTATGGACTCAATCTACACATGTTCGCTCTTTTTCTTCAAATCACTTAGAAAAACGCTATTTAACATCATTAAAGTCCTGGGTAAGCTCAGGAAAAAGGTTATGGTTAGGGATAGGGATAAGGTTAGGTTTAGGGCTGGAATACAGGCAGTAGCGGTTTTTGATACGGGCGAGACGGTTGCCCGGGGCGGCATGGTGGGGGGCGGCATCACGGGCATCGGCCAAAAAAAATAAATTGCTCGTACTCATGCTGCCCCGACGTTATGCCAGCGCATATTGGGAATGGCATAGGCACCGATCGGTTTTCTATCGCCCATTTGCTGGGAGTAAGGGCGCCCTCCGTTTGTGAGATGCGCCTGCTGATTACGGCTCAGGGAGGAGAGGCGGGGCAGCGGGGGATTCTCAGGCTGGCAGGACCACATCTAATAACCAACTCACAAAATAAAACAAAATAAAAACCAATCAACAAGCACGAAAACACCAGACATCATGATACAGACTTATAATTTGCACCGATGTTTTTTCGAAATTCTATACGCGAAAAGTGAGGCGAGAGCCCTCCGTGCGCCTTCTCGCTGCTGAAGTCAAAGTAAACTTTATTGTCATCTCTGCTACAGTCCAGTATATAGAGAGACGACACGACGAGTCTCCAGTTACAGCAGTGCAAGTAAACAAACAATAAATATAAGAAGAGTAAGAAAATAAATATACACTTTAGGACCAGGGGTAAAGGGATCAATAACAATTTAAAATTTATAATTTACAGTTTGATGATTTAAAGTCTCACACACAACCCGTCGAAAGGGGAGGGCTCTGCTTCCAAATAGAGCATATCTCATTCATAATGATGTAAATCCAAGCCCATTATGTATTCATTATTTGAATCCTGGGTTGTGTGAAATCCCAGAAATAAACCCTAGACAAAGTGAATCTGCAAACTAAGGTGTAGGTCTATTAGGTTATGTTGTGGTGATTCCTCGAGTTGGGGGATTTGTGTTCATACTGGAGTTCAAAATTAAAACCAGAGGGAGTGGTCGTCCAGGGCACCAAACAGGCTAGGACCGCCACTGAATACAGGGCTGGAATGTATATTACCGTGGGAGAGTCATTGCACTGGATTTCTGCCATAACCCGCCGCATACTCAATGAGGACTGTGTTGGTTTGAATGTTGATAAATGATCCAGGAAGAATTGCCTGGTATGTGTGTGTTATTGAGTAACAACATGCGCAATTAAATTGGGCGCTGTCTACTTCCAGTTTGATGAAAATGTCACCTTGACCTGGACAAGGTGTTTACGTGACTCGGGATTTCAGAGAATCGAGTCAGCTGTGATCTTGAGTTCTAATGGTAAATTGATTTTAAAGGAAAATCAATGTTTACTATGATGAAGTAATTCTGAAGATATTACTAGATGTGCTGTGATACAAGTGAAGAATAAGTTGTGTACATGGGGATACACAATTGTGTTGATATTGATGGATCGGCTGCGGTCCATCTGATAAGTTAATACTGGGTGCACTGAGACAAGAAACTGTTTTTAAATCTTCACTGGCTGCAGTGATACATGTGCTGAAGATTACTGGACCCGGCGAGGTCCATTTGATGAAGTTCTTGGGCAGATAAATGACAGAAACAGTTTTTCAAGTGTGTGGAGAATTAAAAACAAAACAAAACTGAACTTGCAGGTTCTCCGTAGTCGGCGCACTGTGTGGACTTATATCAGAGTTATAAGTCCAAACGTTACACACACGGTTCTTGGGTGTGCGTTACTTCCTTTTTTAATTTTAAACTGCGACAGGTGTTAATTGAACTAGAACTTCAGCAGTGAATGAGACAGGATTTAGATTAGGTCTAGTTCTGGTAAAGTAAAATATTATGTTCAAAGTTTTATGCCCTGGAGGCCAAGAGTTGTGTGTAGAGAAGAACATGACTTAGAAACGGACATTTAAGGTCACATTTCGTCTAAGATGGGGAGAACTGTCCCATATGTGTTTATTTCTCTTCTCTTTTAAGAGGACATACACACTTAACTGGGTGTTGTCTACTTCCTCTTTCTGAGTCTAAAAAGCAGGATGAATAAAATACTTGTAGGAAAACGTATTTTGAGTGATTCTAAGCGTGTGAATGTTGTGAGTACTCGATTTGAAGGATTCTGTGTTATTTGTACAAAATAATAAATAAGTAATAATAACTCATAGGAGAGTGCGTGAACAGAGGAAGTCTGAGAGAGTGTGTGCGTAGGCAAACTGCAGAGTGTGTGCGTCAACAACACGTTCTCACTCCCAAAGCCTAACATTTTATGCTAGGTGACAAATCGTCAACATATTACGTTTTCGGCTACCCACCATGTTCCTAAATGATGACCTCGGAAAATTGAGGAAATATGAGAACCGTATGGACTCAATCTACACATGTTCGCTCTTTTTCTTCAAATCACTTAGAAACACGCTATTTAACATCATTAAAGTCCTGGGTAAGCTCAGGAAAAAGGTTATGGTTAGGGATAAGGATAAGGTTAGGTTTAGGGCTGGAATACAGGCAGTAGCGGTTTTTGATACGGGCGAGACGGTTGCCCGGGGCGGCATGGTGGGGGGCGGCATCACGGGCATCGGCCAAAAAAAATAAATTGCTCGTACTCATGCTGCCCCGACGTTATGCCAGAGCATATTGGGAATGGCATAGGCACCGATCGGTTTTCTATCGCCCATTTGCTGGGAGTAAGGGCGCCCTCCGTTTGTGAGATGCGCCTGCTGATTACGGCTCAGGGAGGAGAGGCGGGGCAGCGGGGGATTCTCAGGCTGGCAGGACCACATCTAATAACTAACTCACAAAATAAAACAAAATAAAAACCGTGGGAGAGTCATTGCACTGGATTTCTGCCACAACCCGCCGCATACCATAAGAACGCGGAAGGTCTCCCCGGGACATGACAAAACATCGGCATGTTACGCCTCGGGAGTGAGAACGGGGCGTCAAACAGCAAGTCTGGTTATAGCTTGTGAGCTGGTGAGAGACGTTGCAACATGAAAACAGAGGAATTCGAGACTGAATGTTAAATAAAGAAGAATAAACAATGTTGAATAAAGAGAGAAAATAACTGACAATTACATTAATGAATAGAAAACGCACGTACACAAATTGTTACATGTGAAATTATTGTTGGAAAGAATCAGAAGTGAGATCGTTTAATATACACATGCAACGAAGAAAGCAGCTTACACTCCTTTAATTTCCAGAGCCAGAGTGTGTCCCCTCCCCTCATACACTGAAAAAATGGGAATTGGCAGGCTTTTGAATTTGCACAAATGAATTTAGTTAATGCTACACAAGCCTTTCATGTTTCTCTTATTTACATGATTAAATAAAGTACCATTTACTTGATTATAAACAATACTGAGACTACTAATTTTTCTTGCATTGAATTAAAGTGACTAAATTAGAATACTAAAACCATTGTAATCATGTTTGACCACAACCGGAAATGATGCAATATATTCAAAGACAACAACTAAATATGATTGGATAATAAGACCTAGAGTCTTATCCAATAAGACAACAACATAATTTAAGGAGAGCGCAATTGACCGCCAGATTCTGGAAGACTGTTTAGCCGCATGCAACCTTTGGCACTGAGTCAGGCATACTGAGAAGGTAAGTAATTTAAATACATTTGTTTTAGTTGGGTACGTTTTCACAGAATTGTTGTAGTGCATGCTATATGAAAAGTAATCTGTAATGCATCTACATGTTGTTTTTACAGTGCTAGCTAAAGTTGGTATTAGCTTTGTGGCTAAAACTGAAAAATAGTATCAAATTGCAGCTGTTGTTGGTCAGATATGGAATTTATGCATGTGACAGAGAGCACTGACGTTTTTTATGGCTTAGCAAGTTAAAACGTCACTGAGAGAGCGCAATAGTGTTTGTGTTACTCGTGCTAGTTATGGCTACAGTGGCTAATTAGTCCGGCTCTAACCGTCAGAGTTTAAGAAGCTGGGAGCGCCACAGTGCCATAACTTAATTCTTGCTGCTGACACGCACTCAAGTTATAATAAGGATCCTGCCACCTTAGACGTGGGTTTAAGAACCTGTGCCCATAAATGGCAAATCATTTTTCCATTTAGTCATTGTTTTAGGTGAAGTGTCACTTGACTATTCTATCGGTCAAGCCCAAATAATACAGCAGATATCTACAAGGAGATAAGTTTGTTCAACAGAGTATGTCTTATTAAGTGATGTATTGTGAATTTTCCAACATCGTCCTAACAAAAATTAGGACCCCCCCCCCCCCTTTTTTTTTCTACTTTGTGTAGAACATATGTGAGCTGCTTCTCAAAACATTATGTATAAATGAGAGAAAGATTGGTACTTTAAAGAAACCATTGATGCTCTTCTGGACTGCAATAAATACATTTTTTCAATTAAAATTAATGTTTTTTGTGATGGTGGAATTTTTACCTTTATCATTACAGAAGTCAAAACATCAGATGATGATAGCTTACCATCTAAACTCCCCATCTCTTGGCAAGTCTGAATTAGAGGGCTCAGCTGTATTGGCCTTTCTAGTGGATTTAAAGAGTTAAAGACTTAAAGAGGAGATAGCTTAAGTCATTAGGTACATATTCCCTGACATTCTAGAGGTCGACCTTGGACAGTGTGTGACATAAAGAGTATAACTTATAGAAAGGGAATGGTACTGGCCCAAAGGGCAGCAGGTGGATTGCCAGAATACTGAAAAACCATATCTGCATTGTACCACAGCATATTCTACATTGTCAGAGAGCTTGGTGGCTGGTACAGAGAGCACGACAGAGCTTTTGAGCTCAGCCCAGTATCCACAAGAATATTCGCTCTCGTTTCACTCTGAACTCCTTGATACTTATCCATTGGTTGACTATGAGATTGGATTAGTCCACATTGTGACTCTAAAAAGGCATATAGAAATAAAAGGTGTTCATATAAGTGTAATAGGTTCAGTCGCATGTATTTCATTAGATAAATTCTTCTTTTTTTATGTCTGATCTTTATAACTTTGACTATTGGGTATGGATAGCTTTATGAAAACTAAACTGAAATGATTCTTTTTGAATGTCTGATATGTAATTATTTTTTGCCTACAGAGTCCTCTGGTCCTAAAGACTGTTTTGGCTGACGGGAACCTGTCAAAGGCTCACTCTCTAATGGAGCGCCTGAATCAACTGAGGATCTCATCGTTGAAGTCAAGAGACAGTGTTGTCTTCAGGGCAGTTTCAGACTTCAGTTTATGGATTCCTTGTTTGGGAACAAGTTTCTTAACCTCACCTCAGTTTCAGAAATAGCAGACAAAGGGACTCTTAAAGCTATTGACATGCCAAAGCCCACCACATGGACATAAAAAAGAGTAACAGAGTTGGTGAAACTCAAGATGGAAAAGACTTTTTCATACAGAAGACATGAAGATGTTCGTGATGCACCAATGGTAGAGGCTTTCATGGCAAGATGGCCTGATCTATTTGACTTCCACGAGGTAAGGTTTGCCTCATACACGGTGTTCTTGTGGTATTAGCCTAAAATGGTTAAGGCACAGTTGTTATTTGACAGCCCATTTCTTCAGCATGAGTGATTGCAGCCTTCTTCCAGGTATTAAACCTTTGAAGCTCATTCCTCTGTGCTCATGTTTTCAGATCAACGCTGAGTTTAAGAGAATTGCCACCATCCCCCCTCAGACAAAGTTCGTGGCTCAGCTGGCTCTCCACTTGGACAACCTGGTGAAGTTGGTCAACAGAAGAGGAGAGCTTGGACTAATACTGAAAAGAATTGTGGCATAAATGGATAATGTAAGTGATAAAGCCTGAATTTCAAATGTTTTCCCATGATAAATTCTCTCATATTGTATTTTTACATCTGCTTGTTTTTTTAACCTTCACTTTGTCAACTTATTATTAATTGCCAGTAAACCTATTATTAATTTGTGTGCCTTTACTTTAAAAACATTCATGTAAAGTACACTATTAAAACTTAAATGAAGGACAAGGGCTGAATGAAGATGCTAATTACATACATTTCATTTCAGTGTGAAGATGTTGATGCTGCGTCTGTCAAGGGAGTGTGTATCTACATGTGTGAAGACCCTGGCATGCTTATCCGGGAGTATGTGGTATGTACTTGTGTTTTTGTTTTTTTTTCCTTTTCGGACTTTCCAGTGTGTCATATTACTTACTTGGCATGAAATGACTAACATGGCTTCTTTTTTACAGGGCATGGAAGAACGTGCCATCAGTGAGACTGTTGAAGACACCACTGTTCGAATTTATCATCTTAAAGAGCAAGCTTCAGCAGATGAACAAGAGTTGTCCTCGCAGGCATCAGGGTGGCGAAGAATTTGGATAATGTAGCATTTGCTGTGATAATGCTATTTGGACTCATGTATGCACTAAACCTTGCCTACCCTGCTGACCTTCGCTACAACTTTGACGTTTTCCAGAAGGTTTTCATGGAACTGGATGGAGCTAAACTCTCTAAAGTTCTTGCTTTCAAAAACCATCTGTTTCATTGAGAAGTCAAAGACTGCACTTCTGCAATTCTTTGCAGTTTTTCATTTTGTGTTCAGTAACGTTATACTGCTTATGTTTTTATTGCTTTCCCCTCATGTGACTGCAATGAAGGATGATTTTTCCTTTTGGTAAGAAATTTTTACTGATGATTTTTAGCAATATGTTCTAAGTCAACCTTAATGTCCTGCTTATATGTCTAAAATGAAGATTAAAATTCATGTAGGTGTTTGGTATTAGTTATGTAACAATGTCATTTAAGGCTCAACTTAGTTGAAATCTTGTACAGATAAATACTTGTACAGAAGCTGAAACTGTTGTCAAATAATACACAAGTTATATTTGTGTAAATATGTTTATTCATAAAAGCGTGTTGCTTTTTTTCAGGTAGTCTTAATTTAGTTTACATTTTCAATTGTGTAATTAATACAAATGTTATATGTAAGAGATGACAGGATCATCTATAAGCACTTTCTTTTATTTGCTGCTAAGGTCAGTTTTTTGTGAAATATTTGCAAATATATTCTCAAACTAACTTTTTCTTTTAGTTATTTCTGCAGGCTATCTTTAAAAATGTGTTAACAAGTTTATATGGATGTGATTTTGGACTTGTTCATGGCAGAATTGCTGCTTTCACTGCTGTTACAGTTTAATAAAGGTGAATTGTTCAGTAGCACTCAGTCTTTGCCTTTTTTGTCAATAATGATCAGTTAATATTTCAATTGAAAAAATTAAGTAGGATTTAAAGCCATAAGTTGTGTTGCAGGAACATAATTGCAATGTGTTTACATTACATAATATCATTGCGTACCACTGGCAAATAAAAATAAGTTGGTGTTAAACATTAAAATATATTGACATTATGCAATACATTGATATTATGATAATAGATTAATATTAGTACATCAAACATGATTTGTTTAAGTAATCTGATGTAAATAAAATACTTTGATTTGACAAGCATTAATTACTTGAGGGAAAGTGGAAAATTAAGTCAATCATACTTATTCATATTATGTGGGACCGATGTACACAATAAAATCAAGTAAATTGAAAGAACTTTTTTTTTCAGTGTAGCACCCCTGCCCACTTGGCCCCTGTATCAGGCGAGTATGGAAGGCTGGATAGCCCATGACGGGTAAGATCCCACCTCGAAACCCTGGGACAACCTAAGGCAGGCACAGTCACGATTACTCGGCCTCAGTCCCTGTGAGCTCAGACTCACTGGTGAGATGAAGTGAAGAAGACGGGACTTCAAGGGTAAAGCCGCTGGGCTGAGGCGGAGAGGGAAATGTCATTAACAATGACCAGTGATGAGCCAAAGAGAGAAAACACTCCCTCTCTTTCTGGTTGAATTATTCACAGCGCCATGTCTCCATAAACCTGACAAGTGGGCCCTAACTCCAAAAATTTGGGTTAGCAAAGAAGAGGAAAGAGAAAACTGACTGTTTAAGTGGAAAATTGTGAAGGAGTCTGAAACACCACAAAAAGAAACATATACACAATCACACACACACAAATAGAAAATGCATTAAACTTCCGCGTTCTTATGGTATGCGGCGGGTTATAGCAGAAATCCAGTGCAATGACTCTCCCACGGTAATATACATTCCAGCCCTGTATTCAGTGGTGGTCCTAGCCTGTTTGGTGCCCTGGGCGAACACTCCCTCTGGTTTTAATTTTGAACTCCAGTATGAACACAAATCCCCCAACTCGAGGATCACCACAAGAGAACTCATGAAGATTAGTCAGCATGTTGAGCATATGAGTCTGTTTATCATCTTGTCCAAATCGCTTAGTGTGTAGTCGTTTTTAGAAAAGAAACTTAGAATTTAGTGATGATGGTGTACAAGTTGTGTGGTGTTTAACAAGATTTTCTGTGTTTGAGCAGGTGAAATTATGTCAGTTGACTTCGGAGTGTTAGGACCCCGAAGAACTGGTGGCAAAACTTTTGTGTGTTTAAAGATTTTTGAGGTTGTTGTTGTAGTGATGGGTTGATTTGGTTCGTTTGCTTTGGGTGTTCTTCTTATTTTAATAAAGGGAGTTTTAGTAAACATGGACATGTCTAAGAGGGGCCCATTATTTTTGTAACAGTGCACTTAGAGAAAACCTGTCAGGTGATTTTGTTTTGTGCTTTGATGAGCTAAGAATCAGCTCTCTCTTTTTTCTCATTTTTGTTCTAAGCAGGCCTGCAAGATGAAATTGTCAGCGCTGTAAAAATTTCCAGGAGAACAAACATAAGGTGACCTTTTCCAGATTACAATGGGCGGAGGAGAAGGCTACCTGTGCGGACCTGATCAGATTGGGAGTCCCTGTCTAAAAGGATTGCCGCGAGCCACTCCAGTCCAAAAGCATGAAGAACTATTTTCCTAGAAAAAAGTAAAACAAATGAATGAGCTCATGTTGCTGAGAGGGGAGAATCTGATTATTTGCGCGGGAGTCTCCACTATCAGCAATACCTGGTGTGAATGCGTGTGAGTGAATGGGTGTGACCGGACTAAGATTGGGATGAATAAATGTGGACAAACAATTTACCATGCCAGAAAGAGAAAGGGGATACTTTGCTTTGTTTTGCTTTTGCCATGAGCAGGAGAAGTGGAAGACTTAATTCTGGGGATGCTGATTTTGGGTTGCTGATGTTTGCTTTGAGAAAATTTCTGTTTTATTGACTGGGGTTAGATCATGGTGTTACATTATATTGTTGGGATAATGCCGAATGCTAAAGGGGATATAACTCATGTTACCATTAACTGAAGAAACACATGACTGATAACTGTTCTGTTTTAACTTTTCTTTCTTATAACACAGATTGGATCATAACTGGGGAAAACTGAGTATGAAATGTGAAGTCCAGGTTAACACACAGGTTTTGTTTCTAGGAAGTTCCAAGGATGCAGGCTGTTGATGGAGCCAGGAGTTCGAAAAGATTTGACATGATGATTAAATTGATTTCATTCCTTAAACACAGG
This sequence comes from Neolamprologus brichardi, assembly GCF_056152115.1. Taxonomy (NCBI): domain Eukaryota; kingdom Metazoa; phylum Chordata; class Actinopteri; order Cichliformes; family Cichlidae; genus Neolamprologus; species Neolamprologus brichardi. The sequence goes on from NC_142115.1 coordinate 31,392,639, forward strand.
TTTGCAGGGCCGGAGCAGATATACCTGAGAGGAGGATTGCTGAGGTGTTTGGACTTTGCACTTTTCTGGGGCCTCCGTGGTTTGTCTCACTGCTCTACATTGATCGATTTTGCGACAACTACTTTTAAGTTGTTAATTTGATCTGAAAATACTTTGCAAGTTCATGCACTGAAAAAACATCAGTTTAGCAGCTCTTGCCTATGTGGTCTTTGTTTAGAAATTCAGGTGTTTATTACTAGTTCCATTCTACAGCCTAAACTGTTTGTGTGTGTAATAGTAAGAAAATACAGATTTAAGTGTTTTCAGGAATCGAAAATCAGACACAGAGATACATAAACAGATGCTGAATCAAGGTGACTGACCGCAGATCTGTTTTTCTTTCAGTAAATAGCCCTACAGTATGAACGGCTGTTATTCATCAGAGATAAAAGAAAAAAAACATATGAACAGTGAGAGCTCTCTCTGAGCTGTAACTATCTAATCCTAAGAGATTGAATGAGAAAGGGGGGGATGGGATATCCCTGAGCTGCCGCTCTTGCAAACCATATGAGACCAAAGTCGTCTTTGTGTGATTTCAAGTTTGCGTTCCTCCAATCGAAAGCGCCCACGCACATTGTGCCTCCTACTTTCTTTCACACTCCCCCTCCCCCACCCCCATAAGCATGCGTGCATGCTAATTGTAAATCCTCACAGGCATCCTTTCTCCCTTTCACACCCCCTGTCACACTGTATCTCTTTATTGCCGCAATTTGCGAGATCATATTCATCCCCACAAATCGGAGGTGGAGTTCAAACATGCAGAAACAATGAGAGAAGTTACATGTGTCGTTTGTCATTAGCTCTGACTCAACCACATGCTTAATTGTGAAACTGTAATTGCTTCTCCTCTGAAAACAAGCAACACGGGCTATAATGTGAGTTTATTTTCTGTGCAAATATGTATAAATTGCAAAGAAAAATAAAAAAATATTATTATTAAAAAATATATTAGTATTATTCACCACTCTAACCTTTCTCTCCTCAGCATCTCTTTAGAAATAATTTTCCGACAGCAAAATAGAATTAAGTTAACTGACTCTTACCAGTGCTGAACAAATCTCAGCATGCACAATCAAATGTATTTAAATCGCTATTTGTGGGAGCACAGGTGGCAGCATTAGGTACGGTTGTTTAACCATACACTTTGCTGTTTTTGCATTGAGGTTTTTCCTTTTATTGTGTTCTGTTTTTTCAGAGCACGTGTTTCTCAAGAAGGCAATGAATCACTCAAAGGGTATTTATGAAAGAGAGGAGGATGCACATGGATTGGTCAAGAGATATTGATTCAAGGAGACTGCAGCCTCAATTTGATTTCAATTGGTCGTGGGAGTACAATGGTAGATAACTGAGATGCCGATAACAGTACACTGTACAGAGCATGTAGACTGAATCGAGGATGTTATATTATCCCTGACTTAGAAGCCTTGTGAAAAACTCATCTAGAGGGAAAACTTAAACAAACTGCAAGAAATCCAAGTCTTCCTCAAACAGAATTGCTACCAGTTTTGCACTTTTTCAAAACTACTGTTATGCATAAATACCACAGGACCTGAACTCTATATCCAAGAGGGGCTGTTCATAAGAAGCGCAGCTTCTGATAGACAATACTTTTTTTTTCTGTAAAGCTTTATGTTACAGAAAACTAATTAATTATCCATGATTAATGTAGGATGTCGCATCCATTACTGATAAAGCACTTGCCTACTGGGAAATGCTCACATGTTGTGTATTTTAATCCTGGTTAAACAGAGTGCAACAAGCAAAAAGAAAAAAAAAAGTAAAAAGAAAAGTAGCTTTACATCTATAAAAAAGACTTAAGTTAAAAAAAGCAAAAGTTTGACAAACTGCCAAACTGTTTAAAAGATGTATTTGTAAGCCTACATAAAGCAGCTGGTTCAGCAGTCGAAGAATACCAACTGAATTGGTCCTGAGAAATGTTGTGAGCAATTTTATTTTAAGTGAGGCTTGCTAGAGACCAGCAGGCAGACGATAATTACTTGGCACTGTAAGCTGAGTCATATTAGTTGAATGAGAGACTGTCTATTACAGCTAATTAACACAGATGCGTCAGGTAGTTCAGAATCTGCGGGGTGGCAGAGTGAACAGGGATACTTTCAATCACAAGACCAGGTGCAAGTTCTTGTGTCAGCCAATAGCCACCATCTTTAAGAGTCCTTGAACTGCATCCTGAGTCTAATTCTATCTGATCTCTGACGGCAACCCTCACTGTGAAGAGGATGGTGGACAAAGACACTTTAACTAAGGGATCAATAAGGTTGTATCACATCACAAATTACCAGGCGACTTGAATCTCGGCATCTCGTCTCCCAGCATTCCTCTGGCCTTCTCCGTTGATCTCCTTTTTGCTGTTTTTGATGAGGCGCAGCACTGGTTCAATCTCCTTGAGCAGTTCATTGTTTTCCTCCAGCCCGTTGCACAGGAGAGCTCCACGGCCCCCATCCCTCATCAGCAGGGGGTCCTGGCCTTGCATGCCTCCCCTCTGTAGGAGGGACTGGGTGATGGATGGAGAGGAGAGGTTCTCAATGGCTCTTAGCTGGTTATCCTTGTTGACCTGCTGCTGTTGCCCAGGGCTCAATGCGTTGAGAGGGGACCACTGCTCGTAGGACTTTGATGACGGTAACACAGGGCGTGTGACCCTCACTGTACGCTGGCGCCCATCTCCAGACAGCGTGGTCTCCAGGTGTGTGGTGAAGCCCTCAGGCCCACGGAGAATCAGCACGGCATGGCTCTCAGGCATCACATTCTTCAGTGTCTCCAGGGCCCGTTCATATGACAGATCCACCAGGGGCTTGTTGTTGACTGCCAGCACAATGTCGCCCACTTGCACCAGGCCACACTCCTCAGCTGCTCCGCCACGGATGAGGTCTGACACAATGACAGGTGGCTTGGAAACTCTTTGCTTCACCAGGAAGCCCAGACCGCCAACCTTCCTCTTAAAAAGGCGCACTGAGATGATGTTGGGCTGGAGCTGGCACACTGTAGGCTCCGACTCCTGCATGGTGCCTGTGTATTATTGTGTGTAATTGTGTGCGCTTGTCTGTGTGTGTATAAGTGTGTCCTCAGGAAGATTTCTGGAAAGCAACAGAAGGAGAAAGAGGAGGAGGGAAATAAAAGTTCTATTAGTTTTGAATGAAATTACATTGACAGCGTGATTTGTTTACAGTGTGTTAATTTAACATCAGTCAGAGAGGGGTATATGAGTCATTAAAGCAGAGTGCTTTCGCAAGGTAATGTTACACAGATCATTAAGTCCTGCTGAGCTACAGATGCAAAATATTGTCATAAACATGAAAAGCATATTATCCAACTTATCACATGGCCATGTTCTGTAATGTTTAAAAAAGCAAATATTGAGTATCAATCAAGTATATTCAGTATAAAAACTGAAAGATTAATTGCACTTTGGAATGTCAATATTTGATTTCTCTAGTGGAAAAATTTCCTGCTGCATTTGAACAAGAACCTGGTACAATTTGGACTTATTTCTTTTTCTTAATACATCATGCTCTGGAATTGAGTTGATGCACCAGTGACAGTGATCTAATAATATTTTCTCTGATCTCTATGATTTCCTGGGGGTACTTGAACCATTTACATATACTTTGCATGCTTGAGCACAGGATTGGCGTACTTATATATGGTCAGTGTTGGGAAGGTTACTTTTAAAATGTATTCCATTACAGAATACAGAATACATGCCCCAAAATGTATTCTGTAACGTATTCCGTTACGTTACTCAATGAGAGTAACGTATTCTGAATACTTTGGATTACTTAATATATTATCATGCTGTTTACAACTACATGAATGTGATTTATTACTGTTACTGAAGGTCCGCGGCTCCGAACCGTAGTAAAGGGACCTCTGGCTAATATGGTGGGTTCTGTGTCGGGCTCGTAGCCGAAAACTAGCTTTACTTTGTTGTCTGGGTCAACTTTGCTAGCGAGAGACAGAGAGAGGCGTTGAAAGGCTGCTGCAACGGAACTTATTGTTTTTGGAGGAAAACACGAACACGGTGTACAGTCGAGTCTTAATAGCTACTTACAACTGGGCTCGTCTGGCACTCTTCTTGGCTGCAGTGGTTATTATTATATTTACATGCTTCCAGCTCCCGTTTTTGCTCGATGACAGCTCGTACTTTTCCTTTTTCTCCCTCCCTCGCTCACAGACACATAATGTGTATGGCAGTCCATTCTCCCTGAAGCACGGACTACACTGCCTATGACGCTACATTCTTTAGAGCTATACCTGTAGCATTCTGCCTGTTAGCTTAGCACAACAACAACAGGCGCTCTCTCACCCAGGAAACAGGCAGAGAGAGACCGTCACCCTGTAACCATGGCAACCGTAACGCTGCCGCCTGGAACAACAGATCGTAGCTGTCAAACAAAACCCAAACAGTCCTGACCCGCCACAATATGAAACAGGAAAGTACCGCCGTGTAATCCATTTATTTCAACAAAGTAACTGTATTCTAAATACCACCTTTTTAAACGGTAACTGTAACGGAATACAGTTACTCATATTTTGTATTTTAAATACGTAACGGCGGTACATGTATTCCGTTACTCCCCAACACTGTATATGGTAGGATTGCTGCTCTTACCATTAGAAACACAGGTAAGGTAATAGCTAAGGTTTTACTTTTTTCTGAGGTTTCAGTAATTAACACACACACACACACACACACACACACAAGTCTGGAGTGCATTGTCTTTCACCACATGCTTAAGCCTCTGCACTTCCAATGAACTTTACAGATGATTAAAAAAAAACGTGCCAGTCTTCACGACGCTACAATAATGCGTTTACCTCTTTAATGCAACGCCACTACACTTGTTCTTTGAAATCGTTACATCTGGTCGCGTGGGTGATCGCGCCTGCAAATGTACAGTAGGCACTCAAATAAAGCTGCTCAGTGCGCCCGCTACGCAGACAGTAAAGAAGGGCAGGCATGCTGCTGCATAGCAGAAATCATTCAGCACCAAGGTCAGCGCCCCTCTGAACGCTGACGGTCTTTTGGTTATTCCAAAAAAAAAAAAAAAAAAAAAAAAAAAATCTAGAGAGGGTTTTTTGAACTCTTGCCTACTTTTCAGAAATGCACTTGACTGAAAATCAACTCCTCAGAAGCTCTCATGACAATATGCACGTTTCCTAAGATTTACTAAAGGCATGTAAACCTTTTAGTTGAATCAGTTCATCAAACAACCACTGCCGTACAAGTGAAATCACACATTCCGGGGGGCCGGGTCATGGCTTCAGTTCATAGCTTTGGGAAAAACTGCCACTAATCCATAAATATTAGCTTAGCTCTCCTGAGGTGCTGGAGTAACTTTTATAGGCTGGGCGGCCCTTTAATCCTCCTTTGTAGATGCACCCCACGAAGATAGGAAATTGCCAATAACAGACGTGGAAAGTGATGGAAATGTGCTCCGAATATGAGGATTAAAATCTTTTTTGAGATTGCAGCTCTGTCTGGTTTGGGTAGAACGATTATCTGTTAGGCAACATAGTGGTCATAGTCGTCTAAATGTTAACTAGGTTACAATGCTATTATCTAGAGTGGGCAAACAACTGTTTACTAAGCTGTATGCAATGTGGCATATAGCTTGCCCGTATTCGTTGACAAATGTGTGCGTACATATATCTGACTCAAATCACGATCTACTGTAATCCAGAGTTATTAAGTACTTGTTAGGTATTCCTTAATTCTTAATGTTCTTGGTAACTCCTGGTTGCGTTTGTTTCTGCAAAGTTTGCATGCATGTTTTCATTTTTAATAACTCATTTCTAATAATTTACAGTTTGAAGGGATAAACTGCCCACTTCATGGCGTGAACCAATGGGAGAAAAGAGGGCTCGGAGGTCGTCTCCTCTCAAGGAGCCAGTGACAGTATTAAAAACTTTACTAATGTTTATGTTGTGCTCACATGTTGCTCATAAAAGTTGCCACGAAGAAAATAACTGAACTGGGTACCAGGCAGCATTATTTTAACAGGTCGACCCCTTATACCTCAGTGCCATGTTGTAAAAGGGAACACCGAGGCTGCACATAATACATAATGTTAGGGTGATAATATGGACCGAACAGCATTGTTTTAGCGGATTAAGAGATTATCCGGCAAAGCGTCAAACAAACACACAGGTGAGATTTATTTCGGGAACTGTCCCCACTCTGCTTGCAGAAGCAACAAAACGAACAAATGAGAAGTTTATTAAAAATACCTATACTAAGGTAAAATATTAATAAATAAATAAAATTAACAAATAAAAACAAAAAACCGAGAACGAAATTACACATTTTTCCAATACCCCCTAGCTGTGAAAGCAAGAATGTCTGATTTCTGTTGTCAAGTCCAAAAGCGAAACTGCGTGTTGCTAAGAAAAACACTTGCCAATGCTCGGGAAACAAAGATTAACTGGGAAAGACGACCAAATGACATCGATTAAATATAGAGCAACATCTAGCTTAAAAATGCCATTTATTACTTTTTGAAAAATCTAAGGGCGAATAAATTCAAAACTGTACAATAATTTTATTTTGCACTGCTCCTTTCACTGAATGCATTCGACAGAAAATCGTAAAATGTTCACATAGACCGCGGATATAGTGTTTATTTTTCTCAGCAACAAGTTCTAGTGACACTTTTGCTACCAGAAATAAAAATAAAATAAATTTTAAAAAAAAAGCAGCAAAGGGCTGCCAAATCTACTGCTGTGCATGACAAATAATTTTGAAATAAAACTGGTTTGCAGATTAGTTTAAGAGCGCTCCATTTATTCTTAAGCTCTTCGTCCACCAGCGGAATGCACAGCCCCATTTTCCACCGAGACAGAAGAAAAAAATAAAGGGAGGACAGTGAAGTAAAACAAGAACTCACCCCTGAGTTAAGGTCGCCGGCACAACGACCTGCTGCGGTGAACTTGGGCTAAAACTCCTGCGCTCCTGCTTCTCGGCTTCAGCAGCGGCTACCCAGCTCTTTCATCCAAAGATGTCTCCAAGTCGCTGAAACGCGCTCTGCCTCTCTAGAGACGAGGCACGCTTGTGCCTTTCTGCTCACCGGGGCTCTTTATAAATACAGAGCAACGGGAGACACTGTGACGAGCTCGGAGAGAACCGTGCGCGGGCATTTAAATGAACTGTAGGTGGGTTTAGTTATCTCGGATATCGTCATCACTCAGCATGCAAGTGGTCATGTGCCAAAAAGTGATTCCCAGGGTTTCGTGCTTTTTTCTTTCCCTTTTTCAGTATCTAATATCCTCTTTTTTGATAAATACACAGTGGTTAACAGGAATTTATATATAAAATAAAGAAATGATCTGTTTTGCAAATATACTTGTAACTCTGCATTATTGTACATGTGTGTCCTTCTTGAAATGCCTTTATAGAGCTGTCCTGCTACATTTGTTGCAATTTCTGCTGCCATCTTGATCAGGTCTCTCTTGAAAAAGAGATATTTAAACTCAATGAGACACATAAATATAAAAATCAGTTTGCCATAAAATGATTGCAGCAACATTTTCTTACTGGCTTTAAATAGCTTTATATTATTCATAAGATATATGTTTGAAAGATAGATAGATCAACAAACCATTGTCAACAGTTTAAATACCAGCAATCCACTCCTCAAAGAGCTGAGAAGAACAGACTAAAAGAGAACAACAAGCTAAAACATGCAAATATCCATTCACTCGAATGCCGATTGATGCATTGGGAACAAAAGGGGTTCAGTATCTTGCCCAAGGATACTTTGGCATGTGGACTGTGGGAGTTAGAGATCAATCTACCAAAGTTCCAATTGGTAGACTGTTGGGTCTAAAGTCAGACCCCGCTGATCCCAGAACTTATTCTCGTGAAAGAAAAACAAGGCAACAGCGATCGATCTTTTTCACTTGCAAGGGAGCCCTTTTCGGAATCCTAGCTCATCACAATGACCTCTCCGACTGCCCCCTCTCGCTCCCTTTTATTGGCAACTTTCACACAATAAACAATAGTTTACAACACGTACCTTCCCCACGTAGCCCTCCTTGGTTACAAAGACAAGGCACTGTGTGTGTGTTATGTGAGAATGTGTGTGTGTGTATGTGTGTGGAAGATCAAAGGGTCATATAACATAAAAGCAAGAGGAACATCCTTGGTCATAAAGAGGGTAGTCTCCCCCACACCCTAGATAGCAATGTGAAGCCATACAAAGGGGAAGAAGTTTACCAACATCAAACAGACCTTCACAGAGGATGTTCCTGTGATAAGAAACACTACCGCCCCCCTCCCAGAATCTTAAGAATCTGGGGAGGGGAGGACAGAAAGAATTCTTTAAAACTATGTACAAATGGTAAACATAAAAATGACAAACATTTAACAATTCACCCTAACATAGACTACTCACTTTACCACCTGAGCCACAGTCACCCTAAAATGAAAATGACATTAAAAACTCATGGCATATATTTGGCATTGCCTTAAGCATCATGACTCATCATGATCCTGCAGAAACTCCCCACAGTCCATGCTTCTCCAGGAACTACAGTGGCCACTGAAACACAAAAACGAAACATGGTTATCGCTGAAATCTTGAACTTAACAGGTTTCAGCATCTGAAAAAAACATAGTCTACATGCTAATAAATGTATCATACATTGTCTTTATGAGAAAAATCTGACTGGTTATAATTTACAAAAATTGTTTTATACCAAAATGAGCAATGATGGGGACTGAAACAGAAAAAAAGCAAAGTGCAACACCAACACACTGCAGGCTTATCACTGAGACTTTTTTGAGGCACTAATCTAAGCAGAGATTCCCAGATGCCACTCTTCCCAGCCACCTCTTCCAGAACTTTCAGGTAGACGCATTATGAAGCCAGCTGAGAGACATAAACTCTCCACCTCTCTTGAGGTCTCCTACCAAAAGAACTTGCCTGCACATTATCATGTTATCTTGTACTGTATTTCTGCACTTAAATCCATGTTTAAAGCACTAAACTGGAAATATTATATATATAACATCATCTGCTTCCGGTTTATTTCATTTCTTTGAATTATCATTCATAATTGTATGCAAAAATTCAGTTAGTTATATTGCGATCAACCAAACTCCTAAATTCCCTGCAGAATTCCAAAATAAATTCTCCAATCGGAGAATTCAGCTCATTTAGGTCGGTGACTTTAACTTACACATTTACAATACTTCTAATTGTATTGCCACAGTTTTCCTTAAAATCGCAAAATCAGTTAATTTAATACAACATGGTAATGTTCCCACTATCAAACTGTCTAATTATTTATATTTTTTGTGGATTCAAAGAAATGGGAACAAATTAGATGTTTTTGTGACAACCTGCAAGTAACAAACTGTCTAAAGATGCAATTTAAAATTTGCTATGTGGTTTGTTTTGTGAAGACACAACACAGGTTCATCCCTTGGATGGCTTAATAAACAAACAAACAAACAAACAAACAAACAAACTTAAGTGGCTCAACAAATGCAGAAATCAAAAGAAAATTTCTGTGAAAATGGCCAATAACCAATGCTTGAAAGAAAACTAGAGCTGAGGAATTAATCAAATACTAATCAAAAGTGACATTCACAACTTATGACATATGTCTGTGAAGGTTCTCAGTCATCCAGGTCATCGTAGTCAAAGGAGCTTGCAAAGAAAAGCGTCTGGACTTCTTTAAGTTACTTGAAGACGTTTCACCTCTCATCCGAGAGGCTTCTTCAGTTCTAAGGTCAAATGGTGGAGAGTCCCAGATATAACCCTAGTGGGAGTGTCCCCCCACAGAGGGACAAAAGGGCCCCCTGATGATCCTCTAATCGCCTGAGCCAAGGTGTGGAACTGGGTGTGGGTCCCAATCAGCCAGAGTTTCGGGTGAGTTCATTGTGAAACCTGGCCCCACCTTATCATGCGAATTCCTGAGGTCAGATGGCCCAGGGTGTGAGTGGGCGTTAAGGCGTCTGGGAAGGGATCTCAAAACTGGATTATAGATGGCAGAGAGTTGGTGTCGTAAACCACCGCCTCTGTTCAAAGATGGTCGCTCACAGTGGACATAGATGGCTTCTTTCACTCCTCTTTCAAACCATCTGTCCTCTCTGTCCAGTACCTCCTGTTTGACTCCCATCACCCTCTGGAACACAAACTTGGAGTAATTAGGACCCTACACCACCGGGCAGAACATGTTCCCTCTAAGCCTGAAGGGAAAAAGAAGGAACACACACATGTAAAGGAAGCACTCAAAACGTGCGGCTATCCTAAATGGGCGTTTTTAAAGTCAGCAAAGAGGCACAGAAAAGAAGATCAGACACCAGCGAGGGAGGATAAGAAGGACAGGCGCAACAACATTGTCATCCCCTATGTAGCCGGTGTATCAGAGAAACTCAGGAGGGTTTTCTCCAAGCATGACATCCCGGTGTACTTCAGACCCAGCAACACACTCAGACAAAAACTGGTTCACCCGAAAGACAAAACGCCAAAACACAGACTTAACAATGTGCTGTATGCCGTACAGTGCAGCGAGGAATGCCCAGACCTCTACATTGGAGAGACCAAACAGCCACTTCACAAGCGCATGGCACAACACAGAAGAGCCACCTCCACAGGACAAGATTCAGCTGTCCATCTGCATCTTAAGGATAAAGGACACTCTTTCGAGGATGCCAATGTTCACATTTTGGACAGAGAGGACAGATGGTTTGAAAGAGGAGTGAAAGAAGCCATCTATGTCCACTGTGAGCGACCATCTTTGAACAGAGGCGGTGGTTTACGACACCAACTCTCTGCCATCTATAATCCAGTTTTGAGATCCCTTCCCAGACGCCTTAAGGCCCACTCACACCCTGGGCCATCTGACCTCAGGAATTCGCATGATAAGGTGGGGCCAGGTTTCACAATGAACTCACCCGAAACTCTGGCTGATTGGGACCCACACCCAGTTCCACACCTTGGCTCAGGCGATTAGAGGATCATCAGGGGGCCCTTTTGTCCCTCTGTGGGGGGACACTCCCACTAGGGTTATATCTGGGACTCTCCACCATTTGACCTTAGAACTGAAGAAGCCTCTCGGATGAGAGGTGAAACGTCTTCAAGTAACTTAAAGAAGTCCAGACGCTTTTCTTTGCAAGCTCCTTTGACAACTTATGACATAAACCTGCTCATCTTAGTTATCTCTTGACTTTTTTTTATCTCATTAAATTCTGTCAATATTGTCCCCAATTTACGGTACAAGCCTTGTCAATCAAATATAAGGACAAGAGCCAAATGATGATAACAGTAATAACAATAATTGTTCATTAATTGTATCAAAGTAAAATGTTAAGTTAATCATGATTTTGATTTGAGGTCATATTGTCCAACCCTGAAAATGAGTGAAAAAGCAGTCCACAGAAAAAATGACTTTCAGAAAGCCTGAAGAAGAGTTGCTCAAGACTGCTCAAGTCTAGCTCTCTGGAAGCAGAATCTAAAAGAAGTGAGGGATGAGACTGTTGCACAGCACTGTATAGTGGGATTGATTATATTTAAAGGAAAGAGGTACTCTTGTGAAATTCCCTTTACAATCTGCCTGCTCAAAAAGCTCATTCAATGACTGAAGACATTTGTATTGTGTCATCCACCTAACACAACTTTCACCTACAAGGGAGAGTATAATTTAAAATGAGTGAAAAGATAATTAAAATCTAATGACAGATAACTGACATTATCTCCAAAAGTTGATTCTGTTAATCTGGACGTAGCCAAGTGACTTCTTCAGTCTCAGCTGACTGCAGGTTTCCCCAATCCTATAAACAGTACATTTGCATAAATAATTTGCATAACTGACATTACCTGGGTTATTATTGTCTCTCATCATGTGTTGGCAGGCATTCCCATCTTCTAGAGTACTCAAAAATGCAAGAATAACAGTGGGCATTAAAATTAATAAAGGTTTGTCACTGATATCCTTTGGCCTTTGAATGAATTATGATTGCATCACATAAGGAAACACTGTTTGCATGAAATGTTATAAATCATGTAACTGACAGGAATCAGTTACAAGTACCAAGCTGCTCCTTCAGCAGGCCACATCTAAGTAGACTGCGTTCCATAGCCTCAGTGTTGGTCTTCCAGTTCAATCTGTTGTCAATGTGGATACCCAGGAGTCTCCATCACATGCTGTCCCATGATAGACGCAGGTTGTGTAGCTGCCATCTTCCTTCAAAAGTTAATCTCGTTGGTCTTATTCACATTCAGAAAGCAGATAATTTCTCCCAGACCACTTCACAAAACCATCCACTTGTGTCCTCCTCCTTCTGTTCATCATTACTACATGCAACCAGGGTGCCAACAGTAGCAGAGTACAGCAGCAGCAAACCTAGCCACCAGTTCAGGCCCAGGCTCTACCAGCAGACACTAGGCCAGGACCAGGCTCCACCATCAGCCGTCAGGCTCAGCCACAAGGCTACAACACCAGCCACCAGACCCAACCAACAGACCCAGCCACCAGGCCAGGACCAGGCTCCAATAACCCAGGACCAGGCTTCTTCATTAGCTTCCAGGCGGAACAGCACACTGAAAAGTCAGTACATACGACAGTGCACATACCATGTTGGCCCATACCATGAGGTGAAGTGTAAACTTCAGGGTGCACATACGCTGGTGTGTTTTTCTGCCACTGCTCCTTGTACGTGTGGGTTTTTTTTTTTGAGTGGTTTTGTTTTATTTTCACTCTTGAGCACTGTCTTTGATACTTGAACTCCTCCTGCCCCAAGTGGAGGAGTTCAAGTATCTCGGGGTCTTGTTCGCGAGTGATGGGAGAAGGGAGCCGGAGATCGACAGATGGATTGGTGCTGCGGCTGCAGTGATGCGAACGCTGCACCAGTCCGTCGTGGTGAAGAGGGAGCTGAGTGTAAAAGCAAAGCTCTCAATTTACCGGTCGATCTACATCCCTACCCTCACCTATGGCCACTAGCTGTGGGTAGTGACCGAAAGAACGAGATCACGGATACAAGCGGCAGAAATGAGCTTCCTCCGAAGGGTGGCTGGCCTCTCCCTTAGAGATAGGGTGAGAAGTTCAGCCATCCGGGAGGGGCTCAGAGTAGATCCGCTGCTCCTCCACATCAAAAGGAGCCAGCTGAGGTGGTTTGGGCATCTGACAACGATGCCTCCTGGGCGCCTCCTAGGTGAGGTGTCCCACCAGGAGGAGGCAGACCCACGACACACTGGAGAGATTATATCTCTCGGCTGGCCTGGGAACGCCTTGGTGTTCCCAGGATAAGCTGGAGGAGGTGGCTGGGGAGAGGGAGGTCTAGGCTTCTCTGCTTAGGCTGCTGCCCCCGCGAATCATTCCTCTTAGTAGAATTTCTGTGTTCAATAATTCGTTCTTTTAGAGGGTGGGATGTTTCTCCTATATATATTTTATTGCATGGGCACTGTCTCATGTAGATGAGTTTTTAGTTTTGCAGGTCATAGAGCCTTTTATGTCAATGATGTTGCCATTAATAGGGTCTTTAAATGATTTTTAAAAAATTGTGTATTGGCAATTGATGCAAAAACCCACATTTGAAATTACCTGGTAGATTGTGAGATATCAAGTTTTTTTCCTGGAGTTTTAGGGTCCCAGAAAGCTCTAACAAACCTATCTCTAATGTTTTTACTTCTCTTATAAGTTATCATTGGTGGTTCTTTAAAAATCCCTTGTAAATTTGGATCTCTTTGAAGTATTTGCCAATGTTTTCAAATTATTTCTTTAATGTTCCTGGGTTTTAGTGTAAAGGCTGTACAAAAATAGGATTTGATTTAAGTTTTGGAGGTTTTTTAGTTTCTAAATATAAAATCCTGCTTTTGAATCCACCTTCTTTTCTGCAGATCTTAGCCAAGCATCTTTACAAGGGAACATGTTCATGTTATTTTTACCACCTGTCATACATTTCACTTTGAAACGTATACAAAATGAGAGAAAAGAAGACTTAAACTTATGAAAAATAACTGACATTGCCTTCTTTTGTCATCATCAGTCATCATGTACTAACAGACATTCCCCACCATGCAGAGTCCTCCAAAGTCTTCCAAATGCCAAGAAGAACCGTGGGCACTCAGCCACCTCTTTCAACATTTGGAATAAAGTCATATTACTCAAAGAATATCCCAGCTTTAATTGTTGAGCATATTCACAGTACAACACTTGTCAATGAATTATCAGTGAAGATCCAAATAATAATAATAGTAAGAAGAAGTACTCCAAGAGGGCAATTTTCTGCCAAGGCAGCTCACTTTCTGGGCAGTATTTACTTTTAAAGGAATGATATTTTGTTTGGGATATTTTAATAAAATTTTCTTTATTCTTTTTAAAGATATGTTAAGAAGTCTGTAGTGCAGCAAAAATTATAAAAGGGTAGCGTAACAGACGTTTACGCGAATTATAAAAACGACATGCATGTGTAGGTATTGATTGTACTGAACATGTTCATATTGCATCAGACACCTGATATACATTTCACTGAAAAAGAAAAGGATGCAAAATGAGAGGAAGGAAAACTAAAACCTTATGACATATAGCTGACATTACTTGGGTTATCATCATCAGTCATCATGCACTGACAGACATTCCCCACCTTCCAGAGTCCTCCAAAGCGTCTGTCATGTTTGGCTGTGTGCAGGCAAGAGAAGGACCCAAACGCAAAACTCACCACGCAGGAATAAAACTCAAAAGGCTGCTTTATTGCAGAATGGCACAAAAAAATAACAAAACTAAACTGGGGCATGGATAAACTGACACACAGGGAAACACAGCCATGAGGGGGACTATAACACTGACAAAGAGAAACACAGGGCTTAAATACACAGAGGGATAACGAGGAAATGAGACACAGAAGGAGAGCACAGCTGGGAGTAATCAGGCCGGACGAGACAAGGGAAGCAAAACTAGAAACACTCACATGAGACATGGACCTTAAAAGTAAAACAGGAAACACACTGACTGAACTCTAAACATGCAAACTTAACAGCAACTGAGAAGACAGAACATAGGGACCAGAAACATGGTACAGAAAGGTCACAGTAGACACAACATTGAACACAGGGAAGCCATATTACAAAGCCAAAGAACTAAACCTATGATAACCATAACTGAAATCTAGGGAAACAAGAAACAGTACAACAAAGGACTCAAAACATAATCCATAATATAAAAACACAAGATCTCTTCAAAATAAAATAGCAAACATAATGATACGCAGACATGACAACCAGAACTTGACAACGTAAGACACAGACATGAAACACACGAAGAGCAGGGGAGACTTAACAGGGGTTGGAAGACACAAGGGGAATCTAATAACAAAGAACTAGAAAACTCATGAGCTTAATCATATAAACATCCAAATAAACTAAACTCAAAACACTGGGTCATAAGACCCAGGATCATGACAGCGTCAAGAAGAACACTGGGCACTGAAAGAGAAAGACGAGGTAACCAGTCCAAATACGCACACACAAATGCCGATGGATGACAGACGTTCCCCATCTACGCCATTATTGACAAGCTGTGACAGGCTACTGAGATTGAGTAGCTTTCTGACATTGTTATTATAAAGCCAGCCTTTGATGAATCCTGTTGGTGATTATGAACGATAGAGGGGAGTACTGTTTCCTATCTAGATGCACGTGCCTTACCAATAATTTCAATGTCAGTATTAATTCATGCTGGAGGCAAGTAACTCTGTTATTAATGGAAGAGTAGGATCTTAATCTGGTTTTAGAAATAATTTTATTGCATCCGTGCTCATATAGGAAGGAACTAGACCATTGTTTTTGATCTCTGTCACAGTTCTGAAGAATAGTAGTACCAGCATGGAGAGAAGTTTTTAGTAAATTCAGCAAAGGAATCCATCACCGCCTGTTGTCTTGCCATTAAGCTTTTGGTTTAAGGCATAGTGTAACTCGTTAGTAGATAAAGATGAGACTATAGATGAATGAGATAAATGAAGTTTAAGTTGAATATCATCTGTATTGCATTTTTCAGTACTAGCTATAAATGATATGATTAATTTGTATCATTGTGATCGTGTGTGTGTTGCCCAGCCAAATCTCTTATTATTATAAGTCGTGTATGTATGTGGTAATTTGTGTTATGATCACTGCACAATCGTTACGCAAGCCTTTGCCTTGCATCACCTATTAGTAGATAAGACACGCATACGACATGCAAAACAAAAAGTGCCTCGATGTTGCATTCATCTGCACAAGCGCACACAAGAACAGCAGGGTTTGAGTAAAGAAAAAGAGAGATGTCTTTGAATTCGTTTTAAGGGTGTATCTTTAGAAACACACAGGCACACATACACTTATTTAGTGCACACATACACCCACATTCCATGCTCGGCCATGTCATTATGTCAATCACTTCCTGCTTGAGTGGTACCATCTGCCCTCTTATAAAGCCACACACCATGTGGATCACTGTACAAAGCCCCTGCTTAGCCCAGTTACATAGCACATTGCCCAGAGTTAAGACTCCCTGGTTAAAATTACATTTGTTGCTTTTTATATATCCCCCTCTGCTTATCCTTAGATGCTTAGCCTTTTACTTCACAAAGAAAGAATTCTATTCTTTGCATGCGTGTGTAAGATTTTGTAGATTTTTCAATATTTTTATGCTCAGATAAACACGTGTAACAATGTTCTTAGCATGCATAATCCTAAAGAACTGTAATTCACATCTCTTAGATTTTAATTCTGTTTTCCACGGGATGTTCTCCTTTCTTTAGGGCTGTTGAAACAACAACCAGCCTTTTACTTGATTGAGAAATTATACAGCGGTGGATTCATCCCCTGAGCTGAGGATTTGAATCTATTTACTATCTATTTAGAGGAAGTTGGAGTATTATCATGGAAGAGTGCAGCCACATTTGTCAATGTATAGTGAGCATACAGCATGATGACTCAGTTAGATACACATGCACACAAAAAAGCCTGCGGCAGTTTATGAAATAGTCACATAATTGAATCCATTGGTTTATGAACACGAGTATTCAATAATTTTAACCCCATTAAGTAAGAAAGCTGGAATCATTTAATTTTTAACACTTTTGTTTTAAATATGCACTTTAATTAGGCTTTAAACAATCAAAATATTCAATTGGCCCCAGGCATCAAAACTACTTGGAGAAATTTACGAAACATGGTGTATTATGGGTTGCATCTAAAGCACACTGAGTGGTCAAAATGTCAAGAAAAACACTACATAAATGTCAGCCATTAAACTACTTAGATATGTTTAGAAAAAGAGCGTGGATAGTGGTTGAAATAGAATCTTACACAGCGTTTGTCACACAGAAAGCTATTAGGATGCCCGAGTGACATTTCCAGCCCAGCTGTTCTGAGTTGAATTATGTGGGATGTCTTGTAGTTTTTCCATAGTTCCTCCCAATCCTTTCAACATTTTGAATCTTGTTTAAAACAAGAACTCTGTCTTTTGCTTGTATAGCAATATTTTTAGTAGTGTCTACTTCTTGCTGAGAAACACATTTTTGGAAGCTGCTTGATCACCAAACCTTACATTAATTAAAATATTTGTGTTTTCTATCAAGATATTCACAGTTCAAT
The DNA here is from genome assembly GCF_056152115.1 of Neolamprologus brichardi. Lineage (NCBI taxonomy): Eukaryota > Metazoa > Chordata > Actinopteri > Cichliformes > Cichlidae > Neolamprologus > Neolamprologus brichardi. The sequence continues at coordinate 31,410,275 of NC_142115.1, forward strand.
ATCAGAGAGTCACTATGTAGAGTTCTTTATATTGATCCGTGGCCTGTATATACTGATCAACCAGAGCAAAACTGGTAATGTGAATAATATCTATCATCTTATAACAAAGCAGTGTTCAGCCTGTCATTAATGTGTAGGCTATTTTGACATGCCGTGCTCCTCTTACTGTTAGCTGTAGAGGCCTATGTCAAAAGACATATGGAAACATCACAGAGTTGTGTTTTTTCATTTCAATTCAATTCAATTTTATTTATACAGCGCCAAATCACAACAACGGTCGCTTCAAGGCACTTTATATTGTAAGGTAGACCCTACAATAACACATACAGAGAAAAACCCAACAATCATATGACCCCCTATGTGCAAGCACTTTGGCAACAGTAGGAAGAAAAAACTCCTTTTCAACAGGAAGAAACGTCCAGCAGAACCAGGCTCAGGGAGAGGCGGGCATCTGCCGTGACCAGTTGGCGTAAGAGATGGAAGAAAGGACAAAAGACATGCTGTGGAAGAGAGACAGAGATTAATAACAAGTATGATTTAATGCAGAGAGGCCTATCAACACAAATTACCACATACATACACGACTCATAATAATAAGAGATTTGGCTGGGTAACACACCCACAATCAATGATACAAATTAATCATACCGTTTATAGATGAGTGAGAAAGGTGACTGAGAAGAAAAACTCAAAGTATCATGGGAATCCCCCAGCAGCCTATGCCTATTGCAGCATAACTAAGGAGGATTCAGGGTCACCTGATCCAGAAAGGAAAGTTTTAAGCCTAATCTTAAAAGTAGAGATAGTGTCCATCTCCTGATTCAAAACCGGAAGAGGAACCAAGTAATTTAGTTTAGTTTAAGTATTAAGTAAGTATTTTGTACTTTTTGTTATCTTGTTACTACAGTAAAACTGTTTTTGCAATGTATTCATGGAATCTCCACATGAACCAGTTGTCATTATGTTCCTTCTTGATACGCCTCGTGCGTTCTTGTAGCTCCCCATCTTGTTTCTTTTCATTTTTCCCTTTTTTCAATTTTCATGTTTAAATTTACACATAACTTTTTTGTGAAACACTAACACTACTAAAACACTACAAAAAGAACTCACAGAATATTTAATAATAACAGTTTTCAGGCTTCAGATTCAAATGGGAGACTTCTTTAGACAGTGTGCATATACGCATTTTGAAATATACATCTCTGCTTGTTAATGTAATGAAAATCATGACTTTATTATTTCCACCCCCCCTAGAATTACTATTTTTTGCTTGAGGCACATGTACTCCACTCTTTTTACACTTTGGCTCTGACTGCTTGTCAGTGTTACATTTCATTGCAAACTGAAGAGACTGACAGGACAGATGGCATGTTTAATGTATATGTCTTTTCCAAGCAATTCACGATTTACCCTCAAGCTGCTTCTTCAGGAAGCACACTGGAGGTGTTAGGGTGTGGTCAAGGAAAAAGTGGACATGACTCTTAATGCTGTCCACCAATCTGGCATAAAAGAATGCATCTTCACAAAATGAGAATCAATAAGGGGATATTTGTCCATTCTAAATGCAATTTTATGAAATTACAGGGGAAATTAATAAAATGATGATCTTGTGTTATAAGAAGTGACAGACTTTAGAGTTGGTTTAAAAGCACTACACTTCAAAATCTGATATTTAAATGAATGTTAACCCTAAATCACGACAAAAATTACTAAACTAAACTTAAACCATGTAATGTAAAGTGATGCCCACTGAGAAGTCAAAATATCATGTATTTCTTTCACAAGATTCATTTAAAAAAAGACAAAAAACATTGTGGAAGCATATCACACTTCCTATCATGACAGACTTAATGTTTTATCTCTGAAAGCTAATTAATCAAACCTGACACCTTGTTCCTTGAAGCTCAGCTTGCACTGTCATACAAGCATGACAAAAACTCTTTCTTGCTTGATTTGCTTGACTGCATTTTGTGTTGTTCTCTGAGGGTTATTGGAAACATAACCTCTTCAGCAAATATCAACTACACTATATGAATAATGACAGGCGACAGGTGAAAAAAAAAAGATTATTATAATTAGACAGACAATCTGAGATACTAATCTATAACTTATGCTTGCTCAAAGCTTGAGATGTTATTACTTCAAATGTGCAAAATCCACGTTTCAAAAGAAAAAGAATTTAGTCAAACAGGTGGGAAATTATTTTTTGGCACATAATGGAAAACAATAAAATAAAAGGTTAGCAACATCAGGATCAGGATGATAGAGAATTTGAAATGAAGTGGGCAGGGCAGGCAAAATGGTGATCAAAATAAGAAGGCCTGAATATGTGGTAAGGTAAGGTAAGTCCAGGGTTTTCCTACTGGCTATGATGTGGAGAGTGCCTTCTTTTTTATGTGATCTGCAACATAAAATTCAGGTTGATTCCTCATAGCTCCTGGGTGAAAGTGAAAATATGTAAAGAGCAGTTGGCCAGTGTGAGGCAAAACCTCAGCTGCAACATTTCATGCAAAATACCTCACTTGAAAAGAAAACACCCACTCCTTTTGGGGATCGAGATTGCCTTGTAACCAACAAATTGAGCGCAGCTAAAAGGGTCAACACTATAGAGCCAAAGACAGAGGATTAAAAAGAGCCCAGGGCAACGTTGCACATGGAAATGGGCTGTTTGCAGTTTGTCAAGGTCATTGGGCAAAATCATTATCAACACAGATGAGTTCCACTTTCTTTCTTATTTTTCAGCTTCATATCAGAGTGTTGAGGATGTTAACAGTAGCCTCACTTCTGAAAATGCTTGTAGGTGTTATGCAAAAGCTTGCAGTGTTTTATATGTGGGAAGTCTTTTATCCAAACCATATCATATTTTGCTCCTTTCCTCTTGACATTTAGAAATATTTTATTATATGGAGCATGGGTTTAAATCTGAAGCACTATTTCATTACTTTGATATTTTTTTTCTGTATTTTACACCCATTTCAGATGGATTTAATGTAGATCCTGAAGCACAGCATTCCAAAAACTTTGTTGGAAATGTATTCCTTATAACGTTTTCATGTATTTTTTAGTCTCTTCTTTAGCTAAAAGTAGAGAATAAAGATATTAAATATGACACCACATGATAAATTTACAGGGTTTTTTTTTTACCATGAAAACAGAAGCATTCTACATGACCTTTCAAAGAAATGTGTTAAAAGAGTGAAGGGGCATTCATTAATCACACTGGCCTCTTGAACCCTTTAGAGTGCTTCTTTACAAATTCAAATGTGACACTTTGAGCAAAGACAGTGCAATGTTCTTATCTTTGAAATGGCTGGACATGACGAAAATGTAGAAAGGAACCCTTTAGCTGTGGAAACTGTTGAGGTCAAGTTAATACTCTGGTTTTAAACATTTGGGGGTTTTTTTAGACTGCCACAGTGAAAATATATATATCGCCAGATACATTGTTGTCCATATGAGTGTGCTTTCACCTATTACAAATCTAGAACTTCATTCAATTGTGGGTTGAAATTGTTTTCCAAAATTCCACTAAGGCATAATAGTGGGCTCTATGGGGGTGGCAATAATTTCAAATGCATAATCTATAAGTCAGAGCATGAGCCCACTGGTGCATCTTTGAAACTTTTAATTCCAAGAACATGTTCCTGAGTACATGAGCATGAGTGTGAATTCTGTTCTGTAGTGCAATGATGATGCAACAGTTGATGTAGTTGTGGCAAACAAGCATAATGGGTTCTGAATTTCTGTAAGAACATGGCGTAAAATGACATCCAGCTAATGCCATTATTTAGTTCATTTTTAACATTATCATCATGTTTTAAAACCTCTGAAAACCACTTCCATTTTTATTTTAACATAACTGTTATAAGGATGATAGATAAATGTTTATTTGAAAATTTAAAAGCTGGTTTTATGTATAGTTTGTGTATTTTAGTGTGTTGCATCTGCTGCAAAACCCTGCACCTGAGGCTTTTTGTTGCTTTACCATTACTATTTATACACCCTCTGCAAAATAATTGCTGCAGGTATTAAACTCAGGCTAATCAGTAGTGAGCTACGGTCAATCGGAAAGTTAAAATTAACTTTGAAAATGCCACCACTATTTTGTTTTGGTTGTTTGCTAGTTTTTTTAGATTAGACATCACCACATTTAAAAGAGAAATTAACACACAACAGTTATCACCTAAGGTTAGCAGTGGATTGCTAGTTTGTTAGTAAGGCGTATCAATAATTCAGTATGATTTTAGTTGGGATGTTAAGCTAAAAATATATCTCCCTCTCACTCCTGTTCCTCAGGCTTGGGTCCTCTACTAGAGGTCTGGGAGTTTGAGGGCTTATAGGAGTATCTTAGCTGTTCCTAGGACTGTGGTCATCTGAATAGAGACTTCTGTTATGCCTGGAATTTACTGGAGCCACTTCAGGCTTACAGCTCCTAATCCTACTATACCACTGGGGCCACTTTACCCTTCACATCTGCTCCAGTTATTCCTTCAGCTCTTAGTACTTTTGCATTTTCTCTGTCCTTCTTCCTGATGTCACTCTCTACTGCCACATATATCAAAACTGTGTTCTTCTGCTGCTTGGCTCAGCCACCACTATGTCTGGTTGAAACTCAAAGTCCTAAAGGACCTTAGCCCTGTTTTTCTCAACTACTTTTGGTGGTGTCTCTTATCAGTTTTGGGAGACTTCTAGTCATTTTGCAGCACAGATGTTCCTGTTCACAATCCCAGCCACTTGGTTGGGCTTGTCAGTGTAGACAGTTCCAGTTTTCATCTTACATCTACAGAGACCAAAAGACTATAGACGCATAGACGTGTTTCTGCTGTAAAGTCTTCATTTCTTCATTCATGCACCGAGATCTCGCAAAAGTTTTACGATTTGGGAGATCTCACAAAAGTAACTCGGGATCTTGCAAAAGTTGTGTGAGATCTAAGTTCATCCTTATTTTTTTTTCTCCAATGTCCCTTGTTATGGACATTTTGACATGGGTGACTGTGGGGACTAACCTCTTGGTGAAAACTCCATGGGGTCATGTGAGAAACTCTTTGATTTAGATAGGTCAGTATTCTCTTTCCAGTTCATCATTTGTCAACAAATATTATTCATTAATTGAGCGGATAAATAACATACCTACTTTAAACAACTGCAATCCTCATCATTATATGGCTCAACAATGTTTTTCATGTTTGAAATCATCAGATTCTGCTGCACACTGTATATTTCATCTCTTTTTTCAGTATCAGATTTCAACTCTGTGGTTGCTGAGTTGATCGTACAACTTTAGAGACTTGCTACTTTTCCAACAATCAAGCCATCAGGGACTAATATACGAAAGGTGAATGCAAGGTGAACTCCAATAACTGCAGTTAAATGTGATTAAGCATACTTATGTGGCATTAATCAGCTATCAGAAGCATGTTGTTCAACTCACAAACCCTAACAAAACATTTTGCACTGCAAAGGTAAACAAAACAGGTACTGACTCTTTGTAGCGCCAGCTTCTTCTCTGTAACATTAGAGAAAAAAAGCACAAGACAGAAAGTTAAACTCTGTAGAACCTGATTTAAAGCTAAAAGATACCTCTTTGGAGAAGGATAAATATAATCACTTCAATTTCATTTATATACCGGGAATTCAGAACAACAGTTACTTCAAGAAGCTGTATACAGTACGGTAAAGACCATGCAATATTATAAAGAAACTCCAACAACTATACAACATCCTAGAAGCAAACACTTGGTGACAGTGGGAACTAATAACTGCCTTTTTTACAGGAAGAAACTTCCAGCAGAACCAGACTCACAGGGGGGCAGACAAAAAACAAACTAGAGAGTTTAATAATTACTAATGATTAAATGTAATTATTAAACCCATCTCTTTTCACTCTATCAGAGAGTGAAAAGAGACGAGTAAAGAAGAAAAACGCTCACTGAATCATGAGAAGCTGCCACAACAGCATAAGCCTTTTGCAGCATAACAAAGCGATGGTTAAATGTTACCTGATCCAGAGAGCTTTATCAAGAAGGAACGCTTTAAGCCAAATCTTAAAATGGGAGAGAGTGTTTGTCTCCAAAATCCAAACTTGGAGCTGGTTCCATTGTAAAGAGGCCTGAAAGCTCTGCTTCCCATTCAGACAACTGCAAAGAGGCATGTCGAACCACATTCCCTATATTGCTTCCCAATAGTGTACAGTCCAGTACTTATCCAGCCAAACACAGTATAGACACTTCAGCACTAGTTCTCACAGAAGGTAAACTTTGGGATAAATAATGTCTTATCTTGTTTTATCTATGAATTCCACATCTCTGTCCCACAATGTTATGATAGATCAACCATTAGCATCACAAATAGAAAGGTAAGCAGGAAACATTTATTAATAATAAAGGTGATTCTGATTAATAGCTGATGCATGTTCTCATGCTTCTACAACACAACAAAAACAGACTGACGAGCATCTTATCTCATCCCTTCATGTTGCTTCATGCAGTCATATTTAAATTAAACTAAGACATCCAGAAAATCCAGAACACAATTTTATTTTATTTTTTTATATAGCGCCAAATCACAACAACAGTCACCTCAAGGCGCTTTATGTTGTAAGGTAGACCCTACAATAATACATACAGGAAAAACCCAACAATCATATGACCCTATGAGCAAGCACTTTGGTGACAGTGGGAAGGAAAAACTGCCTTTTAACAGGAAGAAACCTCCGGCAGAACCAGGCTCAGGGAGGGGCGGGGCTATCTGCCGCAACTGGTTAGGGTGAAAGAAGAACACACTGCATGCAGCGAATCTCCAGTCTCAAAGTTTAGTGCCATTTGAACTAGGCTTCTGTTTTGGCTGCCATGACTGCCCTTCACCATCAGGTCTGTTTACTCTGACGTCAGCAACATGTTCACTGGAACCAGGTATGCTGTTTGTACCAGAGTAACCAAGACAACCACTTTGGCTTACTTGCAACAAACACTGGTTAAATAATGGGATGCCATCCCACAGCAATGTGAGACCAAGTTGGAGACCAGCATGTGGAGGAGGTGCCAGGCTGTTGTGGCTGTGTATGATTCTTCCACATGCTACTGAGGCCCCTATTTGTTATGAATACATTTTTAAGTTGCCAATATGTCTTCTTTCTTCAGATTCCATTCATCCAGCAGGATTAGTTGTTTATTTACTGTCAGAGAACATTTGGCAAGTTTTCATGGGTGCAACCCAGATAGTCTACTGTGCTGCTTATACTACAAAAGCATTTTAATTGTAAACGAGAGAGAATTTAAAGGGTAATAAACAGTCTCTCTAGTGGTATAAGACTTATTGCCATTGTTACAACAAAGAAATAAACGACCAAACACACATTTCTTTACTTTCTGTGTTAAGTTTTGTTTTTTGGAGTTTTGTTGTATTTTCATGCTTTCTGTGTGCAGCATCTTTTGTTTAACTGAGTCAGGAGTAAAGTCTATTTTTACCATCTGGCCATCAGTTTTGTGTCAGCCATTGGGTCAGGACTAAGAACTTTGCCCTTAAGTTGACATAATTAGGTCATTCAGATGACAATTCGAATTTTAAGGGAGGTGAACAGCAGTGCAATATTCATGCAGCTCTTCTCAACAAGGGACTTCAATTTTGTGTTACTCTTTGTTTAAACATCCACTTTCTTACAGCAATGACTGACATGTGAAAGTGCACCTTAGACTCTTAGGCATAACTCTTTGTTCCTTTATTTCTATTTTGCAATAAAGAACAGATGAAAGGTTATAATGATAAAAGCATCAGAATGTATATTTTTTTCATATCAAATCAACTAAACCATCAGTTTTTGGTGGTCTGAGAGAGAACGGATGTTTACCTATGGTAATATTAGGCTGGGCATGCATAAAGGCATGGAGGTAGTTTCAGCTTTTTCTTTTATGTCCAGTGACTTTCTTTTCCTCTTTGAAGTCTGAAATTACTGATCATATCCAATGTAGAGGCTCCTGAGTAAAAGCTCACCTCAAGCTGACAAACAATTTGTGCCATTCCCTTAAGTGTGATCACTGCATTCAATTCAGGGTCCGTTTTTTTAAACTGAGGGGAAACATGACCCATATACCAGAGCTGTGATCAAACTGAAATCTGTAAAAAATAAATTAAAAATAAATAAATAAAAAGCTGGAATTTAAACTCTGAAGATAGGGATAAAAGGATGTGACTCCTATCAAAGATTAACATTGTTACAAAAGCCAAAATACCAATGACTACTTATGTATGTTGTGTGCATTTGGCTGTGAGGAACAGAACAAAAGCTGTGCCTGTTCTGGATTCATTTGTCCAGTTCATATATTTTCATGGTAATTTTGCATATTTCTTATTTTTTTGTTCATATTTCACACACTTTCTGTCATTAACTCTGAGTGGTAGTGGCTGCGGGTACCAGTTTGCTCACATTATCATAATGAATATTAAGCAGATGCAGTGTTTACCATATTCACAATTGCAAAATCAAGAAGTACCTTTTATTCTAAAGTTAAGCTAGCATTTCTATCTTTAAATACCTTATTTAAAGCACATTTCATAGATTAGATTTGACTTGCATTAATAAGCAAAAAACATGAACTTAATCTAACATTTCATCCTTTTGTCAAACTCCAAAATAATGCAATTTATGAAAAGGTCTATTGGGAACCTTTGGTCAGACACAGACATTAATTGTCCCAGTCTTAATAGCCTGTATGATGATTTCTGTCCACATCCATCTTTATTCTCCTTATTTCCTATCCATGTACACTCACACTTCTAATCCACTATTTAGTAAAAACATATGCACGTTCGCTATCCATTTAAAAAATGCGCTTTAATGTTTTCTTTTAGCTGTTTGAAAACTGACCAACAAATTAAAGTTGCCCCCAACCTGCCCCCAAAGACTGAAACCTAGTTCAAATGGCACTAAACTAATTAGTATGGATGTATTGAGTTCTGAGGTTTTAACAAGCTAATAGATTTTATCATTACTGTTGCCTCAGAGCAACACAGTTATAAAGTAAATACTTTGTAGATAAACCCTTTGCATCCCTACGATAAATGAAAGGGTATCCTGTAGGTGATGGAAGAACAAATAGACCGTCAGGACTTCTGAACGTGGACAACAGCTTTTAAAAGGCAGCCTCGTAGCTGTAAAAATCCAACAGATGATTAACGAATTCAACAAGACCTAATATTAATAACTCAGCTTGTAAATTGCCCTGTGTGTGTGTGTGTGTGTGTGCATGCGCACGTGTGTGTGTAAGTGTAATCCTTCAAATTACTGCCACGAGCTATAATAAAATAACATCAAATAAGTTCAGTTGGCCTTCCTTGGTCAATATCAAGAGAATAATAAATGAGCTTTCTAACTCTAATGTCAGTGCAACATAAGCTGCATTAATAGCAACGTTAATGATGTCTTGGGGCCTAACGTGAGTCATACTGTTTGCTCTTTTTTTTTTCTCGCTTTTCCATCAATCTATTCTTGCAGAGCAAACAAGACAAAAACTTGAATAAATAAAGTCAGTGGACTTTAGCGGTATTCTTAAGGGCAGGTGCTTCATTACATTTCACACTTTTAGATGTCAGATGCAAACTTCACACAAACAGCATGAGCTTATCACTTAAATTTTTTATTGACTTTTTTCTTTTCCTCTTATGAACAGTAGAACAAACCCAAATGCTGCACAAAAAACACAAACTTTATATCAAGGCCTGCAAATGTATTTTTTCTTTGACATTCAGTTGAACAGCAGAAACTAAATCATTTTTGAAAGGGTAGAAAACTTTTATAAACTTTACTGTACAAATTATACAAATGAAGTTCCATTACAAGCTTGAATGATAGATAGGCTCTTTTGAATGAGGACAACATTATGTGTTTTTGCTGATGTTGTTATGAGGATGAAAACGCTGATGACCACAAACAACATGACGGTGACTTTGATGATGAAAAAATGTATGATTTTTTTTTTTCATAATCAAAATCAGAAATCTGGAGGGGGGGGGGCATCAAAGTGTTGCATTATGACAGTTGCAGCCAAGCATTTTAAGGTAATAATGGCAACAAAAGAAGCAAAAAAAGATATGCTTTACAGTGAGATGAGGCCTGGACAAAAATAATACTCATATACAACAAACAGTATCCACTCAAATGCTAAAGACAGATTCAGAGTACATTTGAATCAGCAGTATGAGCAGTTGTCATCAGAAAGGAGGTTGTTGTGTAAATTCAGGATAATATGTTCTCTCCTTTTGGAAAAGCTGCTTGTATTTGACATCATCCTGTACATTCTCAAGTTTGACTCATTTGATGACAGATAGTTGAGTTTAAATCTTTCCAAACAAAACTCTGGGAAAAAAATGACAGAAGTATTGTAAGAAGCCCTTTCAATGCACTCCCTGGTATAACAGTCAGATTGAAACACTTTCATGGTGTTTCTCAGCATTCCTCATCACACTACAAGGCTGCATCATTCTCACATGTTTAGCAAACACATCAGCCTTATGTGTATCCAGAGTTCCACTTCTCTGAGCCTGCCTTGTTTGTCTGTCCTCGATGCTCTCGACAGTGAACCATGAACAGTTCTCAGCAGGAAAATAATCACCTTCTCATTTTCTCAACTGCATGTACTCATCTGTATTTGTCATGGAAATCTGGTCACCTGAAAATATTTCATTGATCAATTAGGCATGCAGAGGAGCTGAGAACACCTCATTTTGCAGTCTGGTGCTGCCTTTCTTCTTCTGTGAATCATTTTTTGAAGCCCTGCCACAGTGTTTGATCTCCACGGTGCCCTATTAGCCAAGTGCATGTAGGAAGATTAAGAGGAACTGCTGAGAAATAGGTCTAATGGTGGTTGTCCTCTGACCACATTGTGTACACTCACACAGCATGCAGAATACTTCATTGTCTGAAAAGCACTGTGCTAAATCAGCTTCCCCCAGCTAGGACTTTCAGACTTCTCACTAGTGTGGCTGATGTTCGCTTCACAATTTAAATTAATACCAAAGACATGGTGGAGATTTTTACATGACAAATGGAAAGTATATAAATTGGTCTTTTTTAAAATCTTGGATTATTAAATAAAACTATTACCACAAGATAGGGAAGTGAGACTTGAACTAACAAGTATTTTATTTCTTGGAAATTTTTGATTGCTAGAAAAATAGACTCACCATATACATCCTTTAATGCCAGGACACACATGGAACAGAAAAGTTGTCATTTCTTTAAGAGATCCTGTTCCAGGTGTAAAACTAAGGCAGTAAAAAGGCAGTACAGCTCCAGGCAGGATGCACATAACATAAGAGCTTGTTTGCGTCTCTTGGTTGCCACTGCCTCAAGCTTTTTAGTGGAGCATACTGAAAAGAAAAAACAAACAAACAAACCAACAAAAAAAACTTTCCCCTTTTATGTTCAGCCATCATTTCACTTTAACACACACACACACACACACACACACACACACACACACACACACAATTTCAGGCAGAACAATTCCAATTCATTTTGTCCAAGGACGGACATGTTTACATTTGAATTCTTTGCAAAGGGAACAATAGAGCACTATGCCATATTCAGCTATGTTGTGGCCATGAGCTGAGCAGTACAGCGCCGATCCTTAAAAGTATTCTGCAGGCAGCCTCTGTAGACACTTATATATTTCTAGTAGTGAAGCTTATGGTGGATGTGGCTTTAAGTGTTCTCACTAAAGAGTGCACAGGGAGGTCACTGAAAGCTCCATCTTAATTAGCAAAACATCATCCTTTGAGGATATGTCTCCAATTTTCTGCACTATGAAAAAAAAGAGACACCATCCATCAGTTCTATGTAAATGTTACAGGTGTACTCAAAGACAAAAGTTGACTCTGACTGCTAAATAAATACAAAACACAAAACTGTCACTGATGATTATTTATGTCCATTGCTTTCATTGCATAGCTGTGAGGTCATTAGACACCTGCATGTGTGGGGAAAGTTTCAAATATTGTCTTGTCTTTCATAAACACAAACGTAAATATTCTGTCCAAATAGCACATTTTTTTGTCTCTGTAATTTGCTCACATAGCATGTACACAGCTTCAAAAAACATCACTCACAGATTCGAATATTGTAGAAGCAAATCTGTCAGAGAAAAGCAAAGACTCACATTCATTTCACTGGATGTGAATATCAGCAGAGGTGTTTTAACATTCGTCTCGTGGGTATGGAGTTTTTGGAATTCATTCCATTCTTCTTCACTTACTTGGAAGAGATTAATTTGTCACTCCAGACAAATGGGTGTGTCGATTTCTAAGTTAGTAGACCATGTAATGGAATCAATTAAACTGAGATGCTCTCATTGGAAGGTTTGATTCCCTCCACCAGCACTGCACCTCTCCATTTTTTTTTTTCAAAAGCAGTGACTTGTTCAAACTTGCCTGGTAAATTTGAAAATCTTGGATTAGATTTGGAAATGCAAAGCTTTCTTTCAATCTATAATTTCTCTGTGCAAGAAGAGAAACAGAAACTGTCTGATGTGATGATTTCTGGTAAAATTCTCACATTTGGATTCAGATAGAAATGCCCGAAATCAACTGGGACAATATGAGTGACAAAAAAGAGTCACCTTTTTGCTTTCCTAACCCCTGCTGCTGAGATGTCCTTGAAAAAGGCACTTGACCTCCCAACTGCACAGATACAGCTGCTTAGTGGCCACAAGTTGTGTGCAGAATGTTCAGACGTTTGATGTTAAGAATCACATCAACCCTCTTAGAAATTTTACATATGGAAACTTATGAAACATGATCACTGCCTTTCTTGAAGCCTGCGTACAGGCAATGTCAAGTGTATGAAGCACTACATTTTGTAGTAGTGCTACATGTATGTACTGGCATAATCTGCAAGTGCCGCATGGCTGGGGTTGATGGTGGGTTTTGTTCTATAATTTATATTGCAGTTGTGATGCCAAAGGCAAGCATTTACGTCTGTATTTTAGCAGTGACAGCATGGGGTTAAATAAGAGCAGACCTTACAGTGTTTTTTTTAAGACATTTTGCCCTTAAATTAAAACAAAACAGCGATTTTTTTTCTTTAAACACTGACTAAAGCTTTGTGTCATATTACATCTGAGTTATTCATTTGCTGCAGACGTTCTATTTCATCGTTCTCAGTATGTTTTATAGAAATGCATTCTTTGTGGCAAGTTTGAAACATGTTATTGGTATTTCTAGAGGCCAAGTTTGTTAGCTTAAGTGTGGGACTATTGCTGGTTTAGCACAGAAATCCAGAAAAAAATGAAAAATCAAGTGGTGAAGTGGAAATTATACATAATTTGGGTAGGATTAGGGCCTTCAAAAATGATTTACAAATCAGTTTAAAGTGTCAGAAATATCAAAACAAAACAAACAACAACAACAACAACCAAAAACAACTTGCAAAATGAAATGTTGCAGTTAACAATTTTGTAGCGAGCTGCCGTGAAAATGTCCCCCAAGAGCAAAGCTTAAAAAGCTAAGAAGGATATGTTGCACAGTCATGATACTGGAGAACATACTTGCAGCTGAAAATGAGTTGCAACGTAGCATGAATGGTGGTGTATGGATTGTTGAAAGTGTTCAACAGAAAGACACAGGGTGTTTTAGGGAAGGGCTTCAGGCATAGAGCGGAGAAAGGCCTCTCTGTTTGAAAGTCTGCGGTGTGTTTTGTCACCCACTCTGGGAAAGTGGGCCAATACTGACCGCTAAAGGGTCCATTCAGGCATGAGGGGGAACGTGTAAGAGCTGGAGCAAGAAGAAGGAGCAGGAAAGGTGGGGGTTGTGGAAGCAAGGTGGGACAAGAGAGGGTGGGTAGGTGGGTGGCAGGGCAGGCAGGCAGGCGGTGGAGCAGATGTGAGCAGAGCTGAGGACGAGCTTCACACAAAGACACTGTCCCATCGATGTCTCCATTACAGCCTGGAGCAGGAAGGGGAAGGAAAACAAAAACAAGATTAAATTCTCCGTCTTAACACACAGCATCACAGGAGTCCACACTGTTAGATGTCTAACTGCTGTCATCTAACAATGCAGAACACATGGAAATCAAATTAAACACATCCTAGAACTGTATTCCAAACAGTCTCTTTCAAGTTGTCACATACTGACACTTTTCAGAATTGGTGTAAGTCTTCAGATCTTGATGCACTGTCAAGATGTGAAGGTTTGTGCCTTCAGACTTGTAGCAGATTTAAAGCGGCTATTTCTATATGTTGTGCAGATAAACTTTGTGTCCATGAAAGTGACAATGGATCTTTGTGAGAAGCACTGTTGTTACACATTATCAGCCAGATGGGCCAGCATAGGGCCTGCTGGAGGGGAAGACAGGGTCACATCCTCCATCCTTTGGATTATGTAAGATTTATTTTTGGGATCTACAGTTCAACCAGTGTGGGTTTGCCAAGTGGATGTCAGGCAGTGAACCACTCTCAGGCTCTTGAGCATGATGTGAAATTACCACAGTTTGACCACCAAAAACTTCTTCCCCAAACATGTCACACAGACTACCCTGCTGGTTGCAATTATTTAGACATTTTCACCTCATTTGACGGGAATATTTATGATAGAAGTTTTAAGTTTATTTCCCTACTGAATGAGTCCCACTTTTGCATGGGATTTAGTGCTTACACACAGGTGTTGCCAGTCTATTTTGTCTTGGGGGGGGGGGGGGGGGGGGGGGGGGGGGGGTTAAGCTTCAAAGCTTAATGACTAACTGGCACGACTGGCACGACTGGCACGACTTTTGGCTCAGGCAAGCTAAACATTTAGGACATCCTCATTGTATGGCACACTTTGTAGCTCTTCTGCTCTCTCTTTCTGTTTGTCTTCCAAACCCCTGATCTAATGAAATACATCTCCAGCATAATAAACCATGTGGGTGTCTTTAAATGAATAAAGAGAGCCCTGCAGTCCTTGGAGGCTGTGTGACAGAGCTAATCTAAATGTGCTATTTTCAAAATATTTATGCTGTATATATATTATATTTCCAAAGGTGAGCACAGAGTTGGCATAATTAGCCTCATTAAGCCAATGAAGTGCCAAGAAGAACATTACATGACAAATAGGCTTTGACGCAACTATGTTTGCACGTTTAGGTGCAACGCAACTGGTGGTTGGATCCATTTCAGTGGCAACATTTTTACTTTTTTACCCCTATTTTTAACGATTGAATGGGAAGAGTTTGGGGTGGATCGTATACCATATGTGACTATGTTTAGCCAAGAATGGCACGTTGGTTGAGGTTATGGAGAAATTGTTCTTGGGGCTAAATATAAATAAACACATTTTGCAAATAACTTTGGATTTCTTCTGCATTAACCCAGACCACAGTTTTTCTGTATCCTTCTATGATAGCCAATCATTTAGGGAGAAAAATTGTTTTAGCTTATACACCAAAAGAGCAGCTACCTTTGCAGTGATTTTTGTGTCATTTTGAAACACATTCAATTCTCATAATACATCTTTGGTTACACCCTCTAAATCACTCTGCAATTAAACTTCATTGAAATTCTGCTGAGAATATAGTGTATAATTTTCCATTCCCTTTATTATAGTGCATGGTTCCTGTTTTGTGCTGCCATGAGGACCATTAATATTCAGTATATGGAAAGCATTTTTTAGTTTTATTACCTGCAGCCGTGTTGCTCTTACAGTATATTTTCCTATGTCCTATATTAGCTCTGAAAGTACAACGATCTCAAAATGGAATAAATAAAAAATGAAGATGATGGACAAAATATTACGAAGACATGATCAAAGGTATCAACCCAATTCAAACATCAGAAAAACATTTTATTTTAAAGGAAATAACTTTACATTTATAACAGGAATGTGATTTTTTTCCCCAATAATAATGAATATTTTCCTAATTGAATTAAATTAAAATTATTATTTTAATATAAAAGCATCCACTTGCTTTTATACAGTCTTGACAATAACTTTTTCAAACCTTATTTATGAAATGTTGAGCACAGAAAGAATTGCAACTTAGTATTTACAAGAACTTGCGTATCACTTTAGAAAGCTGTTAAGCCTGCAAATCCATTGTTCCTTTAGGTTTTGTTAATGAGCTGTGTTATCATTGTTTCTTTGTTTCTTTTTTTAATTAGGATTTTATCATGATAGCCATTAAGTGGATTATCCACAATAATCACAGCAAAGGAACATATTTAATTTAATGACCTTGTGAATCCCTGATGTTTTTATTTTTGCTTCTTATGTCCGTATACTATAACAAGAAATGCACCGAACCTTATCAGGTTTTAACACTTTTAAGAATGTCGACAGAAACCAAACATTCATGCTCTGGTGGGCTTCAGGCCTTCCTGAGATTGGGTGATGTGGATTTTTTACACTTCGGTGACTGAGGCTGGACTTTAATGTTGGATGTAGAGGAGGAGGGCTGGTTGTCCACCTATCTATCATTTCATTTTTCTGCTCCATGCCCTCACTAACTCATTCTGCCTATTCAACCAGTGAGTCACAGGTCTGACACTGTATGACACAGATACTTGCACACACATGCACACACTATCATCAGTATGCCAGTTTGTGCACGAAAGACTGGAAATAAATGAAAGAATTTTTGTACTATTGGAACAGCTTCACTGACATGAATGCCACGATACATGTTCAAAGTAATTCTGGCGTATATAAAGTTGATATATTCAATATCCTTGGTTTCCTTATGTTTGTCTAAAATGTGCTATGAATAAGCTTCCAACCAAGGTACACAAAAAAGTACCACAGATACTTATGTATATAAGTTTAGAGTTGTGAAAAGTTACGATAAATGTTCATTGAAATCAACGACCTTTGTTATATGATTATTATCTTGATATCTTCATCAAGAATGGTTGAAGTCAGATGTTAGTGCCCATGGGGATCTTTCATCATTGCCTTCCTACAGCCTTTGAAATAAATGGTTTCTTTTCATTTTAGGGGACAAAAGACTTCAAGACAAGGACAAACTGATACAGTCTGCTGTCCTTTCCCAAAAAACCCTCATATTTCATTCACAGTAGATTATAGAAAACATCAAATATTTCAGCTGAGAAAATGCACCAATTTAAGAAAAATATTAGCTCAATTTAAATTTAATGTCAACCCTACATCTCAAAAAAGTCAGGATAGGAGAACAAAACACTGGAAAGGTAAGTGGTACTAAAAAAGAAACAGCTGTAGCAACACTTTGCAACTAATAAGGTTAATTGGCAACAGAATGATGTGCCATCTTCGAGAAGAAAGGTTTCTCAGATGTAAAAACAGGCAGAAGTTCACCTATCTGCAAAAAAAAAAACAAAAAACAAAAAAACAACAACCCCAAACTGCATTACAAATTCTGGAACAATTTCAGAAAACTGTTCCTCAACATAAACTTGCAATGACTGTAAATTATAACCTACAGTACATAATGTCACCGAAAGATTCTGAGGATCGGGATAAATCTATGTGTACATGGGATAAGAGACAAATTAATACCAGATGCTCTTGAGTTTCAGTTCCTCAGTGGCACTGCATTAAAAACAGGCATTAAGCCTGTCATGAAAATCATTGCATGGGCTCAGGAACACTTCCAGAAAACACTGTTTGTGAACACAGTTCGACATGGCACCTGTAAATGTTCAGCTTCATCATGCACAGAAGAAGCCATATGTGAACATCATCCAGCAACACTGGTATCTTCTCTGGGCCATATATGCTTGTTTAAAATGGACCGCAGCTAAGAGGAAAATTGTTCTGTGGTCAGACAAATCCAAATTGGAAATTAGTTTTGGTACGCATAGACACTGCATCGTCTGGACTGCAGAGGAGAGGGATCATCTGACTTATTATCAGCACTCAGTTCAAAAGTCTGCGTCTCTGATAGTATTGGTGTGTGTTAGTGCCTGCCTGCTGTCCACACATTTCACTAACTGAAAACATTTGGTGCATTATGAAACACAAATACAAAAAAAAGACCTAGGACTGCTGAATAGCTTGAATCCTAAGACATATAGGACAGCATTCCTCACCCAAAATTCCAACAATTAGTCCGTTCACAGATGTTTATGGCTGTTAGGGGATGGTAAACATGACCAAATCACAGCTTTTTTGAGATGTGCTGCTGCCATGAAATTTAAATTGGAGTTTATGAAATTTGCAAATCACTGCAGTTTCCTTTTATTTTTACTTATCCGAGCTCATTTAGAGTTGGGGTTGTACATTATTTAATGATGGATTGCATTTATATAGCGCTTTACAATTCCACTATTCATTCACTCACTGGTGCAGGCAAACCACAGCTGTAGCCAAGGCTGCCCTGGGGCAGACTGACAGACGCGAGGCTGCCATATCGCGCCATCAGCCCCTCTGGCCAACACCAGTAGGCGGTAGTTGAAGTGTCTTGCCCAAGGACACAACGACCAGGACAGAGAGAGCTGGGGGATCGAACCAGGACTTTTAATGAATTACCCATTTATTTTTGATTTTCTAAAAAGGGCAATGGATTGTGTTGTTATCTTACTGCATGCAGGCTGAGGCATTTCCACATGACAGACCCAGCTAAACTTAGTTTATGGGTGTCATGGAAACAGTTCACTGGTAGAAAAAGTAGAAATAAACCTGTAGATTTCAACTGATGTCTTTAACCTCTTAAAATAATGGCTCATTTAATAGATCTTGTTGTGGATGTGAAGTTGGTTTTAGCCTATTCTTACAAGATTTTCTTGAAAGAATATCGCTTTAAATTGCTTTTCACTCCAATTGTGTGCTGCAGATTGCTTCAGTTATTTTTTTTTCCAAAGGATGGACAGCTGGGAATATTCAACAACTAGAGAATTCATTTAGCTTGTGAGCACCTGCAGAGTGGCTGCGTGCTTTGGCACTATCTCACTGCACAGCATCTTACAATAAAAACAGGATGTTAAGAGTTGCGATGGTTCATTGATATTTTATCTTCATCTCTGTATTATTTTTCCACCATAGAAACAGCACATTGACTAAAGCTACTGTTCTATGTGACTAACAGCCATCTTATAAGCCTGCAAATTATATAAAATAGATATTTCAATCTTATTATGACAGTTTATTAGAAATTGAGAGCAGATCATCGAAATCTACATTTTACTTTTACTATATAAGACTGAATTTTAGGAAGTGCATTTGTTTGTGAAGATGTGTTAAAAAATTGAACCAACATAAAATATGGATAAGGGTCGACTAAGATAAAAGATGTCATAAAAGAAAGAGAAAACGTCCAAAATGAAAACATCTTTTTATTGTCATACACTTTTTAAAGGATGAGTGCAAATAAAAGAGCTTGTGATCAAAATCTACTCATCACTAAGCCATGGACCATAAGGCATCATTAAATACAAGCTTTTTGGAGCTATCATCTACATTACAGGGACGGAATCAAGGAAAAGAAACAACACAGCATCAATGCTTATGCAATTAGAAGGAAAATGAAGGAAATAAATTAAAATGAACAGATAACAAAGGCAACAAAAAACACAACACAATTTATACATTCAAAAGAAAAAGTTCAAAAAGTTCACAAGGAATATTATTATCACGGCAAGTGACGATAAAACATTGTCTACAATCTGTTATGTACACTTGGCACTAATGTTATATCTTTGATTGTTGTCCAGTCGGTTTGTTGTCAACTTTAGCATGTGCACAGGTCGTAACTTTTTAAATTTTAATTCTAGTATAATCATTTATGTAATCTATAAATATGCTGCAACAATCATTCTCTCGAACAAAGCCGTTGAAAAGTTTTGCAAAGCCTGATGTAAAATTTGAGATCAAACTGCTCAATGGACAACAGGTCATCAGAAAAATGCTCACATACTTTTTATATATAGTATTGAAGGATTTTTTTTTTCTTAACAAGAATCAATCTTTGATAGTCCATCTCATGCACTTTAAAGTTGTAAACAGTACAAATATAAATGATCCACTTACAATATTTGAATCTGAGCAATTCCAAAATAGACAGACAGACTCCCAAAAACAGCAGCAGATTGTTTGTATGCATTTTCCAACACTGGCAGATGTGTATATAATGAGGTGAAAATGGCTATTTAACATGACTGGATTGTCTCCATCTATTCAACGTGGCTAGACAGAATCAAGCAGTGTACAGCTCAAATTATGCCACAGCTTCCAATTTCATGGTGATATGACTTAGCTAGTTCTCTATAACATACATTTAAAATATATTTTGATATACAGTATGAAGTAGAAAAATGGCCAGGGGTGGTCTTCAGCATCCTGATATGTTTTATTTATTTTTTTCCTGATATGTTAAAGGGAAAATTCAGCCAGATTTAAGTTACATGATTGCAAGTTTCAGATTATTTTTAAATGTGCTCCACAGTCAACTTTATACCAGTGTTGTTGTCAAAAAATAACCCATTCAAAGCCATCATCATAGACGCAGATGGAAAAGCTGTTATGTCTAATTAAACAATAAACCTGGCAAAGAAGTTAACACTATCAAATCTTGCCAATTATCACAGCAAATAAAGACATATATTCATTTTCTACTGCTCCAGTTTTTCTTATCCTTTAGAACTTTTATAGCATCTGATGGCAGGTATATTTAAAACAACATCTAAGGGCAAACAAAGATTTTTAAGTCACCATCAGAGAGGAAGGTGTATGCCACCTGCTGTATAAATTATTTAGCATTACATTTTATCTGCTTGCATTCACAAGGAATGCCATATTTCTGTTATATTCATAAGGAGCAGGTAGCTTAAAAAAATCCACACTGACTCTGTATATGAGCTGAGAATTAACTAAAATCTTACAAATGATCATTTTTTTTAGCAATGCAAAGAGTGGTGCAACCATAACTTACGGTGGCTGACATTAGCAAAAAGCAGATTTACCAATTTATGCAATACTGGAAGAAGTAGCTTTAGCATTATCTCGTAACTCCTCAACAACAGTTGCAAAGTCCGGCTTTAATTACCTACATCTTACAAGAACGTATCATTTGTATCCATCTCTTCTCAGATATGAATGCATTCAAGCTGCCTGTAAAATGCATTTTGAACACACAGCTGATTGCAAGATTATTTATTCGGCTTGGAAGAGCAGATCTTAAAACCTGCCATCCGAGAACAGTGCAGAGGGAGGGATTTCAATAAATATTCAAGATTAGGAAGAATTTATTTGAAGCGTTCAGTTTCAAAGTGACTGCAACACTGCTTTTAAGAAACTCTGTAACCTTTTTTAAATTTTATTTTGCTTTTCAGAAGCCACATTTTTCCTCAATCCATGTCCAACAGTCACTTCAGTGCAGAGATGGGGATTTTAAGCTTTTTAAATCATTTCCATTGGATACACATATTGAGAAAACTAATGTGTAACTTGTAAAACTTTGTGATTAGGGTCTACAACTTTAAAATAACTTAAAATTACTGTACCGACTACACTGTAACAAGCTTTCGATCTATATTATACTGTTATCTGCCATTATCTATTTAAAGAAAAATAATATACAGTGATTTATGGGAACTGGGGAATGTTTTTTTTGGGGGGGGTTGGGGGGGCTCAGTGATAGCACTACCGAAAGGTAATTAGTTCAGCTGACGAAAACTACATTTCAAGTGTCAGCAATTTCACAGAACATCGTCAAGTAGGGGATTCCTGGTCTGACCGGTGGCTCTTTTTTTTTCTTTTTCTTTTTTTTCCCAAAGGCTGTTATTGTTCAAACATCTAGCTTATGTTCACAGGCAATATTCAAAGCACAGGCTGATCAGAGAACAGTCTCCCATCAAAGAACTGGGCCAATACATCCCCACACAAACAGGGATGCTGGCTTCTTCACATTCAAATGGTACGGTGTAAATAAAAGGGCATTTTCAGTTAGACAAAACATTTGAGACAAAGATGAAACCTGGACATCCACACATGAGACAATGAGGTAACGCTGACAAAATGGTCTACACATTTGACAGACATAAGGAATGGCAACATAATGTAATGAATATATACAATATGTGATGTACAACGTTTACACTCATTCGAACCAAACGAGAATAAAACATGGAAAAAAACCCACAAAAAAACAACATTTGTTCAAAACTTTTTTTTAAGTCCAGGATGACGTGATCTGTTTGAAATTACAAGCAAGATACAGCCAAGAAATAAATATAATGACGGGGAACAAGTCAATAGTAAAAGACAAAAAGATAAAGGAAATATATCCAGTATGGTGTGAATCAAACCAAAGAAAATATGAGTCCCGACTGCTTTGAGAAACTGGACAGTCAACGTATCTGTACACACACATGCCAACATTCCATGAAAATACACACAGCACGGGCAGTTTTCATCACTGGGCTGGCTTTTGGATTCAGTGCATTCTTTAAGGAGGTGGGTTATTTATGTGGAGTTATGGCGGCTGCTTTTTTATACTTGCTGATTGTTTGCCGTTTTATGTCCCTAACTTATTTGACATACTCAGCTGACTTCCAGAAGTGCCCTGGGTGGGAAAGGCGGCGGTTCCTTTTTGGCAACTTTTCCAGTAAATCTACCAGCTTGGAGAAGCTGGGTCGCTCCTCTGGCTTGTACGCCCAGCAGAGGAGCAGAATATCCTGGAAAGCAAAGACACAGAAAAAAAACCTAATTATTTGATCTTTTTCAGATGCTTATGTGATGAAAGAAACAGGTGTGTCCAGGTTGTCTAAAAACCTCATGAAGCTAGTTGGTGTAATTTGGCCTGATTATCTGATAGTGAACTGTAACACAAGCAGACCCAGCAATGGTTTTGACTTACATTTCATACATGCAAACAAGGCTGGCTGGCATATGAGCTAAACCAAGAAGATTGAAATTTGTTCCTTAAGCTGGGCTACACAACCTAAGTGTGCAATCTGTAAAGAAATATTTTTGTTCAAATGGCATTTGACAAACTTTACAACCACATAAGGGACTATCAAGACGAATGCAAAGACAAAGCCAAATAAAATCTTCAAACAAAGACGGACAGTGTTTACAACCTGACTGTGAAATCTGACGTGACACCCTTAAAATATTAGCGCACTGTCATCTTTACAGAGATTTTTCAATTTCAATTAAAAGCATTCTTCAAATACCTTTTGTTGGTGTCATGTGAAAATCTACTTCAGGTGAATCCAACCTGCGATTGCTTGAGCAGTTTCTACACATAAACTCATTACAATGTGAGGAGAATCAGGACACTGTCTCCGGTCGCCTTTCTCACATTACTGTAAACCCAAATAAGATGACTGAACTCAGACAAATTAAAGCAAATGATTGCCTTTAATTTTTCAAGTTGATGAACTTGAAAGTCAAGTGTTTATGCTACATGTGGTATTTAATTACCGTTTAATTTAAGTATTTACAAAGTCATAAGCTCTTCTCGAGCCCAACATATAACATGCCCTGAGAGTCAGAATGTCATGGAAGTCAACATTAATATACTCAAGTCAATAAAAATTTAACCTCATGGCAGAAATATATATATGTGTGTGTGTGTGTGTGTGTGTGTGTGTGTATATATTAGGGGTGCAACGATACTCGTATCGATATTGAACCGTTCGATACAGTGCTTTCGGTTCGGTACGCATATGTATCGAACAATACAACATTTTTAATTTATTTTATCAACTTTCCTTCTGACGATGCTGTCTGTGTTGAGCGCTCAGTGGATCTGCGCTCGACAGTGCAGCCTAGGCTCACTGAGCGCAGGGCAAGCTAGCGAGACAGAAGCTAGGCTAGTTGCAACATGGCAAATTGAACCTCCCCCACCCTCATTCAGATCTGGCGTTTGGAACTATTTTGGTTTTCATGTGACGTATGACCCTGAAGGTAAGCGTGTCATGGACAAAAGTAAAACAGTATGTTGGATGTGCCAGCAATGCTCAATTGGTGGGAACTAGTGTGTTAGCGCAGTTAGCTCGTTAATGTGTTGACGTCTTCCAGCCCCACTCATGAGGCGATCCGCGGTAGCTCGTTAACGGAGATTTGCCGTGTTGTGACGTTAACGTCATTCCAGATTTACGCTGACAGCACTAGTGGAAACACAACGAATATGACTGCACATTTACACCGACATCATCCTAGTGCAAAGACAAGTGGAAGCAGACAAAAACAAGCACGCATGCTACAAACTTTACCGAGTCATTTAGACAGCACATGATTCTCCTTATGGGGACCTGATATGTTTAATATGCTGCTGAGAATATAGCCCAGAAGAAGCGTATAGTATAGCTTTTATTTTGGAAAGAGACATTTCTCCATAATAAACTCTCTTTTCCAAAGATGAGTGATTCCTCAATCAGATACAGGGCTCGCAAAATCGCTAGCCCGACGTCCCGGGGCTAGCGATTTTTCCAGTCGGGCTGCTCTGCTCGTCGGCCTATCGTAGGAAGGAAAAATATATGTCAATGCTTTTGCATTCTTTCGGAAATGTAGCTGGGTAATTATGTCATTGGCATCGGCCACTGTCAATATGTGACATACTGAAATCGCGTTTGAATTTGCGCTTGTTTTTTGCTTTCACTTTGCAATCGCGTGAACTGTGTATAGAGAGCGACAGTACTGATTGGTGAGTGATGATAATTTGCGCACCAATTCCTCTGACATCGTCTTATCAATCGTTAGCTTACTATGCAAACATGACAAGTGAAATCTCAGCTTAAACATGTGAGAGGTTGATCGCGCAGAGAATCGCTGAGCGTTGTGTGAGTGCGTGTGTAAAAGCAGCAGGATATATATTTTAGTTCTGCTGAGCCAAATAAGACAGGTCAGGGTGAAGAAGTGACAAAACGGAAAAGTTATGACAAATCAGACTATAAGGCAAAAAGAAAGTGCAGCTTTATGGTTTCATGGACAAAAGAATTTCTGTGGCTGCAATATGACGAGCTAAATAACCAGGGCTGCACATAAGTGGTCCGCAGGTGCGCATTCGCTGTCAAAATAAAAACGCGCACAAGATAAGAAGTTGCAACGCGTGTTTGCGTACATAAGATTTTCTGGAGGAGGACAGACATTTGTTTAGAACTCTTAAAGATGTCGAAGAAGCTCCTTTAAGCAATTACTGTGATGTTCCTCCACCTCCAAAGAAATGTCAGAAGGAGTCCGAACCACAAAAGAAGCGTGTATTCTCGGAAAAGTGGTTGCAGGAGGTGAGCTGGCTTCAAACAAATGATGAACGCACAGAGATGTGGTGCAGAATGTGCCGTGAAAATTTAATAAATGACAAATTAATAAAAAGGCATGAACATTTTTTTTTGTATCGAAAAAATATCGAACCGTGACAGCAAAGTATCGAACCGAACCGTGAATTTTGTGTATCGTTGCACCCCTAATATATATATATACACATACAAATATATACACATATATATACACATACACACATATGTGTGTGTGTCTTTATTTTCTTTCTTTTTCTTTTTTTATCTATTTAGTTTTTTACACTAAAACAATGTAATATTACAATTTCACTGCTTTAGGTAGACAAAAGTAATGTTAACTAATTAACTTCCTAATAAAATATTTAAAAAGATGCATTAGTCCTTTGACTGGCATGAAACTTTAATGGTAAGCGATGACTCATGCTTGACAAGCATCAGCACAGCAGTTCACTTCACAGGTCTTCATTTTAGCACTGAGCTGAGTATCACTCTGTACATTACTGACTGTGCTAACATGGGGACCGCAATTAACCCAACAGCTCACTCCATTCATGCTACCACAGCATCACTATTCTAACAGGAAGAACTAAAAAACACAATTATGCAAATGAACTGAAAACATACTTTGCTCCGTTACAACAGAACATCTACTCAGGAAAATCTATTATTAAGAGACAAGTGCAGACTAGCAGACAGATAGCAGAAATGGTACAATAAAATGAAGTTATACTTGGAGTTTACTTAATCTGCAAAATCACAAGTTCATTTACTTAACAACAACAGAAAAAGTGACAAAAACGTAATATTTAAATTCAAGAATGTTTTGAAAATTTTCACACTACTTAATCTTTTTACTAATTTAAACATTTTGGTTTACAATAGCACACAGCAGGAGAATTTTCACACCAAATGCATTCTCTGAAAATAGTCAATTTGGCTAAGGCAGGGGTGCTTCATGGGGAGACAATTACACTAGACAGCTACTTGCTCTCATGGGATCAATCACGCATTACATAAACTTTGCAACTGGGAGCCAGAGGAGTAAAGACATCTACACTTTTACATAAAGCTCTGACAGATGATGTACCGCATGTGTGAAAATGACCTTCCTGTCTTTATCAGGCAAGGAAATCTTTCAATGAGTGCTTAAACACGAAAATTATAAAGCAGCTGATTTTGAAGGAAAAGGTGATTCATAAATAGTGAAAAGTTAAAAAGAAAAAAAAAGAAGTTCTTACTAATATCTCCTTCCCCATGCCAGTTTGTGCAAGATTGGGTTTCATCCCACTGCCGATCTGCCATATGATCACCTCTGCTGGTTGACTCTTGTAAGGCCATTCACGTGCGTGTAACTCGTACCAGATGGTGCTGAGAAGACAAAGAAGCAAAGTGGATCAGTGTTTTAAACTATCTGGTCATAAGAATAACAGTGTCTTCAAAAAAACACCTATGAAGGATTCTTATCCAGGCAAGAGCAAGCACAACTATAAACTGACAAACTTTATTTTTACAGATGAATAAGCAGCTGTAGATCATGCATACGTGCAAAAGCATGATTTTGTGGATGACTTTTTGTCAGTTAAAATTTTTGAAAAACAATTAAGCTAAAAAAACAGCACATTTTTAATTACTACTCATGGAAAATTTGCATTTGCTACCTTCCCTGTGCAAATAAGGTGTTTTCATTCTGCTCCTGCGTGTCGAGTTTGAGTAGAATAAAAATAGCTCTTTGCCAGGAGTAAGGGGAAAAAGATGATGGCTGATTGGTGATGAATATGCAAAAAAGCCATGAGGGTCACCTCTAGGTAACACAAATGCTAACAGAGCAGCTGGACATGGTGCACCAGTGTTGCACTCTTCTTCCCTTTAGAATAATATAGTGATGAGACCTCCATATGGGGAACCATCTGAGAAGGCAATTGTGTTAGGAGTCAACAGAGCAGGGTCCACCCCCTCAAATGAAGCAGTAATGTCACTGGAGAAAGAACAGGAGCCAGGGGGGCTTTTTTAATCAAGTTAGGATGAATTTAAAATTGGGCTTCAGAGGAGGAGCTGGAGGACACCTTGGTTTGAGAAACCCGAGTGACACTCAGACAGGAAATCTGTATGTAATAATGGAAAAAATCAGTGAGATGTTTTTGACCAAAAGGAGCGCATGGAAAAATGCATCATGCGTCTGAGCACACCTTCAGTCACAAAACTTGTTTAGTTTCTCTTCTATTCAGTCCTCCTGCTTAGACGACTTCTTTAGTTTCACACCATCACTATTGCAATTATTCAACCTGCAATTATTCAATCACTTTTGCACATTTGCAAAGGCAACCCCTCTTGGTTCGCATTATTTGCTCAAATAAGATTTTAACACACACGGGTGCACCAGTCGCTAATCAGTGTGCATTTTATACTCCAATTAGTTTTCCCAGTGTTCTGCTGTCTTTCAGCTGCTATTGCTTATTTGTGCATTACCCTAGCCCATCTTTATCATAAATATAGATCCAATCACTCAGTATTTCAGTCAAATCACATAGATTAAGTGTTTATTAATCAGGTGAGCAATGCCAAGTGGAGTCTATGCCAAAATCACAATTTTACATAATTAGGTTTTAACACTGTTAATCCCATTTTCAGTAAATGCTTATGAAATGGATGTATAAAGACTGGAAATAGCATAAAAAATGTCATTTATTATATCAGATCACTATATTAAACATGTCTTTGTACACTAGTCTTTGTACAGCAGTAAAAAATCTCTATCTATAATGAGATCTTAAAAGTGTTAATGAGAGTTGCCTCATGTGGTGCAGAGTATTTATTAAGTTCACACACATATTTGGAGTTTGTAAACCCTCTTTGTCAACAGTCTGCTATAATCCTCCAGGCTCGGATGCCGTCTGGACAAACAAACTAGGGGGCATCTGGTAAGAGGACTCTCACCCAAAAGCAAAGACATCTGACTGCTTGGAGAAAGGAAGCTTGTCCTCTTCTGTTTCTGGAGAGAGCTGCTGGATGATTTCAGGGGCTAGGTGGCACAACCAGCCGTTGGGGATCCTCAGTTTATCTTCTCTGCGGCTGTAGAGAGTGAAAATGTGCAGATGGAGACTTGTCAGGGCTTATTGATCTACTGTATCATGCTGCCAAGCTATTACACTGATTCATTTTCATTATAGTACACTGTAGATACAAAAACCACCAATAAGATGAATCTGTAATGCTTTTCAATTACTCTTTCATATAGCTATGAGCGTTATTGTTGCTGTTGCATTACTGGTAAGTTGGTGTAATTGCCATTCTATTTTATAAACATCATCTTTTACTTTTCGGTTGAACTGTTACAGTGGTTTTATCTTTGAAATAAATTGGTGATGTGTAAATGACAGTTTTCAAAGTTTTTGCAAGTCACACTGCAGGAAATTAAGTCTTGATCACAATCTGTGTTAAAGTTTTGAAGCGCATCGGATTGTGGATTTAAAATCCACTGAATTGCAACGCTACAATATAAAAACAAGAAAAGGAGATAAACAAAGACTTGTCATTGTCTTACTCTCAATGTACAGTTCTTATGTTTTAACAACACAACCAAAATACGCACAGCTCTTACCTTATTGGTGTCACTTGAATTCGTGAAACTTGTTATGATTAGTGTGTGCGTTACTCATGCTAAGATGGCACACTTATGTTACGCTGATAATGGCAATATATCCAAATGTCAGCAGATGTTGTTAGAATGCTAGTGGGTGAAATTTGATCATTATTCATAGTCACAGTGGTCAAAACTACATAAAGTGCTCTGGCTAGTATTTATCATAATTGTCCAAACAGATCAGCCAGCTGTGAGGGTGACAATTTAATAAAATCAGTGCTTCAAAACAAGTGACAGGGAAATAATCTTACTTCTTTTCACCAGTGTGCATTCTAGATATGAAGAATTTCAGCATATCTAAAGCTCAGAAATGAACTGAATCTGGCCTCTTTAGTCTGCACACAAACAGTGTAAAATTACTTTGCTTTTAAAAGGGATGTTATGTATTGTAGCTAGTGACTGGCTGCAGTGTCCATGAAGATCTTTCATCACAAAAAAGCTCCAATTACCTTCTATAAAACAAGATTATAGGTATTTGGGGGGTTTTGTTAACTTTGGGAATGACCAGCTTTCTCCAGTTTATGCCAAACTAAGCAGCTACAGATCGTAGCTTCATATTTATAATGCAGATGTCATAATAACATCATTTTGCTTCAAATGAGATGCCAAAATAACTTATTTTTTTCAAACAGAAAATGTTGATGTTGTTGCTGTTAATATATTGGCATTTGGTCTGCTTTTAAAAACACTAAATGTAACCACAGATTAAAAATGGCTTATCCCTTTCAACTAGTGCAATTACTACAAGTGCAAGTACATCGTTGTAGTTTTGAACACCATATCTGTTTTAATGATAATGATCTCGCAGTAAGCTTCCAGTGTTTATGCTATACAAAACTCATTAACACTTGGCTCTAGTGTCATGATGAATTGCAGATTTATGAGAGATGAACATGCAAAAATCAATATGAATAAAATGCTTTCGTACACTGTACGAGGTGGACTGGGAAGTTTTGCATAAACTTCTGCATAAACTCTGCTGTGATCAAATATGCTCTACACATAAGTTTTGTTAGAACAGAATAATTTTTCATAAATTTAAAACTTTTTTTTTTTCACTAACTACCTCTTTCAGAGGCCTGGCAACATGAGGGTCCTTTGCAGCATTGCTGTTCCTAGGACTGTGCTCTTCTGGACAGAGATCTCAGATGTCATTCCTGATACCTGTGTGAGCCACTTGCCCAGTTTGGAGGCCACTGCTTTGGGTGTTCTGAGTACCACGAATACCACTGTTGATTTTACCCTCCTCATTTCCTCTAGCTCCTCTCTGTGGTATTTCTCAAGCTTCTTGTTGATTTTATGTTCCTTCATCCTGGTATAGTAATCATTTGGTATAGCAATATCTATCTACTATGTCCAGTTGGTTAGTATCACCTGTTTGTCCGTCTGTATCTGGAAGTCCCACAAGATTTTAGCTCAGACATTCTTAACTACCCTAGGGGGCATATCCCATGATTTTGGGACTTGTCACAGATGTTCTTGTATAATATTCCAGCCTGGTGGTCTTGCCTGGTGTGGTAGACTCCAGCCTTTATTTATCTAGTGAGGTATTCACTAGGCACATAATCAGGTGTGGCCATCTTTCTGATTAAATCATAGATCTATGTTGTTTCATCACGGATAGTGGCCCTAAGACTTTCTCTGGTCCTTGGCCTTCTTCTTTCTGCTTAGCCTTAGTCTCAGAGTTGAGGGGACAACTTCCTTGGAGTTTTCTTGTCTTGATGTCAGTGGCTTCTATCAGCTGCTTTGGCTAGCAGGGTATCTGATCACTGGCACTGCTGATTGCCCAAATCTTGTTCTTCCCATTCAGCTAACTCCTCAGGACTTGCCTTACTCATGGGAGATATTTGGTAATTGCGGCTTTCCTAGCAGACTCTTCATGACTCCCATTTGCTTGTGGGATTCCCAGGTACTTGTAGCTGTCTTCAGTGTCTGCAATGTTCCCTTCTGGTAGTGCAATCGCCTCCATTCTGATTGCGTTTCCTCTTTTTGTTACCATCCAACTACACTTCTCCAGTTCAACTGTAGATAAAGTATTGCAATTTCAGGAGCAGGAACACGCCTCCAAACATGCTCCTTCCAGTTCTCATCTATATAGGTTCCCTCAGTTCTACAAGCTGTTCATTCTCGTTTACGTGCCTCACCCTCCCTCCCCTTTTCAATCCTTTAACTTCTTCACTTCTATTTAGTACATGGGGATCTGCCAGGCCCTGGAGCCGCCGCCAGTTCCCTTCAAGGCCTTTCCCAAACCGCAGCTCAATTCATGCCCAAGCATTCAACTTCAATCGGTGGTATAGAGCTTGATGTCATCGATATAGAGGAGAAGGCTGACATTTGCTCTATGCTGTAGTCAGTATCCTAGTTAATGATTTATCTGACGTTTTTTAAATCTGTGCAGAACAACAATGGTGACAAAATATAAACACACTTATGCAACTAGCTTAAGGTTTACCTCCAGTGTTTTTCGCCACATCCCCCACTGAATTCCTGTTGAAGGTTCTTAGGGTCCTGTTGATTGGTTCTAAGCATTCCAGGATCCATGTGTGAGACACCGAGTCATAGGCATTCTTGTAGTCAATCCAGGCAGTCCAGAGGTTGGTCAGTCTGGTCTTACAGTCTCAAATGACTGATCTGCCTACCAGTAGTTGGTGCAATGCTGATTCCTTTCCAGGCCAAACTGATGAACTGAGCCATGTGCTTGTTCATCTCAGCCACTATGATGCCTGACAAGGCACTAATGCAGATTATCGGCTAGTAGTTGGATGGAACTAGGCCCTTCTGGGGATCCTTGACTATCAGGACTGGTTTTCAGTTAGCCATTCCAGGTGGGTCTCATCCATTAGCAGCGGCCAGATGTTCATGGACCACAGTTAGTTTCTTTAGTCAGTAGGTGTGAATCTTATCAGGTCCCGGTACTATCCAGCTTCACACTTGAAGTTGTTTCTTTTATATCTGCCACTCTCATGGTTACTGGGTCCTGTTCAAGGAAGTTGCTGTGACCTTCTCTTAGATTTGCAAGCCACTGAGCATTGTTGTGTTGCAATATTCTCCCATATGCTCTTCCAGTATTGCTCTATGTTCAGCCTTGGTGGGGTTGCTCTCCTATTGTCCTCCACCACTGAGAGTACACCTTGGATGGTTCAATGGAGAACAGCTAGTTTATTCTTCCGGCTTCTATCCCTGAAGATGTGCAGAGGTCAGTCTTTGGTTGGGCGTTTCTAAGGCCTCAGGTATGAGCAGGTTGTTGCACTTTCTTCATCACACTTTTACTATAGTTTTAATAATTTTGCTAACTTCCCTTTACTACCTTGAGCTTATAGCAAAGCATCTAAAGGACCACTGTTGGGATATATCAACTAGTTGGTTTTAGTGATGGTCGCAGTAGGGATTGTCTATAATGCTGCATTCACATCTCTTAGTAGACTTTCAGAGGGTACTTCATGTAGTCATGTAGTCAGACTCCAGGTTTCCAGCTTAGCCATGATCTTCTCTTTTAGGTCAGCTCCATTAACACCTCCAACCCACCAGTTCTTCCAGGGGCTCTGTACCTAATTTTGGAGGGTGGTAATGATGATATCTCCCCCTGAATCTGATGTCCTGGCTCACCATTGCTGTAGTATAGTATGTGTAGTAGTATGTGTTGTACATTGTCAATATCTAGTTACAATGCAATTGTTTCTTACAGATGTTGAAACACTGAGCTACTAGTTGTTTCGATTTTGGTCTAGATGTTGGGTGTCATACATATATATTTTTTCATTGGCATGGGAAATAATTTTGAGCATTTTAACTATTGCTGATGATTCACAGAACAAATAGTTCTGCTGTACTGTTTGTAAGGGCAAATTTATCCAGCCATTTTTGAATTTATTTGCTCCTCCTTGACCTGGTTACTCATGTTTTCTTTATATCTTGGACATTTCTGTTTAACACTGTTTGAGTTCTTGAGGGGACAAGTGTGAAGCTTTTATGGGAACTGTAATTACTTATAGAAAAAAAAACAGTTTTCAATTATTTGCGCATGAATGTAATCTTAACGACAACCGTTATGCAAATTAGACATGTTGCAACAGAGGTTTTCAAAAACAGAAAAGGAAGCAACACCATTCATTATAATTGAACAGTGTTAAAAAAATGTATGCAGTAATAATAAAAAAGTAGGGTTTAAATACATAACAAGATGACATTTTCATCACACAAATGTGCAGCGTATCCACTGCATGGACCAAAGGTTTTGTTGTCTCTGCACTACACGTGTCAGAACTTTCAGTTTCTCTCCAAGACTAATTCATGTATTGCAAATGCTAACGAAAGCGTTCCTGTCCCATAAGTGTATTGAACATAATTACCTGCCAGCCTGCAGAACTCCAGATATGGTGAAGAGCCCAAAGTCAGTGATGACGACTTTGCCATTGTCATAAAACACATTCTTGGACTTCATGTCTTTGTGTAAGATCCCCTTTGCGTGGAGGTAGCCCATCCCCTGAGGACAGAAAGAGGGAGGGAGGGTGGGACACCTTGCAATACGTGGCATTCTGCTGAAGTGTTTTGGAGAAATCAGTGCAGAGTTATTTTACCTTGACCATCTCTTGCGCAATCTGTCGTGTCTTGTTAACATCCAGGACAACTTTGGCATCTCGCACCACAGAATAAAGTGTCCTGCCTTTACAAAAGCTGGAAAAGACAGTAAAATTCAGGGTTTACTACTCAACAATGCCAATAGGTATACGAATTTGATAAAATCTCTACATTATTTAGATGTTATAAGTCAATCTAAAATAATTCCTTTCGAAACTTTTAAATGAGTATTTTCAGCTTAGTTTGTCACTGGTTTCCTGTCATTCCAATATGTTTCAATCATGCTTTGTACATCAAAGTTGCAAAGAGAAGTGATTCATGAAGCTTGTAGAAAGCAACTGATAAGTGCAGGGCTAAAACCTCGTATACAAAGAAGTTAAAATAAAGGACTCCTGTACTGCTCTCCTAAGAATAAAAGAAAAAAATTCATACAAGATAAGTGAATATGGTAAATGGACTGATACTTATATATTGCTTCTAACAGAGAACTCAAAATTGTTTTGGAATCATATTTTAAATGAAATGGAGCAAAGAAGCAGAAGAAGCAGGAAACTCGAGCTGCACTGTTTTACACACATATTGTGCCTTTCTGTCCTCATTTCATATACCAAACATGCTCTCCCATTTTGGTGGTCTAGTTAAGCTACAAAAAATCTCCAATGTGTCCCTCTTACATGTCAATGTCCACTACCCAGCCTTGCAGCCTACTATTTAAACCCCTCCACTGCCCCAGTATCCACCTGTAAACTCAGGGGAATAGTTAATTACAAACCCCCAATTTTACTTACATATTGATGAGTGGTGAGCTGGGTGCCTAGACTGTGAACACACACTATGCTGTGCTGCTGTAATTAATCATCAAAGTATCAACAAGCGCCTGACATGTTTATAGTCTGTACAATGTGATGTAAACTTAACCGCAGGCTTGAATGAGTCTCTTTGTCATCCGTAAAAAAAACAAATATATAAGAATTGAGACCAATACTGACACAGTCCACAAAATGGTTAAATTTTCACCTCTCTCCACTTCATCTAATCCTCATCTTTTAAATGTTCAGTGTTACATAAAAAGAAAAAATACTTGTCCAGAAGTTCACGAGTGTGAATGCATTACTGGAGTTTGAGACACTGGATCATAGGATAAAATGCCATCCTATGAATTAAAAGGGAAGTTCACTGTAAGCCAGAATGGAGCTAGACTGTATTTCAGCTAGACAGTGTGATATTTCTGGAGGGGTGCCATCAAAATGGCATTTTAATAGGCAGCTCAACAAACACCCCCTGCCTCACACTTGAAGCCCTCAACCCCGACTGTGCCATGCAGGTGACCAACAAAGGACCCAAAGCTACCAGCTCATACATATTCATTCCTGAAACAATCTCATGACAGCCTCATTTTTTATATTTAAAACCTCTCTTTACACGTCTTTTATTAAACTAACAAATGCTGGCTGGTTAAATCTAAAGCCAGTTGAATTTTTTATGCATATTGAATATCTTATGACAGTTACTTTTATACCTACGGCAAATATGATATGGATAATCTAGTCTAAGAAGAAAGGGTGTATTTAATGGAAGACAAGATGATGGAAAACTAATGAGTCCACCTTAACATTCTGAAAATCACCTTTGTGCTTCAAAATGAATTATGCAATTTACATGAATAAAATCCAGCAGTAATATCACTGTATCCTCTATGCCCAACATAATCAACCAACATAAAGGAAACAGTTAAAGGAAAACGTTTCAATCAATATTTATGTTCCTATTAATGCAGCCTGAAATCTTTAATAAACCAGTGTGCTTCGTTTTGCACTTTGATCTACATGAGTAATATGAAGACTATTTTGTAGTAACTTTTTTTATCCTTGTGGTGTGAGAAGCAGAGTATTAGTGGATAACAAAGCCACCTGTTGCACTGACATTCGCTATTATTTTCAGCAATCACCAGCGGGGATTTCTGAGAAGCAGCCAGCTCACCTGTTAGCTCCCCCATGCATACAGCAATTTCAACTGGCATCAGATGCAATATCTCAGAAATCATACAACTGGTCATTTAAAACAGTAAATATGATGGAAGGGATTAGTGCATTTGTGCATGTAACTTTGCTTCCTAAAGCATATTTAAAGTTGTACACTTAGTAAGAGATGGACAGTCCCTTCAAAACAAATATATGCAGAGACAATGTATAAAAATTGCAAGACTTCCTTGTTGTTCACAGCCTATGTAGATGACAATAGGACTGCTAATAATTTCCTTCTGAACGTCATTAGCTCTGCTAATTAATTAAATGAGAGTACTCCTCGTGATGTTCTTTAACAAGAAAACAACCTTTCTCTTAATTGTTATAAGTGGCAAAACACTTACAGTACTTAAATCTGCCTAAATGTAAACACTAATACATGAAATAATTAAAGAGAGAGAAATCTTCAAGTCCACTCTAACCTCATATTATCTGCTGTTGCACTGTAGTGAAGACAAATGCACTATTGCTATGGTGAGTGGTTGGTTCATCTATTCAGCAACAGCAGCAGCCTGCTCTAATCATAACCTCTCGACATCCCATTGTCAGACACTCTAAACTCATATTTCTAAAGGAGGGAAGGTCTGTGGCTGATCTAGAATGAATGCTAGGTGACCAGTACTGACTGTCAAAGCCATAAAATGGTCATTCTCTCAAGTTCAGAAGCAGACCAAACTACACATTTTAGAGCTGTGAAAATGATGAACGGATGGATGGATGGATGGATGGATGGACGGACGGACGGACGGACGGACGGACAGACAGTTACGCTGGTTAGAGTTATATAATTTTTTTCCCTACAGATAACCCATATGAACATTGCTGCATTTTATCTGCGATGATCCATTTATGGAGTCTCATTATATTGCTTTTTATAATTGCACTGTACTTTCATTTGTTTTTATGGTCAGCATTCTTTTCATTGCCATCTGTATATTATTTTTGCAGCCTGCTTAAAAAGCTCAAATGAACCATTGTGTACTATAACATATTCTAATATAGGGCTATTGATGGACACCATTATGACTGCAATTATAAAGAACAATAGATGTTGTTTTAAAAAGTTCTTCAAACTCAACTTGTATTATTTTAAAGTGGCACTTTAACTGACCTTTTAGGCCATGCAAATATTGTAGTTTCCTTATTATTCAATATTATTTCTGGACATTAAACTATAAGACATGACGTGTTTACAAGTTAATTCTTTAAGGTACTCAGATTACTTTCTTGTAAATTCTGAAATTCAAGTCATTTTTTATTTAGTTTCTAAATTAAGTAATCTGTTGCTGGTAAACTGTTTGCTTGTATCCCTTTTTTTTTTTTTGCTGCCACGTAAGAAAACAAAATATAAAATCCTCAGTGCATTTGTTCATGTTTCTCTCCTAGACCTTGACAGGTAGCTACATTCAAGTGTTCATTAGCTGCTTTTTGTAGTGAAGCTCAGCTTGTGAGCCGGTAGAAAGGACAATCACACAATATAGCAAAGTACTTAAGTGTGATCAATGTCTGTCAGAGGTGTAGAGCTTTATCAGGGACACCTTAATTCAAACTTAGATCTTTATCCTTACCTGGTAATGATGGCCAGATGTGGTGGGCTCATGCAGGCCCCCATAAAGAGCACCACATTTTCATGGCGAGTGTTTCGGTAGGCCATCACCTCACGTTTGAAGGCCTTCAGCTGGTCTTCATTATCACGCTCAATGTCAATTAAGCGAATGGCGACCTCGCCATGCCATCGTCCATGGAAAACCTTTCCAAAGCGACCCTTACCAATCATCTCCCCAATCTCTAGTTGCTCAAAGGGGATGTCCCATTCCTGCAGGAAGATACTGGTCTGACTGGCCTTACGTGGGAAGTTTCGAGCCGACAGGAGCGACAAGTTCATCTCCTCAAACTCATCACCAGAGTCCTCGTCATTACCTTCCTCATTCTGTGATAAAGCAAAATTGAACTGTGGGTAGCTTGAATTTCTTACACATGTATGGAATCAAAATGCCATTATACACAAAAAGGTAGTGTTAAATCATTCCAGCAAGATAGCAGATGGATGTTTTATTATTTTATTTATACAAATGCCATTTAAGAGAAGCATAATTATCGGCAAAAAGCTTCTCCAACCCACCAAGATTTAGATGTAGCAAAAGCTCTGTATTCCCAGGATGAACAGTTTTCATCAGATGGTAATGTCAATTTTTCATTTTATATATACATAAATACATAAATAAATCATCTTTCCTTGTAACAATATATATTTTACAATGAGTATAGCATATGATGTGATATATTTTAGCTTATAAGTGAATGTATTGAGTACTATTTTACTTATAAATAGGATTGTATATGTACATTCTTGTATAGAAATACTGTATGTCTGTGTTGCCTCTATATATAATGATTTTTCTGTGGCTGTTTGCACTTGAAATACTGACTGTTTAGACTGTTACCAATAAAAAATAGACTGATAAAAAAAGGGAAAACAACCACAGGGAAAAGTGGTTGATTTACTCTGATTTGATTTTAAATATAATGCACCGCAAGAGAGAAAATGACCTACTCCAAGGCGCCTGCTGGAATATCATTCAACGCAATCTGCATCACATTTTCTCAAATTATATCATTGTTATAGAAATAGCAATGACGAGCGGCGGAGATGTCTTTTCCTTCTTGTTGCTTTTGACGCATAACTTACCTAAAGGCTCCTCACAGAGCTGAGACAAATTATGCTAAATGAGAGAACAACGCAAATGACTGTGACAAGTGTTGGTGAGAGTGGTATTTAGTCTTCATTCGCATTCACCAGCAATTACACACTGATATTACTGACATAATTGTCAGTACTATCAGCAATGCAAGGACTGAACAGAACTAGATCCGCACACGCTGAAAGCACAACAAAGGTCATACTCACGTCTGATGTAGGTTCAACTTCGATTTGAAGCAAAGGGTTGCCCTCATTGCTAAAATAAAAAGGAGGAAGAGAAGAAATATATTCGTGAGGAAAAATATCTTTGCAGGTTTTAAATTCTTTATTGAGTGTATACCTTGATTGTGTAGTATTAGTATTAGTATAAGCATGTTCTAAAGCCATCTATATGTATGTGCATCTGAAACCAAAGTATTTCCATCTAAAGCGCTTTGAGATTTGGTGCCATATAAATAAAACTGAACTGAACTGAGTTAGTATTGCTGTGATATTTGTATGTTTCAAATAGTTATTACATTAAATAGTTTTCATGCGTGCTGGGAGCAGAGATGGTTTTGCGGTAGATATCAGTAATGTAGCCTCTACACATGATCAGACAGGCTGATCTTTATCTGGACGACTATTGTGTGTGCACTGATGTGTGTCATTCCATATGATGCGTCACCACTATAACCTCTAAATCATTTCACAAACAGATAATGAATATGTCTGAATACCGTCTGTGGATGGCAATATACTAACTCCTGTGTCATATTAAGTCATGACAAATGTTCAAGTTCTCACAATAGTTTCCAACTATTGAGGAAGCAGAAAAGTAAACACAAAAAAAGAATCAAAGATTACCACAAAAACTACAACAAGAACTGCTGTTGCAGTTTTTTGTCTCTATACCCAGATGAACTGATTGCACCTGCACCTCATATATTCTAATTGGCAATAGATAACTTCTCTTGACACCCTTTCCCCTGTGTGTCTGTCACAAAGACTGAATTGCGCTCTGTTTTACAACACCTGGTTGTCTCTGACTAAAAAGTAGGAATTTTCTTTTTTTTGCTTTTTGTTTTTAAAGTTGCTATTAAAGTATAAATGACTGAATGTCATTTGTGATGCCTTTTGGGTGCTGGAGCCCTCTCCATCGATTAAAATGCCTGTCCAGGGTTCACTGCTGTTGTGTTTTGTTTGTACTTCTTTGTACCACTTTCACAACATTTTTTTTCCTTTTACAAAATTTGTTACTTTCCTGTCAGTCGATTCAACTTCCTACAGAATAACAGCAATAAATCAGTCTCGTGTTCCTGAGAGATTTTGTACAGGCAAATGTGCATATCAGAACCAGTGATTTTGGCCAGTGTTCAACCGATCTCGGTACTTAGCATGAGAATGGCACATGAATATTTTTAAAAAGGTCTGAACCCAGAATCATTAAGCACCAATGAAGCTCTGAAGGTCTGAAATATTTGGTTTTAGTGATACTTTTTGTGCACTTTTAAACAATGAAATAAATATCTGCAGGCAGCTCTGAGACCTGCAATTTAAAAGCTGCATGCCACCTTATTTTCTGAGCCGGTAACCTTTCTATTGTGCTTTTACCTAGACACCAAAGAAGAGACATGCTGTAGATTCAGAATCCCATTATAACACATAAGGTCTTTTATAGAGGCCATTTCAATGACTATGAGATGAGCTGGTCTTTGTGAATAGCTATTTTGTTATTAGATTTGTCTTATTTTAAACTTTAAAAACCAATATTTCTTTTCTGATATTTCTAAATACTAGATACAGATTTATTTATTTTTTACCTCTCACAACTAGTCTATCTCCAGTGTTTACTTTATTATTAATCGTGTTTCCTTTTGTCAGTGTGTTTTTCAGGAGTTACATTTTATTTTTGTATTTTTTTTTTCATTCTTTAGCACAATTTTTCTTGGCAATGTGTCTTTTTTCACCTAAAAAAGCTATTATTTTTTTTGCACACATTACAATGAAAAGAATTACTGAACCACAGGCTTTTATGCTGTGAATCATCTGCAATGTCTCAGGTGGCAAAAACACAATGATACTGAGACCATTTAATAGATAAATAACTACAATGTGAACAGGGGGAAATGTAAGAGAGAGGTCTTCTCATTAGTGGCAGCCTTTTTCTGACCCTAATTTTTATTTTCACATTCATTTTATGAGTTTTTAAGTGCATTTGCACCCTGTGCCCTTATTACTTTCTGACCCAGGCGTGTACATTGTCACCTACAGCCACTCACATGACATAAATGAACCCGTTTCCCTTATTCCACTCAACCCCCACTGTCCACATAATCGTCTGTGTAACATCAGTGTATAACTCCCCACATTCTATGGTATATTAACACTTGTTCGCAGAGCAACCCTTGACTGAAAAGACCATAGGTGAGGCAGCATATAAAATAATGTGATTCCTGTGGCGCCAAGGGCTGCTACCACCGGTTCGATCTCTGCTCTAATGAGGGAATCCTGCAGGGCGTTCGGGTCTAAAACAGGCCCTCATTAACCCTGAGATGAAGCTATTAAGGGCAAAGAAATCTGCCAGCTGCCACTGTAAGAACATACAAAGAAGGGACAGGAGGGGCGATAACATTAATTAAATCAGAAGAATGTGGGTTTTATAACCACGCTTATGCATTCCCATTTGTCAAAAAGGCAGGGAACGATGAACGGGAAAGAGAAAGGGGAAAAATGGAGAAAAGGTGCCAAAGATATGGGTTTTTAAATGAGTTTTCTCTTGCTCTTTTCTCAAGAGATTCATGATTCCTAAATATTTAGCTGTATGTGAATGCCCAAATCAAGAATAAATACAGATATATTATATGTTAAGAATCCAAGGTGAATTATGATGCATTTATTGACTGAAACTAATGGAGAATTTTTTGGGGGGCATTCAGGTCAGAGTGTGCAGCCTTATGAGTCAGCTAGCATTTCTCAGTAGTAGTTATACATTTTGTTTTCTTAATTTACTGTAGTTCATGCCTTTTCATAACTTCCTACAAGCTGGCTCTGGTAGAAGTTATGAACATATTTCTATGAAAAGCAAAAATAAAATACAATGTCTCAAACCTTGAATGGTTAATATTGGTGGAACAGGTAATGACTCTTATCTATTTCCCCAAGAGAGAGTACAAGGGGCTTTTCTTTGTCATTTAATTAGTGTTTTATATACAGTCTCCTGCTGCTCTGATTTCAATAAATGTTAAAACCCCGTTTTTCTTATTGACAAACAAACTAATATCAAGTCTTTTAGTTCTTAGCTGTCACAGTCACATGGGTGTTGTTAATTGTTAAAAGCCTAATAACAAAATAGTTGGCTTTTCATTGTGGGCTGTACACATCTTCCTTTCCTGTATACCCGTTTGGCTGTGAATAAATTCAGTCTACTAGTCTCAATAATAATGAATATTTTGTCCTCAGTGAGATGACAAAATTTGCCAGCTGCAACTCATTCACAATCAGCCCCGGAGTGTACACAGAGACCAGTATAACAACAAAACAAAACTCATATGCATGCATTTGGAGCACCTTGTGAAAAACTGACAGTGAAGCTTTACAGCTCAACGCCTGAATGTGGTTTCAAGATACAGAAAACAATATTTTGCCTCACATTATAATGATTATGGTAATGAATGCAATGCTAAATGCTAAACTATCCCACACATGGAGTCTATTGTTATGTATGCATGCCATTATTTTTGTATGATTCCTATTATTTCCAGACGTCGCCTTCCTGTTTTTTAATCTCAAATCTGGCAGCTGCTATATAAATGAGGCATGACGACATCAAAGACAGCTTGTACATGTACAGCCCCGTACCTCAGTGTAAAAGTCATACTTTAGATTTTTTTTCCCAGTCTTACTACCATGTTGATTTTTTTTTAAATAAAATTATTTGTTCTTGATTAATCTACTCCAGTCTTTCAGCATGACCTGTATTTCATCACAACTGATCATCTTCCTATAGATTCTTGCCCCGTTTCATGTTATATATTGAGATCTGATTTAATTAACATCTGGGTCGAGAGGCATCTCATCACTAATCCTTCTCTTCCGGTTGTCTTCCTATGACCACTGGCTTCCTCAAAGAGCTAGTGAAAATCCACTTGGCATCCCAAGTGTAGCGTGAACTAAAGGCCATGCTAACATTAGTCTCTGAGTAATCATCATGTCGTCCCTCGCATTGAAATTGCCACCCAAATATCTGTGCTCCAATAAGTTCGACTTGGCCTCTGACCAACTACCACAGAGAGAAAGGGGGAAGAGGGGAGGAG
The DNA here is from genome assembly GCF_056152115.1 of Neolamprologus brichardi. Taxonomy (NCBI): domain Eukaryota; kingdom Metazoa; phylum Chordata; class Actinopteri; order Cichliformes; family Cichlidae; genus Neolamprologus; species Neolamprologus brichardi. Next base: position 31,452,691 of record NC_142115.1, read on the forward strand.
GAGAAGGAGAGAAAGCATGCAGATGAGGAAAAGGCAGACTGACAGAGAGAAAAGATGATTGGTAGTACTTTCTTTCTTTAAATATATTCATGTGGTTCTACTGAACTATTTCTGTCATTGATTTTACTTACCCTGGTTCAGAAAGAACGGGATGCAGAATGACCTGCGGAGCTCGGCTAGGAGGAGCCTCGGGAGCAACATCTGGAAGCATTCGAGTTACAACACATCAAATTAACGAATTGAAACAAAACTGCATTCATTAAAAGTCATTTTTAACATTGGTGGTGCTGCTTATCATGTAATAGAAAAGCTAGGGAACACCAGCTACCACAGAGCCACAGTGGTGACCGAAATACCAGCTGTGTCAAAACTGTGATACTATTACACAAGGCAAAATAGTTTTTCTTTCCCAGTAAAATGCAGTAGCAGCAATGCTATCATCATTGTAAGCCTTCTGTTTTCAGCTATCATTGCTAACTATCATAATGGAAGAAGGAATACCATTATTCCGACTGTTGTTGTGATTTGGCGCTATATAAATAAAACTGAATTGAATTGAATCATGGTGTAATATCCTACTTGATGACACAAGGTAACTCTTCCTACTGTACTTTGGAAAAAATAATTAAAGCATGATGTCATCTACCATAGGGCTAATCCTGTGGCATTGCTATGAGTAGGTGAAATCTGATGCCAAATTATAAATTAACTCCCATTAACCTCTCCCATTAAACAGGATTTGAAGACTTCCAGGGTGCCTGTGAGTACATGGAAATTTTCAAACACACTTGGCGCCTACAATACTTATTCACACAATGAAATGATGACGTTCATTATGTCAACAAAGAGACTGACTGCCATTCTGTTCAAAGAGCACCTAAAAAAACTTATGACTTTATAGATTCTAAATGTTTACACAGAATTTTTTCTTTGTGTGTAAAAGCTGTCTATAATGATATGCAGTGAATTGTGACAAATTATGAAAGGCAACACACATTCTGAAACTCTCACATATACACATTCTCCTTTTACATACTCGCACTGTCATTTTTATAACGATTTTTTTTAATTCTCACATTCACACCTTTTACTTATATATTTCAATGCACATATTCATACATTTTTATTCATACATTTTTATATTTTTCCTCATATGTAGTTCTCATGCACATTAATTTCATATGCATTTAATTCTATAAAGGATATGTGGACGAAAAAGTGTAATTTATTTGTGTCTAACAAAAGAATACACTAGATGCTTAAAAGCACTGGACCACCTACATATGACACCGACAGGAATTGCCTAGTCATGCAAATGCATATTTAGTCAGCAGAGCTTGGCGAGATTGGAATGTAACTTTACGTGATCTATCACTTCTTAGCTAGGTTCCTACAGTTCCTAAATGCTTTGCAATAATACCACTTATAGTTCCAAATGGAAGAAATTTCATGAACTGACTTCTTGCTCAAATTCAACACAATCTTAATTAGACCCATTCTTCTGTTTGCAAAGGAAGATTGTATGACTAGGTGCTCAATTTTATACACCTGTGGTAACTGGTGACTCCAAACACAAGTAACAAGGAATACAGTGGAAATGGCATGCAGGTCATCCAATAAGAATTTACAGATTAAAAGATGAGCTGAGTGTAGATCGGTTATCGCGTTGAGTTATTTTTTTACTCTAGGTGATGGTTGCTACATTGGCCTAAGCAAAGCTGACTTATTTTATTTTAGGTTCTTCATATATAAGATGTATTTTTTTGCAGGCATATGTTTGTCCTCCTACAATAAGAAAAAAAACTATGTGATCAGCTAATGAAAATTACATGTTGTCTAACTATAGCTAAATAAGCAATACTGTGATAAACAAAACAGCAGTAAAGACATTTTTTAACATTTACACTTACATTTTATTATATCCAGGCTACTGACTATAAGGACAACAGAGGTTCAGTGGGGCATGTGCAGAAGATTGACACTCATATCCATCTTCAGACAGTTTCACCAGTTCAACAGCTGCCTTCCTACCAGACTGTACTCCAGATTGTGGTTACTCCTCATCACTTGAGTGTGAGAGTTATTCACTCAAATATCACTACTGTGATATTACTATCAATATCACTTCTGCCTTGAACCATCAAAGCTGTATCTCACCCAAATACAGCAGCACTTACAAAGCAGGTTCTTTTAGCGAGCAGCTAGTATGCTCAGTGGAAATCTGCCCTTCTATTTTCCAGCCTTCGATGTCATTATTTGGATGTACAACTTCAGTAGTTTTAACTCTGGCACTCACATCTCAAACTAGCTCAGGTTCACACTGTCAGACTCCATTAAATAAAATTGCTTTGACAGTTTGATTTTTAAAATCAAGGATAATTTTTTAAGATGCATTATTAAACTTCATTGCAGTATTTTTCACCATAAATTTGTAGGAAATTTGCATGTATTTAATGTTAACACATGACTACAGAAATAAAATTATTTTTCCCCACATTAATGGTGTAGATTTAATTGCGATGTTTGATTTGTTTGATGACTATTTTACTGCTGCAAAAGCCTTTAGGCAGATACTTCATGATACTGAAAACCATAATCAAAGGCATTAGAATATTTTTGGAGGAAGCAGTATACTTATGATAAACACAAAAAGAGCAACAAAAAATACATTTGTGTATAAAACAAAATGAAGTCATAAATGGCTCCACTTCATCAGTTTTAGTTGCAGCTTGGTTGTTTGAGGGTTAAAGTGTTTCACTGCAACTGCATCTGCAAAATTCTTTTCTAGATTTGTACATTTTTCGTGCTTGCTTTCTCTCGCGTGCTGCTTTTACGTTGCTTCTTTTGCACCCCTTAAAAATCAACCAGATCACAGATTCCCCTTTATTAAATTTAATTTTAGTTTTAGTCATCCTATTCTAAAAAGTATCACCTGTTGAAATAACTGGTAGTTTAGTCAGTTTACTAAATTCATACTAAAAAAAACAAACAAAAAAAAACTACAGTGTTACATGAATTTCAATGTTTTTTGGTTGCAAAATCCATTCCACCCATCCATTCTCTTCAACTTATACTTATTAGGGCCATGAGGGGGCTGTGACCTATCCCAGCAACCACAGAGAAGAGGCGGATACACCCTGCACAGATCGCCAGTCTGTTGCAGGGCTAACACAGAGATACAGACAACCATTCACACTCTTGTTCCTATAGGCAATTTAGAATAGCAAAACCTAACTAACTGCATATCTTTGCACTGTGGGAGGAAGTCAGAGTACCTGGAGGGAACCCAAATAAACGTGAGGAGAACATGCAAACTTCTCCCCGAAACATGGCTGTAAAATGAGGTTTGAGCTTACAGAATTAAAAAGATAAATCCCCAAACATATATTCCTATCACAACTTTAAATTACCATAAAATTGATGACAATCTTTGAATAATGAAAAATCAAGCTGCAACTAAGATCTGGATCTTTGTCTGGTTTTCAGAAGTCACTAGAAAATGAATTCATCTAAGCATAGGGCCCTAATGTATTGATAGCGTCTGTATTTCTTGAACCATGAGATTCTCTGGGAATATGTAGCACCTATCTGCTCAGTACATTTTAATACATGAATGTAATTTCAGTTGCTACTTAATTCCTGTCAGAAACCTGTATGTGTTAACTTGAATGTATGTATCTGAGAACAAAGAATGTATAAGCATGGGACTCATACGTAAGAGGTAAAACTATGTATGTATTGAAATGAGAAATATATATATATATATATATATGTAATTATGAGTCAAAATATATGCATGAGAAAGGAGATTGAAAGTAGCTACAAGCAGAATCTACACATACAATATGTAAAAGGAGAATGTGTGTATGTAAGTGACAATTTATAAATATGAAAGGGAAATGGAAATATGTGCGAGTGAAGATTTATGCATGTGAAAAGAGAATATCTTGATGTGAGAGCATCAGAATGGCTTATATGGGCTCTTGTATCAAATGCTGTATCTAAAGTTATATCCAGCATTTATTTTTCAACTCATCTGCTGTTTTCACTTAAATGCTTCGAAGATAGCTCTACAACTAAAATTCCTGACATTCTAATAGTGGCGATAACACCATATTCTGCTGTATGAAGCACATAGAAAATAGTTTGCATAGCGTGTTATATTGGTGGAGATGCGAACAGGTTGGATTCTCCCAACTATTTTTTGCAAACATTGATCTTCAACATGCAAGACAGGTCAACTGTGCTGTTGTATCCACCTCTGAAAGACATCAGAGGATTCACTGCTAGACTTGTTGTCTGTATTGGCACACTTTGACATTTTTTTAAATGCAAAAACACAAAGAGTGAGCCACAGAAACTGTTCTCTTTGTAGCATGGTGCATTATAACCTGGCACCATTTCCTCACAGCGAGGGACATGTTTTTATTTTCTGCGTGGAGTCTGCACTGATGTTGTTATGGATTTGCTCCAAAGACCTGCTAGCCAACAGGGCTGAAAGCTCTAAACTGTCCAGTGTTGGGAATCAGAGGCCCTCATATAATGATATCAGTGATCCATTTGATATAATGTCAAATTTTGTGTATCCCATGCCAGCAGAATCTCTGCAAATATATACTCAACCCCACCAAAGTGAACCGTTGTATGAAGACCACATATTACTACATTTTTGTAGTCTTTTCAGAATAAGAGAGAGCAGTAAATTTGAGATGACTAAGACATTACATCCATGTATAGATTTTTTTGATTGATGGTGAACAGTAAGAAGTTGACGTGTTGTTACATAGTTTATAAAGGTAGCTGACGTAAAGAGCATGTGTGGCAACAATAATCAGAACATGCTGCGGCTTGCTGAGCACTATGATTATGCATTTCCAAAAATCTGTCTCTTCAGATTTCACTCTTTGCCTAACACCACTCCAGCTTGTCTCAGCTATAATAACCTGCCAAATGAGCAAAGACTGTATGGTACCAGTGTGGGCAAGAGCAAAGCGTCTGGATATTGACAAATCATTAGGAAGCCCAAATGAGACAGCATGAGTGGGTGTAGAGATTTTTCAAGCAGGCCAAGGTGAGGGGATGAAAACCACCAACAACATCAAAAGGGCTCTCCTTACTCATCCTTGGCTGGATGCAATGCATTATAGGAAGGGGAAATAATCAATTTTGAGGCACTTACCGGGGAATATGAACTGTTGCTTGTATTTGAAATAACTGGAGGCTGTGGAAGGCAACAAGAAGAGCTAGAGTGTGATAAAAGTTGGGTAGACTGTCCAAGTTCACATGGCAATTTGTTCGTTTAGTATTCAAAGTCAAATTAGTTTGAACAAATCTATGTCGCAATATCTATTTATCTGAGTTCATAAATTCAACTCAAGGTTCGGTTCTCAATCCCTTCTTTGGCATTTTATTTACTTTTAGCAAAGGAAAATGCTTCTATGAGAAAAAGAAATTAGCTCACAGTTGCAATTACTTCATTTTGCTTCAGCTCTGACATTCACTTCAGTCATTAGCATAATTCTTGCATTGCCAAATGCTAAGCTAAAAGAGCCAACATACCTTCTTTTAGCATTGTTATTGTGGGCATGTTCCTATGCACCAAACTTTTAGAGGGGAATAGGAATTATATGCGTATTAAATAAAATACCTGTTAAGTTGAACTGTTTCTGTTGCCTTGCTGACTGTGGGGAGGGGTGCAGAGGGGAGGGTGGCGTGGCACTGCTGGGCAAAGGAGGAGCTGGGGAGGAAGGGGTGGAGGAAGTGGTGGATGAGGGGTTACTGCTGGAGTCCGGTTGGTATGGGACTGGGATGTGATCCTGAGAAGAGACAGAACAAAAAAAGATAAGCATAGGCTTTATTCAGACTTAAGTATTTGTAATTTTAAGGTGAATTTATAGAGTCAAATTTACTAAGTGGGGGCAAATTAGCGTGAGGCTGCAATCGCTAAAAATGCCCCCATGAGAGACGATAGCTCTGTGGTTGCTCTACGAACAATGAGCTCATTTAAACCACAGTTGAGGTAATGACCAATGTAATCTACCAAGAGCAGCAAAAATTAATGGAACAAAAATGAGCAGAGCCGATGAGGGAAAGAGTAATGTACTAACCAAAATAATATAGTGTGAGTGCAGGTTGCACACATGTGTTTCTCTCTGGAAACAGCATGGCAATTAAGATAAACAAGAGGCAGTTGAAGAGGGATCAATATGTTTTGGCAAACTCTGTGGTTAGAAGTTCCCAGGGACAGTATGAGTGTCATCGCTGGGTAAATCTGACAACTCAGGTGAAGCAGACGATTTATCACGTGCATCGCTGCCTTACCGCAAACTCTTCTACTTAAAAAATTTGAAATGTGTGTGTGTTTGTGTGTGCGTGACTTGGGTGCATATTAAAGAAGTTGCTGTTTCATGCATCGTTTTTGTTTTCTCTACACAGCCAACTTAAAATTTTGTGAGATTAGACATTCATGTAACACACGTAAGTCCCTTTCAGCCCCATTAACTGTTGTTTGGCATTAATTTTAGACATGCAATAGATCCCATGAAGATCTAAAACAACACGTGGCTATAAGTGTGTGTGATGCGGAGAAATACAACACATACAGAAACTGTTTTTATTGTGAGTTTCTCTCCAGAAATGTGACCTGAATCCCCAAAACTGCAATGTACAATGTTGCAATCTGCAAAGGCTGTCCACACCTTTCAGTTGCACAATTGACACTGCACATATTTAATAAACACCAACTGTAGCTTTTAAAATCACTAAAAGAGAGTTTTATACTGACGCAGTTACCAAATCTGGCCCTCAGTTTGTTAATTATAAAATGCTCTCACTCTGCTTTATTGTTGAACTCTCTCTCCATCTAACTTGGAGCCTCTAGACTGATTTTCTACCTTCAAGGCAGAACTTTTTATTCATTTCAGTACAAAGTGAACATCAGAGACTTGGAACTTGCCTGACAGATGTAATCCATCACAATGAGCAATGTAGTCAACTTTACTTTTCTGTAAAATGTTTCTCATCTTCTCATCTCATTTTCTTTACGTCAGATCAGTTATTCAGCCGAAGATTTTGCAAAAATCATTTCAGATCTAGATGACAGCCTCTGACTAGACTCCATCTAGTTTAAATTCAAATAGTTACTTAATATAATCATTTCATACTGAAGTCTAGTCATCCCATCCCATCACAAATAATTCAATTCACTTCATTTTCAGTGAAGTTCCTCCTGACTTTACAGACTTAAAATCAATTTATAAATTAAACAATTTGGAAATTTAATCCAGAAAACAAGTAAAAAAAAAAAAAAAGAAGTACCTGATATTGATAAAAAATAGACAATATTTTTTTGCTCAGCAGCCAACTGTTAAATCTCAGGTGCCCTTGAAATGCACCAACACGTAGAGATTTCAAACTGTTAGCCAAAGAGAATACACCAGACAAAAATTAGGCTTTTCAATATGATGGATTATGTTCCTCAAGCAAATTTATATAGTTTCTGCTACTTGATTTTGAAAGCGCACTGGATAGAGAGAAATCAATGGCTGCCTGGAAGGTGGTAAAGCAACCTGAAGAGTTAGGGAATACTTTGTAAAAACAAAAAGAAAAAGAAATCAGAGCATCTGTAGTTTGTAACAAATTATCAAAGTCTATTGTATAAGCAATATAACAATCAATCAAATGCAGGTTAGATTTTAGCAGGATATCATCATCTCCTACAGAAAAAGATTAACTCTGAAAAATTATATTAAAAAGTAAAGATTGTATCAATGTGGTATGTGCAGCTCGACTGGTGCACAGCAGATTGTGCACTGCCATATATTTTGATACCTAACGTCATTAATTGAAACTATGATAGAACCACAGTTTGAATTTGCAATTTGAAAGAAACATACAAACACAAGAAAACTAAATGAATTTAGTTTCTAATTCTTTAAGTAATTATGATATGAACATGAAATAAAATCCAGGGGTTAAATGGTTATTTTTTAATTATAATCACTCCACAAGATAATTGTTCCTAATTATACTTTAAACTTTAAATTACATTTAGCACATCTGAAGAAATTAACAGAATTTAGTGATACTACCATTTTACTTTACTTAATAATATTTCAAAGTTTATAACCAAGATTTGAGTTTTGGAAAAGTAAATCTATGAGAAACACAAAACATATGTGCGTTGACAAAACGAACACACTCCGGTTTCTGAAAACCTCAAACTGTTAGACAAAGGCACACATAAAAGCTGTGGCTTACTCACATGTTCACACCTGCCCATTATTTCCTAACAAGCGTGTTTGTTTCACAGTCTTTCCAGCATGGTGTTACCACCATGGGAATTTAGTGATAAACTTTTTTCTCTGGAACTGAGCTGAATTTGATAGATGTGCTGGCTGTAAAATATCCAGTGTAGGAAAACAAATCCATCTGTGTAAACATCAATATTGCTGAAGATATTTTCGTATGGTTTCCTGATTCCAAATACACAATGACTCACAAAGCTCCCAAAAATAAATGAAAGCGATATGTAGGACAAGAAATACGCAGATTGTAATACACGGTTTATTTTTTACCCTTACCTTGTTGATTTTGTTGGTTTTGGGGAGCGTCTGACTGATGTGCAGGTCTGTGTACCTGAGCGGGTTGTTGATGTCACATGGCACTGATTCAGTCCGTACCAGACGAGCTACTGCAGAAAGGAAAAAAGCATAAAGGAACAATGAAGCACTACGGGAGATTGACATTAAACAATAATTGCCTAACAGCTTTAGGAAAATTAGACAAATTCTTTATCAGACACAGCTTTTAATGTGAAAAAAATGAACAAACTGCCTCTCCTTTAACACCATCCATCTTTTATCACACGCACACACTCTTAAAGCAAATTCCCTTAAGCAAACTATGTCATTAATAAACTGTCATTTTCTCTTACGAAGGCAGAGAAGACATCTAATTAGTGCTCTTTACCTTGAGTTGTTCCTTGATGATCTTATTTTGAGAAGAAGGAAAGGGGGAAGGCAGAGAGAGGACAAAAGAAAAAAAGAATCTTAATTCTCATTGCAGATAATAGGAATTTCTTCAGTGCTGTCTGTGTCAGTATAAACAGCTTGTGACGCACATTTGTCAAGCCTATATGGCTTAATTAATCAGGAGATAGCCTATACCTGCAGAAGCAGTTTCACTTTTACAGATGAAAGCTGAAAAAAAATATAACTTAATTTGCTGAATGGAATCAGATATGTCCAAATTTAGTTAATCACGAGAGCTGTAGAGCCATGCCTTTGGGTTGCCTAAAACAAGCGAGAGCTGGATAGCTTCACAAGGCTTGACAAAGGCATTAATCCTGGCCGAGCTGGCTAATAGTTAGGCCTCCCGTACTCTCACACAATGGTTTTAGAAGTCTTGTTAACCATTTATTTATTGCTTAATTATCTGTTAAACATAATAAAATAACAACTAATAGTCAACAAGTGTAAAATAACGTCTTGATGCATGCTCAATCATCCAGATAAGTAAATCCCAAAAGGTTGATTCTGTTCATCTGGACGTTTTCAGTGGGACAAATGTTTCGTCACTCATCCAAGTGACTTCTTCAGTCTCAGCTGACTGCAGGTTTCCCCAACCTTATAATAGTACATTTGCACAATGACTGAAACCAGCCCACTGAATGAACAATGGGCTGTAAAGTCAGTTCCTTGATCATTAATATGCAAATTCTCATGGCCATTGATCAACAACTACTGATCAAAGCTCATTGATCAATGGCCATGAGTACCATTCACAGAGAGTTGGGGAATGGCTGCAATCACAGCATTGTAAGATGGCAAAAGATGTACCCTTAGACCCCCTCCTGGATTCAGAGATGGTCTTTCCCTTTTCACATAAATGGCCTCCTTGACTCCACGCTCAAACCAGCGTTCCTCCCTGGAACGCTTTTGCCATCTTACAATGCTGACAACTCTCTTTAAATGGTACTCATGGCCATTGATCAGTGGTTTTTGATCAATCATCAATAAAATGTGAAAGTCCGTCAATTTTGTATAAACATAATATCAACATTGGAAATTACATCAAAAAATACCTTTGAGGGATTCCCGTCCGCCTCGCTGAATGATCAGTAAATGGCAAGGTGGGGCTTCTTTGGTGCATTTGTTGTGGCACTTCAGCCTGAGTACGCACGAAACAGAGAAACTTGATTAGTGTGTGTTTCGTTGTTATGTGGTGTTTATTACACAGCAATAACACCTATGCAAAGTGGGTGGAAAAAGAGACAGATGCAAATTGGAAATTTATTCAAGTAAGCTGAAAACAAAAGGGGTCACTGATGTGTGTCATGTCGAAAAAACAATCAAACGAGACAAAGAGATATAATTGAAAAACAAGCGGGATGGCACACTAATTAAACAAAGTAATGACAGGAATATAAGCGAATGTGTGGGATTAGATATTAATTACTAATGTGGACACTGACAACAATGGGTACTCAGCACTGACCAGTACTGATACCTACTTGCAGTTTTTACATTTCAGTCCAAACAACATTCCTTTTCCACATACTATGCATGTCTGGGACATCCAGTATTTCGTGGAAAACCTACAAGCAAAAGAAGAGAAAGTGAGATTCCGAAAAAGGGCATCGATTTTTCACTTGTTGCACATCAATATGGCATGAAGGAGCTGAGGATTACAATGAGAGGAACACGGGTTCTGACCTTTTGCCTTTCATAACGTTCTCTCATTCTGACAGAAGGCTTTTGGCAAACATATCTCATTCCCTGCCTAACCTTTCTGCAAGGATAATAGATGCCTGAAGAAGCTACTCCTCTGAAAGTGTTTACCTTCCTAATCTCCCTCACCTCCTGATTTAATTTGTGGCCATTTCATTTTCATCTTCCAGTAACACTGTGCGAACGAATAGGCTGTATGGTTTTTACATCAATATAACAATCAGTTTGAGGGTTCACAGGCCTGTGTTGCTGCTGAGGAGTCCAACACAGTCTCTTCTACAATAAACAAATCCACAATGTACTTTGGTACCAACAACCAATTCCCTTCACACACTAAGTGGTCTGAGCACATATGTGACTATTGGCTGATGCCAGGCCAGCAGTGTGGCTGGCTAATGGCAGGTGACTAATGTAGTCTGACAGAATCAAAATCTCTTTATTATGCCAATCTTTTTCATCAACTGAGAGGCACAACTTACTCCAACCAACTCCACCTGACTGATTTCTTTAGTAGGCTGTCAACTATGAGTGATAATATGAAATTAAGAGCCGATTCTGCTAAAAAAAAAAAAAAAAAAATCTTTCAGCACAGGAGAGGCTCTAAAATAGTGGGTTATTCACTACTTTCCTAAATACATTTATCATAACATGCCAACAATATGATCAAGGGCACACTTACACACACTGAAAACTGCAAACTGACATCAAGGAGGCTGCTGGATGGAATAATGGTATTTCTTAAAACCATTAATCACCTTAATCTTCAAATAACAGCTATATACGTTACATTTGTGCTCAGTTTGGCTCCGTATAAAGATGCTTAGCGCTCCTCTTTCCACCTCACAGACTTTCAACAGGAAAAACACCCACGATCTCGAGGTTGCTAAAATCCTCCAACTAATACTGTAGCTATTGTTTTACTTTTTAGATTATAAGCACCCTGCTTGGAGTCAAGCAGGGTGAGAGAGAGAAAGAAAACTGAGTAAGTTACACAAGAAGCCCTTTATAATTGGACTGCCACTCTATCGCAGATGTGAGCATATGCACAGAGGGAACCTCATCCACACTCACCCACATATTTTCCTTTAGGCCTACCTGTGTTTTATTGAGTTTCCCAGATCTCTTCGGGGAATCTGTGGGGACCAGCGAGGCACTGAGAGAGTGTCTAGAGATAGAGTGGAAAGGAGAGGGCAGAGGCATGGTTTTTGACTTTTTTAAGTCTGTCAGTATGTCTTTCAGAATTGACTAAATGTCTGGTATTGTGTATCACATTTAGCATGTATGGCATTTCAAGGAATGGACTGTTTTTGTAGCAAACAAACTGATATTTTGGTGTCAGCTTTAATTAGCTGTAGAGAGTCAGGTTTAATGAAATGCTGTCCTTGTTATCAAGATAGAGTAGGTAGGTAGGTAGTAGAGGCAGAGGGAAAAAATCAATAGAGCATAGCGTCATGATATTTTGCATGGCAATATCTTATCGATATACTGACACAAAAAAATCCATATCTTATTATATAAATTGCAAATACAATTTGTTAGTACAAATGCTACAGAATGCTACTCTTGGCTGCTCCCTTACTCACAAGGGGTTATCACAGCAGGTAGTGATGCATGTTTGATTTAACAGAGTTTTACAATGGATGCTCTTAATGACACAATCTCAAATAAATTTGTCTCTTCCTGGGGGGCGTTTGCTTGTTAGGATAAATATAGTATTTAAACCACTACACCATAGATTAATAAAATCAATTAAAGTCCACCGGATGGCACTGTTAACTTTTTTCTATTAAGGTTAGCAGAGGTGACAATGTGCCAGATGAAGTTGGTAAAACAATATTATAGATTGGAGAAAGCCAAGAAAGCATCATCCGTGCTTTAACAGGGACGAGACAAAGACGATGGATATGACACATCGCATTTACAAAGTCAAATCTCCCACACCACCATCATATGATAACAATAGCCAAGGACACCAAAGCAAACTTTAAATCAGCTCAAGCAATATGCAGTGAGTATTAAATGAAAACTATTTTCTACAAAACCTCCTTAGTCTAATAAGGACCTCACTTTTTCCATAAAAAAGGAAAACCTTATTGTATCAGTGGATGATTAGCTGGAAAACCTGGATTCAAAGCAGAAGAACAGCTGTGTAAATAAGTGATAATCTGATTGTTCTACCAGTTTTACAGACAATTTAAAAACAGGCAGAATGCTGATGGGACACCATCTTTGTGTATGGGTGTAACAACAACTGATTTCCAACTGATGTCTCTCAGATCCTTCGTCATTATTGTGCCTATACCAAAAAACATCACCAACTCTGGAACGTTGCAATAATTTAATAGTTTTGAGAACCTCTAATCCTGAAAAATACCCAAATTTAAAGTCTGGCTCCACTGTTTGATCTGAGCGCATACTGATATCAGTGACTGAAAATCCCTGAACAATCGTGGCTACTGAAATAGAGGTTAATAAACTGCATTACTTTTGCCCAAACTATGTATTAAGTTTCCATTTATTTGAATTTTAAAGTTTTTTTTTTTTTTCATGACAATATCATCCTGTCATTTTATTGAACTGATCCCAATTTTACTTTGAGTTGCCTTCTCCTTTTTTTTAAATTAAAGAAATCGGGCTTGGCCTTGCAACTCCTTTCTCTCTCCTGTAGCTGTTGTAACCAGGCACATTTATTGCAGCACTGGCGCTATTTTCATTAATCCAGGTTTCATATAAACATATGAAGTCCAAATAGGGGCTGGGGATGATAAACTTCCCCACTTTTACACTTTATGCTAGTTATATTCAGATTCTTCCTGAAAGATCCTGCGGCTTAGCTTTAGAGCCGCAAATAACTTTGGAAAATTTTTCTACTAGCAGTATTAACAGTCCACGGTTTACTGACGCCTGGAGCTGGTTTTGAATCTTGACTTCTGAAACCAGAAAAAGTTGAACAATGATGTTTTAACATCATCTTCAAATTCACTGGAGTTTGCAATTGGCATTTGAACACTGTTTGACACCATGCTGACCTCCTTATTTCTGAGTGGCTGCTTTTCACTGGAAATTCTCCATCCTCAAGTTAAGTTAATCAAGTCAACACCACACAATTGAGCCAGGTTATACGCCGGCCGCTCCATTTGTGCTCCCTCTTCTCCAATAACTTATTCTTAAGCGGTCCAGGAGATGGATAGATATCCCCAGGGAATAGCAAGCAGATTGTAATGATCAGCGCATTGCTCTTATGCACTTTGTGTTATATTTTAGCATATTACTTTTTCCCGTTGTTTATGGAAAACAAAGGTTTGTGGCCAAGGCATGCGCTCCATATCCAACACTCTTAGCTCCTTTTAATTGATGGCCGACTGTACTAAGTATATAACAGCTGTAACCACATGAAATAGTATTACCGCAAACTTGAAATTGTTGTAATAGATTAAAACATACTGATGATTAAAAATAAACCAGTAGAATCACAACCATAACTGATCCCCCCCTGTAACAATCTTAACATCTGTGCTGAGATTTTTAACTGTCTTGAATGTTTTCCATGTGTGAATAATCTCTTGTACAATGGTGGACTTCAGATTGCTTGGTTTTATAATCCTTCTCAGACTGAGAAGCAGCAATAATGCTTCATTGATCACAAACCATTGCTGATACAGTTCCTCCTTAGCTTCACAGGCATCTGAATGCTCCTCGACATCCTCCAGCAGTGCTTCCACATGTCTGCATTCAGTGAAATTAGACTAGACTAATGCCAACACTTTAGTTTGTCAGGTGCATGCCAAATTTATGACACGTTTTATTCAGTTGGTCTGTTTGACAGACTGATAAAACAGGTACTGACAAAGTCTGCTTTTGGAGATACAATTTCCAATTGAAAAAGCAATAAATTGCAATATATGTTATTTCAATACTTAGTATATTGCAAACAATTTTAAACTGCAATAATATTTTATTGTGCATTAATGATAAAACCATATTGTGGAGTCTCTGGTGATTCCCACTTCAAGCTAGATTGGTATCTATGTAGGCAGGTACAGTAAATAAACAGATGAGTATATGAATAGGTATAAATAATAAGTATTGTATGAAACGAGCGAGACTACACAATGTAATACATAATAAAAAAAACGTCTCTCTAATGCCCGTTGCAACCTTTTGGGATGAAAACAGAATAAGCTGAATCAGTACCACCTGTTTGAATTGTTTGCTGTAGATATCCCTTGATAACCAAGCTACTTTAGTGTTATCTGTAATCTATTATAAAGAACTCTGGCTTAAAAAAGATTTTTACCACAAAAACCTTTCACATGGTCCATTAGTGCTTTCAATAACTGAGCAACCCGATTCATTCATAAGCCACCTCTTAATACCAGGTGAAAACAGCATCCAACACTGAATTGCCTGTGAAGGCAGCTGGATGTGGTAGATATGCATTGAGATGATATCACACTCTAAAGACGTGCTGGCTGCAATAATTCAGTAAGAAAAGAGCAATGCTGAAAAATGCTGACATAGTCAAGGGTCATGGTGGAAAAACCCATAATAAAAGCTCATTTTTGTGTGTTATTTCAATTTCTGCAGAAACTACACTACTACAAGTCCACGGGTAATTTTCAGTTACACTTTTGCCAAAAAACTAAAGAGGAAAAAATATCAAAAAACCATTATAACACTTACATATTTCTCAGAAGAGTCTATTTTTTTTAATTAAAGATGTTATGTATGTTATGATAGGAATGCTAGCTAGAGCAGTCTAAAGCAGACAATAAGGAGCAGGCTGCAGATAGAAAGATGCATTCCTAATAATTATTTCTAATTTTCAATATTATTTTCACACTTGGCTCTAATAATTCAGCAATTATAAACAGAATTCTGTCATAACGTGTCACAAATGTACATGTCCCACATTGGGAGAATAAATTTGTTTCATGAAAACACCACAACTGTATATATGCAGTATTTTGAGATTGTAGTATACACCAAAACACACTCCCATCTTTAATAATGATTAAATAATATTTTACACAAATGTAAAATACATATATTTTTTGAGTTAGAGTTTTATGCATGTATTCATGATTACTCTCTTTCCTGTGTAATACAAAAGACAGTTAAATCAAATAGGCTGAATGGAAGGAAATAAGCTTGGTTGGTTGCAGT
Organism: Neolamprologus brichardi; assembly: GCF_056152115.1. NCBI lineage: Eukaryota > Metazoa > Chordata > Actinopteri > Cichliformes > Cichlidae > Neolamprologus > Neolamprologus brichardi. Next base: position 31,468,587 of record NC_142115.1, read on the forward strand.
ATAATTTTTAACTGATATGTATACTACTAAAAATAATCATATTTTCATCTTTTACACCCCAAAATTAAATATTTCAAACAACATGATGGGAAGAGAGTAATTGTTTTGTCAATCTGACAGGTGTACACCAAATCCCAAAAATATATGTCATTTTTTACATAAGCCACTGATTTTCTATTCTACAATCTTAGGCTGCCTATAAAATATATATTTAGATACAATGTTTCCTAATAGTATCATGATATTTCCCATTAGTTAAGAAAGTCCTGTTATGAAGCTTCCAGCTGAGCATTGTTGTTGTTTCCATCTTGGTATTGTAAAACCAAAGCAATATATTGCTTTGACACACACTCAGTGCTTAGTCAATGAGAATGCCCTAGATAATCCACCTTTTTGACTTCATGAAAGTTTTATTAAAAATGACTCCCAGAAACTTTTGCACAACTGCAAATGCTTGTGCCACCAGAGCACGAAGAATGCGAGTTTCAAAGCACTTCCATCTTTTATACTATTTATAGTTACAATGCTCAACTTTTTATGCTCAACTGACTACCAAAATTCACATAGTATTTATAGTTTCATAAAGATTTGGGTATCTACTATATAGCTAAGTTCATTCAGTCTTGCTAATAACACTTGCTAGCATTAGCGGATAACATAGCCCTACACCATCTCAGTCAAATACGGTTACTTTTGGCTTAAATAAAACCAACGTGGTGGCAATTAAATTTCTAACGTTAAGGCATCCACATGGAGTTTTACAAAACTCTGTCCTTATCCATTCAAATCTAGTAAGGGTTTAAACATATTGGCATAAGCCTGATACCATAGTCATTAGCATTGAAGCAAATTAAAGTAAAAAGAAGAAGAAAGTTTTATATTGTTATTTTTATAATGATTTATATTTACTAAATTACTAGGTTTTCTTTAAGTACAATAACAATTTTCTTAGATTTTTGTTACTTGAACAAGGCGTTTATCACACAAGTTTCTAAATGGCTTAATATACTTTTAGTAACACTTTTTCAGCACGAGCGACTGGTGTTTGAAGTTTTAATAACTGCAAGTAAGAAAGATAAGGAATCTTATTTTTTTCATCCGTTGAAAGGCACAGTCAGTTCTATTAATTCATTACAAGGCAGCAAGTAATCAGCAGCTGTCGACAGTGCTAATGTCATGGCCCTGGTGCCTTGAGCATTTCCTGGTTCCTGAAACACCCTTCCTCCACTCCTCCTCCACTCTCTCCAGGGGCTTGGTGTCTTCTCTCCACACTCCGATGCATTGCTCAATTACACTCAATCAACCTGATAACTCAATATAAAGGGAACTGACATCATCTGCTTCTGGTCCCCTTTGTTGGCAACTGGCAGATGATTGGGCTTGTCAGTGGTGGGGCCAGAGAGGTTTGTGTGTGGTTTTAACAGCGATGATTTTCTTTAACAAAAATCTTCTATGATCCTGGGACTCCTACAAGAGCAGGTAATGCGCATTTATGTCAAGAGAACACAATGAAGGCAGTCAAGTAAAAGCATAAGCTTAAGACATGACAGAATATTCTGTTTTGAATACGCTTTGCCCTCGACGAGCTGGTGCAGTTTCACATTTGATTGTGATAAAATTAGGTATATGTTAGATACAGATTAACTACATTAGCATGAAATCCACAGGAACTGTCTCATGATAACAGCCCCCCCTTTTACTGTTCAGAAGCTGATCATTTTAAAGGCAGATGCCCTGTTGCTGCTGCTTCAAATTCAACAAAATCTTTAATTACACAAAAATCAGTGGAAAAGCTTGACTCTTATATTCATTTTTGTTTTTTATGTTAAGAAATACATGGAATAAACATGACATGAGCCTCAGCAATGAACTACAGGTGGTTGGGTACACACCTTCATCTCTTTAACAAGGTAAACAGCTTTACTGACCCCTGCTGCTGGGTGGAATCGACAGGTGGCATGTGCAGCATGAGGTCGTTGTGTGGCTGCTATCACTTGTCTGGCTTCTTTCATACGACAACATGAGGTTGCTTGACTGTACTGTTATATATCAAATATATCAGCTGCTCTTGTATTGCTCCATAAGGACTTGCTATACCATTAAGCGTACTAACTTGCACCATGCCTGAGAACCATTATCTGCAACACTACTCCCCTGCTGCAGTTACAATGTCCTAATGATCCAGGTCGTAATAACCTAAAGTTTGTTTCAGCATTACAGCTTTTGTCCGGGTCTAATGTCACAACTAAACAGGCATTTGTTACACTTAGAAGTAGTCGTGCTATCTCACGACGAATGAAGGTGAAATAAATGCAGTGGAGTTTTAAAGACTCACACACAAACAGAACACTTGATCAGTAAACAGAAAATTAAACTAATTAAAAACTGAAATTGAGCATCTGCGGATGTGCCACCATATCGGTTTAACAGTCTGGGGAGGAACAACAAAGTTGAAGCAATTTGACAGGGATAAAAGAGCACATGTCTGCGTACGTGGTCACACATGGGTGGCATCTAGTCACCTGTCGAAACGATCAAAACTTTGAAAAATCCAAAACCATCATAGAAATATAAACTAGGGTCCATTCTTTCTAAGTGTTTGCTTGTGTGTGCTTGTGTGTGTGACAGATGAGCCTCCAGGAGCTGACAAACCCCAAGGCGCCAGACAACAGTGTCCTCCTCCATCTTCTCTTATTGGCCTCAGCCTAATTAAGCTGAGGCCTTCCGTCCCCCTCCTCCACTTGCTTGTCATATGACACGCGTCAGGCCATGGGGTTGAGCGTGTGTGTGTGTGTGTGAGAGAGAGAGTGGATGTGTATGTGTGTGTCTATTTTTATGAAAGTTAAAAAGAAAAATCTAACTACACAGAGTCGCAGGGATACGCGTTTCTCTTTGTCCGTGGGTTAAACAGATGGGGCGGGTGTGTGCATGTGTGCAGAGATAAAGAGACTGCTCAAGTCTAGGAGCCTACTTACAGCCAAATATAGTTTATTTGACGTTAGACTGAGATGCCTCTCTACCTGATTGACTGAACGCTAAACACTATTCCCCATAGAGAAGAGATTTGTACTGCGGGTGGAGGAGAGAAAAGTGAAGCAAGCGACAATTGAAAAACACAGAACACAAACAACATGAAAAAAAAAATCAGACACAAATTCTAATCATTCTCATTGTCAATGCTATTACCAAATCATCTCACCCACACCTACTCTCATCATTTTCAGAATTATCAAGGTCGAAGAGCTCAATGGACAGATTGCAGCACTTTGGCAGTTTGGATAAAAGCTTCAATCAAGTGGTTGAATGCAATCAACGGCACACATAACTGGCACAGTACAATCAAGAGATAATCAATAGCTTACGTCTGGAATACCAAACAAATACAGCAGAACACACCATTAGAACAGACAGTTTCTATGAGAATGTGAAGCATGTTTAACAAGATAAGGGTCTGACATGAGGGTATACATACAACGGACTGGGCAGAGCAGCAGAAAAAGTCAACGGGACTGTAAAACTGTGTGGGTGTTTGCTGCATAATGTGCTGCATTATTGTACATGAGTGCTATAGGAGTGACATGTTGCACACTCCATCTTATTATTCTTATTGTTCCCCACAAATTACGCAGTTGAACAAAGTATTGTATTTGTTTGTGGAATAGCACAAGACATAAATGAAGGAAGGGGTGATATTTTTTTTACCTTTTCTATTCCCATGTGACAAAAAAAAACAAACCGAGGAACAGGAGAAAAGCAAGGTTGTACAGTTGCTATGACAACAGCAACACGCCGATCTGGCTTTTTTTTTCTTTGCAAAAAAACCCCATACATATACATATATATATAGGAGTGTGTGTGTTAAAATCTTTGATAAACAAGAACACACAGATACATAACTGCAAATAGCATATATGCACATGCACAAAAGCTGGGAAAAACTGACAATAGCAATCACAGCGCTGGAAAAACAGCAATTATCTTGAATGAAACAAGTATCTCAACACTGCCTTATAGATGGTGGGAGTCTTTTAAGATTGCCGGTTTAAGCATGCCAGTGAGGCAGAGGGAGGAGGGATGGGAGAACAGATGATGCCTGGAGGTCTTATGGCTCGGTAAAGACTTCCTCAGTTGGAGAACTCGAGCTTCTTGGAGCATGCAGACAAGCAACCCAACCAACAGGCACAGCATGTTTTAGTAGTTAGGCAAATCTTAGCCAACAAAAGGCTTTCAGGTTCCACCCTATGTCCCTATGGACACATGTTAAGGCCCATTGCTTTTGGAAAACACTGACAGCAACAGCTATTTATTGGAGTAAATACAAAAATTTGCTGAGCAAACTGAGCCGTTATGCCCCACCACGTGCCACTCCATCTTATATAAAACTGAATAAACAAAGTAAATTAGGGGAATGCTTCTGTGGTGCACATATCACTCTGTAACTTAAGATAACTTTAGTGGCTTTTCTCAATTTCTCAAAATCTGTTGTTTTTGTTCCATTATCCTGCTGGCTAGTTGTCTATTAAACCATTTTGTTTAGATTAGCTGAGCTGTCAGTGGGATCTTTTGTACACACAGTGTTAAGAAAGACTCCTCTGACTTGTGGCATTTCTTTCTAACACCTTTGAGCTAATATAAAGCAAGGATCAGTCTGACACTAACTAACCAGTGTTTATGGACCCATCTTCAGAGTTTCAGGGTAAGACCTCGATGAGAAAGTTTTAAGCCAGATTGAAAGTAAATTAGGTCCTGCTAACAAACTTTTACAGTCTGGAAAGCAGTTTCTACTTAGTAGTCTGATGGTACAGGACAAGACAATTAAATGAAAAGTTATTACATAGTTTTAAACAACAAACAAACAAATAACAACAAACAGTAGGGGAGCATTGGTTGAGAGGCCAAAAACAGATACACATCCACACTTACAGCAAATTTTAGAATTGCCAGTTAACCTTGCATGTCTGCAGACTGTCAAAGAGAACATATACATGCAAAGGGGAAAGAATTGCAGTCAGGGAAACAAATATGTATTAGGGCAAAGGGCAGTGCACTACTCTACCTTCTTTCAATGCTGTATTTTTTTTTTTATTAAAATATTCTGATTTTGTGGTTTTGATCAAGAATAAGAACAATTGTTATAATTGTTATAATAAAAATATGGTTTAGTAAGTTTTACTAGCCACAAAGCAACAAAGTGATGACTCTCCAAGCCTGAGTCATCATGTCAACATCTGTCTTTTCAGTTTCATGTACTAATGGCTGTGTATCTTTCCTAGAATACTGAACTGAGACCGACTAAACTGTTCTTCTTAGATAGCCAGTTTTCCTCACGCTGTTTTAATTTCAGTGGTTATTTAGAGCCCTTATCTATTTGCCAATTCTCAAAGGGACCTCCATTGTGGTACCACATTTGGTTGCTAGGAGATCTGTGACGCAACACGCAACTGCAAAGCATCTATGCAAGGTTAGGCAGAGTGGGTGACGTCACTGGCAAACATGTAGAATTAAAAAGAGTGAGTTGTGTACCAAGCACATGAACATTTAAGCCATTTATATCCACAAGCACACACTCTCAGACTCCCACACTCTCCATCCCTCCCTCTCTCGTTCCATCTTACTCACGCACAAATACACACATCAGTTTTGCAGCAGGCGTGTGTTTTGGTCCGTTGCCAGCGCTTGTACTGGATCTCCGAGTGGACACAAGGCATCATCACAAGCTAGGGAGTCTATCTAAGCCAACTGTGTGAACTCAAAACAGCCTGAGGCACTAGAGGTGAGCTGCCCATACAAAAATGTCCCTCTGTGGCTATCATAACTTTTCAGATTGGACAAACAATGACTTATCATACCACCTGGAGCAAGAACGAGAGCTCAAGAAAATGAACTCTCACTGGCATAGCCATTCTAATGTGTATTGCGTGTAGGTGTTTGGTTATATGTAGTGTACGTGTCAAAACGTCAGTAAATAGTTTCACTTTTTAGAAGCAAGAATTTTCCCCTTTTTTTTTTGTTTCTCTGTTTTTTTGAACAGGCATCGGTGGATAATGAAGTTGCAGAAACCTGGGCACAAATGTTTGCTTGGCAAGAGCCACTTGCTTTTCAGTAATTAGACATAATTTAGAACAGGATAAAATAGTTCATCATCAAATCATTATAGAGAGCAATTTACCTCACCGGATAATCAAAAGAACCCATCACAATATAACTTCAAATGAAAAATAAAGCAGACTTTTATCTTTTTTTTTCCCCCATCAGGAAAACTTTCTGCAACAAGATAAAAAAAATAAAGTTCTTTAAACCAGCAATCACACTTACACTGTGTTCTCCGGGTCCAAAGAAGCAACATTACACTTTCACAGCTGTTTGTTATGTTGGCAGTTCAGCTATCCTGGCAATAATGTGAGGTTACAGGAGTTTATGCGCTAATAGAGCTTTTTCACAGCAGACATTTTGGCATACCATAGCATGAAAAGCACAGCTGTGATTAATACTATAAATGATGAGTGCCTTCCATTTAGGTGAGCCAATTCCAGAGTCCTAATAATGACCATGTTGGCATTGCTTTCTGACTCAGTTACTAAAACCCGACTGCTTTAAAAAAAAACATTTCACCTGCCATATTCATGCTCTAATGAGTCAAAATAGCTCCTCTTAGAGTACTGTGCAGTATCAAGCCATCCCTCATTTCTTTATGTTTCACATAAATGTAAATACAGTATATAAGGCAAAAACAGTTTGCACAATTATAAAAAGCTTGAATGTCATTATTTAATTCTTCAACAAAGCCTGAACTCTCTTAGGTAAGCCGGTTTGTAATTTCTTTAAGTCGTCTTCGGGACTAGTTCTCCAGGCTTCTACAAAGCTATTCTTTGCATGTTGGCTGCCTTTTGTTCTGTTCTCTGTCAAGGTGATCCCACATTGCTTCAGTGTTGATGTCCAGGCTCTGAGGAGGCCAGTCCATGACTGATAGTGTTCCATTGTGTGTTTGTCTGACTAGGTATGCTATTACTGTATTGGCAGTCTGTTTGGAATCCTTGTCATGCTTAAAAAAAACGAAGCCGCTGCCAATCAGATGCTTTCCAGATGTTATTGCATGGCAGGAGAAAATATGATGGTACTTTTCTGTGTTTATAGTCCCATAAACTTTGATGAGATCTCAACACCGCTGGCTGAAATTCAGGTACAAACCATTACAGAGCCTCAACCGATGGTGGTAGACTCACACTATTATACTCGCTCTTTGCTAGATTTTTGCCTTTTTTTTTTATTATGTGACTTTTAGATACTGTATATTTACTCTAGATCATTTTTTAGGCCTCTTACTTCTTCTTTATCCTCCACTTAGTCAGTTTCCAAATGTGTTTTAACCTCCTAAGACCCGAACTCTTCCACAGCATGCATTTTAAATTTTTCTTTGATATTTGGGCTGATTGGGGCCCGATGAGTGTAAAAACAAAGAATTACCAGATTTTTTTTTTTACCTGATTTTTGTTTCTAAGAAAAATGAAAGCCACATATGAGGATATTCATTTAAAATTTTGATAGAACAGTAGCAGTATAATGTCCTCGTAAGTGGATATCAGGCCCTTGTAGAGCAAAATTGAGTATTTTGGTCTAAATAACCCAAAATGTGATGTCCACATATGTGGACGCCAGGTCCTAGGAGGTTAAGAACCAGAGATGGGCAGTAACGCGTTAATCTTGTAACGCGTTACTGTAATCCGATTACTTTTTTCAAGTAACGAGTAAAGTAAGGGATTACTATTGCAAAAACGGTAATTAGATTACCGTTACTTTCCCGTAAGAACGCTATGTTACTGCGTTACTAAAACCGTGATTTTTTTGCGAGAATGTCTCATGACAATGACGTAAGCAAGTGCGACGTTCTCTCTCTCCCGCATATATTGAGTGCGGGAGAGAGTATGAGCGTGCAGCGTCTAAAGCGCGGAAGTACTGACCTTACTTTAAGTTTGATTCCATAAAAAGTGACAAAAACATTAGTGTCCGCTGTGCGTGGGAAGAAAACTTCTTTTTACAGCGAAGAAAAACCCCTAAACTTCCAAGCAAGCACCGAGTGCGCAACGACGTAATGGGAAACTCACAGAGAAACTCGCGGATTCTTCCACTGACCGCTGTGGCACACCTGCACCAGGGTAAACCTCCGCCTGCACCACTCCTGCTTTACAGGTGAAAATAGAGCAAAAGGACCGCTAGTCTTTGACTTTATTTATTTTCTGCTGTGTTTTACTTGCATCTATTTGAAAGAGTGAGTGTAAACACACAAAATATTTTATTTTATGTGCTGGAATGTGCAGAAAATAGGTTTAAATATTAAACAAATTTCTTCCAGTCAGAGAATGTTGCATATAATTTAATTTTTGCTTGATGCATAAAGTTAAAACATTAAAACTGATAAAACAAGTTAAAAAAAAGATACTTTTCCATTTGATTACATTTTGTATGATGGATTATGTAGAAAAAGTAGAATTGGGCTGAAAGATCTATCGCTTTATCACCTATTCAGGTTGTAAATCGTGTTGTTAAAAAGTAACTAAGTAACTAAGTAATTAATTACTTTTGAAAATAAGTAATCAGTAAAGTAACAGGATTACTTTTTGGGGGAAGTAATCAGTAATTAGTTACTGATTACTTTTTTCAAGTAACTTGACCAACACTGTTAAGGACATACCGCATGCTATACTGAGATGCCACGTTTTTTTCCTAATAGTTCTTTGGGAATCAACTTTTTTGTGCAAAAATACTATTTTATTCCTGTCACACTGTGTTATCTTTGGCATTTTTTCTTGATTCAATTGAAGAAACTGGAGCATAGTATGTGTTTATTATGTGCTTTTGTGACAGGCTGCTAGGAAACAAAAACAAATCCTAAAATTAAGCTCAAACACGTTTCTCTAAAAATGCACACGTACAAGGACCACACCAAAAATAAATGAAAAAGCTGCCAATGTCTGAAGAAAAAGTCCTTCAGAAGAACTATTGCTCAAGGCTTCCTAAAAATGAGAAGGAAAGTCCAGCACCTAGGAAGCAAAATATAAAGAAATTAGGTCTGACTGAAGATTTTTGCACAGTTCTGCATGTGATACACCAACGTGTACATGTAAGATAAATCAATTTTATCACATTTAGGACAGTCGTTTAATTTCCCAGCCAAGTGTGGATTTACCATGTGCGGTGCATTTGAAGTGCATAGCATGATGGTATTATTTTTACTGGGGCTTTTTAACTCAAATAGCTCCATTAAAAACTCAGCTTACAAATATCCTCCCTTAGATGTGATGCATCAATTGGAATCATCCAGTAGGAATGGTAGAAATGTCAAAATGCAAGCGACAGATGATTAATAGATATAATATGATAGAATAATAGACTTATTATTTTAAATTGAATAAAGATCAACACACACAATAACCAGTAGCTGCAGATTAAATGAGAAGCTATCTGAAGCTTGTCTCCAGAACCTAACAATGTGCCAAGGAGTGCCTGAGCTGAAATACACCACTGTAATGGAATTATATTTGTAATCATAACCAGTTTCTCAAGGTGGAAAGCCAAACTGCTGACGTCTCAGCTTCAACTGGGCACTGACTCATCCCTGGCAGACAGCGTTTGGTCCTGGTTACCTCAGCCAGTCTCGTAGCTCCTCCGCATGTTTTGATTCAAACGACTTGCAAGATAAGTAATAACACTGCTGGCTGGAGGGCCCTGACGTATGAGATGGCTGTGATACCATAAACCCAAACATAGACATGGGATGGATGTTTAGCCTGGCTGACCTGGCAGTCGCATACTTGCCCAAATGCTCACACAAGCGTTCACACACACAAGCAGATTGCTGAACTACTATTCCTCTGGGCAACTTTGTAAATATTGTTTTTTCTCTGCTCCGTTATTTACAATGAAACACAATGAGAAAATAGTGATCTGATGATTCACGCTGTCTTTTTTCGTTAAGCACAATTTTGCCATGCCGGTCATTGTGTCAGCTATTGTGTAAAATTGTGTTTGTTATTTTATCAAACAAGTACATTTTTCCACCTGGTTATCAATATGATAAAATAGATTAAGTAGATTTTGTAAAAGCTTACAGTTAATTTAACACAGACGTACTCCCTTTTTTTTTTCTTTTGCAGTTAGTGCTCGAGTTGTAAATAAATAAATAAAGTTCCACATAAAAACAGAACTTGGATGTTGCCCTTCAGCATTTAGTGTAATTGACACCGGCACAAACAGTCTTTCTAACAGTCAGCTGTACTTTGGAAAACTGCAAAGCACGCCTCAAGGAAATAGCTCACATTAAAGTGAGAAATCACAGGTGATATTTCAGAGCGAGCAAGCTCAATGACTCCTCCCAAAGAGCCTTAAGGGTGTATGAAGCTGTACGACTCCTTCAAACTTGTCCACAGTAGAGCGCTTATTTTGGATTGCGGGTATAAAGGCAGGTTTCCAAACCAAGCTGTGATACCCACCGTGTCTAATAATGCTTTTTAGTACAACAGGATAAAAAAAGGCAACGTGTACTTCCTCCAACTCCAAAACTCTTTATCTACGTAAGAAGTTTATTTGTGCTATAGCCTAGAGCAGACCGTGTTAACTTGGACGATGCAGTTTGGTGGTTTTTCAGTTCGCACTCCCACGACACATACGGGAGGGGACATATAGAAGTATTTTCAATGAGAATAAAACAGTAAATCCATTCTCTGATCGATTTGTGTTGTGTTTTTACGAACCGTGCTCACCTCACAGAAGCCACCACTTCTTATCTGGTCCAGCTTAAAGCTCACATTGCAAGTTTTGATTTGCACAGTGTGAAAAAAGACACTTTTATTGTGGGTATTCACAGTCGTTTACAACATGCTCACTTTAATGTTCTCCAGCTGACTAAAAGGATGTGCTGTGAGAGCAGATCTGTTGCTCAGGTAGCATGATGAGTTGACTAGAATCATCATCAGGACAAACCTACTCTTCAACATGGTGAGATAATTACTTACTTACTTAGAAAGAAACACTGCATCTTTTATATATTATCTGTGGGTATAAGCCAGCATCTCTGGCTTAAAATATCTGTAAATAACTCACAATGGAGGCACCAGGTTTTCCATCTCTTATTAAGCTAATGGAAAAACAAATCTGAATTAGAAATAATAATTCATACATCACTGTTTTTACTTATATGATTGTAAAATATACTTATTAATATTTTATTAATAATTTTCTATCAGAAATCAAGTATGAACCTCCTTAAACCAGAGATTTTTACAAGCTTGGTCCTTTTTATGTTATTAAATAACTGATAGTTTTGGTCCAAACCTCGGACATCTGTACCTGTTTTGTCATACTAAACACATTAGCATTTGAGACTATGCCATTAAATTGACATATATCAATTTCACCTTTCACCTCCTTTTTTTCTTTTTCTAAATGTGTGATTATTCCATGTCATGCTTCAAACAACAAGTATGCACAGCTTTGTCCCTTATACCAGTTAGTGAAGTTTTGCATGGATTCCGAACACTGAGTGTTATCCATTCATCACCCGTTTCATTGACAAGACTTCCATTACTTTGTTTCCCTGCATTTCCCCCATCCCCATCTCCTCCTCAATCTAATGGCTTCCGCAGAATGTCTTAATGTATCAGCCAATAAGGCTGCCAGTGTGCAGCAACACACAACCTCCGGTCATTATTGTCACAACCTGATTGTCTATTTGTTGCATTTACCAGCAGAGCTGTACTTAAGCATTTTTTAACAAAAATAATTACTTTCAGCAGTTAAGTAAGAGCAGTTAAAGCAAGTGGTTTCTGCAGGTGGCAAGGCATAGTGACAAAAAACTGATGAACCAACTGAGACTTGACCCAACTAAACGCAGAGCAACATCCCAGGAATGAAACATTGCCAGAGAACTAAATAATCAGAGTAGCAGTAGAGTAGATTATGAAAGGGATACGTTTTAAGTATTAAGAAAAATGTAATTTCATTTTAAAAAATCAGTGTGCGATATTTAAAAAAAAGATGTTCACTTACTTGCAGAGGGTGTTTCGGCATGAACAGGTGGTGTAGAAGGGATGAAAGAGGGGAAGAAGAAGGATCGCAGAGATCGTTCAGTGTGGAGGGGTGAGCGCTGTGTGGGCAGGTTCTCACAGCTGCCCACACTGCTGTGGATCTTAAGGTTCAAGGGCTTGGTCTTCTTCTTGGCTCTGGTGGACAACAGACAAGAGAAAAATATAAAATTGAGACATTAGAGGTGAGTGCAGCAAAACTAATCAAGAAACCAACATGTTCAAATGATATTTACTATAATTAAACAGTCTGGACTATTTGTTTTTGCAAAAACGCACAACTTCAAAGCTGGACAGGAAGGCTGCACAGTTTTTGGGGTATAGCTATTCCTGTAGTCACAACCAAGGTACAAACACTGCAGTCACCATCATATACAAGAGAAAACAGAATTCTACACCAGAATAATTCACATATGGAGAACATAATACAGTTTAGTGGCAAGAAATGTTGCATGTTAAGTAAGTGAAATGAAAATGTACCTGTCAGTCACCATCATTATTATTCTCACACCTATATATAATGTACACCCTACACCTGAACGTAACAAGAATGCAGGTGGACAAGTACAAATAAGGCATATATATTAGTTTACGTTGCATATTGTGTATTATGCATTAGAGTAATATCAATAATGTACTTATAACACCGAACAACAAACACTTAGAACTTCACTGTATGTTCATTGTACTCCAGAATGTGGAGAATATTTTTTCTCCCCATCACAAGTCTGCTAACTTAGCAGAACTCAGTGCAAAGTACCAAATATATGTATTTTCTGCACAATCACATAAACAAACAAAGAGTGTGACGACATCTTGAGCCACAGCAAGTATGGTGTACCGAAATACCAGATCAGCATCATTAAGGGATCAAGTATTAATGATAAAGTCAGGAAAGCTGGGAGTCATGTTCATAGCATGATAGCACAGCCATCGCTGTCATGCTAGAAGAAAACACACTGCTGTCGGGGTCAGAAGAGCAAGTAGGATCGAGGCACAAAAGATTAAACAAGACACTAATAAGAAAAAGAAAAACAACTTTTTCTACTGCGATTTTATTCCAAAGTTTGGCTCCGACTCAACCATTTGTGGATGTTGGAAAACACTGTGGTACTGCTTTTTAAAATTGCACAGCTCCATATGGACACTTGCCACGTAAGTATGTAAGTGTGTTCAAACTGATGTGAAGTATCTTCATGCAATGCAATAAAGGTTACCATTTTGGCTATAGCAGAAGGGGTGGGAAGAACCAATAAATATAGGTTACAGACAGAAACCTGTAAGGTGCTTGAAAGACATCCTTTTTTAATTGACTAGTATTGAGTATCAAGTCAAAGTGAAAATCACCAAAATTTTCCCATGATCACTTCTGTTTGCCAGCCTGCTTCCACTGTGGAGGCTTGTCATTTCAGAGCTGAGGTCTGAATAATTAAGCTTGTAGAGCAATTTGTCTTTGTCAGCTGTCATTATGATTTTTTTCTAACAAAACTTTTGTGTATTTCAATAAGGTATTCCTTGTAAGTACACAATTCCCTGAAATATGAAAGACAGACAGCTGTGAACTGAGTAAACTAAGAGACAAGCTACACAGTTTGGGCTAATTACAAGAAAAGTGTGTAATTTAACTATAAATATCTCAAGTGACTTGTAGAACAGACTGTTCTAGCTACTGGTATATCTGGGTTCTAAAGTGGAGCCACTGGAAAGTCTGGAGCCATTGCTCATATTAAAGCATGGTTCACGGTTAACCTGCTCTAGAACTTCAAACGATCACATTAGCCTGTTATCTAATGTACTCAGTCAGGCTGATAAAATGAACCATTATTCCTACAGGATCCTAAATACACTAACTTATGTTATTATTGCAGCTCAGGAGAACACGAGGTGACTTTGTGGGGATAATTGGAAATAAAAGTCGTCCTTCATTAGAGAAAATAATCCACAGACTGTTAATTACTTCCCTGTAAATTAGAAATGCAAACATTCGCTGTGATAGACGTTATCGGCCATTTTTTCTCATTTTAATTTCTCTACTATTTTTGATGTGAGGCTAAATTTACTCAGGCTATGGAAAAGATTTTGCCCATTTTGCAAGAATATACTGTACTGTGCAAATGTCTTTACATTTTAGTTCAGTGAGCCAGGAATTCTTGTACTTTCTCCAAATGGTATTGAGCAATAGTTGTCCAAGCTTTGTGAAAGTATTTCATAGTTTTTCTTTGCACTGCCTACTTTTTCCACCCAAACTCTTAGACAAGTCTGTTTACCTAACCATTTTTAGAGAAACGTGTTTGGAGTTTATTTAGTTTGCTTGTTTGTTAATGCTGACCTATGAATCATTCATGTGTCATAACAGAACAGACAACTTAACAGAAAACCAATTTTATATTGTATATTTGTCACAGAAATAGCAGAAATTTGACCCGAAGATAAACTAGAAATACACATTTTAATGATGGTAGAAAAGTCTTTCTAAAAGTACAAAGTGCATGAAGCAAAACAACAAAGAAAATCCAATTCCAAATGGCAGACAGTCACAAGGGAAGCATTCAGACAAAGACCAAAAGACTAGAGCAAGTCTATAAACAAAAACCCTGACAAAAGAACCGAGAGGTAAATCAGGCCCTTTAAGCTTCTGATCTTTCTGAGTTAGCTTTGATATTTTGATACTTCCAAACCATCAACGTGTCTGTTAGACCTCATTCTTAAAAGACTGCTCAAAGAAGTCCTACTATTAATAATTCTTTGATCTTAGGTATGATCGAACCATATGTCTTTGAGGTGGTGGTAATTAAACCATTACTTAGAAACCATCACTTGACCCAACTGTCTTAGCCAATTATTGACCAATCATCACATTTCTTTGATTTCTGAAAGAGTATTAGTAAAACAGGTAACAAGTCATCTTCAGACGAATGTTTTATTTCCATCATCACATCATAGAAACAGTAAATATAAAGCAAAATGAAGAATTTTGCACAGCACTGTAATGGACTTTCAATTTTTGGGATTACTATACAGCAGCTTTAGAATTTCTTGGTCTACTTTATTTGTTTAGTCATATTATATTAAAAAAGTCATTGTACTACATGTGTCATTATTGTAGGGTCTTTACCTTAATATAACAGCTGCCTTAAGACAACTGTTGTGATTCCATGCTATATAAATGAAACTGAACTTAATTTAAGTGAACTGAAATTCAAATGTTTGTTACTGAATTAGTCAAATTTCGTCATAGTTCATCTCATATTATGAAAGAACGAGAACTTTTCATTTTCATATGAACAACCTCATTGGTGTACAGTAAAGCAAGCCATATGTTAATGCCAGGTACCTGCTAACATAAGAAGGCAGAGTAACACCCCCACTCCCTGGTACCCCACTGTGCCCCCTCCAAAAGGAGTGCACAATGTCCCCTCATTGCTAATTTTGGAGTAATAATTACTGCTCCAGTTTCAATTACTCTTTTTCCTGTCCCCCCCACCCAATCTGTCATTTAAATATTGTCTAGTAGACATTCTTGTATTTGTAGGTGGATCAAAAAAAATAGCAGAAAATTAGAAAAAGACAACAATGATTCAGAAAATGCCAACACTGGCATGTAGGTGTGTTTGGGAAACCACTGTTATTATAATTAAAGCCAGCAGAAGCAGAGACATCTTTGGTGCTACTATTCTTTTAAGTACTGAGTCTAACTAGTGAGAGTTTTTTCATATTTTTAATAAGCACCATTAAAAGAATGCCATATTAGCTATTAGCAGTTCCTGACTGCAAAGTACCCACTGCTGTACAAACAACAAACCCTGGATTACTTTAACAATGTGACAAGTGCCAGGCAGGTTCAACAAAGACTTTTTTTTCCCTAAGATTTTTAAGCCGATTTATCGGTCACAATGAAGTTTGGAGATAAAGATATCCAAAGGAAGAGTAAATAACACCAAATGGCATGAATATGAGATTTATGTTTGCGTGTCAGGGCTTAAGAACTGCATCGGCAGGGGGTTAAAGACTGCACCAGTCCTTCTCTATGTAGATGTAATTTACTTTAATTTGCTGCCAATACTCTTAAGCCCCTTGATGCTATGTACCACAGTTCTCTTCAATGTATCACTGAGGACAGTTTCAGCACCCTTCATTGTATTCTCCATGCAACGAGAACTGTCTTTTTTTTAATTTACTAGGCTATTTTAAATAAACTGTCATGTTATTCATCATCCACCTTGTATGGGTTGCAGAATATACAAAAATGCATTATCTTTAATGGCCAATTTATTAAAAAAAAATCAAGGGAAACTGCAGTCTGCTGTTATGCATCTCATAGGATGAAGTGTTAGTTTAAAAACGTATATTACTCCAGGGCAATTTCAGCTTCTGTTGGTTGATGTTTTATATAATAAATGTCCCTGCTTTTTGTAACTGTTTTTACTCCAGTATCCATCCATTCATTCATCCAAAGAACAAGGGAAATATGTGACTCTTTATATCCTCGAGTAATGTTAATCCTGTTTTAGAACTGCAGAACTTGAGCTGAAGTAAATGAAACACTCATGTAAAAATAAACAACTAATCTCCATCCATATAAATCCCTGCAGAAACATAAATAACCACACTGTAACCAGACTTATCCTCTGGAATTTTACTTTTGCAACATTGGATTCATAATTCTAAAAATTTGATGTGAGACTGAAATTTAGGATTTTAAGTGACACCGAGACTGAAGTTGCAGACTGATGAGCAAACGTAACCAACAAAAACAAAACAAAAGAGTTGCACTTGCACATAGGAGACAATAAATTTTAAGTGTCCAAACAAACACAGACCACAAGGAGACAGGTGAGAAAAGGAGACATGAGGAGAGGCTATCTGTGAAAAACTGACTTGTAAAAGTAGTAAAATGAATGCTGAGTTCTGACTTATCATGGAAAGTGTTAAATCCCACAGGAATATTTCCTCCCATGTCAGTCTCCCACTCCCTACACTGAGTCATGCAATTAGACCTGTAAACCAGCCCGGCACTTCACTCCCATCTCCTGCAATAAGGAAGCAGCCTGCAGGTTATCACTTCTTCGTCACAGAGCTTTTGTCAGCTATTCCGATTAGCCCACTTTATGCAATTTGAATCTAAATTAAACCATTCATCTCCCTGCATGCATGCCTTTATCCTCTCCCCGAAGATGTAGATGTTCAGTGAGGGAAAAGTGAAAATGAATGTGAAGAGTAGGGAGAGGATTCCCAATTTTCATTTTGAAAACGTTTGTCAGTGAAGGCAGGCGGGCGAGAAGGAGGGGGAGGAATTTAACTCTACGGTGGTTAATGCATCTATTCAGACGCCTCACATATGAAAAGTTCAAGAAAGGAGAAACTTAAAGAAAGAATACACAAAACAGAGAAGAAGGAGGAGGTGGGTTACTTGTCAACTGTCAAGAGAAATCAGCCACAGTGTGAATAGTTGAGATGTCTTTTGATCTTCGCGACAATTGTACATAGTGACGCATAACTCACAGATGGAAATCACTGCGTGTTTGTGTCACATTTCAGGTAGCATTTCTGAGTCTCTTAATGCTCCTAGATGCTCCGTACTGACAAAACAGGAACACCAAAGCTTTTTTTTTCCCCAAGTACCATTCAGTCAATTCGCCTAAAATATTGTAGTGAATAAGTTATCGTTTGTGTCATGTTTATTACCTGCTAATTTCTTATTCACACACTTTTTTTTCAGTTACATCCTGTTATTATCCATCCCTGGGATCATTAAAAGGTCATTTGCATGTTTTTTGAAGTGAGTGAAAGCGCAATCGTAAGCTTCCCTAACACATTAATAAAGACATCACAAATTATGATACTGAAATTGTACGCAATTGGGTTTTTTGGGGTTTTTTTGCTTATACTATGCAAGGAATGGACTTTGTCATCATATCTATAAAGGGAGTTAAAGTAATCAAGTAACATTTGGTAGTAGTAGTAGTACACAGAGTAAAAAAGAAAGTAAACTCATCAGTACAACATATCCAACATGTACTTTGGCCATACTTTAACTTTTTGTTTTTATGAAATTCACTTTAAATTTCCCTGATTGCTTACACGTTTTAAAAATGTGATTTGCTCTTCATAATATGAAAGCTATGGGGAAAAAAAATCTGACATTCATGCACACGCATTCATCCACCCACACCCTCCACAGTCCCATTCCCCACACTTGCAGAGATGCTAATTACAGTGACACCTTCAAGCAAAAGTTCCATTTGATTAAGGACAGAGGTGAGAGCAGGAGAGCAGTGATCCATCAAATGGCACGTTTCCTTTATATTCTGACATATCAAGAGGGCTTTAAAAATGCAGAATATTGCAGAGCTATCTGCCTAACTAGCTAGCAGTTGTTCACTATACAAATTATATATCTAAGTGATGCTGTGATCCTGCAATTCATTTGAGCTCTATCTAATTAACACTTGTGTCCATCTAGAGGGGTAATTTACTTGCAGGGTTCCATCTGCATACCTACACTTTATTCATCAGAAATATGCAAGGGAGCTCTGCCGAGACTCATACGACACCCTGTTGCTTTTTATGCAAATGGAGCTGTGGAATAATATCTGTGGCAACCACTGCTCTTTGCTGCTTTAATAAAGTTGGTGGAAAATGAAATAAAGGTGGCTAGAATAATGATTGCAACAGAGAATTACTGTGAGCCCTTAGAGTCATCCTAAGAAGGCTGTCTTGTTTTCAGACGTCTGCAGCGTCAGGCTTGTGTTGAATAAAAGCAGGCAGTCTGGCATGATATTTTTTTAAAAGAAATGTTGCAAAGCCAATGTCCAAACTTATCGGAACAAAGATTTACAGTTATTATACAACAAAGTGTGACGCAGGAAACATTCTATTATAATAATGCATTTTGAAAACAGTAAAGTCTTAAATTCGTGTGATTAAACACCACGTACACAAAGGATTTAAATGATCTCAACACCAAAAGACATATAATGATGCACAAATTTCAGTTACACTTTAAAGTATGCGTGTTACTTATTTTGTATATTAGGGATTTATTTGATTTTAGAGTGAGTATAGGGGAAACAAAACAGCCTTCGTGATATTCACAGACTTTGTTTTGCTTTTTCGAAAGGGAGGAGGTAGGATTTCACATCAACAAGAGTTCACAAAGTTTAAGCTGTGCGAATGTAACAAACAACTAAAAATAACTGAGATAATGAAAAAAAAAATCAAGCGGTGAAATGATCAGATGGGTGGTAAATAATATCCCCGGGTTAGCTGAACTTATGTGGAAGAGAAAACAAAAGTGAACTGCATTACTACATTATTATCCAAACTCTTGCACTGTTATTGAACGTACCCTGTGTGCATACCCAAAAAGTTTTACGACAACAGTTCCAAGACAACCGTGTTCAATTTTAATAACCCAAAATCAATGCTAGTGAGAACAAGTGGACATGTTCTTAATATACAATTAGAAAAGAACAACACTAAATGATAATTGTTTTCCAAATTCACAATATTGGTTGGTTATTAAAGCAGAAGCTGGACGTAAGACACTAATGTGTTTATGTAATTAAGTGTTTACAGTAATTTAAAGAAAACTCTCCTTAAGAACAATCTCAGCTTCAAATGTGAGGTGGCAAAACCTTCTCTCAAAGATGATCAACAACTGTGCTACCACTATTGAAGACACCACTAGACACTCATGTGGTCTCATTTCAGACATTATTATTAAACTTAACAAATGTTAAGACATGTCTTTCAAGGACAAAAAGAAGCTACGAGTGTGTTTGTGTGTGTGCACGGATGCGTGTAGTTGTGCATGACCACAAATTATGTTCTAGTTACCTGATGATATCTGTTGAAATGGTTGGATGATGATAGCGCACAAGTGTTTGAAATCCCCCTCTTGTTATGTCCACATTAACTGCCAGCATCTCCTGCTAAGATATGGGAGGGGGTGTCATTTCACTGTCAAAGGCCAGGGAAAGCACAGTGCTCTCAGGACAGAAAGGTCATGCGTGTGGTCTGGGTTGGAACGTGAACATGAAGCTGAAGAGACAGCAAGACACCCAAGGCGAAAAAGGCGGAAAGAAACAAGGGGTCGTAAAAAGAGCAAGCCCGTGTGAAGGACAGAAAATGAGCAGGAGGAAGAGAGAATTCAGGAGCCAGGTGCCAGATGACAAGAGAGAAAAGCTGACAGGAAGGTGGACCGTGAGATTGTCTTCTCAGCAGCTCATCAGGAATGCATTTTGGTACACAATGACAGAGCAGATATTTTCTGGTTAAAATGTGTTATTTCTGCATGTGGTAGCATCACGAAAGTATTATTTTTTCCTTATACAAGCTTATCTGCTGCCATACCAGTAAAACGAAAGTTTGTCTGCATTAATAATCTAACATCTCTGTAAGCATAACAGCTGGTCATGGTATGATGCCTCTTTCTTCTTTCTGCTGGTTCTTTTAGGGATCACCACAGTGGATCATTTGTCTCCATCTCACCTTATTCATGCATCTTCCTCAGTCACACCAACCCTCCTTCACTACATCCATAAATCTTCTCTGTGGTCCACCTCATTTCCTCCAGCATGGTAGCTTCATATTCAGCATCCATTGATGAATATATGAACTATCCTTCCTCTACACATGTCCAGACTATATCAGCCTTGCCTCTCTAAGTTTGCCTCCAGACTGTTGTCCATATAGCTGTTTCAAAGTGGCTCGCTGTTCCTTTTTCTAAGCTAGGGGCAGGATATTTCCCATAAACCTGGCATCTTTGATGTTTCCCATTTCCATTTAATTTCTGGAATCTTCAAGTGGTTTCTATCTCTTTCTTTTAACATCACTAGTACTCTATAACATCCATTTTTCTTGCGATTCAAGGCCAAGTCTTAGCAGTGTCATTCTGTCTCTATAACCACAGAAAAAAGCCTCTCGATCTTACTGTAACAATAATTTTTTCCTCTTTGTAGGATGCACTAACTAATGAAACAGAAGACCAAGTATAAAAATACAGGAAGGAGAAAAGGAGACAAAGAACATAGGTGATCACAGTGGACAAAGTTTTTCAATAAGATGAAACTGAGAGACTTTCAGTTTTCTAGTTGTGAAGTTTGTTTGTTTTTCTCAAAACAGCTACGTGGCAATAGTACGTGATGTACAAATTATTTAAATCTTCAATTTAGCATTACTTTTTCAACCATCGCTTGTCTGACACCTGGAATTAATTTGCTGCTTCAAGAGACATTTTGTGGTTCTACAAAAGAGCCTATATTGAACAGATAGAACAGCTCAGAATGACAAAAACCAAATAGTAATTCTCATGTACTGAAAGTTTCAAGATTCAATTCTGATTAAATATTCCTGGCACTCAACTTTTGGATGTTTTCCACTAATGGACTGGATTCAAAAACTGTCCTCCTGTCTTTTGTACATCCAAATTCTCTCTAAGTGTGTCTCATTTGCCACCAAATTGTTTGGGATAAATAGGAATTAAATGCAACTTTATTCTGTGGAGCTGTAGGATGTAAACAGGTGTACAAGCTGTCCTCAAAAAGTAATCACAGTTTTATATTGCTGGAATATTTCCTGTCTGATTTGCAAGCACGTCTTTGATTTGCACACAACAGAAATTACAATACTTTCTGTGTATCCTGCATTTTCACAACTCAGAGAAACTGCAATCTTATGTAATTAGAATTGTTCATGGCACTGTTGTAGTATGTCATATTTCCCTGAGGTAATATATTTACAAAGAACTGCATACATGTCTATTAGCCATTATGCAGATGACAATCAGCTATAATTATCTATGCAGCCAGAAACAAATGAGTTGTTTGAACTTAAAGCCTTAAAACCCTTAAGTTGGATTTGGCTATGAAAACCTCAGAAACAAATTGACTAGACCTACAAGAATCTTTGAGTAATTTTAGTGTACACTAATATCATTAAAATCACACATTCTCCTCATGCAGGTGAAAGCCTGCCTTCTTTCACCTAGTCTAGTTTTAAAAACCCTAAGGTGATGGTAATAAAGACTAGGAAGAGTTCTTATTTTTGTCTTCATTGTCTCCCTATTAAATTCCTAGTCCTTCAAATGTAAAGCCTTAAACAATCATGCCCTATCATATCTTAAAGACCTCATAGTGCCTTTCATCATATGTTAGAAGTACAATAGGAGGCAGAGCCTTCGGCATAGACACCTTTAAACTTTAGCTTAAAATATGCATTTCTTTTTATAGCTAGGTCTGGCTCTGAAATATCATTTTAATGCTATGGACTTGTGATGCACTGATCACCTCTCTTTCAATCTTCTCCCTTTCTCCCTCACTTATATGCCAATCTGTTCTCACTTTGTCTTTTCTTAAAAGGGAGGGTTTTTTCCTATTGTCCATGTAGTACTTGCTCAAAGTAAGCAAATTTTGTGTTTCTGTTTAAAATATAGTAAGGACCTTTTCTGTGAATTGGCACATAAAAAGTTGATCTGAAAAAAATTTAGAATCCAAATGCACAGAATGACTGATTGAAAAATAACATCAGTAAATAATTTTATGATTAATAACATTTTTCATTAATGCAATGCAATTAGATCACTTTGTTGTTAGCAGTTTATGAAGCCTTTTAAGGTATACTCATTTACATGTCAGTGGTGGCAGAGCAGCCAGGCAGTATCTTAGAGACTTAGACTTAGAGCTTTTTATTGTCATTGTGCAGTTTCTTGCACAGCGAAATTGGGTAGCTGAACCACAAAGGTGCTAAAGTAAGAAGAAGAGAAACCAATGTACAACGAAGGCGGAAAATAAATAAATAATTAAATAAATAGAATAAAATTAAAAAAACAGTGTATATGTATACATATGTGAGTGGAACTATATACATGGTGTATGTGTAGGAAACATTGAAACAGACTGGGACCAAAATAATTGCACGAGCCAAAAATATTGCACAGAACATGGAAAGACTGAGATATTGCACATAGATGATCAACAGCACAAATTCTATTCAAAGCAAAAAATAAAGAACTGCCACGTAATATTCAGAGTATGTTTTTTTTGAAAGAAGGAAGTTATAATTTAAGGGGTTTTTGTAACTTCAAAACAATGAAGGTACGTACCACAAGAAAAAGCTTTTGTGTTTCTGTTCATGGAGTGAAACTATGGAACAGTCTGAATATGGAATTAAAGCAATGTCCAAACATAAAACTGTTCAAAAAGAGTTATAAAAATATGATCTTCTCGAACTATAAAGAAAAGGAAAATATTGAAATTAAGTGAATGTCTCTATTTAAAAAAAAAAACAAAAAAAAAACAAAAAACAACTCATGATGTGATATTATAGTATATAGTATATCAGAAATCTGTTCGCTGTTTTTATTACAAATTATATCAGTAAGGAAGCTGACTAAATATTAACTGATAATTTATGGCAAAGGGGTGGGATTAAATAAGTGTTTACTTCTTCCCACTCCCTTTCAACATGTAAATTAATAATTTTTTTTGTATGTAATTTGTACAGTATTTTTTTTCTTTCTTATTTTCTTTTCTAAATGTACTTGTATATTGTTCACATGTTGAAATAAATTACCAATCAATCAATCAATCAATCAATCAATCAATCAATCAATCAATCAATCAAACAGCAGTGTCAGGGTGGATGTGTTGGGGAAGTCTTTACACACTCTTAGTTTGCATTAAGAGTTCTGACAGCCCACGGGAAGAAGCTGTTCTTTAGTCTGTTGGTTTTGCACCTGATGGATCTCAGCCTTTTTCCAGAGGGCAGGGTGTTGAAGAGGTGGTGGTTAGGATGGAGGTGGTCCTTTATAATTGCCCTGGCTCTGGAGAGACATCTTGAGCTGGCAATTAAGTCCAGGGAGGGGAGTGGACAGCCGATCACCTTCTCTGCAGTTCTGATGACCCTCGGTAGTCTCTTCTTGTCAGCTGTTGTGCAACCAGCGTTCCACACAGGGATGGCGTGCACCAGCACACTCTCGATAGTGGCACGGTAGAAGGAGCTAGGAGTTCAGTCTGCAGCCTGTTACATCTCAAAGCCCTCAAGAAATGGAGGCGCTGCTGGGCTTTCTTTACTAGGGCTGATGTGTTAGTGGACCAGGATAGGTCCTCGGATATGTGGGTGCCGAGGAACTTAAAGGAGGACACCCTCTCCACATAGTCACCTTTTATGGATAGGGGAGGGAGATCAGTTCTTGTTTTGCGGAAGTCAATGACCACTTCCTTGGTTTTCTTGGTGTTTAGGGTGAGGTTATTGTAGTTACACCATTCTGACAGTCGCTGGATCAGCGTATCTCTCATTGCATTGTGCTTCCTGAGACGTAATGGAAGAAATATAGACATAATTTCCTCGCAGAACTTCAGAGTTTAATTCTGTTAATGATTACTATAACAGTTTCACCTCATTTTTCATCTTGGGAGAACTGTCTTGACATATTTTTCATTGCTCACACATTCAGAAAACTTACAGTCAACTGCTTTATTTCATCTAACTTGGGTCTGAACTTTAAATAACTTTAATAAAGTGCAAATGTTTTGTTTTTTTAATATAGTGAAAACTACTGCATGACACCTACAAAAAGGCAACAACTTTTCTGTGAGAAGTCAGCACAGTGTTCTATTCTCCTCCTCATTACCTGCTCGCCAACAGGGCTGTGTGTGTGTGTGTGTAAGCATGCTGTGTATATTTATTTCAGCTTTAAATTTAATCTGAATTTATTTTCTTAATTCAGACAAAATGAAACCATAGATCAAACTCTAAACTTTGTAATACAGGTATGAAAGAAACAGTGCAAGATGCACGACAGCTGGACAACAGCTGTGCAGGTTAAGCGGTATTTCTGAAAAACAGAGAGCTGTAAAGGGCAGCAACACTAAAAAGTAAGAGGGGGTCAAGGGCAATGTGGGACCTGCAGCAGATATTATCTGTTTCGTCTTTAACATCAGAGAGCAAAACTGATATGAAAGCCTTCACTTGATGGTTAGAATGATAAATGATGGTAATAACTTCCTTTATGGTTGTTGGGCACTAAAGCAGTCATACTCTGCTATTTAATAAATCAGAAAGCAGCTGTCAATTCACCCTGCACTAGTTGCTTTGTCTCTGTCAGAGTGATGTTTGACATAATTTCCGCACAACAAACTTAGTATTAGATCTTCCCATATAACAGATTGAAATGAGACTTTAATGATCATGTCAGGAAACTTCATGTAATGAAAGGAAAAGCGAAACAAGATTCCCACAAAATTAACTAAATGCCTTGAGCACAGCGCAACTGCAATAAATCTTTCCTTTGTACAATGAGGTAATTTCTCACATGTGATTTTTTTCCTCTTCTTAGAAAAGAATTACTTTTAAGGATAACTTCTAATCGCCTACTTCAATCCTGTTATCCGCCCCAACAAGCTCCCACACGTTCACAAATCGCCACAGAAAAACTATCAGCCTAAACAAATCCATTTTCCACAAGCAACGGTGGCATTTTGGCTCACCTCCACTCCTAAACACTCATATAAATTCATAATCATGACTCCAATTTCTGGCCGCTGGGCGAGGCTGGCGTGAGCACTCATTATTGCCAATAGACGTGCGAATGGATGGAAGGGATGGGTGGGGGCGTCTAGCTTTTAACAGCTTGGTGGTGACATCCCCTCTCACCTGAATTATCATTAATGGCCAAGGGGCCAAAGACCTGATTAACATGGATGAGGTTTTGTCCACAGAGAAAAGCATCTTCACCCTTATTCCACACACATACATATTTTATTTCACAGCAGTGACATATATAGCCTTGTGGAGTACACTTGACACCACAGTGAACGTCACTCGCCGGAGAAAATGCAGAGCCAATAATCCTCCGGGGTCAGAGGTTATTGGTTATTGCTGTATTCTGGATTTCTTATTGGATCGCGTGGAGAGCAGCTGCATTGATTCGATCCGAGCTTAAGTTTCAGGGAACACTCCAAAATGTATTCGTAAAGTAAAAGCAATAAAATTGTCTTCATTGTAACAGATCGACCCATGAAACAAAGCAGTAACAGGGGGTAATTTCACTTCAATTACCAAAGCAGTAAGGTTTCTGCCTTAATTGTAAAGTGCTGCGCTTTTTGTACCACTGGAGTTGCTGCTGCAGTAAGAGTGTTGTGGTTTAACATGTAAACAGACAAATCCAAAATTCCTAACAGACCATATAATTACATCATAGCTACATACCATACACTTTTGTTCCTGATTGGTTGTCTAATCCCATATTGGACAGTTCAAGCACAGTTCTAGTCAGTGGTATAACCTCCATTTCAGATCAGTGCACAAGGTGTATTAAACTACAGGTAACCATAAAAAGTGGCACTTCTGCCTCAATCTGTATTACCAGATTAGCCTGGTTCCAGACCTCTGAACCATCACCCACATTTACGGTTCGTGTAGCAGCTCTGATGTTGTGCCCAATGACGGCTCTGTCATTCGGAGAATCAGCTGACCAGTCACAGCTTAGCAGGCAAAGATTGCGAATGGAAGTGTCACTTTGCTGGGTAGCAAGCAAGAGATTAACACAGCAATATATTTTGGCTTTGTTAATCCAACTTCCAGGTATACCAGCTCTGGAAACTTAGTTGATTTCGTTTTTTAATGACTGAACTCGTGGATTGTTGCCATTTAATTGACATTGGTTTTGTGGGATTATAATATTACCTTATGCCATGTTATACTCCTAATTAAAGATTGTGAATTATTATGTAGTTTTAGTTTGCATTATTCTCCTGAATTAGAAGAAGGTGATAACTATGAATATATGAACTCTCAGCATGAAAGCAGATTTGAGATTCTAGATTTGTTGTCATTGTATTTCAGAGAATTCAGCTGAGCAAAACGTAAATTTGGGGACGGATGCTATAAAAAAGACAAAAAAAAAAATCACTATATTAACATCAAAGTTCATGCACTGGCACGTTCCAGCTGTTTTAATGGTAAATGACAAAGGCAGGGTGCGATTTGTGGGGAGAAAAAAAGCATCAGAGAGGGGAATATTTTTAAAACTTTCCTCCATCAAAACAATTCAGCAACCATAGTGGTCCTACAGATTATGATGCCTGCAAGTGGGATGAATAATGTTGCTACTGTCATTAAAAGAATTTAGATATAAAAGTCAAAGCACTATTACCAAAAAAAGGTGAAGCAAACAAAAAGCAAGTAAAATAACTAAGCTGGGTTAGAACGGACTAACAGAACAGCCTGATGGAGGCTACAAGCACCATGTGGGAGCACACAGAGATAGAACAGAGGGAGATATACACAAGAGGAGATACGGCAGAATGGACACACCTGGGGAACACAGCACAACACACAAAACACACATTCTGAGGAATAGAATTTGACGGATGAAACAGGGGAAGCAAAACTGAACATCACACGCATGAAACAGACTATCAAAATAAAACGGGAAGTAACACATTCACTGAGGCCCACACTAAGACATGCAAAACTGACTTAGACAAAAAGGTAAACAAACATGGAGACCATACAAATATAAAGGGAACAGAAAAGGATAAAAAACAGAAGATATCCAGCGATATTTGAATAACTCATTATGTTCTCAATATTAATGGTGCTTAATGTTGTGGGGCCAAAAGGAATAAACACAGGGACCAGAACTAGAGATGACTGAATTTGACAAGACAGGGAAACCGGACAACCACGGAAACAGAGACAGAAGGCAAACAAATATGGAGACAATGATGACAGGACATGGAAAAGAAACAATGGCAACAAAACAACATATCATAATCGAACAATAAACCAAGAACTATATATATCAATAATAAAACTACATGGCTCTAGGAAATACTAAACTCAAGCAACTACAGAACATAGACACTTAAATCCAAAAGAACAAAACATGACCAAAAACAAAATTCAAAATACAGGATCGGAGATCTTGGAGCATGACAATTTCTGTAAAAGTATTTTAAATGTAATAATATAATTTGTAAGAATATTTGACCTCTTTTAAATGTAATTAATTAATTTGTCATTTCCTTTTAATGTGGGTACAAGAAAACACATCAATTTATAAGTTTTAATGCCATTTCAACCCCTGGTTTTCCACAGCACCTTTCCATAATGTAAGCCACTTAACTTCAACATTATAAAATAATCTCAAACTCCAATAGCACATGATGTTGGCCTGACTTCATAAATAATAAATGAATTAATAAAGAGTGTAGGTTTTCTGTCAATGAAGTTCCATTCTATGAATATCATTCTGACTTTAAATCCATTAAATTGCAACCACACCAGAGGAGATCATAATGTTTTGGCTCAGGTAATACAATTGAGGTTCACTCAGTTGTATAACCTGAGCCTGACCTGAATATCAGTTTGAAAGAAAGATTATATTTGAGCCCTCTGCAGGGGTTATTTGTTCACAGAGCTGGTGGTGCCGCAAATAAGAGCTTAAATGTCCAACTTAGCTGTTCTGGACATTAAAAAGTCCTACCAGTTTACCAGAATAGAGTCTGTGAAATCCCCAGTATAGAAGCCAGGGTAGAATATAACAGTTACGTGAGTGAGTGAGTGAGCAGTACATGTCTTTTCTCCTGCATGCCTTACCTAGGTGGCATCTTCATGTGCACTAGGCAGAGTCTTTCTAGATCTCATCTCTGACGTTACCCAAGGTAGTGTGCAACAAGTGAGAAAGGACAACTTTGGACACATCCCCTCCTAATTCTCATAACATTTTCAGGAGTTCATGAATGAAAAAAGCTTTTAATGTTCAACACTTGATCATCACAACTATACTGCAGTTTCCTTTGAACTGCAGATAGAACTCAACCCAATAAAACATTATTTTGTGACAGGATTGGTACATGTTATGGATGGCTGAAAAATAACACATTGACAGCGGTTCAAAAGGGAACCATAATGAAAGGGGTGAAGAGAGAAAGAAAAGGAAACAGAGAACGAAAGGGGAAAGGAAAGGGGAGCGAAATATATGGTGTGTACACCAGTTCAGTGAAAGCAAACAGCTAAATTAGTCATGGAAAGGATGCAAATTTGCTTCCCCTGAGTGTTGCATGGTAGAATTACCCTGAGAGAAGCAGAGGGTGAATCATGCCAACCCCCGGCACCATGTGATTTATTAGCAAACATCCAATTCAATAAGAAAGTGCTTAACATTCAAAAAGCTATGGAAGTCTCATAAGGTGGCATTAACTATAGGATATTACCATTTCTACTGGCAGTGCGAAGGCAAGACAAGAGACATTGGAAAAAACAAACACACCCACTTTCCAGAGTGATCTTAGTATGACGCGCCAAGTGGGACTGTGACAGACGAACAACTCACTTGGCCTTTTCCACGCACGAATGTTACTACTCATTAACATAGACAACGAGGTTCATTAATTGACACTCCAGCCCAAAGAGCCTCTCTGCTTTGAAAGGGCATGGAGAGGGGGGGGGGGAGAGACGGAGAGGGGGGGATGCTGTAAAATAACTGTGAGGAGAGGAAGAGAGATAGACAGGGTGCTACATAAGCAAAATGAAATTGCTGTTGCACTCCTGCATAGAAATTAAAGTTTAAGTGGTCCTGGATATCCGGCACACTTATGTTTTCTAAGTAAAACTATTAACGAGCCTCAAAGAACTCTCAAAAACTATTCCAGGAGCACGTACATTTACGTGGTGAGATATAAACAATTTGTGGTTTCTAATGTCTTTCAGGAGGTGTTTTGTAAGAAAGTGTATTTTCCTCTCAACTGGTACTTTCATTGTTTACCAAAGGATTTGCAGACATGGATAATTAGAACCCTATACAAAAAAACCCCAACATAATTTGGCAAAAAGTAAGAAACTACTTTTTAAAGTGTTTTGTAATCTCTCAAGTCTCTCTCAATGCTCCCAAGACACTATCTTTTCAAAAAAAAAAAAAAGAAACCCTGTCAGAGCAGGAACCCAAGAACTCTTACAGAATCTCAGAAACTTTTTATATGTATTTCACAAACAGTAAGGGAGATAAATAAGAATAAGTCATTTGCTCTTCGACCCAAAATAATTCCTGCTCTGGCCTTAATGATTGAAACAACACTATTAAAGTGGTCAAACATTGGCATCAAGGCTGTTGAAAATTTCATACAGTAGAAGCAAAATACTTTAGTCGACTTACTCAATAGCTGAAAAAGACTTTTAAAAAAGCTCAAGCAAAACTGTAATGATCTTCACATAACATTTTAGCAGAAATTTAGGTCGGGCTCTAATAACAGCTCATGGCCATACACTCGACACCAAACTTTGTTAGGTACAACGACCTCCTGAACTTCAAATCAAGTATCAGAATGGGTAAGAGGTTTATTTCAGTTACTTTGAACGTGGCATGCTTGACGTGCTGCTCTGAGTAGCTGCTCTGAGTAGCTACTCAGTAGCTGAGTAGAAGCCGCTGAGGTTGTGGGATTTGTCCACACAACTGTCATACTGGTCGCTGAACCTAAAGAACAAAAACAGACTTCAAGATATAGTTACAATGTATTGTAAAATCGCACATGTGAACCTTCCTCATCTGTACAAGGCTGACACCTTGAAGAAGGCCCATTGTTTCTGGCCTTTCTGGGGGCCATCGTGGCCGGTTCGAGCCCTGGCTCGGACAGTCTCGGTCGTTGTGTCCTTGGGCAAGACACTTCGCCTACCGCCTACTGGTGTTGGCCAGAAGGGCCGATGGCGCGATATGGCAGCCTCGCTTCTGTCAGTCTGCCCCAGGGCAGCTGTGGCTACAACTGTAGCTTGCCTCCACCAGTGTGTGAATGTGAGAGTGAATGGGTGGATGACTGGGTGTGTAAAGCGCTTTGGGGTCCCTAGGGGGGAATAGTAAAAGCGCTATACAAATACAGGCCATTTACTTTCCTAGGCACCCTTATAAAATAAAATAAAAAACCTTTTCCTTCCACCTTGTTGCAGATACTTGTATGCCAAAAACTGACTCAAAAACTCATTTGTCCCAACTTCCAATGTTACTTGAATAACTCATTATGTTCTCATTATTAGTGTTGTTTTTTGTCTATATTTACCACTTTTTTATTGCATTTTGCTTGATGTGTGTGATCTGGCTGTATAAAGAATTCCTCCTTGACAGATATCCTTGAACCATCTCTAGGGTTTACAGAGAATGGTCTAAAAAAGAGAAAGCATCCAGTGAGCAGCAGTACTCTGGGCAAAAATGTGTCTGTTGATGCCAGACACTAGGGAGAAATGGCCAAACTGCTTCAAGCTGATAGGTAGGCGACAGCAAATCAACTAGCCACTTAATGTAAAACCAAGGTTTGCAGAAGAGGATCTGTGAATGCACGACACATGGAAGCAGATGGGCTACAGCAGTAGAATATCACATGAGCTCAGCTGACAGCAGGAAACTAGGCTACAATTCATAATAATCAAAACTGAACAATACACATGGGAAAAAATTGATGAGTCTCAATTTCTGCAGCAAAATTCA
The DNA here is from genome assembly GCF_056152115.1 of Neolamprologus brichardi. Lineage (NCBI taxonomy): Eukaryota > Metazoa > Chordata > Actinopteri > Cichliformes > Cichlidae > Neolamprologus > Neolamprologus brichardi. The sequence goes on from NC_142115.1 coordinate 31,500,144, forward strand.
TATGGTAGGATCAATATTTGTGTGTGTATCTATCCTGCCTTGCTCAAGCTGCTGATGGTGGAGTATTGTTGTGGGAGATGTTTTCTTGGCACACTTTGGGACCCTTAATGCCAACAGAACACTGGTTAAATGCCAGAGTCTTCAGGAATAATGTTATAGACCAGTTCCATCATTTTATGACCACAGTGGACCCAACCAATGTACCACATCACAAAGCTTAAATCATCTCTGAGTCATTTCTTGAATAGTGACAATTTAGAGTTTACTGTAGTCAAATGGCCTCTACAGTCACTAGATGTCAGTCCAGTAAAGCAGCGGTCCCCAACCACTTTTGCGCCACAGACCCGTTTATGTCCGACAATATTTTCACGGACCAGCCTTTAAGGTGTCGCGGACTAATGCAACAAAGTAAAACTACCAAAAAAAAGAAGATTTATTCATAACACACGGGAAAAGACCCAGGGAAACCGAGTTAACGATAAAACACGATAACAAAATAACTATAAAAACCCTGAAAACCATAAATTTCACACCGGAGCCTCAACTCTCGTGACCCAGTACCAAATGATTCACGGACCGGTACCGGTAACAGGAGACTGGCATCATGGATGTACAGCCAAAAACATATCGATCAACTCTGTGATGTTAACATGCCGGTATGGATGAAAATCTCTGAGAACTGTTTACTGTGACTTGTTGAATCTCTGTCACAAAGAACTGAGCAGTTCAGAAGGCAAAAAAGGGTCTTTTCCCACATTCCCCCTTTTATCCAGTATCTCTTTGTAATAAATGCAAAGATACTATAAAATATAATCTATATTATCTTTAAATCATTATTATTTGATAGTGGTAACGATTTACGTGTCTCAATTTAACAGTGACAACAGGAATATCCAGGTAAAAGACATTAAATAATGATTAGAACACTTGAGATGTGTGTGTAAGCATCACCTACAGTTTGTGGAAGTCTGTGTTTTCAGTCAGGTCAGTAGAAACCAGCTCTCACATTTCAAAGTCAGATTTGTATATGAAGGGGCAAATGATGGAGTCATTAAAAAATGATTACCTAGCTGACAAGATGTTAAGTATGCTAACACGAAAAATTTAATTATCTATGTCTGTCTCTCAAGGATATATGTGCACGACGAGGCCGATTGAAAAAGAAAATTCAGAAACCTCCGGTGAGCCACTCTTTTTGATATGTAATTTAAAATTGATTTTGATGCTGCACATATTCAATCATGTCACGTAAGGTTAACAGTGGTTTGATGGCAATTTACCAGCAACACTAGGAGTCATTTCAGTTATCACAGCAAAACAAACAGTAATATTGCCACTGTATTGATACAGCGGTGCTCTTTAACCCTCTCTGTGGAAAATTCTGTCTTGAAAAATGGGTTTCCAAGCTGCATGTGTTGACATCAAGTACACATTATTTGACAGACAGGCAGCATATTATGGTTTCTACAACCCCAAAGCTAAAAAAAAAAAAAAAAAAAAGTTAAAGCATGAAGAACAATGTCAATAAAAATAGAATGAAATGATTTACAAACCTCATAAACTCATATTTTAAACACAAAGGAACACAGAATACATTAAATGTTTAAACTGAGACATTTTACCATTTCATTAAAAATATTAGCACATATTGAATTTGAAGAGAGCGATACGTCTCAAGCACATTGGGGCCCTCAGGCTGCACTGCATTAAAAATGGCCACGGTTCTGTCATGGAAATCACTGGATAGGCTCAGGAGCTCTTCCAAAAATCACCACTGCTGAAAGTTATATACAGGTTTTACAGCAACATATCCTTTAATCCAAATAGCAAGGGGAAGGCCTTGCATAACATATACTGTATGTCTTGCACAGAGATGGGCAGTAACGCGGTACTTGTAACGCGTTACTGTAATCCGATTACTTTTTTCAAGTAACGAGTAAAGTAAGGGATTACTATTGCAAAAACGGTAATTGGATTACCGTTACTTTCCCGTAGGAACGCTGCGTTACTGCGTTACTAAAACCATGATTTTTTGCGAGAATGTCTCATGACACTGACGTAAGCAAGTGCGACGTTTGAGAAAACAGCTGTGTACAGAGCAACAATGGATAATATATCGAGTGCGGGAGAGAGTATGAGCGTGCAGCGTTTAAAGCGTGGAAGTACTGACCTTACTTTGAGTTTGATTCCATAAAAAGTGACATAAAAATTAGTGTCCGTTGTGCGTGGAAAGAAAACTTCTTTTTACAGCGAAAAAAACCCCTAAACTTCCGTGCAAACGAGTGCGCTATGACGTAATGGGAAAGTCACAGAGAAACTCGCGGATTCTTCCACTGACCGCTGCGGCACACCTGCACCAAGGTAAACCTCCGCCCACCTGCTTTACAGGTGAAAATAGAGCAAAAGGACCGCTGAGTCTTTGACTTTATTTATTTTCTGCTGTGTTTTACTTGCATCTATTTGAAAGAGTGAGTGTTAACACAAAAAAATATTTTATTTTATGTGCTGGAATGTGCAGAAAATAGGTTTAAATATTAAACAAATTTCTTCCAGTCAGAGAATGTTGCATGTAATTAAATTTTTGCTTGATGCATAAAGTTAAAAGATTAAAACTAATAAAACAAGTTTTAAAAAGGGACTTTTCCATTTGATTACATTTTATATGATGGATTATGTAGAAAAAGTAGAATTGGGCTGAAAGATCTATCGCTTTATCACCTATTCAGGTTGTAAATCGTGTTTTTAAAAAGTAACTAAGTAACTAAGTAATTAATTACTTTTGAAAATAAGTAATCAGTAAAGTAACGGGATTACTTTTTGGGGGAAGTAATCAGTAATTAGTTACTGATTACTTTTTTCAAGTAACTTGACCAACACTGGTCTTGCATGTTTCAGCAAGACAATGCTAAACCACATACTACATCTATTACAACAGCATGGCTTAATAGTCGAAGGGTCCACATGCTAAAATGGTCTGCTTGCAGTCCAAACCTTTTACCAAATTAAAACTGTTTGCACATCACAAAACAAAAAATACAGCAAAGAAGACCCAGGACTGAGCAGTGAAAATTCTCTATCAGTAAAGAATGGGATAATATTCCTTTCGCAAAAGTCCACTGGTCTCTTCATATCCCAGATGTTCACATAATCTGAAAGAACAGGGGATGCTACACAGTCGTAAATATGGCCGTGACCCAACTTTTTACAGATGAGTTACTTCCATCGATTTCAAAATGTCTTGCTGGACTGTCTCACTGACGTAAAATTGTGGATGCTGTTACATTTTTTAAATGTGAATCAATGAAAAACAGAAGAGGTACTCTATTCAGACCTTCTGAACTTCACTCCTTGTTTAAAGATCTTGGCCCTCTGGAAAATTCCCAAACATCCTTGCAAGGGTGTGAGGCTGCTTTTTCACAGCAGTTTCACATTTGATAAACAAAGAAATGCTGTTTAATATAAATTGTGAAGGATAAGAAGTTTCTCTCCTCTGCTTACTTCACTTCATCCACCTTTGCTTATTGGAATAGCCTCTTGTCCACAGTTTGTTCAAAATGTGGCAACTCGACTCCTGACAGCCACAGGCAAACAATACAATACTTTGGCCCTTTTACACTGGCTCCCAGTGTGTTTTTGAATAGATTTTAACATTTTTTAAGTGACTAAATGGGTTAGCATCTCCCTATCATTCTGATCTTTTAACCAAGTGTGCTCCTTTAAATTAGGACCTTACATCTTCCAAACTATTTTTTTGAACATAGAACATGGGTTTATGAGATATGCAAATCACTGCATTGTTCAGTTTTTATTTACATTTTACACAAGTCCCAAAGTTTTTAAACTGGTAATGTATTTAGCTGGGAGGTTAATTCATTTTGTATTTTGATCATTTATTTATTTATGTCATGTCTAAAGCAAGAAACTTGCAAGGAAACATCTGCTCGTGGTGATAAAAAGCAGTATAACAAATAAAAATTAATATTAACACTGTCTTCTTCTACTCTATATGCATATTTATTGTACACTATTGTACATAGTGTACACTGAATGACTCCGACAAATTTCAAACTAATTACTTCCCTAATTCCCCTAAACTTGGCACCATCCCTGGACTCAGCATATTTTTTTATGCTAAGAATAAACTCATTAATTATTGGAGAGGGAATACGTTTTGCTACTTTGTAGTCATCACAAATTAATATAGAAGAGAAAAAAAAAGCTGTAAACAGGAGAGTTTACTGTAAAACTAATATATCTACTTGAACTCTTCTTGCTTCAGGCGATTGTTTTCGGCTTGAACAACTGTTTTGGTTTGCTCACTAAGATATCTGTTTGCAAAAAGTGAAACAAATGCAAAAAATGTGTTAGGGCTAAATAGGATGTCAATGTAGATCTGAACTTTTTCACGGTAATAGAAAGGTCACTTCTTTTTAAGTATCATGCTTATCATGCATTAACTGTTATGATTATTCTACTTGTTAAATTCATGCCTGAAGATCTATTTGTACATTACACTGATAAAACAGAGCCGTAGCCATAGATACAAAAGAAGAAAATGTATCTGTTCAACATCTGTCTCCAAAGATGTGAAGAAACAATACAAGATTTTCATTATGTCTTCATTTTCCATTAAAGCAGTGTTTCTCAAATGGGAGTAACATACAGTCTATTTGGGCTGCTGGTACCACTCAGCACCCCCAATTTTATGATAAATACTGAAAAAAAATCAAACATACATAGTCCTAAAATATTCAAACCTGGTTTCAATTCAACTCTTAGGTCTCATAATCTGTCATTTACTAAAAAACCTCGAAGAGGAAAAACATGAGCAAGTCACTTTTTAGTATTTAATCACCACAGTAATTGATTTTTAATTCAAATGAAGCAGCAATACAGGTGAAAATATAAAGAAGTAATCCTCATCTGTGTCCTTTTCTCTAACCTGTGCCTGGAAAAGAGTTTGATCGCTCAGTTACCTCCCTGCCGTAGACTGTGACAAAATTAGTTTGAAACATGGGTTTTTGCTTCACTGCAGATCTGATACAAAATCTTTGGGCACCTGACTGAAGGTCAGACAGACCGAAACCTAATTTAATTAATACTCTAGCAGTAAGCGAGACAGTGTGTGGGAGTTCCATTTGATTGCTTTTATGAAGTGCAACTTATCGGAAAGACTCATTTAAATGCAACTACAATGTCATCTTAGTGTTACTGCATGATGCCAAAAGACTGGTTTCAACTGAATTTAGTGATGTATTTTAAACATTTTCAATGCAGCATTTAATTGAGGTTTTTTTGTGCTTGTTTGTTTGTTTGTTTTTTTAAATAAATAATATAAAAGCTTTTTTTCTCAAAAAAGCTTTAGTAGTTGGAGGAAGTTCTTTGTATTCACAGAACAATTATTAAATGTCTGTGAGCAGTGCCTCCCTGTTCTTTTATTTGCATAATGAAATTATTACCTTAATTAAGACGTGTTTCTATTTAGCTTGATATCATTTACATATTAACACATCTGCCTGTTTTTGATACACGCTTTTTCATTTTGTGGCTTCCTTTTGCAAAACAAAGGTCTCTTCTTGGAGACAACACCTGCAGCCGTGTTTAAAGACACAACATTGTTGTTTGTCCATGAACGGCACACATTTTTTGATCTAACGGCCTATTAGCTGAAAAACTATCTGCGGAATGCAAAAGTGTTGAATCTGTTAAAATGCAAAACACTTATTTTCCATCCTTAATTCTTCTTGGAAGGTAATGTTTATGTCACTGTTGAGCCATACCTCTTAGCAAAACGATTCTCTGTAATGTTAATGAGTTGGTTTTCTAATAATTCTGCTTTGAATCGACACCTCATTAGCATCCTTAGAGCTTTCTGTTTTTTAAGCTGCCAAAAATGACCTTATTACCAGTTGAAAACGCCTACAAGCAAAGGCAGTGAGCAGCTAGCAAGCCATCTGCATCAAGAGACACAGGACAAAATCACTTCTACACAATGACTGAATATATTTGGACTAGCACTTGACAGGTGGTGAGAAAGAAGACTCCAATTTCCCCAAAAGGAGAAAGTTTCCCTCTCTTATGCATTATGACTTGCAAAATTTGCAGCGGTTTCATTCCAGGGTGAGAGTTTCTTGAATTCATAGATACACATCGGTAAGGAGGCAATTTGCTCATTATTTCTATGGAGGGATAGAAACCATCCTGTGGTTCACTGCAAGCTGAAAGGAAAACACATTATCACACAGACAAACACATTAAACCAAGAAGGACAAAGCTATCAAGCAGAAGACGAGCGTCCACACCAGCAGACCACAGTATTTGCTGAGCTTTTCAATGAAAAAAAGCATTCGGAATCAATTTTCAAACCATGATTGCAAAAATGTCAGTATCTCAAACCTATCGTGTGAAAAAATTAAAAACATGGAAATGGAGGCTAATATACATTAGAAAGGATATCAAGATGCTTCGAAAGCCAACTTTAGAGAAGGTGTACAATGCAAAAACATTTCTAAATGATTTTAGATGATATATGTGCCAAAAAAGAATAACACTAAACATATCTTGAAATTGAAAGCACTCAGATATTAATACAACTTTGCTTTCACACTGTGATGACGACAACACAAGATGAACATGAGAGGAAAAATGCTGAAAGCCGAATATGATTACTTTCCATTCATATCCATGTTTTATCTCCTTTTTAAAATCTTTATCTCTGAGTTAATGGTTATAGTTGATTGCATCCAAGATAAAAAAGATAGCAAGAGGAACTCTTCACATTTTCACTCATTGAAATCCCCCTTATCTATCATATCATATCTGTCAAAACCAAACTCGAGTTTTCTTTCAACAAAGTATGGTGGGGGGGAGGGGGGACAGTCTTGCACATTCAGCTGCACTGTCTTTGTGCAGTAATAATGAGAAATTAGCCCATATCTCATTAAGATGAAGGGAGAATAATGTCTCTTGGGGTCACAGGGTAATCCCTGCCTATTGCGTCCTGGCCACATTGCCAGGCAATTAAGCACAAGAAAATGAGAACCCAAGGAGCACTATGCACTTATTAAAATCCTAGTAACAGGGGGCAATGTGGGAAGTATGGAAAGAGCATAGCAAAAAGATTTTTTAAAAAGATTTTAAAGCTTTTTATTTAGCTTCAAACAAAAAAAAACCTTGCGTGATATTTTACGTATATTTATCAAGGTTTTTCCCTCTGGTGGAATATTTGTAAGATTCTCATCTTTCCAAATCTTTAAGTGAAAAACCATATGATGAATCGTGATGCAGCATTTAAGAAACAATCAAACTGTATGATTCAGTCTTCAGTCTCCTTTGCATCAAGGAAGAGAAAAACAAACTGATACCTACTACTTCCTTGCACATACAGACATAAAAGAAACAAGTGCCAGAGACGAAAAACCAACCTGATGCTTGCCAGCACCATTCTGCATCCAATTATGATGTATTAGGAGAGGTACTAAGCTATCAGAGAAGCCAGCAAATCTGCCCTGTCTCAGTGAGTTGCAACATTTCCAGGCATACATTTTCCATTGATTAGAGTAGCTCAATTCACAGTCTGCAGTTTATCACTGCTTTGGGACCGGTAATCAATTCTCTAATGCCGTTTGAGCCTATTCACTGGAGCTATGATCCAGTCGTCACCAAGCAGATACACACATACACACAGCCATGCCCACTGATATTGTGGATGCAGCCCTGTCTAGATCCAGGCCCACACCACATATAACCCAGATGGCCATCATAAAAGCAGAGGACAGCTCTGAAATATTAACTTACCAAGTGTAGCAGTGATGGGGCACTGTCATCTAATGGTATTATCAAAATGAGTGCAGCTCTCCTGAGGCAGACTCTGGTTCCTGATTACCAAGCAGTGGTGGACCCTGTTTGTGACCAAATCTGATCAGCATAGCACCAGACATAGGGAAGGCCAGTCAGGAACTCAGCCCGAAGGCCCCTTATCTCTACCGACAGGCCGTTGGTCCTTTATAGGCAATGATGTCCTCCCAGGAATTAATCTGATTGGGGTCTGGTGGAAGATTAAGTTCCAGTAAAACTGCTAAAGGAAAGGTATGGTCCTAACCTCCCTTCTAAGCCATTCCTTTCTTGGATCAGATGGAATTACATTTTGAGACTTTGTACAGAGCAGAGGGAGGACAGGACTGCATCTCTGAATGTTTGCTTCAGGCAGGGCTTCAACTGAAATTAACTGACCACCGCTACCCTACTATTATCACTGAGATCATTTTTACACTGAAACAATTTGGTGAAATAGGAGCCATGAAGCTTCAAACCTAAATTAAAACAAAGCCTTACCTAATTCTGCATTTGATTCATCGTCATCTGCCTTGCAAACAAAATATAATATTAACATTCCTCTCCTGGTACTGATTAAATCCCTAAAACCCTATCACAAGTTTTCACATTTGTGAAAATAAATACTTTTAAATGGCTTAGATGTAACACTGCCTTTATCAGTTTAAGTAGATTTGTGAATATGCAACATTATCAATTCTTTTATCTCCTATGGCATCATACAGCTTCAAAACTGCTGTTTGCATTTTGACTGTCTGTAAAACAGCATAATATAGTTTTGAAACCCATATCATTTGTATCTGTGAACTATATCTGACAATCAAGAAATCACTGAAATAGGACCAAGTGAAGTAGACTAAAAGAAACTCAAAAACCAGACATTATGGTGGGGTCAAAGGAAATTCAGGAAGAAATGAGAGATACAATAATTTACAGCAATTCTGCAAATATGAGTGGGCCAAAATTCCTCCACAGTGCTGTAAAAGACTCATTGTCAGTTCTTGCAAACAAAGGATTTTTGGATTTTGGATTTTTTTTCCCCCTTACTAAATAAACATCTTCATTTAGAAACTGCATTTTGTGTTTACTCATGGTATCTTTGGATAATATTTACATTTGTTTGATTATCTGAAACATTTAAGTCTGACAAACATACAAAAAATACTGAAAACACTTCAGGTGCCATATAATGACACATGTGGGATCTTGGTCAGGCTTTCAAGATAGACAGCTGCAATCCATATGTTTTTGACTAGTAAGCTTAGTATATAGGTTTGGATGCGCCAACTGTGACTTCACCACAGCCTCATATGCATTTAAACTGCCGCACAGGGCACACTAGACTCTTCCCCTGAATGATAGGTGTTGCCACTCGGAAACAAAAAATAGCAGTAGAAGAAGTCAATACAAAGCAAAGCAATCACAAAGTGGCTCTTTGCATCTTCTTTGCGATCAGTATCTCGGAGTCCTTATACTGATATATATTTGAAATGGCCATAAAACACAACGCAATCATAGACTCATATTGCTTCATGAAGGTAACAAATATCAAGAAGTGCATGACAAACCAAAACAACACCAAAATGCAGTGTGCACCAGCTGCAAGTGTATACTAGGTGTAAAGTCCCTTCTTTTCATGCTGTGCTGAAAACTGTTGCGTAAAAGTTTCAATTACCGTATTTTCTGCACTATAAGGCGCACTTAAAATCCTTTAATTTCCTCCAAAAAAAAAATCGACAGTGCACCTTATAATCCAGTGAGCCTTATGTATTAATTCTGTGCTTACAGACCTCGAACCGATTTTATGTGGTACACGGCGCTTAAAATTCTGTCAGAAAATGTTTTAGTATGACTTTGGGAAGCTACGAAGCTGCACCGCTTGATGGATTGTCGGAGCATTACGGCTCCATAGTCAAGAGCCTCGCAGAGTAATCTGGGTCCAAAACTCAGTCTGCTTCAGGTCCCAAAGTTAAACGAGCACTGCGGCATCACTGAGAGTTAAAAACTGTCTAAATTCTTTCATCTTTAATAAAATGATCAGTGTTGCTGCTTTACCAGGTGTAACAATTAAGTTTAACATCCAGGCATCCATGAAAACAGAATTTATTAAATTTAACGGAGTTAGAAGTTAGCAGAAAGTTAGTTCGCTAGTTTCCACCTAAACATGATCTGACTGAGAGATTTCTGAAAAAATTAAAACGTACAGCTCTGCTATCACGTCCAACATAAATGAAGACAGAAAACTAAACAGCAGTGACTTTTGTAGGGTTACTGAAGTTGGACTAGCTGGTATATAATGATGTGCTACATGATCGCTAGCACACAGCTATGTTAGCATAACATAAACAGTGAAGCTGGAGGATGAACGTTAACTTTTTTCCACTCAATAAAAGTTAACGTGAGGGTTCCCGATGGTCAGGAACAAATGCAATCGCATGGCAGGATGCTGTAAACGGACCAAACTTTAGTCAAGAGAACAAGTGAGATAATCCATCCACAACATGAGGTTAGTCATAATATACTGCAGCAGCTGCGAGAGAATTCAACAATTAATGAATCAACGGAAGTGGAGGGAGCAAGAAGAATGAGTTGAGTAAAATTTGACTTATCTGACTGTTTTGTTTCGCTTAATGTGCCTTATAATGCGGTGCGCCTTATGTATGAAAACAGTGCATCTTCTAATCCAGTGCGCCTTATGGTCCAAAAAATACAGTAATTCATTCCATAAATGTGGTAATAATAGCTCATAAAGGAATTGCCTATTTGTGTTTTAATCACAGATGGTTACATTTTGTTATTGTCTTTATGTTGTTTCTGCTACTTTCTTATTTTTATTAGGGTAAACTATAGTGTCTAAAGTAAAGTCACAGGCAAAAATTATATATTTAATAATACTTTCATTCAGTGGATTAACTTGACATAAATCAGCCCTTAATTGTTTATTGCTTAGTCACAGAATTCTTCAAATGATATTTAATCCTTGGTTCTGATGCCCAAAACTTCCATATAGAGGCTCATTTGCAAACATTCCAAAAAAACACTTTGGAATACATTAATAAAATGAAATTTGTTTTCTCCCATGGTTTGGGAATGATAAACTTAAATACCAACTTCTGAAGCCTAGAAGTAAAATAACCTCTGTATTCACTTAAAAACACACACAGTATTCCAAAATGGCTGCCACTATTTGCCATTAAAAATCCAGAGAAGCACAAAACTTACTTTGGTGTCTGTGTTTCATCCAAGCGGTTCCCCAGCTGGAACTCATGGGATTTGCTGCGGTGCAGAGCGGTGAAGCCTGGCAAAAGATGGATAAGTTTGCGGCTTGGCGGAGGTGGTGTTCCTGGGGCCTTCACCTTATTCCTTCGTCGCATGGGAGGAGTGCCAGGTGGGGTCATGGTGTTGACCACCAAATGAGTCCGAGGAGGGGTGTGACCAAAATGCCTCTGGCGGGGTGATGGGGGCAGGGAGCGATGACCAGAGTCCAAGGGAGGGAAGAGCCCTGAAGAGGGGCTGTCGACAGTGAGTCGATCGGCATACAAAGGGGGGGCCAGGGCCTGTGGGCTGTGGCACATGTGCTGGTTGTACTTGGACTGGACTTTGGGGCTTTGAGAGAGCTGGAACCGAATCCACTGACTGGCCTCTGGCTGGCACACCGGAGTGTTTTCTTTGCCAGATTCTGATGTGGGCCACTGAATGGACCAGTCCTGTTTGGTCTGGCTCCCTGTTGAAAGTCCACAAAGACAGAGACAAACATCTGGTTGTGACATGTTGCTAAAATACATTTTTCACAATTTTACAAAAATAAAAAAATAACATATTTTAGTTGCACGTTGTGGTTTCAACTCGTGCAAATAGTTTTGGTTTAGTTTGTCCAGGTTTGGAGATATCCGCCTACAATTCAATATCCACCTACAGTACTGTACGAAAGTCTTGAGCCGTCCCTCAATTCTTTATTTTTTGCTGGGAAAAAGTGGAATAGGTGCAGTGATTCATTGACTCATCCAACAACAAACATCAAAACATAAGATATAAGGCAAAAACAGAGTTTGTACAAATAAAACAAGCTTCATGTTCATTCTTCAACCCAGCCTGAACTCTCTTAAGCAGTTCGTCTTCAGGAATAGTTCTCCAGGCTTCTTGAAGGACATTCAAAGCTCTTCTGTGGATGGTGACTGCTTTTTGCTCTCACACTTCTTCAGTAATGTTGAGCTCTGGGCTCTGGAGAGGCCAATCCATGTCTGATAATGTTCCATTGTGTGTATTTCTATCCAGGTATGCTTTTACTGCTTCGGCAGTATGTTTGGGATCACTGTTATGATGAAAAATAAAGCTGATATATAACAGCTCTAAGGCCATGTTCAGAAGGTACTGCATGTTGGCTCAAAATCTTTCCGTACTTTCCGGATTCATAATTCCAAAAAACATTACATAAACCACTGGCTGAAACGCAGCCCCAAACCATGACAGAGTCTCCAACACGTTTATAGACGGCTGTAGACACTCACTCTTGTACCTCTTTCTTGACTCGCTCTGTACCTCTAACAATTTGAGTTAACGTGTTCAAATTCTGACTCTGTTGCCACTGAACTGATGACTCTGTCAGGTCTTGTGCTTTGCTGGATTTTTTCCTATTTCCTTACATGACTGTATGTACTTTTGTGTACTTAAGTACAAGAACTTCACTGAAAATGAGTGAAAAAAACAGCCAATTTAAAGATCTTCAAAAAAAAAACCCTGGATAACTATTGCTTAAGACCATTCTTAAAAATCACTAAAAACTCTTTGGAAAAAACAAAATTTGGGGGGTGACTCATGACTTTTGCATAGTACTGTGTGCATTATATTTTACATGGAATAATAAATTCTGTTCCTGTTTCTCACAGCTTTCTAAAAGACTACCCATGAAAAACTAAAATGCAACATTGCTCGGCAAAACAAAAAATACTTACATTTTTTAAATGAACCCAAAACTAAAACTGTCTGTATATCAAGACACAACTTAGATTAAAGGAAGAAGTTATTTTTTTGTAATTTGAGCCTTTTGCAATAAAATGGTGCATTTTAAGCTCACTACCTAAGCACGTTCTTCGTGTGCGTGTAATACTAAAATATCTATAAGCATTTTTTTGTCTTAATTGAAGCATTTGATGAAGTCCTAGGGCAAAGAATATATTTACAACAAGTTAACTGCATTAATCTGAGCAATGAAAAATACATTTTTTCCATTATCTGATGTGAGCACACGAGCAGCAGTGGTGTTCAAATATGCTGGCGTGGAGCAGAGTAAACATCGCTTGATGGAGGAAGAGAATGAGAAATGGAAAAGTGCTCAAAAACAGAACAGGGCAAAGCTGCATGAGTCAAAACACAAGCTGACTTTTACTAAAACTAAACTTTCAGCTGAATGACAGAGAAGGATCAACAGAGAAAAAAAACTTGAAAGTGAGCAGCCAAAATGAGTGTTTTTGAGTTCAGATGACAATACTTTACCTCCATTATTGTGCAATTTATCCTCCTCAAGTTGTTCTTCAGAAAGAAACAAAAAAGGAATGTGTTTATTGATCTGGAAGAGAAACGACTGAAATAGTGTGCAGTATTCTATCCGTCTATCTACACAACCAAATGCACAACCAAAAGGCTATTTAGAAAAACAAAACATGAAGTACAATTGATCCTGGGTACATCGAAGCAGATGCAGCATCTCATGCATGACTAAGTGTGCACAAACTTGACCTCACAGTTTAAAAAAAAAAATTGTTTTTGACCGTCAAGCCACCATTAATGCAAATTTTCTGTCAACAACCCCATACTTTCTTCTTTTTTGTGTGCCATTATTTTTTTCCTTCCATCTGACATTGTCTCTAAGGAACTATAAGCAATGCAAATGCACAGACTTTCACAATGGCAACATCAAATGAACCACGAAAATATCAGCAATAAAAAGTCCCAGAAGAATTGCAAAAGTTAGAGGAGGGTGGGGGCGATGGGGGTAGTGAGCAGCTTTTCTATAATGTTATGAAGAAGATGCTGGAAGAAATGATGAGTTATGGGAAGAGACAACTGAAGACACAAGAGTCCTAATATATGGCAAGTTTCAAGGGTGTCATTTTTTTTTCTTTAAATATTTTCATTTGTTCTGCATCTGAGAATTTTTAATAGTTGCTAACACATCACCAAAGACCCTACAGAGAACTGGTTCCACAGGAAAGGGATCTGGAAGATAAAGGCTCTTCCTCCTATTCAACTCTTAAATACCGGTACCCAAGAAACGGCAAGTAAACCAGCAGCAATCCAGAGTTAATATCTGGTTAGATAAGATTTTTAGGGGTGAGTACAATAACCTCAGTTCTATCTGAATTTATAAGCAGAAAAATTAGAGGTCATCCAGGTCTTCATGCCTTTAAGACATTCCTGCAGTTTAATAAATTGGGGTGTGTTATCTGGCTTCATAGATAGATAAAGTTGGGTGTCATCTGCATAGCAGTGAAAATGTATGCTATGGCTCTTAATGACGGTATCAAAGGAAAGCATGTATGATGTAAAAAGAATAGGTCCCAGTACAGAACCCTATGGAGCTCTATAGTTAACCTTTGTGTGTGAAGAGTGTTTTAGATAGATATAATTCAAACCACAGCATCACTGTGCCTTTAATCCCTATGCCGTTAATGCCGTTTCCCTATTGTAATGAGCTATGAACCCTGATTGAAACTTTCCCCCCCAAAAAAATCCCCTGCTAATGATTAGTTAGATGGTTTAATGATTACGAGTAGTTTTTTTTATGGTTAAAACCTTATTTGTGAAAAAATTCATGAGGTCATTACTAGTTAACGTTAAAGGAATGGTTGGCTCAACTGTGCTCTGACCTTTGGTCAGCCTGGCTAAAGAGAAACCTGGAGTTGTTCTTTTTTCTTCAATCAATGATGAATAGTGAGATGTTCTGACTTTACACATGGCTTTTTTTATAGAGCAACAAACTATTTTACCAGGCTTAATGAAGATCTTCTAAAATAGTGAGACACCATTTCCTCTCCAGATTATGAGTTATCTGCTTTAAGGTGTGTGTTTGAGAATTATATGTTTGAAAGAAATTATATCCATAAACGTAGTTACACACTTTAAGAAACATCTGCTGTGGCGAAATAAAACTCTGTCTGGGTCTTTGGTTGATTAATAAGTTAGAGTGGATGATTGCTGCCATGCCTCTTGTATGAAAACTTTTGGACCAAAAGTTCAGTTAGGTTCTTTATTTGCCATTTGTGCATAAAACCCTCAGTCAAGGCAAATGGAATTCTTGTGCAGATCGCTCTCAGTCTGTATACTATAAACACAATAGTAGTGTACACATATATAGTTTTCTTTTTCACAGTTTCAGAGTTCTGACAATCCTTGCATAGACTGAATCAGTTCTAAAGATCTCTCTTTTCCTTTTTATTGGTCAATATTTTTTAGCCATTGCATGTTTTACTACTACTGCTATTTAGACACTCAGCATAGTGCTTTAAATCAAAAGAACTAAAATTCTGCACAGAAAAAATAACCTGGATTGTTACTGGTCTGGTTCATTCATAGTTATTTTAACCAATTAAACTGGAGATTACCCTATGGTAAAGGCTAAACAACCAGTAATATGAAAGAAAAAAAAATTATAGATAGATAGATAGATAGATAGATAGATAGATAGATAGATAGATAGATAGATAATAATTTTATATTATATAAAAAAACAGTGTCCCTGATTAGCTCCTGCTCTCTGGCTGACAATTATAATCAGGGAATCTGGTATTGTCTTGGTTGTCATAGAAACCAATTGGTTGTCAGCACTGCCTGGCACGTGGTTATGCATCTCCTGCACAGAATATGTTTCCGAGAACAATGGCAAATCCAAAACTATGATCAGAATACTTATCATGCTGTAGCTGCCTTTCTGCCCTCAGTGAGGCTGCCTGAAGATCATGCTTACATATATCTAAAGCCACAATTCATAGCTGCAAAATCCTTTAGAAAGACAGGCTGTAAAGGAGTGCTCATCCTCAATCATCCCTTCTTTATTAGCAGAAATAAAACCATGACAAGCCACTCAGAAGTGTAAAAATTCTGCTTGACCCAACATGAATAATCAAAGACCACCGATAGGTTTTATAGCTTATGGGTGAGAGACATTAGATAGCAGACTGGGGCTGATTGAAGGGTGTTTAATACCTTCGGACTGTCCAATTACCAAATAGGTAGCTTTTGGATACGCCAACATCAATGATTTAAATTATAATATTCCTTTTGGCAGTTATACTCTTGTATAAGCCTGCCTCACTTAAAAAATACTTTTGACAGTGTTTATTAAGCTGATACCCGAGTGAAATTTCTCTGCATGAGAAGCAATGAACTTGAATCACACTAATAAAACTGTTGCTTCAAGTCCTGAGTCAGTCCATGAAGCACACTAGTATCTTAGCAACAGCTTTAGCAAAATAGTAACAGGAGCTGACTGATGAATTTCTTGTTTCAGATCATCTCACCTAAGCAAAAGCCTGAGGCAAATCAAAAACAGCTCGCTGCTAAATTAGAAGAAGAACACATACTGAGCGTAACCCCTTTGAGATCTGTGATTTAAGTTAATTTGTGTGTCTTGTGCTCGTTAGACAGTACATTTTTGAAGTTGCATTTCATGGAGAGTTTTGATATTAAAAATGCTCTTTATATAATGTGTAATTAATAATTAAAATAACCCTAACTTCATGGGGCAAAAGGCATATCAACAAGACAATAACCTGCTGACATCAATGCTTTGCTATTCAATGGTTTTTCTGCTGAGGCTTTCTTCCAGTGCCCTTAAAACTGCATTATTTTATGGGTGTTTTATCATTTTATTACTAAACAAAATTATATTAACTGTGTGAAACTGTAAAATGATCAAAATATACTTTGAGACACTTTTGATTCCCAATTGATGAAAATGAATTGATGATGATGATCTGAGCAATAAATCAGTGTCCAATTCTTAAGCCATCATATAATATGAGACAGTCCTGGTTGATTTCTGCTTTCATTAGCTCTGAATGTCATAATGAGATAAGATATTCTCTTTCATTTGAGGCAAAAAAAAAAAAAAAACAGGGTAAGCTTTAAATGTGATTTGATTGGAAACTCTAAAGCTAATTAATAATTCTCTTCCTGGTTCTTTTGTTTTTACATGGTGCACATTTTCACACTGTAATAATACTAAGGAGAGTATAGACTTATAAGTGCGGGTTGTTAGTGGCAGTAGATGACATGAAGATAAGATTATTCAGTGTGAGCAAAAAAATGTTTTACCATAGAATAAAAAGGGTTTTTTTATTTTAAGAATTATAGCAATTTCTAGTACACATGGCCCCATTTTCATGAGCTCAAAATTAACTGGACGAGCTTACTGGACAAATTTAAAATCAAGAATTGTTTTTGATACATGGATGAAAATCCCTAGCAATCCATGGACACCCCTAAATGCTCTGTTTCATTTCTTGAGACGCTGCTCTCTTCCCCTCATTCTGGTACAAGTCAATCTTGGTCCTTCAAATTATTTTTTCAAAACTGTGCATGTCTTTTTCAATGCTTTCTGATAAAATCTGACCTTTTTCTTGGGTGGTCTTCTTGTTCTTTGCACCTTGTAGCAAACTATTTGTAATTACATTCATGAAGACATCTCTTGATTGTAGATTGTGATGGTGACAAGCCAGCCTCTTCAAGCGTGTGCTTTACTTGGTTAGACGTTGTGAATAATTCTGTCATTATGCACTTTAGCTGTCTTCAATGGTCTTTCAGGCCTTTCACTGTTGTAGAGTTGCCAGTTTATCATTTTTTAAGACTGTCTTATACTGTTGATTTGGCCCTTGCTTTGATACGTCTGTCAGGTTTATTTTGTTTTATCAGTCTCTGACTCTTTATATCTTATATTTAAAATTCCAATGAAAAGCTACAGATTAAAGTCTTTAAATCAAGCTCAGATTTTGTTAATTGAACACTGCCAATCGACCAGTGCTCATCAGACCCAGTACCTGTCATGATGCTGGATCTGTAACCCAGTGGTTCAGTATTTGGACAGTTTGAATCTGGTTGAAGTTGTGAATTCTGAGTTTAGTTATACTCTGAGTGACCTATGTTTAGTTTTCTTGTGCTTACAAGCTCTGATTAGATCGTTTAGGTCCTTTTGCATTTCCACTTTTGATGTCTCTCCGTCTCCTTCCTGTGTTCTTTGTATTTGGTCTGTCATGTCTATCATGTAGGATAAGTTCTGTCTGAATGTTTATTCATCCGTGTTCCAGTCATGTCTCTCGCTCCCTCTATTCCTTGTATTCAGTCAGTTTGTGTCTCATGTTTCCAGTTTTATTTTGATAGTCCCTTGTCTCGTGTTCAGTGTATTCAGTTTTGCTTCCTCCCTTTCTCGTTATGTCTTGCCTCAGAATTGCTATTTGTAGATAACAAATTCCTAAAAGGTGTATGTAAATGCATAAAAAGACAAAAAGCTCTTCCATAAGATTCCATAACCTTCTCGAGTTTAAAGAAAAACAAACAAACAAAAAGCAAAATTTTCTTTATGGTCAGGCCTTTAGTTTAATGAGCCCTTTCTGTGTTTCACCCCTTTTATTAGCAGATGTTGGCCATGTTTATGCATAACTTCAGATGTAATTCTGGAGCCACATCATCATCAATCTTCCATTCTCTGCTCTCACCTGAATAACCCTGCATCTCCACATCAACTGTCGAGAAACTGCAGTGATTAATGCAAATAGCACGCCCCAACACCATTAATGGTGCGAGCTTAACACGTGGCGAGGCTTTGAGAAATGCAGATAACAGCCTCATAATTGGACTAATTACCTCTAAATGTGTTGCTTCTTTAGGCTAAATGGCAGTGAAATGCCACTGGGACAGTAGCTGGTCTATCTCACCGCCACTGTAAACAGGATTTGGTGAAAAGGGCAATGGCTGTGTTCAATATATGCAGTCTCCCTTTTTAATCTCGACTCTTTTGAATTGGGGGTTTGTTTATGTTCTTGCAGTGTAATCAGTGGGACTCAAAGTTAGAGTCTGCTAATTAGTTAACAGCCAATAGGGACCACCTATGGGTGTCCAGGAAGACAGGTGTTGGGGGGGGGGTTGCATCTTCTGGTCGCTTTCCTTTCCCGATGCGTCTGCTTTTTTTCTTCGCAACATGAAGACACTTCTTCTTCACCTCCCGTTGTCATCACCTATGTCTCGCCCTAATTTTCTCTCCTGATATTGCGTGCGCACCCCCATCCCCATACATACCCTCTTCACTTTCCTGTCCACCTCCGATTCCTTATCTCGCATCTTCTGTGCCTCCCTATCCACTGCTTTTACTCATCTCTTTTTCTTGCTGATGGCATTTGAAGCCAATTAGGTGTTTTTATGCATGTAAAGCTGTCTGAAGACAGGGCATGAGGACATTCCTTTCAGATGTCAAAGATTACAGAGAAAAAGCACAGAGGAAACCTGTCGTGCTGAGCAAAGATCAGCAGTATAGCTAATCAACACAAGGACACGAATTTTTAAAGAAATTCTTCATGTGTACGAGAGTTTGTGTGTGTGTGGACTTGTCTGGAGGGGTGGGCTGGATAATGTGTGTATATTGCAGCACAAACGACTGACCGGCTGCCTTCAAATTGTATGACTCATCCTCATTGCAGCTCGTGGACTGCAATCCCAAGAGCCAGTAGTGAAATATTCTATTAACTTGCATTAGTTTCCTTCCTTCAACACTACATTGCAGAGGAACGTACATTCACTTGGTATGTTTTCTACTTGTCTGGTTATGTGATATATAAGCTGGCAAGACTGTAAAGTATATTAATGTCCGTGCCTGCCAATTTTAACATAATTCCTGATGACTCACAAACTGGAGCAACATATTTCTTTTTTCTTTTTTTTCTGCTTTCATTCATGGCAGTTGAATAAATATATATATTTATATGGATTTTTGCAACAGCCTACAGATTTTTAGAAGAAATATATAACTATCAAAAAACACATAAGAGCATCCTCCACTTTTTGCCTCGTGTGCTAAATGTTCTCATGGGGCTCATTAAGCTTTTGCATGTGCTCTATTTATACAGATGTTCTGACAAACAGGTACTTGCACAATACCATTAAAATACAGACACACATACAGATGCGCAAATGTGGCAGTGTTCTGAAGCTATGACACATCTCCCTCTCCCAGCTTGTATTCTCAGCAAGAATATGAAGAACGCTTGTGTAAAACCAGGTATTTCTCTCAGCCCAAAGTGCCTCTCACCACTTTGTGTGGTAGTGGTGGTGGAGTTGCTGCTGCGCATTCACACATCTTTAGCTTGCCCCCCTGTTAGAGAGTCCATTAGTGGCTCTGTGTGGCCAGAGCTTGTCTTTGGAGAGCCAGGGAGAGGCAGTGGGGAAAGTGGAGGGAGGTGGAAGCAATGGACAAAAAAAAAAAAAAAAAAAAGAAAGAGGCAAAGAAAAGAATAAGGATAAAATATGGAAGACAAAGGAAAAGATGTTGACGATATAAACAAAGATCATCTAAATCATCATAATAGACTTTGGTCATGTGACATCTGGTGGGGAAATCTATCAGTGCTCAAAGATTTGCTTGGGTCCTAACCTATCATACCATATTTTAAAGTTATGCACCAATTTTATTTTCTCTGTTGAAATAATATTAGTCGGATAAAGTTAAATCAATGACATTCCTGGTTTCATTTTTTTAAGCTGTTTTTTTTTTTTTTTTCCAAAATTGTCTTCATGCATGCGCAATCATCCAGGGATTCTCCAAAAAAGTTGATTCTGTTCATCTGGATGTAGCGTTTTCAGTGGGGAAAAAAATGTTGGTTGGGAAAACCTGCAGTCAGCTCAAACTGAAGAAGTTGCTTGGATGAGTGATGAAACATTTCCCCTACAAAAAAAAAAAGAAAAAAAAAAAAAGCTACATCCAGATGAACAGAATCAACTTTGAGGTGTTTTTTGTTATCATTTAGTGGAACTCCCAGTTTTAGGTTTGTTTGGGTAAAACAAATAAAAAAAAGTTGGAGACAATTTTCCTGTGAAAGAGTTCCAAAACACAAAAAGAAAGGCCAGAAGAGATACTGATAAATCAGTGGGAAACACTATAATTATCCCAGTGACACCAGGGTGTTTTAGTCAAACTTTGTACAAACCATTTAAGACATTAAGGGGACTACTGGTACAAAGCAACACCCTCAGTAGAGAGAGGAGCAGCAGCTGTACTGAATACTTCATGTGTGACCAGACAAAGAAGACAGCCGACCTTCAATTAAGGATGTTTTCTGTTATGGCTTCGTTTGATTTTTATCAAAAGCAGGTTTTCATTCAAAGATTTCTCAAAGAAAGATTTCAAGTTGTAAATGTGTAAAAACATTGCTGAGCTTTGTTTGTGTGTGTGTGTCCCCCGCCCCCTCTTTTTTTTAAAAATAATCAATATAATTGTTTATTTTTTAGGACAGAAGATATTTACAGCCAGACAAACATCTCCCGGCTGGCAATAGTCTTCTTGTAATGGATGACACTAAACAAAGGTCAGGAATGGCTTTTTACACAGTGGATCTATGCACTCTCTTTCAAAAGTATGTGTACTTTGTAGCCTTTATATGTACTTTTACACAACTATTGTTAGGTTACACTGTTCCCCAGTTATAACATTTTATGTGGAAATCGTCATTAAATTGTGTTATCATCAATGTTCCACATGTATCCTGGCTACGAATGCAGCCCAGCTTCCTCAACTTTTGCATTTATTCAAAATCAGATTGAAGGAACTGTCATAGACAGTTATGACAAAGGTGAGTTGGTCTCCAGTGACGTTTAAAGCCTTGTCGGTGTGAACCGTGAAGGACTGAGGCATCGCTGAGTGGAACCCCCTGATGGATTCTGCCATCAGGCGGTTCCACTGCTCTGAAACTGGAGTTGACAGTCTTCAAGTAAAATATGTAATGGTCTACAGCACAAACTCTAGTTTTGGTGCCTAAACCTAAATGAAGAAAGAGTTTAAATCAAAGTTGGCATAAACATACCAAAAAGAAAAAGGCAAAAAAAAAACCTGACATAGCTAATAAAAACTCATTTAGACACCTAAAAATGAAGCAACATCTAGTAATGGGACTTTAAATGTAACACTCGGGAATCATGTGACACTGCAACCAGCTAATAGAAAACAACAGGCCAGAAAACACAAGTTACAATTTATCAGCCTTTATGGAAAATTCATGTGTTTTGCAGCGTGGTACAGCATAGCCATTACTGCTTGCTATGAGACGGGGTTGGCCTGTTTGCCTTTCTGGATATTATCTTTCCCGGTACCCAGTCGAACTGATGAGGGAAAAAGAGAAGTTTGAGAAGCACACAGGAAGGTGGGCAAGAGCAGCAGACTGACTGAAAAACAAGCAGAGCGCATGAATATTTCGAGAGGACAGCCGAGCACCAGCAGCCTAACAAAGAGCCTGATTTTCAGACTGTGCAGTAAAAGTCTGAATGTCAACAGCAACTGAATGTTACACCTCCTCTAATAAAACGCTCTTTTAATGAAGTACAGTTTTGCTTAGGGCACACTGAAGTAAAACTACTCATCAAGTTAATTTGCTTAATTATTCAGCAGAGTCTTCTGTCTGAAAGGACATCTGTTACAAAACAGAGTGTGTGTGTGTGTGTGTGTGTGTGTGTGTGTGTGTGTGTGTGTGTGTGTGTGTGTGTGTGTGCGCGCGCGTATGTTCTTACTGGTACGTGGGTGTATGTGTGGGTGTGTGTGGCTCTGTGTGCCGTGCGTGTGAGTGGGAGTCGAAGAGAACCAGATATGCTATGTTAACGGGTGTACTAAAGGTTGTTACTAAAACGATCACCCTAAATTTAGTGATACTCTACTGCCCCCTTCTGGTTCAGCTGAATCATTGCAAAAGACATAGTTATGGCTGAAAACAAAATGTGGTCCGTTTATGCCATCTGGGGGCCAACCGTGTAACAAACCAAACACACTTGTTGCATCACAGCACATACCTATGCATGTAATTCTGTTACCAACAGCCATATTTGATTTTAAAATAAATAAATAAGTAAAAAAGGGGGGAAAATAGAATCTCAGTTTATTTTACTGAGACAACTACAATTTTTACAAAATGTCTCTCCAAAATCGGAGATGAAAAAATATTCTTTTAAAAATATCTTTAGAATTTTAACCATAATTGCATAGATTTATCGTTAAAGGTATGTGAGGCCCCAGTAATAATGTAATGCACAAAATGACATTTAATACAAGGGTTTGACTTTGAGATTTCCTTTTTCTATTGCTCAGCTGGAGGCTAGTGGCTTCACAATATGCTCTGCTAAGAAATATGTACTTCCATTTCTAATAACAAATTAGAACAAGTGGATGAACCATTAGATGGGAACCAGTTCTTAAAAACAGCTATTTTGAACAAATGCATCAGTGCAGTAATCTTGCATATTTACCGACAGTGTATGATATGTTAATACCACAAAGCAATGATACACATCTGACTTCCTGTTTCATTTTTGACAGTCTGGCCCCGCTGAGAACAGAAAATAAAGACATAAGCATTTTACCAAATTAATTTTGCACATGACTAAATGACAAGAACACACTGCTCTCTGTATTGATAATTTACAGGAATACCATATTGTTTATACATTTCAGAAAAAGTGTTATTCTAAATATTTTGAGTCAGAATGTCTTATCATATTATCTATCATGTCTTTCTGAAAACAGTTGTAAATGGTAAAATGGTAAATGGCCTGTATTTGTATAGCACTTCACTAGTCCCTAAGGACTAAGGACCCAAAGCGCTTTACACATCCAGTCACACACACATTCACACACACATTCACACACTGGATGTAGCATAGAAGCAGGGATGGTGTTGTATTGTATATGTAGTGTTTTAGTTCATTGTGCTATGAATAAATTAAGAAGAGGCTGAGAGGAAAGGCAGAGCTGTTGGTAGTGAACAAAAGAAAACAGCACCACCTATAGAAACAACAGCAAATATATTGAGGCTTGAATGTCACTTCATAAGTGAGTTTACTTTTAAGAAGTAATATGTTTCCCATTCACAAAAACAGCTTTTCATCATCACCCTATGAAACACCTCATTACCCAGGATATTAAGTTCAATACAAATAAACTAAATTAAAACAATATGTGAAAATGTATTGTATCCAATGGAAATACTAATAAAAACTATACTTAAAAATGAAATAATACTGGGTGTTGGCAAAAATAATAAAACATACAGTAAACCTTTCCATTGTTATTCAAGTGAAATTTGTCAACACAACCAATCTGAGAAAGCTTTGGTGAATATTTTTACTGTCTTAATAATGTTTGTATTATAATACCTGTTCTGACCTTCTTAGGTTTTGCTGCTTGACAGTTAACCTTCAAATTATAATACTTAAAAGACAAAAACTAGCGTTTGATGACAACTGAGAATATGGAATGAAAGATTTAAAAAAAATTAATGTGAAAATCTGTTTTGGAAAACAAATATATAAATGGGAAAAAATATAAAAACAAATCAAAAAAAAACAAACTGTAACAGATTTTTTTTTATTCAGTGAATAAATGATTACAAACTACCATATTGCAAATTACATGAGATAAAGATAAGACAATCATTTAATTAATTCATTAAAATCTCTTAATATTTAACCCCATAAATCCTAAATGTCAGTAAAAGCATCAGAATTTTATGGTCAGCGTGAACAACATTTGCATTCTTTGGATAAATGTCCTCATCATTATCAGTCCAAAGTGAGATTTGAAAAAAATAAGTCCTAATCTACACTGCAAATAAAAGCGTAAATTGCAGCCGTGAGCCATTTAGTCAGCAAATGCTGATTATAATAACATTGCTCTAATAATTGTGGACAAAAGCTCTGGTTTGTCACTTCAGGCATTGCCCCTATCCTTGATAACCTTAACCTTAAAAACAGTGGGACCTCCAGGGTGGAACAGATTGACCTAATAACACCAGTATAGGTTTATAGATCAATATCAATAATTTTAGAAGTCAGCAATTCAGTACTGTAAGTGATATGTCGTAATTTGTGTAGTGAGAGCACATTAAAAGTAGTTTTTATTGATCTGTTATGTGTCTGAGAAAAGTCATGAATTTACTGTAAAATCAACAGTCTATTGTGAATGTGGACAAGTATTATTATGTATGTCACCCCCTCTCTATGTGCCTAACGCCCTCTATAATGCACGAGTTCCTAACAAACCAATCAACAAGCAATTCAACATAACTAAAGGTGAACATTTGCTCCCCAAGATGTATCATCCAATTCAAGCAAATCATAAATCAAGTTCTCCAGACAACTCCTTTTGTCTGGAAAACAGAAATATATGCTCGGAGAGTATATAAAAAGAATATTTAATCTGGGTGTAGTTATAAAAGCTATAAAAAAAATAAAAATTTTAAAAATACCATATATTCAGTATGCACCCATACAGTCTGAACGTACTGTAAGTGAACTTTCTTAGTGTGCACAGAAAATATTTCATAGTGTATTTCATTGGTTAGACACAAATATCCTAATTTCTAGTGAACACAAACAGTGATAACGTTATATAAAGATTAGTATTTTCCATGTGTGTGAGCGTATGAGCTCATCTGTGAGTGTTTTGAGTGGACTCTCACCGAGCTGGTGGGCCTTTCTGAGGCAGGAGAGGGAAGCGTTGAGACGGGCACACTCCTCTTCACTGGCACCAAACTTTTGCAGCAGCTCACACACCTGCTCCTCGCTCATCTCCAGCAAGCCCTCCAGGGTCACCTCACCTGGACTCATTTCCTATCAAATATACACATGCAACATGCATGCAGCTTAAAGACCACCACAAATACACATCTAGCTCAAAAACCTAGACGATCATATTTAGATATACATTTAATGGAATAAGTTACAGTGATAGATAATTTTCTTTATTATACAGTGTAACAACATTAAGGATGATCAGAATTTTCAATAATGAGGTCATCAAACTTACAAGTAATCCCTGTAAACCAAATCCTCATGAAACAACTGATCTATATCAGCTCAACATCAGTTGTTTCCACTCATGACTCTCCACGATGTCAATCACAGTGCATATGTTTATATGGACATCTCCGACACCACACATACTGCTAAAACCTCTTGCTTAAAGCAATAAAGAAAGGGGCTAAAATAGCTCCTTTCTGCCAGTGGATGAACTGAGGTGATACACAAAGCCCCAGTATGAGATGCATAGAGACTCCACTAGTACACAAAAACTTTGAAACTCTAGTTTCTTTAGTAAGCTTTTAGCCAGAGGGTGATATGAGCTGTCAGATTTCGCTCTCAGTCACCAGTATGGAAACCTCAACTGCTAAAAGCTACAATCTGATAGTGACAGTGAAATGTTTAAATGGTAAGTATAAAAACTTTATTCAAATCTGTACAAAACATCTTTAAAAAAAGAGAGAGAAAGCAGAAAAAGGCAATGTGTTCTTGGAACAGTTTGTCAAATACACAAATCAGAAAAATATCATCTGAAATTTTGACTTTGAAGCAATGATCATGAGATGTATTTTGAGTGTAAAAAATGGTTACTACGCGGTATCATGGCTTACCTGTGTGACCTCTTTCCTCAAGTTGACAATGCGGAACCAGTGGCCGAGGCGAGGAAAGTCCTCCAGCTCGGCACTGCGTTCCTCTAAGGCCACTTTGCACTTACAGGACAGCTGGCGGCTGAAGTACTTTACCAACTTCCCCTAGGAGAAAGAAAGACAAAAACAGTGAGACGATGCTTCTCCTGACCAAACTCCTTTCACATTTTTAACATATCTACATACAAAAGTAATTCTCTGTGCTGAAAAAGTAAGTTTCACCTCTCGGTTTCTCTTTCCTTTGTTTTCTATAAAATTCCTTTAAAACTGAAGCACAAATAAAACAATGGAAATTGTTTTAATATAACTGCGAAACCACTGAAAGAGTAACTCAGCTGTAAAGGGGTTAAAGGCAAGGTATATCCTGAACAGGTCAACAGTTTGTGTCAGTTTTGCAAAAATCCTGCCCGGTATAGTGCTTTATAAAACAAAAGCAAACTTTACATTTTAAAAACACAAATCATGTGTTTTTAAATCCTATTAAAGAATCCTAATATGTTTAAATGTGCAGGAAAAAAAGATTTCAAGTATATTTTTAGCCTGTTGTTGAAAAATCCCAGAAATCAAAGCAGTCACATAAGGTCATGCCAGTACCATAGTCATGGTAATATCCTATCAGTCAGTTAGGAAGAAATTCCAGGACAGCCTGGTTAATCAGCTCAGGCAAAGCAAATGAAACACCGTTTCTTCATTTAACCCCTCTTCAACTCGCTGCTGAGTGATTATTGGTTGAAAGCTGTGATTATATCAGAAACCTCCTCTAAACTGAAAAATGGTGCTGATACAAAGACACACATACAAGTGGGCAGATGCATGCAAGCTTTTCCTTTGTTAGAAGTCATTCTTCACAGACACGTGGCTTGTTAGTGAAGGAGGATCTCATTTGCAAAAATAATAAATCAGCAATTGGCGATGGCTCTGCAATAAATTGTGATAACTTTGCATGTGATATTGTATATTTTTGCAAGACAACATACAGCAAAAATAAATAAATAAATAATAATACTAATAACAATAATAATAATACTACAGTTCTTTTTTTTTTTTTAATGGTATAATTTAAATTGTCTGTTTATCAAAATAGAAGTCTGCATTTTCTCCCTGTGCTTGTGTGGGATTTCTCCGGGTACTCCCGCTTCCTCCCACAGACCAAAGATATGTAATTGGTGGGGTTAGGTTAATTGGAGAATCTACATTGCCCATAGGTGTGAATGTGAGTGGTTGTCTGCCTCTCTGTGTCAGGCTGGCGACCTGTCCGGGGTGTGCCCCACCTCTTGCCTTATGGTATCTGGGATGGGCTCCAGCCCCCCGCAACCCCGAAAAGGATAAGCGGAAGAGAATGGATGGATGGATGTTTATCAAATTTATTTACAGTTTGATTCCAAGTGAATTTTGTAGCTCACTCTCACACCATAAATTTATTTTAATATCTACACAATTCTAAAATAGCTATAAATAAATAAGTAAATATTATACTGGTTGATTTTTAATTGTTACATTTTTAGCTGTGTAGTTTTTAGCCAATTTTACAGGAGCGGGCCCTGTTCACCTAACATATCAAATGCACCTGATGACAAACGGGTAGCTCTATTCACACCTTGCTCCTGATTTCATATTACTCCACTCAAAACCAGTGGTCAACACCAAACAGCCAACAAAGAAGTTGTCGCAATGTAAAGAACAGCAGTGCCAGTGTTATATTTGCCATGTCTGCCAGTATACCACAATCCACTTGGGTCCGAGTGACCTACATTTTGTCATCAAACAGTGAGCCAAAAGGCTCTGTGCAAACATTCACACACATAAAACACTATAACATGCTAACCACGTATATAGGCTCCAAGCAGGCTCCAAGCAAACTTGGGGGGGAGAAGAAAAAAAAAAAAAAAAAGGGGTAATAAATGCAGCTACTTGTCTGTGGTCTCATTAATCCAACTTACAGTAAATAATGCTAAAAAGCTAAATTTTGACTGAACTATTCTATTTTTCTAAAAATGGTTTACAAATGCTCAATCAAGAAGCAGTTTTATATTTTAGAAGAGCCTATGTATTTGCAAGTAAGCATAACATTTATTCAATACATTGGTGACAGTATTCACTTTAAAACATCCTTATTTACTTACTTATTATTAACTACACTGCTAAGTTGAGTGCTTTTCCAAATTAAAGCAATTTACATGTATACAGAGTGCCCTATCTCTGCAGGGAACTCTACACTGAAAATATTATTTAACACAAGTTCACTCATGGGTCAGACGCAAGCATTTTTATTTAGCGACAGCAAGAAATTTGCATCCATAGTGAGTTCCGTCTGTCATTTTGAAAGTTGTGTGATTTATCACAGTTAGATCACTACACTTTTATTTTAGCTGTGCACACAAATCTCTAAGATATACAGGCAACTATTTAAAAAGCTGGCTCTACAGTTTTGTGGTTTACTCATTTATTTATTTTTTGCTTTCTCTTTTCTTTTTTCCTCTCTTTTTTTAAAAAAAAAAACCAGCAAAAATATAAATACATTTTTTCAAATGTAACAGTATAAAAGCGCAGTTGAAGGAAGCGTTGCATAATTCTTATAAAAAAAAAAATTGGAATACATATTTGATAAACCATTTGCATTTGTCAAATACATGCATTTTCTTCATATATGACAGATGTTCAAATGCTCCAATATTATTTCTGGTTTTCAATCAATTTTACATTAAAAAAAATGAACAAAACAACATTCATTTAGATACTTAAAACTAAAGTTATGTATAATATACTGGGATCATCTTATCACTAAGATGTAGCTGTGCTAGTGACTCCAAAATACTACATATCAGGAAGTTACAGTGAAGTCATGATATCGGGTATATGTCCATCGTTTGCTACTTCCTTGTTTCTGTTTAAAACAAAACCTAAACAAACATCTTATTTTTTAGATGTGTAATATTTAAAATATTCAACCTTTGCAGATTAATGAAATATCTGAAAATTTCAAACAAATTACAATAAAAGTAATACCTCTGAAAAATAGATTTCCAGTGTGATATGCACTCACCAGCCACCTTATTAAGTACACCCATTGAGTTGATCAATAACACAGATATTTATTCAGCCAATTACATGACAACAATGCATGTAGCCAAGCAGACATGGCCATGAATACTTGAAATTCAAACCGACCATCAGAATGGGCAAGAAAGCTGATTTAAATGATCTTGAATGTGCCATAATGTTGATGCCAGATGGGCTGGTATGAGTATTTCAGAAAATGCTGTTCTACTGAGATATTCCCACACAATCATCTCTAGGGCTTACAGAGACAGATCTGAAGAAGAGGAAATATCATGTGTGTGTCAGTTCTTTAGGTGAAAATTCTTAAAGTGACAGAGGCCAGAGGAGAATGGTCAGACTGCTTCACGTTGACAGCAAAGCAATAGAAACTCTAATAAACACCCAAATGAGGCAGAAGAGCATCTGTGAATCCACAAGAACATTGAAGCAGATGAGGTACAACAGCAGAAGACCACACTGGGTACCACTCGTATCAGGAGAAAGATGTTAGTAAGATGTTAAACTATCATGTCAATATGGACCAAATGTCTGAGGAATATTTCTTCCACCTTGTTGTATCTGTGCCTGAAGAGTTAGTGCAGATCTGAGGGCAAAAGAGTCCAACCTTGTACTAGCAAGATGTAACTAAAGTGGCTGGTGACTGTTTGATCCACACGTGATTTTTCCATTACCCAAGATGCTAAAAGTTGCAGAAGAAGTAGATCGATACATTCATTATATTCAACATTTTTATGATTTAAAAAAAATATGACAGTGTCACATATAGAAACATAAGACTCTGGGATATAAATCACCCTACTTGGTCGCTTGAAGGTTAAAGGAAAGTGCAAAATAAAGAAAAGGATAATCATTTAGATGCAAACATCTCTGGAATGAGATATTTTCCCTCATTCCAGACTCTGCTGTGAGACACAAGCCTAACACCACTGAAAGCGGGACATACAAGCATCTTTGTTACTACGCAGTTTCGAGCTGAAACAGTGGGTGACGTGATGCTTGAAGACTTAAGGATGATGCATGTAGATGGCCCCATTCCAAAAGTACACCTACAAAATGACTGCTAGAAATTAGAGAGTTCTGTCCTACATCAGTGCATACCAAAGTAGAAACCAGTGGAGGAGGGACCAGCAAGTCACCTCTGAATGCAGAAAACCCTACAGCAGCTGCCCACGGCTGCTAACACTGGCTGATAAAGAAACTGAACAGTCCACACTTACAGAGAAACACACATGTACCCTGGCTAAATCAGTTAATAGTTTACTGTATGTCAGAAAATATATCAATAAGTTGGTAAGCTTGTTTTTGAACAACATACAGCAGCGTTAAGTAACCAATGAACCAGCACAATTTTTTTTTTAAAAAGAAGGGGGGCAAACAGGCCTAGGTGTGCCAGAGAATCACATAGGACAGACAGAATCAATAAAACTGAGATCAAAGTGCATATCATTGAAAACATTATCCCATGTGTTGGAATCTTGAATGCGAGTTTGTCGAGCTGTCACTCATTTCCACTTTAGCCTAGGCTGAGAAATTTCTGTGAATAATAGATGTATTATTTATTTATTTATTTATTAATTATTGTTCCCCTTGGGATGCAGTACAGGCTATACTCTGCTGTGATCAATATTTTGGTTGTAAACACATGCTAATCTAATAACATCCCATCAGCTTTACCCGAACTTTGCTTTTTAAATAATCTCTTTAAACAGATATTATACGATTAATACTCAACACTGATATATGCCGTTATTAATCTAAAATTAAGGTTTGACTTGAACCAGCTTCTTC
This sequence comes from Neolamprologus brichardi, assembly GCF_056152115.1. Taxonomy (NCBI): domain Eukaryota; kingdom Metazoa; phylum Chordata; class Actinopteri; order Cichliformes; family Cichlidae; genus Neolamprologus; species Neolamprologus brichardi. The sequence continues at coordinate 31,531,514 of NC_142115.1, forward strand.
TTTTGACTGCTCCCTTTAGGGCCACCACACCCGATCATTTGCTTCCATCTTCTCCTATCTCTAGCATCCTCCTCTGTCACGCCAACCTGTGCGTGTTCGACTTCACATAATACACAAATCTTCTCTGTGGTCTTCCTCTTTTCCTCCTGCCTGGGAGTGTCATCTTCAAGATCCTTTGTCCAACATATCAGCTGTCTCTCCTCTGCACATGTCAAAATCATCTCAGCCTTGCCTCTAACTTTGTCTCCAAAACATTCAAGTTGGGCTGTCTCTCTGATATATTTATCCCTAATTTTGTCCAATCTGAGACTAGAAACAAGTATATCAGATGGACTGGAAGTATAATGTAACGTGACTTCTTTTAGGTAATGTACACAAACTCTAGGCAATGTCAGGAAAATCAAGTCAGAGCATTGAAATTACCCTTTCTCGCATGTGTAGCAGGATGATTTAAGTCTGCTCTCGATGATTAATTATGCCCGTTTTGAATCTGCTGATTTATTGCTGGCAGTGCCGCTGTATATAAGGAGGCTCTGTCACCTGCTTGTTTATAGTCCACCGATGGTCACATTACCTGGCGTCTTTGTCCACCCGCTGCCTGATCGGCTGCATGTGTACAGGTCCACTGATGCAGCATGTACATTCTGCCTGTTCCACAGAAGCTGTGGACTTAAAAGCCTCTTGCTTGTGGCATCTCCTGCTTGTGGTGTGAAGTTTACCACTCCTCCCCAGGCAAGCATAATATAGTGTTGGTAGTTTTTTGGTCCAAAAACTACCAACATTTCAAAGTACTGCTTGCACGGTAGAAGTTACTGGGATGTTGTGCCATCTGTTGCCACTGGGTCAGGAAGTGCTCCTCTCCTGTCAAGGTGGAGTAGTTCAGCAGGTCTGGTATATAAGCTGCCCTTTCCTCTGCATTTGGCTTTGAATTTAAATTGCCGATTTATTAAAAGCAATTTGTCATTTTTCAGATATTAAAGCTGGTGCCGCTCTGCGGGATGCCCTGCTATTTTGTTTCTCTGTTTTGTTCATTGGCATCGTTTGGGTCAGCTGGATTCAGCGTTGCTTTGCGCACCGCTTTGCAACTCCTTAATTGGGGCCCTAATAATTTTAATGTGTGTGTGTACATGTCTGAAGTGGGGTTAGCTTTGGATTATGTTTATTTGATCCTGCATTATTTAACTTGTGTATTTTTTGTTTTGTTGTTAAAACATTTTGCTTATTTAAAGTTACTTTAACCTTCTAGGACCTGGCGTCCACATATCTGGACATCACATTTTGGGTTATTTAGACAAAAATACTCAATTTTGTTCTACATGGGCCTGATATCCACTTACGAAGACGTTATACTGCTACTGTTCTATCAAAATTTTAAACAAATATCCTCATATGTTGCTCTTAAAAAACAAAAATAAGGTAAAAAATAAAATAAAATAAAATCAGGTAATTCTTTGTTTTTACATTCATCGGGCCCCAATTTGCCCAAATATCAAAGAGAAATAAAAAATGCATGTCGTGGAAGAGGTTAAGGCATTCTGTTTTTATTTTTAATAACTCTGCTGATTTCATTCCCTTTGTGTCCAGGCTGAGAGCTAAAGGTGATGGAGGGGCTTGTTGCTGTGTTGTGTGTGGTTGGTGCCGGGTTCCCTTCACGATCGACTGCATGTTCACAAGTGCCTGAGGTGATCCACTTATGTTCATTTCTATTTTTTGAGTCTGTCTCCCCGTCATGTTGACTATTCTCCTCTGCAGGTGAGCCTCATTCCTGAACACGCCTAACCCCGATTCCCTGCATGGTTGAATGTGTAGAATTTTAAAAATTTATTTTTTCCTTTTTAAAGAAAAAATAAATGGAAAGTTTTGAATTGTGGAACCACGTCTCCCGTCTCGTCTTTAGTGGATTGAACCCGTGTACCTCACTGGTGTTTTTACTCATTTCCTTGGGTGAAAATCCCAAGGTGGTGTTGGTGACAACTTTTGGCTGCCCTCACTATAGTGGGAATAGTGAGTTTAAGGGCCAAAGCACTAATTAAACTATTTCATAACCTTGTGCTGTCACAAATGCTGTCAAATGCATTATCACCACTAGAAATACTCAGTTTGATTTTGGTGAGGGGTGCTGGTGGTTACAGCTAGGTAACAAAACAGTAAGAGAAAATAAAAACTATAAAACTATTTAACTCTACAGTGTAAGATTTATTGTTCAAAACGAAGAGTTTTGTTTAGTTTGTGCATTCAAGCAGGACCCTCAATACACCTTGTTACATCTCTTTAATGTTTCTGGCTTATTATTTAAAATATTACAAAGACACATAACTATCATAAAGCTGCAGTCTGAGCACATTTGGCAAACTAAACTAAAAACAAGAATGGACAACATACTGTACAGCAGGTGCACAAGCATAAGCTGCTTGGTCTAGCGGACTAACAATAGCACGCCACAAACGGAAAATTATCTTAGATTTTAACACTTCTCTCCCCCCCCCTTCTGTCTGCTTTCTGCACATATTGCTAAACAAGTTTAAATCTTCTGTTAGTGCTGCTTATATTTTCACAGTACCTGGACATCAGTGCATCGCTAAGGCTCAGATTGGAAAGGTCATAAGGTTTACAATAGCCACCATCAGCTTTACTGAATTAGTTTCTGAAGTGAAGCAAGCTGCTCGCATTAGCATAAACTAACATTCTTTAAGCTTCATAAAGCTGGCGGGGTTTTTTGTTTTGTTTTCTTTTTTTAAACACTAGCTGATATATGATAGCACCAGATAGCTGCACAGCAGAGGCCTCTAAACTATAATGATCAGCTGTGGTAAAACAGAATTTTTCGAAAGCAATATAATTTTGGCTAAAACAACTAAACCACCATAGCTGCTAAAATGAAGTGCTCTTTAATCAGATGAGCCTATATCATGCCATTCCCATTAGAGACATGAGCTGCACTGATCTCTTCACAACTGCTATACCGTTAATCCAGATGAACTAGAACACTTGATGAAGTTACAGCAGAGTGTAACTTCCACACCAGCTTTATCTAATCTCCTTAACTAGAGTCCAGTACTTTCCAGCATTATAAATGCCAAGCACTATAATTTAAGCATATTCAACTGCATAAGAAAGAGTGGTGCAATTTCAGACTTTATTTTATTTATTTATTTTTAATGCAAAATTGCTGAACTTGTAATGCTGAATTTAGCCCACTGGCAAACTGTAGTACATTTTCAACCATTCTATGTCTAAGGAAAAAATATATATACATAAAAAAATAAATTATATGCATAGAGCCATTCTTGTTGTATTAATGAGTTTTTTGTTTTTGGGGTTTTTTTTTTTTTTTAAAGAAAAGAAAGAAAGCTATTGAAAGATGACGCTAGCTACTTACCAGTAGGTCAAGCACACCACTAAACTGACAAATACTGTTAAAGCACACAATCCTCTGCCATCCAAGAAACACAGCTATTCACTAGCAGTTCTAGCCTGTCCGCACCACAACACTGAAACTGGCCTAGACTGAGACTGAGTAGTGCTACACCTGCTTTTATACTGTCGTGAGGCTAATTCCTGAGTAGAGACAGCTGTGCACTGGCACCTCAAGAGAAATGGGTGGCAGTTGAATGTGTGGGACAAACAGGACATACCCACACAACATGCGGGCTGTAACAGTGAGCTTAAACTGCAGAAGTCTATGTGGTAGATGCAGGTGGAAAAAAATGTATACAAGCATCTTTTTGCAACTGTGGACATACAAGTTTGAATTATCACCTCAAAAGATAATAACATCTCTGACAGACTGTCCTCCTTTTCCTTTTGTTTGGCAGCATTAAGTGGGAATACAGTTTGACACGGTAAAAAGAGTCTTCTGTGGTCATTTGGAACAGGTATAAATACTCATTCTTTTGCGCCTGGTCAACACTTGGTGTGACACAGTTTGCTTCAAGCATAATGACGTCTTTATCCTTCTAAGCTACAGTGCTTGAACTGTTCTTCTTATTATTTAATCATCTGACTCTATAAAAACACCATGGTTCCACCACTGAAGGAAAAAAAATAAACAGCTGATGCTACATTTCGTGTTCAGACAAACAAGTTAAAATGTTTTTTTCATCTGGTACATTTGAACATTGATGGATAACACTAGTGACCTAATTTCTACTAGTGGAAATGCAAAATGTAATTGTGTGGCATGCTAACAAGCGTGCATCTCTATAGACCCTTCATTTTAAAAAGTAGAAAATAGAGCCTTGCTGAAAAATTACTTGGCTGATATTATTAGTCAGTATTGTCATATGTTGGGTTATGTATATTATATTAATAATATATATATATATATATATATATATATATATATATATATATATATATATATATATATATATATATATATATATATATATATATAAATTAATATTATACATAATGACCATGTCCCAAGGTATAAAAAAACAACATTTTTGAGAATATGAAGCAAGAATATATGATCAGTGTATTTGAGAAATGGCATCCTCACATAGTTTGCACTACAATAAATGAGTCTCAACAAGTGATGGTATACAGGGTTAAAGCTTTATGTTTCTAACGATGTGATGGAAAATCAAAACATTGTTGAAGATTCTTGCCTATGTACAGACCAAACTTAGTTTCATATGACTGAAATAGATTTATTCTCAGAATATCTCAGGAAGCTCACACAGTTCTCACTTCACTAACTTCACTTCACTAACTTTCTGAAATAACACAACAAAAAGTGTGTTTCCCTTTATTTGCAATAATTTCTTACTGATGATAAAGTCTTTCTTTCTAATTCATTCAATTTCTGTTAAAAAACAACAACAACACTAAACCAAAATATCTACACAGACTTACAACTCGTGGCTGTCAAACTGCTGAATTTGTACTATACTACTTACTTTAACCGATTCATTTAGAGCTTCCAGACATCACCACTATCGAGTTCTATGACTTAAAATGGAAAAAGAGAAAACAACCCTAAACTAAGACTAGATTGAAACTGGCATCAGAGCTCTTACTTAAAAATCAGTTATGTACTACAGGTCTCAGTATAATGTTAAGCTTTTGAAAACATAGCCAAATAACAACCCAATTTTTTGTCCTAATAATGAGGACATACACATGATCTCTAATTTATTGGCACATCTTGCCCTTTGTACAACACATTTGCCACAAGTCACATTTACATTTTTCTTCTATCTCCTACAACAAGGCTGTTGTACAAGAACTTATGAAAAAATACTTTTGGTTACTTTTTATTATCCACTTATCCACTTATCCTGATTAAAGTCAGTGACACAATTGTTTGTTAACTATATCAAGATTGGTGAATTTAGGAACAGTAATGACTATCATGTGATTGCAGAAAAGCATTATTTTGTAATGTGTTACCCCCATCAGTAATTGATGAACCATCTACGAGACTAACTTTTTATTGCTGGACAACAGGAAAACTTGATCCATAATCATACTGTATATTAACCAAAGATGTATGTGTGACATTCTGGCTGTAGCAAACAAGGCAGTGACAACAACCACTGATAGTTGAGTGTAATGAGCTAAAGAAGTAGAAATTCTTTCTCTGAAGTTGATGTATGCAGACAGAGCTTTAATGGACTGAAAAGGCTATCAATGTTACTTTAATTAATAATAATTTCCCTATAACTCTGCTGAGCAATTTAAATATGACTCAGGTTTAAAAACTTTCTAAAGTCAGCAACCATGATTTCCTATGTTCCACTGTTCATCCTTGTTTTGAATGATAAAAAACTGATAGCGACTTCCTTTTATTCAAAGCTTTTGCTGAAAATTCAAAATGCTAACTCTGATTGGCTTATTCCATTGAAGCTAGTAAAGGGTATTAGGTGTTCAGTAAAAAATCAATCAATCAATCAATCAATCAAATTGTGAAGAAATGTTTCCACAGACCAATGTTTGCTTCAAAGTTCAAACAGAATAATAAGTCATGAATGTTTTGAACC